>NC_141055.1:1927703-2572906 GCF_041138505.1 Cibotium barometz
AAGGAGATTAGGAAGAAAGGAGATCGATGGGAGTAAGATTACTGTGAGCGACAAGTAAAAGTTACGACTTATATAAAGGAAGGAGCTAGCGTAACTTAGAAGCCAACGGTAGCTTGCCACTGAAGTTTTACCGTCTTTCCATGATTTGGGTTTGGCACAATTTTCTATAGAAGGCATTAAGAACTTTGAGATGAGGAGATAAAAGAAGCTCGTGAGCTAAGTCACTTACTTTCTTTGAAGTCAGATAAGGCTCACAATATCTGGGGGATAACTTCTTAAACTCCCCAATAGATAAAGAACTTCTTTTGTGCCGTACTCGAATGAAGACCAAAACCTTGGTATCCAAAACACCGATTTTCACTTCTGAACTCATTGTTCTGAATCCTTAAAACAGCGTGACTCCTGAGAAGTATTCTAGGGAAAGGGTCTTCCTTTTTTAAACAGAAACTTTCTTTTATTTTAGAGAGGGAATAATTATAAGATCAGAAAGGGAGATTCTTACTCCTGTATACCTCGAAGGTTGGGGAGGAATCTTACATTCTACCCCACTTAAAAAGTGCGAGATGTCCTCATCTCGCAAGGTAGAGGACAGCTCTTTTTCTTAAGATCCAATTTTATTCTGGGGTTCCTTATATTCTGGTCAACCCAACAGAACACTAGGATAAATATCCCTTATATAGAACTCATCATTAAATAACAATTCATTCAGATTATATCATTCATATCTTTAACACGATAATGGTCCATCAGATCGAAATTTTTTCTTCTGAACATTCCTCCACGGAAATTTCAGTCAAGCAAGTTTTCAATTTGTCATCCCTTAACTTGATATACCGAGTCAAGTGTTAACAGTAGTACTTTGACAGCACAATCCACTAATCTCATATTGATTTGTTGAAATCATTATCATCATTTATCATTACAGGGACTCGTCCCATTCATCCTCATTGCGGTTTTGCTCAAGTTATATATTTCAACTAAATTTCAAAAATCATCATTTTTCAATCAGAATCCCAATCAATTCATCAGTTCCCAAACAGAATTAAAAATCATATCAACCACATTCAAATTCATCATCTGGATAGCATTAACGCTTATAATTTCAAGTCTTAGATTTACTCGTATATACTGTCAGTAAAGAGCTGCAGTTATACTCTCGGTATATACGGATAGTCACGGCCCTTGGAATTATAAGGTAAATACCATCATGTCTAGGCCTCAAGCAAGCCAAGGATTCTATATAATTGCGGTACTTCCATCTGAAGACCCAATTACCAAATTACGAATTTCAATTTGAATATCAAATTGTATGAATTATATCACACAATTACAACCTTTTTGTGTTTCTTGATAAATTTCTGACCTATTTGTCTTCTCAATTGATCTTTATTAACCAAATGCTCTGATACCAACTGTGAGATCCCCTGTTCCCACCAAGCAACGGATTCGGGTACTAGCAGCGGAAGTAGAACTTCTCGCGCGGGACAGGGGTCCCACATTCGGGGCCTCGCCCACGGATATCCGGACAAGAGACTAATCCGTCGGTTTGTCCAAAACCGAAACCGAAAAAACTTCCTTTACCCGGAAAGCATGGGCGATTCCACCAGGATAACTCTTTACTCTAACGTAGTCAAGATCGTTACGGATCAACTGATCTGACTGCACCTTTAACGGTACTTGGTCAAATCAAGGAAGAACTTGCACTTGAATCATTGGGATCAACGCTTTTTTCCCCATCAAGAGGCACAGCCGTTGATTCCTATCCATAGAACAATTTCTATCCGGGATTTACTTCATCTATCGTAAAAATAGAAATTAAATCTCGATTTATGGATCCATCAGTCCAGCCTAACCCCATCCGATCCCATGGGTTAGCCAACCGCCCAACCACTGTAGTGATGGGATCCAATTTGGAATTTGGTTAGGTTTTGTCCCGGGTACCAAGGAAAAGAGTTCCAAGGCCCCCTAGCCGGAATTTCATGCAAACATAAAACTAGCCACACCACTTACACACCCAATATGAAAATTGCCTTTTTCTTAGCATCAGCTAACTTTAAAACAATCCTTTAATGAAACCATAGTACCACTGATCACAATCTCCCAATTTATCCAGTTGATTCATAATTTCCCATCATTCCTTCATCAGAGTATCTATGGCATCATTGGCAACTAGAACGCTCACCACCTGTCCACACAGAGGCCGTTTCCATAGTTCCTAGCCCATAATACTCGGCAATATAATCACTTATCAAGATGGACTCTCGTTGAAGATCAGCAAGATCAACCAACAGATCCATATAAAAGAGCCATGGACTCATCCGTTGAGGACCAGCAAGGTCAGTCAACCAGATCCATGCCCGGTTTCACAAAACAACTCTTACTCCTTGTTCCAATATCTTCCTCGACGCACGCGTGGGTATCCTAGGCGACCCAGAGCCCGAGCAGCGTATGGTCAGCACCCTCTAGGATCCTTCGCAGGTGACCTAGCGCTTCACTCATAGGCCGCTTCCTTGGTCCCTCATCCACCGTACCGGAAGCTCACCATTTTAATCGAACCGAGGCTGGTCAAGACCTCGGTCGACCTTGCTACGCGAGACGTCCTCCATTGACTCTCCGTCAGCAGTTGCAACTTTATCAGTTAGGTCTCCACGACCTTAATCACAAGACGGTCAAAATGCTTCCCCAGCATTCTTGACATAAAACAGCCATTTACAAACAGCATTTACAAACAGTTTACAAATACAGTTTCTATATTAACTCTCATTTTTCCACATTATCCCTCATTAATCCACATTACTTATTCCACATTCCATGTATATGTGTACTCATCCAATCACCTCCTTTTCCATCTCTTCACTTCAGATTCCTTCACATCACATATCATATATTCACATCCATATCCACATCCATACATCCACATCCACATCCACATTCACATCCATACATCCACATCTACATGCTTATCTCCATTTTCACATCCTCATTTATACATCCACATCCCATATCCACATTCATACATACACATCCATATCCACATCCACATCCACATCCACATTCACATCCATGCATCCACATCTACATGCTTACCTCCATTTTCACATCCTCATTTATACATCCACATCCCATATCCACATTCATACACATCCATACATCCACATCCACATCCACATACATACATACATCCACATCCACATTCCACATTCACATCTATACATCCACATCTACATTCACATTCACATACATCCACATCCACATTCCCATACATCCACATCTATACATCCACCTTCCACATTCACATCTACATTCACATTCACATACATGCATCCACATCTACATGCTTACCTCCATTTTCACATCCTCATTTATACATCCACATCCCATATCCACATTCATACATACACATCCATACATCCACATCTACATCCACATACATACATACATCCACATCCACATTCCACATTCACATCTATACATCCACATCTACATTCACATTCACATACATCCACATCCACATTCCCATACATCCACATCTATACATCCACATTCCACATTCACATCTACATTCACATTCACATACATCCACATCTACATTCACATTCACATACATCCACATCCACATTCCCATACATCCACATCTATACATCCACATTCCACATTCACATCTACATTCACATTCACATACATGCATCCACATCTACATGCTTACCTCCATTTTCACATCCTCATTTATACATCCACATCCCATATCCACATTCATACATACACATCCATACATCCACATCTACATCCACATACATACATACATCCACATCCACATTCCACATTCACATCTATACATCCACATCTACATTCACATTCACATACATCCACATCCACATTCCCATACATCCACATTCCACATTCACATCTACATTCACATTCACATACATCCACATCTACATTCACATTCACATACATCCACATCCCCATTCCCATTCACATCTATACATCCACATCTACATCCACATACATACATACATCCACATCCACATTCCACATTCACATCTATACATCCACATCTACATCCACATTCACATACATCCACATCCACATTTCCATTCGCATCTATACATCCACATCCATTCACATCTATACATCCACATCTACATCCACATTTACATGTATGCATATACATCTTCATGCATATATCCATTTTCATGTTCATACATCCACACTCCCATCTCCATATCCACACATCCACATACATACATCCATTTTCACATTCCCATTTATATAACCCCATATACCTTCACATCTAATCTTTTACATCACATCCATTCTCGCCCTATCACAACCCATATACATCTTATCCTATCACATACACTTCTTACCTCATCCCCCCATACACATCTTAATTCATCTTATCACATCCTAACTTATTTCATAAGCATCTTATCACCTCTTATCACACCTCTTATCACATCCTATCACTTTCCATACGCATCTTATCAATTCTTATCACATCTCATACACCTCTTATCACATCTTATCACATTTCATATCTTTAAAAAAAAAAAAAAGAGAATTCTTTTATTTGATATAAGATTTCTCTACACATTTATTTATACATAAATTCCATTTAAGGAGACTAACACTTTCGAAATTAAAATCAATCTTTTATGCATCTTCTTATGCATGATTTCAATTTGGTAGGGAATTATACTTTTAGAATAAAAGAATTTCTCTTATGCATCTAAGTTAAGCATAAAATCCATTTATGAGGAAAATCATACTTTTAGTATAAAAAGAATATCTTTTATGCATACCTATATGCATGAAATCCAATATGATAAAAGTAACACTTTTGATATAAAAATTTTTCCTTTATGCATACTTCTATGCATGAAAATTAAAAATGATAAAAGTAACACTTTTGATATAAAAATTTTCCTTTATGCATACTTCTATGCATGAAAATTAAAAATGATAAAAGTAACACTTTTGATATAAAAATTTTCTTTTATGCATACTTTTATGTATGAAATAAAAATGATAAAAGTAACACTTTTGATATAAAAATTTATCCATTATGCATACTTCTATGCATGAAAATAAAAATGGTAAAAATAACACTTTTGATATAAAAATTTATCCTTTATGCATACTTCTATGAATGAAAGTAAAAATGATAAAAGTAACACTTTTGATATAAAAATTTATCCATTATGCATACTTCTATGCATGAAAATAAAAATGGTAAAAATAACACTTTTGATATAAAAATTTATCCTTTATGCATAATATTAAAATTCAATTTCTCCATGATTATAATGAAATTCTTTCAATTAATCTAGGATGATGATTCCTAGAATATGGTAGGAAGTCCTCTTTTTATGCTTTGAATGAAAATTTTTTTATGCATAATTTTTATAAAAATTTTGCCATAGCTCCGCTGCTATGACTGATAAATCTCAATTTTTCTAAGGGATAAAGCTTATCATTAAGGAAATAATTAAAATGATTCTCTAATTGGATCCTTAATCCATAATGGATTGAATCATCAATATACATAAACTAAAAGCATAAGAAAAAGCCATTAATTTGGCCTCAAGCATAGCTTAATCTTGGGTTAAGGAAAAGCTTTATGAAAAGCTTGATTTGGATTGAGAATGGGTCATGAGTATGACCATTTCTTGAGTGAGAGAGAGAATTTACATAAGAATCATTAGAATTTAAACATAAATGAAAATTAACTTCAATAGCATTTATTAAATTATGTAACTCTTCACTACTATTCAAACTTCAATAGCATTTAAAAAAAACCATACCAATTAAACTTCTCAAGCTTGAGAGGGGTTGAGAAGAGAGAAACATTGAGAAATTATAGAAAGATGAATATTCACTAATTACCTTACAACTTGCTTGATTCTTTGTTCACGGTAGAGGCCCCCAACCAATCAATTGGTTAAGTATGTTGATGGAGTCACTAATGGGGATTGAAGAAAGAGGGAAGCTCCAAAAACTAGTGAATTATTAAATGAATTCACAGTTCTTGGCTTAGGTGGAGTAGAGTAACGATGCATAAACACTATATATTTTTCAACAAGGGAGAGGCTTCTATTTATAGGAAAAATTGAGCTCCTAACCAAACAAACTGATTCTAGAATTTTCTAAATCAGTTTGGTCAATATTTGACCATTTTTAGGTCAGTTAAGCTAACTTTTTGGAACTAGACTTAAATGAGGAGAGAGGAGAGATGAAATATCTCAATTTTTATGAGTTTAAAACTCATTCAAGCATGTGAAATATGCACCTCCTTTAAAGAACTCCCCTTCCTTACATATGTCATATTTTTAATATTGCTCATAGTTTCTTACTAATAAACCTTGTACATTTTCAACTCTTCATCTTATGTGAAATATGCACCTCCTTTAAAGAACTCCCCTTCCTTACATATGTCATACTTTTAATATTGCTCATAATTTTTTACTAATAAACCTTGTACATTTTCAACTCTTCATCTTATGTGAAATATGCACCTCCTTTAAAGAACTCCTCTTCCTTACATATGTCATACTTTTAATATTGCTCATAATTTTTTACTAATAAACCTTGTACATTTTCAACTCTTTATCTTATGTGAGCATTTACTCATTTTTGGGTATCTTCTTTTTCAAATTGGATTTATCTCCTCCCTACACATGGATTGATGCTATTGGCCCATAGGAACCTTAATTGGACCATAATCCAAAAATTTCTGAAAATCTAGATCCTTAGACTAAGGTCCTTTATACACATTTCCAATTAATTCCAATTGCACATTGGAAAGTTCTTTTTGAATTTCTGTTTCAGGGAAACTTATTTTAATAAGATGAGATAATTTTCTATCCAAAAATATTAAAAATTTGAATATTCTCTCTCTAGAATATTTTCTCTCTCTAGGTTAAAACAGTTAGAAACAAGTCTTTTATATTTCTGAAGAGGGATTGATTATAGAAGAAGATACTAGACATCAAAAAGGGGTTTGGGGGAGGAATCTTACATTCTACCCCACTTAAAAGCCTCAAAATCATTAAGTTTAAAAACCCCTAGCTACCATCTCAAAGTTCATGCAATCATGTTGCCTATTTAGGAGTGTGACAAACGAAAGGAACCATCCTTCTTCTTCACCAATAGAACGGGAGATGCAAACGGAGATTGTGAGGGTTGAATGAGACCCATGGAAAGCAATTCTTGCACTTACTTTGCCACTTCTTCCCTTTCCACCTTTGATAACTGGTAAGGAGGTTTGTTCATAACCTTTGCATTCGGCTCAAGTACAATGGCATGGTCGATTTCCCTCTTTGGTGGCAAACTCTTTGGCACTTGGAATATGTCCTCATAATCCTTGAGAAGAGCAACCATATCCTTGTCTATGTGCTGTCCATTGCTATCCATCCCTTCTTGAGTGACATGCAACACACATAGACTGTACCAAGAGTTTTGAGTTCCTTCTTGAGTCTCGTTGATCACTCCAGGAGCAATTCTAATGCATTGGATGACAAACAATGTAATTTTACACATGATTAAAGCTTTTTTTATCTTATAAATTATTGTTTCTCACAATTAGTATACTCAACTTCATTATAAATATATCAGAAATGATCCTGAGTGGCTGGGGAAGCAGTGCCAAAACAGTGCAAATTTTGTGTCTGCACTGCCGCTATAGAGCCTAAATTTGCACTGTTTTGGCATAGCTTCCCCAGTCCTCCAGGAGCAAATCTGATGCATTGGATGATAAACACTATAATTTTACACATCAATAAAGGTGTTATCTTAAAAACTACTATTTTCCACAATTAGTGTGCTCAACTTCTTATAAATGCATCAGAAATGATCCTGAGTGGCTGGGGGAGCAGTGCTAGTATAGTGCGAATTTTGAGCCTGCTGCACCGCCACTGTAGTAGAGGCTGAATTTGCACTATTCTGGCATAGCTTCCCCAGTCCTCCAGGAGCAATTCTGATGCATTGGATGATAAACACTATATTTTTACACATAATTAAAGGTGTTTTTATCTTATAAACTACTATTTCTCACAATTAGTGTGCTCAATTTCATTATAACTGCATCAGAAATGATCCTGAGTTGTTGGGGGAGCAGTGCCAGAACAGTGCGAATTTTGAGCCTGCACCGCCACTACAGAGGCTAAATTTGCACTGTTCTAGCATAGCTTCCCCAGTCCTCCACGAGCAATTTTGATGCATTGGATGATAAACACTATATTTTTACACATCATTAAAGGTTGTTTTATCTTATAAACTACTATTTCTCACAATTAGTGTGCTCAAATTCATTATAAATGCATCAAAAATGATCTTGAGTGGCTGGGGGAGCAGTGCTAGAACAGTGCAAATTTTGAGCCTGCACCGCTGCTATAGAGGCTAAATTTGCACTGTTATGGCATAACTTCACAAGTTCTCCAGGAGCAATTCTGATGCATTGGACGATAAACACTATATTTTTACACATGATTAAAGGTGTTTTTATCTTATCACACCATGGATGGTAGAATGGCCCTAGGGCCATTATTTCAAGCACGCCATGGATATAAACTACAACAATATCATCCATGGATGGTAGAATGGCCCTAGGGCCGTTGTTAACTTCACTAGTAGTTGATACAAGGGAGTGGAGAATGGAACCCTAGGACCATTCTCATAATGTGCTTTAGAACGGCACTACGGCCATTCTTTCAAGCACATTATGCTTACAAGGATGGCCCTAGAGCCATTCTTCCATGGATAATCTTGATTTATTTTGAATGCATATATAGAGATTTTTCCTAATAAGGAGTTGACACAAAAGGCAGTGGAGAATGGCCCTAGAGGGCCTGTCTAAAGTACACCATGGATGCAAAATATATCAAAATTTTCCTTGGAAGAATGGCCCTAGGCACATTCTTAATATAAGCACAATGATCTTGAAAGAATGGCCATTCTAAAGCATATAATGGATGGTAGAATAACCATAGGACCATTCTTACAAGCACACGATAGATGCAAAATACATTAAAATTATCCATGGAAGAATGGCCCTAGGCACGCACATTCTTAATATAAGCACAATGATATTGAAAGAATGGCCATTCTAAAGCATATAATGGATGGTAGAATAGCCATAGGACCATTCTTACAAGCACACCATACATGGTAGAATGACTCTAAGTCCATTCTTCCATGGATAACTTAGGGCCATCATACCATGCACTCGATGGTGTGCTTTAGAATGGCCCTAGGGCCACTCTTATAAGTACAATGAGCTTCCAAGGATGGTCCTAGGGCCATTCTAAAGCACACCATGGATAGGAGAATGGCCCTAGGAGGACCATTCTAGCAAGCACACCATGGTTGGATGGTAAAATGTACCTAGGTCTAATCTTCCACGGACAATCTTGATGTATTTTGTATGCATATATAGAAATTGGCCCTAGGCAATTGACACAAGAGAGTGGATAATGGCCCTAGGGCCATTCTAAAGCACACCATACATGGTAGAATTGCCTTAGGGCCATTCTTTCAAGCACACCATGGATGTAAAATACAACAAGATTATCCATAGATGGTAGAAAGTCCCTAGTGCCATTGTAAAATTCACCACTAGTTGACTTTAAGAAGTAGAGAATGGCCCTGGGACCATTTTAACAATGTGCTTTAGAATGGCATTATGGCCATTCTTTCAAGCACATTGTGCTTACAAGGATGGCCCTAGGTCCATTCTTTCATGGATAATCGTGATGTATTTTGCATGTATATGTAGAGATTGAGTCCAGACAAGGGAGTGGAGAATGCCCTAGGGTTACTTTCTGAAGAACACCATGGATGGTAGAATGGAGGCCCTAGAATAGCCTTAAGGACATTATTTCAAGCACACCATGATGAAAGCAGTCGAATATCCCCTAGGGTCAAAAGTAAAGTGCAAAAAGCCAATGTCGATGTGACAAGACTAGGTAAGAATCCTCCTGGGTCAAATGGACAAATGAAGTACACATCCATGTCGATGATGTATCTCGCTATATCTCTCCATGGGTCAAATGGATAGCCAAAGTGTAGACCATCTAACCATAGAACAAATGTTGTGTAACCACTTGGATCAAGAAGGAAGTATCTAAGCTCCTCGTCCAAAGTGAAATGACCACTAGAAATATCATCAAATCCATGGCCCAAATAATTGCTTAGGTGAAATTCTAGATGTGATGCATGTAAATCCACATAATGCGCCAAATAATCAGATACGATGCATCCCAAATGACATATACTGCATCCAAAAGTAAATGTCCTGGCTCCAAAGATCGTGACACCCATAGAAGCCAAAAGAACATATCTCAAGGTCAGTATCATGCGAAGGTCAGGGTGAACCAATTCCGTCATCCCATGTAGCATCACTCAAAAATTCAAAGACATGATCCACTACATTAATAGGTATATGGGCATGAGCCAAACCATGCACTACCTCCTCATTTGTAAAACCCCCCATGTGTGTATGATGAACTAGGATATCAATATAATAATCAGCATCATCCACTAAAAAATGAAGAGGTATCCTCACATGAAAGATAAATGGTATCATCTCCTAAATCATCATCTATGGCATCCCTGAGGCCTCCAAGATCATCCTCATAAAAATCATGGTGAGATTGAAAGAATGACCCTTAGGGCCATAGGGCCATTCTGTCAAGCACATTGTGCGTGGTAGAATGACCTTAGGTCCATTTTAAAAAAGCACATTGTACTTGAGAGAATGGTCCTAGGGCCATTCTCCACTCCCTTGTGTCAACTATTGGTAAATTTTAGAATGGTCCTTGGACAAATCTCTACTCCCTTGTGTAACCTACTATGGTCAATTTTAGAATGGTCTATTCAAAGTTTGCATTTGGATGTAAGTATGATTATTTTTTATATGATTGACTTATTTTTTTAAAACTCATTTTAGATACATGTGGATGGCTCCAAAGAGGAAAATTTCTTTTTTATCAAATGTTGACATGGCCATTTGGCGAGATAAAGAAGTGGTACATTGACTTCTACAATCTACATGGTCAAAAAATACACGAGATTCATCTATTCCTTCAGCCTCTAGATGATAATGAGTCTTTTGAGAATAAAGGAAAAATAATGGTTTTTGTTGTGTCAGTTTTTGTTAACTTGCATCCGAAAATTGAATGTATTGATGTTGACGTATTGGGTGCATTATCTTATCAACTTGTTTCTCCAACAGATGTCACGGATCACATGGTAGCAGACCAAGAGGACACTATGTTCTCTAGAAGATGGAAGCTGGATGTCAATAGTATATCTGATAGAGATCTGATATCACTACTAACAAGCTACAAGATATTACTATACAAACGTAAAAGAGTGGTTGAGGAAGAGAAGGGAGAGAAAAAAACATCTTGACAAACGTAAAAGAGACTTGCTTCTTTCTAGGTTTTTTCTTTCCCTACTTTTCACACTCCCCCTTTCACATTTCTCTTAGCCTAGGTTTTGCCCACTTGACCACTTTCCCACTCAAGCATTCATTTCTAACCTTGTGACCACTAAAATCTTTTGCCATCGAACACTAGCTCTTCATATTACCTTGTCCACTCTAGTTCTACACGTGTTGCGCTTGTTGAGGTGTGTTCACATGCCTTGATTATTTGTGTTTTACTAGACCTTGTTCATATGTGCAGCACGTTTTGGGCTTCTTCCACACATCCTTGGGAGATTCTTTAGAGGTTGTTCACACACGTTGATTATTTGATTTTAGAGCTATTCAGAGGCGTGGAGTTTGATGAGAAGTGTTCACACACTATGAGTGTTCTTGGTGGTCATTCACACGTTTGGGGATTCTTTGTAAGATTCCTCCCCCAACCCCTTTTTGATGTCTAGTATATTCCCCTGTAATCAATTCCTTTTCTGAAATATAAGAGATCTTGTTTGTGGCTGTTTTAACCTAGAGAGAGAAAGTATTCTAGAGAGAGAATATTCAGATTTTGAATATTTTTGGATAGAAAAATATCTCTTATAATTCAGATGAGTTCCCCTGAAACAGAAATTTAAAAAGAATTTTCCAATGTGCAATTGGAATTAATTGGAAATAGGTATAAAGAACCTTAGCCTAAGGGTCTAGATTTTCAGAAATCTTTAGACTATGGTCCAATTAAGGTTCCTATGGGCCAATAGCATCAATCCATGTGTAGGGAGGAGATAAATCCAAATTGTAAAAGAAGATACCCAAAAATGAGTAAATGTTCACATAAGATGAAGAGTTGAAAATGTACAAGGTTTATTAGTAAAAAACTATGAGCAATACAATTTTGACACATATGTAAGGAAGGGGAATTCTTTAAAGGAGGTGCATATTTCACATGCTTGAATGAATTTTAAACTCATAAAAATTGAGATATTTCATCTCTCCTCTCTCCTAATTCAAGTCTAGTTCCAAAAAGTTAGTTTAAGTGACCTAAAAATGGTCAAAAAGTGACCAA
Source organism: Cibotium barometz (assembly GCF_041138505.1). Lineage (NCBI taxonomy): Eukaryota > Viridiplantae > Streptophyta > Polypodiopsida > Cyatheales > Cibotiaceae > Cibotium > Cibotium barometz. The sequence continues at coordinate 1,940,189 of NC_141055.1, forward strand.
ACTGACTTGGAAAATTCTAGAATCAGTTTGTTTGGTTAGGAGCTCAAATTTTCCTATAAATAGAAGCCTCCCCTTGTTGAAAAAAACATAGTCTCTTATGCTTTGTTACTCTACTCCACCTAAGCCAAATTAGATAGAGTCTTATGCTTTGTTACTCTACTCCACCTAAGCCAAATTAGATAGAGTCTTATGCTTTGTTACTCTACTCCACCTAAGCTAAAATATATAGTGTCTTATGCCTTGTTACTCTACTCTACCTAAGCCAAGAACTGTGAATTCTTTAATAATTCACTAGTTTTTGATACCTCTCTCTTTCTTCAATCTCCATTGGTGGCTCCATCAACATACTAAACCAATTGATTGGTTGGGGGCCTCTACCGTGAATAAAGAATCAAGCAAATCATAAGGTAAGTATATTGAATTTTGATTTTTTCTATAATCTCTCAATGATTCTCTCTTCTCAACCCCTCTCAAGCTTGAGAAGTTTAATTGGTATAGTTTTTTTTAAATGCTATTGAAGTTAATTGGTGAATAGTAGTTAATAATTTAATAAATGCTATAGAAGTTAATTTCCACTTATATTTAAATTCTAATGGTCAAGAAATGGTCATACTCATGACCCATTCTCAATCCAAATGAAGCTTTTCATAAAGCTTTTCCTTAATCCAAGATTAAGCTATGCTTGAGGCCAAATTAATGGCTTTTTGCTATGCTTTTAGTTTATGCACATTGATGATTCAATCCATTATGGATTGATGACCCAATTAGAGACCATTCTAATTATTTTCTTAATGATCCAATTAGAGACCATTATGGATTGATTTAGAGACCATTCTAATTATTTCTTTAATAATGAGCTTTATTCCTTAGAAAAAATTGAGATTTATCAGTCATAGTAGCGGAGCTATGGCAAAATTTTTATAGAAATTACGCATAAAATAAATTCATTCAAAGCATAAAAAGAGGACTTCCTACCATATTCTAGGATCTATCATCCTAGATTAATTAAAAGAATTTTATTATGCATGGAGATGTGGATGTTTGCATGTAGATGTAGATGTATAGATGTAGATGTGGATGTGGAGGTGGATGGATGCATGTAGATGTAGATGTATAGATATAGATGTGAATGGAGATGTGGATGTATGCATGTAGATGTAGATGTATAGATGTGGATGTGGATGTATACATGTAGATGTAGATGTATAGATACGGATGTGGATGTGGAGGTGAATGTATACATGAAGATGTAGATGTATAGATGTAGATGTGGATGTGGAGGTAGATGGATGCATGTAGATGTAGATGTATAGATATAGATGGGAATGGAGATATGGATGTATGCATGTAGATGTAGATGTATAGATGTAGATGTGGATGTGGAGGTGGATGGATGCATGTAGATGTAGATGTATAGATGTAGATGTGAATGGAGATGTGGATGTATGCATGTAGATGTAGATGTATGGAGGTGAATGTGAATGTGGATGTGGATGTATGCATAGAGATGTAGATGTATGCATGTAGATGTGAATGTACGCATATAGATGTGGATGTATGGATGTGAATATACGATATGCGATGTGAGGGAATCTGAAGTGATGAGATAGAAATGATGTGATGGGATGAGTATACATATAAATGGAATATGGAATAAGTAATGTAGATTGATGAGGGATAATGTGGAAAAATGAAAGTTAAAATAGAAATTGTGTTGTAAATACTGTTTGTAAATACTGTTTGTAAATGCTGTTTGTAAATGATTGTTTTATGTCAAGAATGCTGGGGGGAGCATTTTGACCGTCTTGTGATTAAAGTCGTGATGGTAAAGTTGCAACTGCTGACGGGGAGTCAATGAAGGACGTCTCGCGTAGCAAGGTCGGCCGAGGTCTTGACCAGCCTCGGTGCGATTAAAATGGTGAGCTTCCGGTACGGTGGATGAGGGGCCAAGGAAGCGGCCTATGCGTGAAGCGCTAGGTTACCTGCGAAGGATCCTAGAGGGTGCTGACCATACGGTGCTCGGGCTCTGGGTTGCCTAGGATACCCACGCGTGCGTCGAGGAAGATATTGGAACAGAGTTGGAGTTGTTTTCTGAAATCGAGCATGGATCTGGTTGATTGACCTTGCTGGTCTTCAATGGATGAGTCCATGGCTCCTTATATGGATCTGTTGGTTGATCTTGCTGATCTTCAACGAGAGTCCATCTTGTTAAGTGATTATATTGCCAAGTATTATGGGCTAGGAACTATCGAAACGGCTCCTGAGCGTTCTAGTTACCAATGATGCCATAGATACTCTGATGAAGGAATGATGGGAAATTAAGAATCAATTGGATAAATTGGAAGATGGTGATCAATGATACTATGGTTTTATTAAAGGATTGTTTTAAACTGGTTGAATCTGGTTGAAAAAAAAGGCAATTTCATATTGGGTGTGTGAGTGGTGTGACTAGTTTTATTTTGCATGAACATCCGGCTAGGGGGCCTCGGAACTCTTTTCCTTGGTACCCGGGACAAAACCTAACCAAATTTTTAATTGGATCCCATCACTACAGTGGTTGGGCGGTTGGTTAACCCATGGGATTGGATGGGGTTAGGCTGGACTGATGGATCCGTAAATCGAGACTCAAACTTTTGTTTTTACGATAGAAAAAAAAAAAAATCCCGGACAGAAACTGTTCTATGGATAGGAATCAACGGCTGTGCCTCTTGAATGGGGAAAAAAGCGTTGATCCCAATGATCCAAGTGCAAGTTTCTTCCTTGAACGGACTAAGTATCTTATAGATGTAATCGGATCATCTCGATCAGAAATGATCTTGACTACGTTAGAGTAAAAAGTTATCCTGGTGGAATCGCCCGTGCTTTCCGGTAAAGGAAGTTTTTCTGGGTTCGGTTTTGGAACAACCGACGGATTAGTCTCTTATCCGGATATCCGTGGGCGAGGCCCCGAGTGTGGGACCCCTGTCCCGCGCGAGAAGCGCTACTTCCGCTGCCAGTACCCCGAATCCGTTGCTCGGTGGGAACAGGGATCTTACATTCTTTCACGTGGAGTACATGTCGATTCAAGTTGAGTATTAGTTGGGCTTGTTCGCACATTGTGGGTCACATGTCCTATATGCCTTGTGTTTGGAGAGGTGTATTCACACTTGTTGTGAATTGTCTTTTGGTGTATACAGTTTGGGTAGTGTTCACATGCAACTATGGATTGTTCCTATTACTTTTATCCTTCATTTAATTGCCATGGTGCAGATTCACATCATCCTCGACATTATTTTGATAGCATGCTCTATCATCATGGCTCTACAATTGCTATTATGATTTACCTTATCGTGTCATGTATTGTATATCTTTTGCCATATTTACACATGTCTTTGGCATTCCGAGGCTTAGACCTCTACATATTCACTCATCTACTTCTCGCTATCATGAGGCAGCATATTCATATCAGTATTGGATGTTCAAGATACATCAAGATCATCCATAGAAGAATGGCCCTAGGGCCATCCTTGTAATCACAATATGGTTGAAAGAATGGCCCTAGTGCCATCCTAGGGCCATCCTTGTAATCACAATATGGTTGAAAGAATGGCCCTAGTGCCATTCTAAAGCACATTGTGAGAATGGTCCTCCACTCCCTTATGTTAACTACTTGTTGGTGAATTTCAGAATCGCCCTAGGGCCATTCTACCATCCATGTACAATCTTATTGTATTTTTCGTCCATGGTGTTTTTGACCTAGGGCCATTCTCCACTCCCTTGTGTCAATTATTGGTGAATTTTGAATGGCCCTAGGGCTATTATACGATCCATGGACAATCTTGTTGTATTTTTCATCCATGGTGTGCTTGAAAGAATGGCCCTAGGGCTATTCTACCATCAATGGTATGTTTTAGAATGGCCCTGGGCCATTCTCCACGCCCTAGGGTCATTTTTTCAATATGCATTCACAATACAACAAGATTATCCATAGAAGAATGGACCTAGGGCCATTCTAAAGCACACCATCCATGGTGAGATTGAAAGAATGACCCTTAGGGCCATTCTACCACCCATGATGTGCTTTAGTATGGCCATAGGGCCATTCTTTCAAGCACATTGTGCGTGGTAGAATGACCTTAGGTCCATTTTAAAAAAGCACATTATTGTACTTGAGAGAATGGTCCTAGGGCCATTCTCCACTCCCTTGTGTCAACTATTGGTAAATTTTAGAATGGTCCTTGGACAAATCTCTACTCCCTTGTGTCAACTACTATGGTCAATTTTAGAATGGTCTATTCAAAGTTTGCATTTGGATGTAAGTATGATTGTTTTTTCTATGATTGACTTATTTTTTTAAAACTCATTTTAGATACATGTGGATGGCTCCAAAGAGGAAAATTTCTTTTCTATCAAATGTTGACATGGCCATTTGGTGAGACAAAGAAGTGGTACATTGACTTCTACAATCTACATGGTCAAAAAATACACGAGATTCATCTATTCCTTCAGCCTCTAGATGATAATGAGTCTTTTGAGAATAAAGGAAAAATAATGGTTTTTGTTGTGTCAGTTTTTGTTAACTTGCATCCGAAAATTGAATGTATTGATGTTGAGGTACCGGGTGCATTATCTTATCAACTTGTTTCTCCAACAGATGTCACGGATCACATGGTAGCAGACCAAGAGGACACTATGTTCTCTAGAAGATGGAAGCTGGATGTCGATAGTATATCTGATAGAGATCTGATATCACTACTAACAAGTAACAAGATATTACTATACAAGTCTTGGGAAAGAAAGTGCCAAAGCCCCGTAAAGCTGCATCAAGTTCAAAGAAGAAGGCAAGATCTTCTCCATAAATAAAGAGCAACATTTTTGATGTGGATGAAGTAAAGCCTGCTACATTGGGAACTGGAGGTTCTCAATAGGTACCCTCATATTTGAACATTATGAATTCCAAGAATTTGGCAAGGAAGGTTAAAAAGGTGTAGGAATTAGCTCTTGGGGGGGTGTATGGACAAGTATGCAAAATACTTTCCACTTGGTTTGTACACAGAGTTTGAAATTCCAATAATGAAATGTGTGCAAGTGCCCAAACATTATTTATGTCCCCTGCCCGCCGCCGCTGAAAAAGGACAAAGCCAAATTGTGTGGAGTGGTATGTTGAACGTGCAAATAACCCTAGGTCTTGTGCATATTTAATGCCAATAAAGAAGATTAGAAAAAAGGGAGGGAATGCATTGACCAAAAAAGAGGCGGTAAGTGAAAAGCTCTAGGATTTTGATTATTGGATCATAGATGGGAAGCATTCCATCTATGCTACCAAGGTTATGTTAAGGACTTAATTGCCTGAAAAAAATACTTTATTTGAGGGATATTTATGCAATTTGGAAGGCCCAAATTGTTATCGTCCATGCACCTCCAAAAGTCCATGTGGATAGTATCTCCACAAGGATAGCAAATATAGAGGCCCAAACCTTGTTTTAACAGTAAGCCTACAATGATATACTCAAGCACTTGAGAGGCCCAATGGGATTTTTATCACAAACTATCAAGGTCAATACTTGGACTTGTAAAGGGGCATGCAACTCACTTAGATTGGGATGTAAGAAATTATTTCTTGTGTTTTTAGTTTATTTGAATTTTTTAGATAAGTTAGAATTATTGCTTACTTTTTGTTTGTTCATTTATATTTAGAGAAATTCATTGCGAGTGTAGAAACTTTGATGGGTGCCTACTTTGCACATAATTAGTCACACATGGTTGCTTGTTCAGACGAGATCTTTATTACATGGTTAGAAATTATAGAAGGTGTTGAAAAAGGAATAATTGAAGGAAGAAAGCCCAACCCTTTTCAATCTAGATGCTTGTGCCATCTAAAAGATGAGGAGGTGAAGATCATCCAGTCTGAAATAAAATTGGGAACGATCTTGATCAATGGTGAAGTATGACCAAGGTTGCAATTACAGCACAACAGCCCCCACGTTTGACATAAGCAGAGTACTATGCGCATTAGGGCTCCATATTTTTTATTTTTGTTTGCAACAATGGACAAGTCCATTGAAAAGCTATGGATTTTAAACTAGTGAGAGACATCCAAGACTATTGTGATGCTGGTTGTGGCCAGCTCTAAAGTCATCTACAACTAAATACAAAGAGGTGCTAGATGACCTTGTTCAGTTAGCTCAGCATAACAAGCAATTGAAAACAAGGTTAGAATCCACGCAGCTGCTAAAGGAAACGCAAACGCAACGAGTCGTATTATAAGGAATTTTATCTTTCGAGTCGTATCACATCACACATAAGCTTGTTTTCAGAGCATCATCGAACAAGCGCTGATTGCAGTATTTCCGAGTTTTACTTCAACTACTGCTCAGAGTTTGTCTCCAGCATGTAAGGGGACCAACTAAGGCTTATGCATCATGCGCAAACTGCAGCGTACACACTGTTTTGTGAGGTGTGCAAAAGGTTCTTCACTGTACTTTGTGAGAGAGAGAGAGAGAGAGAGAGAGAGAGAGAGAGAGAGAGAGAGAGAGAGAGAGAGAGAATGCAAGCAAAAGGTCAAGTTTAGCCAACTAGGGGACCTAAGAAATGCCACCATTTTTAACCTAAGCAACGCATTGTTTTTTAGGCGTTCATTGCAACAGGCTACAACGCACTCCATTTTGTTTCAGCTCTCTCGGTTGATGATCTCGCTACTCTCTCTCTCTCTCCTAGCCTTTGCAAATAGGCTGGCTAGTTTCTAAACACTCCGTTTCGTGCCAGCTATACACGGGTGTTTGGTGGCCGAGCCAACTAGGCTAGCTAGTGCATAGCCACATAGCTGCAAACAGAAGATCGACCCTTCCCACGGTTCTCTGGCAACATTGAAGCCGCTTCCAAGCATTCCAGGGCTAAAATCAAAGGGCAATTTAGACAGTCCTTTGTCTGGCTTTTGGCTCTTATCAGCCATTAGAGGAGAAGCATCACCAAGCTCTTGTTGAGCGTTTAGCTTCTACCGGTGCTTGAGGAAAAGAAGGGAGAGAAAAAAGATCTTGACAAACGTAAAAGAGTGGTTGAGGAAGAGAAGGGAGAGAAAAAAATTTCTTGACAAACGTAAAAGAGACTTGCTTCTTTCTAGGTTTTTTCTTTCCCTACTTTTCACACTCCCTCTTTCACATTTCTCTTAGCCTAGGTTTTGCCCACTTGACCACTTTCCCACTCAAGCATTCATTTCTAACCTTGTGACCACTAAAATCTTTTGCCATCGAACACTAGCTCTTCATATTACCTTGTCCACTCTAGTTCTACACGTGTTGCGCTTGTTGAGGTGTGTTCACATCCCTTGATTATTTGTGTTTTAGTAGGCCTTGTTCATATGTGCAGCACGTTTTGGGCTTCTTCCACACATCCTTGGATGATTCTTTAGAGGTTGTTCACACACGTTGATTATTTGATTTTAGAGCTATTCACAGGCGTGGTGTTTGATGAGAAGTGTTCACACACTGTGAGTGTCCTTGGTGGTCATTCACACGTTTGGGGATTCTTTCACGTGGAGTACATGTCGATTCAAGTTGAGTATTAGTTGGGCTTGTTCGCACATTGTGGGTCACATGTCCTATATGCCTTGTGTTTGAGAGGTGTATTCACACTTGTTGTGAATTGTCTTTTGGTGTATACACTTTGGGTAGTGTTCACATGCAACTATGGGTTGTTCCTATTACTTTTATCCTTCATTTAATTGCCATGGTGCAGACTCACATCATCCTCGACATTATTTTGACATCATTTTTTATTATCATGGTAGGAGAGCTACTCATGCACTATCATCATGGCTCTACGATTGCTATTATGATTTACCTTATCGTGTCATGTATTGTATATCTTTTGCCATATTTGCACGTCTTTGGCATTTCGAGGCTTAGACCTCTACATATTCACTCATCTACTTCTCGCTATCATGAGGCAGCATATTCATATCAGTATTGGATGTTCAAGATACATCACGATCATCCATAGAAGAATGGCCCTAGGGCCATCCTTGTAATCACAATATGGTTGAAAGAATGGCCCTAGTGCCATTCTAAAGCACATTGTGAGAATGGTCCTCCACTCCCTTATGTTAACTACTTGTTGGTGAATTTCAGAATCGCCCTAGGGCCATTCTACCATCCATGTACAATCTTATTGTATTTTTCGTCCATGGTGTTTTTGACCTAGGGCCATTCTCCACTCCCTTGTGTCAATTATTGGTGAATTTTGAATGGCCCTAGGGCTATTCTACCATCAATGGTATGTTTTAGAATGGCCCTGGGCCATTCTCCATGCCCTAGGGTCTCTTTTTCAATATGCATTCACAATACAACAAGATTATCCATAGAAGAATGGACCTAGGGCCATTCTAAAGCACACCATCCATGGTGAGATTGAAAGAATGACCCTTAGGGCCATTCTACCACCCATGATGTGCTTTAGAATGGCCATAGGGCCATTCTTTCAAGCACATTGTGCGTGGTAGAATGACCTTAGGTCCATTTTAAAAAAGCACATTGTACTTGAGAGAATGGTCCTAAGGCCATTCTCCACTCCCTTGTGTCAACTATTGGTAAATTTTAGAATGGTCCTTGGACAAATCTCTACTCCCTTGTGTCAACTACTATGGTCAATTTTAGAATGGTCTATTCAAAGTTTGCATTTGGATGTAAGTATGATTGTTTTTTCTATGATTGACTTATTTTTTTAAAACTCATTTTAGATACATGTGGATGGCTCCAAAGAGGAAAATTTCTTTAATATCAAATGTTGACATGGCCATTTGGCGAGACAAAGAAGTGGTACATTGACTTCTACAATCTACATGGTCAAAAAATACACGAGATTCATCTATTCCTTCAGCCTCTAGATGATAATGAGTCTTTTTAGGATAAAGGAAAAATAATGGTTTTTGTTGTGTCAATTTTTGTTAACTTGCATCCGGAAATTGAATGTATTGATATTGACGTACTGGGTGCATTATCTTATCAACTTGTTTCTCCAACCAGATGTCACGGATCACATGGTAGCAGACCAAGAGGACGCTATGTTCTCTAGAAGATGGAAGCTGGATGTCAATAGTATATCTGATAGAGATCTGATATCACTACTAACAAGCTACAAGATATTACTATACAAGTCTTGGGAAAGAAAGTGCCAAAGCCCCGTAAAGCTGCATCAAGTTCAAAGAAGAAGGCAAGATCTTCTTCCATAAATAAAGAGCAACATTTTTGATGTGGATGAAGTAAAGCCTGCTACATTGGGAACTGGAGGTTCTCAATAGGTACCCTCATATTTGAACATTATGAATTCCAAGAATTTGGCAAGGAAGGCTAAAAAGGTGTAGGAATTAGCTCTTGGGGGGGGGGGTATGGACAAGTATGCAAAATACTTTCCACTTGGTTTGTACACAGAGTTTGAAATTCCAATAATGAAATGTGTGCAAGTGCCCAAACATTATTTATGTCCCCTGTCCTGAAAAAGGACAAAGTCAAATTGTGTGGAGTGGTATGTTGAACGTGCGAATAACCCTAGGTCTTGTGCATATTTAATGCCAATGAAGAAGATTCGAAAAAAGGGAGGGAATGCATTGACCAAAAAAGAGGCGGTAAGTGAAAAGCTCTAGGATTTTGATTATTGGATCATAGATGGGAAACATTCCATCTATGCTACCAAGGTTATGTTAAGGACTTAATTGCTTGAAAAAAATACTTTATTCGAGGGATATTTATGCAATTTGGAAGGCCCAAATTGTTATCGTCGATGCACCTCCAAAAGTCCATGTCGACAGTATCTCAACAAGGATAGCAAATATAGAGGCCCAAACCTTGTTTTAACAGCAAGCCTACAATGATATACTCAAGCACTTGAGAGGCCCAATGGGATTTTTATCACAAACTATCAAGGTCAGTACTTGGACTTGTAAAGGGGCATGCAACTCGCTTAGATTGGGATGTAAGAAATTATTTCTTGTGTTTTTAGTTTATTTGAATTTTTTAGATAAGTTAGAATTATTGCTTACTTTTTGTTTCTTCATTTATATTTATAGAAATTCATTGCGAGTGTAGAAACTTTGATGGGTGCCTACTTTGCACATAATCAGTCACACATGGTTGCTTGTTCAGACGAGATCTTTATTACATGGTTAGAAATTATAGAAGGTGTTGAAAAAGGAATAATTGAAGGAAGAAAGCCCAACCCTTTTCAATCTAGATGCTTGTGCCGTCTAAAAGATGAGGAGGTGAAGATCATCCAGTCAGAATAAAATTGGGAACGATCTTGATCAATGGTGAAGTATGACCGAGGTTGCAATTACAGCGCACAACAGCCTCCACGTTTGACACAATCAGAGTACTATGCGCATTAGGGCTCCATATTTTTTATTTTTGTTTGCAACAATGGACAAGTCCATTGAAAAGCTATGGATTTTAAACTAGTGAGACATCCAAGACTATTGTGATACTGGTATGGCCAGCTCTAAAGTCATCTACAACTAAATACAAAGAGGTGCTAGATGACCTTGTTCAGTTAGCTCAGCATAACAAGCAATTGAAAACAAGGTTACAATCCACGCAGCTGCTAAAGGAAATGCAAACGCAACGAGTCGTATTATAAGGAATTTTATCTTTCGAGTCGTATCACATCACACATGAGCTTGTTTTCAGAGCATCATGGAACAAGCACTGATTGCAGCATTTTCGAGTTTTACTTCAATTGCTGCTCAAAGTTTGTCTCCAGCATGTAAGGGGACCAACTAAGGCTTATGCATCATGCGCAAACTGCAGCGTACACACTGTTTTGTGAGGTGTGCAAAAGGTTCTTCCCTGTACTTTGAGAGAGAGAGAGAGAGAGAGAGAGAGAGAGAGAGAGAGAGAGAGAGAGAGAGAGAGAGAGAGCAAAAGGTCAAGTTTAGCCAACTAGGGGACCTAAGAAACGCCACCATTTTTAACCTAAGCAACGCATTGTTTTTTAGGCGTTCATTGCAACAGGCTACAACGCACTCCGTTTTGTTTCAGCTCTCGGTTGATGATCTCGCTACTCTCTCTCTCCTAGCCTTTGCAACTAGGGCGGCCAGTTTCTAAACACTCCGTTTTGTGCCAGCTATACACGGGTGTTTGGTGGCCGAGCCAACTAGGCCAGCTAGCGCATAGCCACATAGCTGCAAACAAGAGATCGACCCTTCCCACGGTTCTCTGGCAACATTGAAGCCGCTTCCAAGCATTCCAGGGCTAAAATCAAAGGGCAATTTAGACAGTCCTTTGTCTGGCTTTTGGCTCCTATCAACCATTAGAGGAGAAGCATCACCAAGCTCTTGTTGAGCGTTTAGCTTCTACCGGTGCTTGAGGAAAAGAAGGGAGAGAAAAAAGATCTTGACAAACGTAAAAGAGTGGTTGAGGAAGAGAAGGGAGAGAAAAAAATTTCTTGACAAACGTAAAAGAGACTTGCTTCTTTCTAGGTTTTTTCTTTCCCTACTTTTCACACTCCCTCTTTCACATTTCTCTTAGCCTAGGTTTTGCCCACTTGACCACTTTCCCACTCAAGCATTCATTTCTAACCTTGTGACCACTAAAATCTTTTGCCATCGAACACTAGCTCTTCATATTACCTTGTCCACTCTAGTTCTACACGTGTTACGCTTGTTGAGGTGTGTTCACATGCCTTGATTATTTGTGTTTTAGTAGGCCTTGTTCATATGTGCAGCACGTTTTGGGCTTCTTCCACACATCCTTGGGAGATTCTTTAGAGGTTGTTCACACACGTTGATTATTTGATTTTAGAGCTATTCACAGGCGTGGTGTTTGATGAGAAGTGTTCACACACTGTGAGTGTTCTTGGTGGTCATTCACACATTTGGGGATTCTTTCATGTGGAGTACATGTCGATTCAAGTTGAGTATTAGTTGGGCTTGTTCGCACATTGTGGGTCACATGTCCTATATGCCTTGTGTTTGAGAGGTGTATTCACACTTGTTGTGAAATATCTTTTGGTGTATACACTTTGGGTAGTGTTCACATGCAACTATGGGTTATTTCTATTACTTTTATCCTTCATTTAATTGCCATGGTGCAGATTCACATCATCCTCGACATTATTTTGACAGCATTTTTTATTATCATGGTAGGAGAGCTGCTCATGCACTATCATCATGGCTCTATGATTGCTATTATGATTTACCTTATCGTGTCATGTATTGTATATCTTTTGCCATATTTGCACATGTCTTTGGCATTTCGAGGCTTAGACCTCTACATATTCACTCATCTACTTCTCGCTATCATGAGGTAGCATATTCATATCAGTATTGGATGTTCAAGATACATCAAGATCATCCATAGAAGAATGGCCCTAGGGCCATCCTTGTAATCACAATATGGTTGAAAGAATGGCCCTAGTGCCATTCTAAAGCACATTGTGAGAATGGTCCTCCACTCCCTTATGTTAACTACTTGTTGGTGAATCTCAGAATCGCCCTAGGGCCATTCTACCATCCATGTACAATCTTATTGTATTTTTCGTCCATGGTGTTTTTGACCTAGGGCCATTCTCCACTCCCTTGTGTCAATTATTGTGGTGAATTTTTAATGGCCCTAGGGCTATTATACCATCCATGGACAATCTTGTTGTATTTTTCATCCATGGTGTGCTTGAAAGAATGGCCCTAGGGCTATTCTACAATCAATGGTATGTTTTAGAATGGCCCTGGGCCATTCTCCACACCCTAGGGTCATTTTTTCAATATGCATTCACAATACAACAAGATTATCCATAGAAGAATGGACCTAGGGCCATTCTAAAGCACACCATCCATGGTGAGATTGAAAGAATTATACCCTTAGGGCCATAGGGCCATTCTAAAGCACACCATCCATGGTGAGATTGAAAGGATGACCCTTAGGGCCATAGGGCCATTCTGTCAAGCACATTGTGCGTGGTAGAATGACCTTAGGTCCATTTTAAAAAAGCACATTGTACTTGAGAGAATGGTCCTAGGGCCATTCTCCACTCCCTTGTGTCAACTATTGGTAAATTTTAGAATGGTCCTTGGACAAATCGCTACTCCCTTGTGTCAACTACTATGGTCAATTTTAGAATGGTCTATTCAAAGTTTGCATTTGGATGTAAGTATGATTGTTTTTTATATGATTGACTTATTTTTTTAAAACTCATTTCAGATACATGTGGATGGCTCCAAAGAGGAAAATTTCTTTTCTATCAAATGTTTACATGGCCATTTGGCGAGAAAAAGAGGAAAAATTCTTTTCTATCAAATGTTGACATGGCCATTTGGTGAGACAAAGAAGTGGTACATTGACTTCTACAATCTACATGGTCAAAAAATACACGAGATTCATCTATTCCTTCAGCCTCTAGATGATAATGAGTCTTTTGAGAATAAAGGAAAAATAATGGTTTTTGTTGTGTCAGTTTTTGTTAACTTGCATCCGAAAATTGAATGTATTGATGTTGAGGTACCTGGTGCATTATCTTATCAACTTGTTTCTCCAACAGATGTCACGGATCACATACATCCACATCCCCATTCCCATTCACATCTATACATCCACATCTACATCCACATACATACATACATCCACATCCACATTCCACATTCACATCTATACATCCACATCTACATCCACATTCACATACATCCACATCCACATTTCCATTCGCATCTATACATCCACATCCATTCACATCTATACATCCACATCTACATCCACATTTACATGTATGCATATACATCTTCATGCATATATCCATTTTCATGTTCATACATCCACACTCCCATCTCCATATCCACACATCCACATACATACATCCATTTTCACATTCCCATTTATATAACCCCATATACCTTCACATCTAATCTTTTACATCACATCCATTCTCGCCCTATCACAACCCATATACATCTTATCCTATCACATACACTTCTTACCTCATCCCCCCATACACATCTTAATTCATCTTATCACATCCTAACTTATTTCATAAGCATCTTATCACCTCTTATCACACCTCTTATCACATCCTATCACTTTCCATACGCATCTTATCAATTCTTATCACATCTCATACACCTCTTATCACATCTTATCACATTTCATATCTTTAAAAAAAAAAAGAGAATTCTTTTATTTGATATAAGATTTCTCTACACATTTATTTATACATAAATTCCATTTAAGGAGACTAACACTTTCGAAATTAAAATCAATCTTTTATGCATCTTCTTATGCATGATTTCAATTTGGTAGGGAATTATACTTTTAGAATAAAAGAATTTCTCTTATGCATCTAAGTTAAGCATAAAATCCATTTATGAGGAAAATCATACTTTTAGTATAAAAAGAATATCTTTTATGCATACCTATATGCATGAAATCCAATATGATAAAAGTAACACTTTTGATATAAAAATTTTTCCTTTATGCATACTTCTATGCATGAAAATTAAAAATGATAAAAGTAACACTTTTGATATAAAAATTTTCCTTTATGCATACTTCTATGCATGAAAATTAAAAATGATAAAAGTAACACTTTTGATATAAAAATTTTCTTTTATGCATACTTTTATGTATGAAATAAAAATGATAAAAGTAACACTTTTGATATAAAAATTTATCCATTATGCATACTTCTATGCATGAAAATAAAAATGGTAAAAATAACACTTTTGATATAAAAATTTATCCTTTATGCATACTTCTATGAATGAAAGTAAAAATGATAAAAGTAACACTTTTGATATAAAAATTTATCCATTATGCATACTTCTATGCATGAAAATAAAAATGGTAAAAATAACACTTTTGATATAAAAATTTATCCTTTATGCATAATATTAAAATTCAATTTCTCCATGATTATAATGAAATTCTTTCAATTAATCTAGAATGATGATTCCTAGAATATGGTAGGAAGTCCTCTTTTTATGCTTTGAATGAAAATTTTTTTATGCATAATTTTTATAAAAATTTTGCCATAGCTCCGCTGCTATGACTGATAAATCTCAATTTTTCTAAGGGATAAAGCTTATCATTAAGGAAATAATTAAAATGATTCTCTAATTGGATCCTTAATCCATAATGGATTGAATCATCAATATACATAAACTAAAAGCATAAGAAAAAGCCATTAATTTGGCCTCAAGCATAGCTTAATCTTGGGTTAAGGAAAAGCTTTATGAAAAGCTTGATTTGGATTGAGAATGGGTCATGAGTATGACCATTTCTTGAGTGAGAGAGAGAATTTACATAAGAATCATTAGAATTTAAACATAAATGAAAATTAACTTCAATAGCATTTATTAAATTATGTAACTCTTCACTACTATTCAAACTTCAATAGCATTTAAAAAAAACCATACCAATTAAACTTCTCAAGCTTGAGAGGGGTTGAGAAGAGAGAAACATTGAGAAATTATAGAAAGATGAATATTCACTAATTACCTTACAACTTGCTTGATTCTTTGTTCACGGTAGAGGCCCCCAACCAATCAATTGGTTAAGTATGTTGATGGAGTCACTAATGGGGATTGAAGAAAGAGGGAAGCTCCAAAAACTAGTGAATTATTAAATGAATTCACAGTTCTTGGCTTAGGTGGAGTAGAGTAACGATGCATAAACACTATATATTTTTCAACAAGGGGGAGGCTTCTATTTATAGGAAAAATTGAGCTCCTAACCAAACAAACTGATTCTAGAATTTTCTAAATCAGTTTGGTCAATATTTGACCATTTTTAGGTCAGTTAAGCTAACTTTTTGGAACTAGACTTAAATGAGGAGAGAGGAGAGATGAAATATCTCAATTTTTATGAGTTTAAAACTCATTCAAGCATGTGAAATATGCACCTCGTTTAAAGAACTCCCCTTCCTTACATATGTCATATTTTTAATATTGCTCATAGTTTCTTACTAATAAACCTTGTACATTTTCAACTCTTCATCTTATGTGAAATATGCACCTCCTTTAAAGAACTCCCCTTCCTTACATATGTCATACTTTTAATATTGCTCATAATTTTTTACTAATAAACCTTGTACATTTTCAACTCTTCATCTTATGTGAAATATGCACCTCCTTTAAAGAACTCCTCTTCCTTACATATGTCATACTTTTAATATTGCTCATAATTTTTTACTAATAAACCTTGTACATTTTCAACTCTTTATTTTATGTGAGCATTTACTCATTTTTGGGTATCTTCTTTTTCAAATTGGATTTATCTCCTCCCTACACATGGATTGATGCTATTGGCCCATAGGAACCTTAATTGGACCATAATCCAAAAATTTCTGAAAATCTAGATCCTTAGACTAAGGTCCTTTATACACATTTCCAATTAATTCCAATTGCACATTGGAAAGTTCTTTTTGAATTTCTGTTTCAGGGAAACTTATTTTAATAAGATGAGATAATTTTCTATCCAAAAATATTAAAAATTTGAATATTCTCTCTCTAGAATATTTTCTCTCTCTAGGTTAAAACAGTTAGAAACAAGTCTTTTATATTTCTGAAGAGGGATTGATTATAGAAGAAGATACTAGACATCAAAAAGGGGTTTGGGGGAGGAATCTTACATTCTACCCCACTTAAAAAACGCGAGATGTCCTCATCTCGCAACTTGTGATAATTTCGCAAGATTCACGAATATGAGACTTAGAGAAAAATTTTAATCAAGATTAACCACCAAGATAAGTCTTAAAGAGAGCAAGATTCAAAATACGAACAAGATTTAAACTTTATTCATTCTCGGAACTTATACAGTAAAGATAGAGGAACTCTTTACACTTCCATAAGCCCGTCCATCATATGGTCACAAAAGCAGTCCTCACAAGCTGCACAAGTATAAGGTAACTCATCTATGGGAATGATTCTGTGGGTTATTGCTGCGCCTATCGCAGTGGTATGAGGTGTTCTAACAAAAGGACCTCTGAGAGGTAAGCCAAAAACGGGGTAAAGGCATATCTTCTCATGAGGAAGAAAACACGCCAGTAAGAAGACCCGCTCAGAAAACCCAGGATGTCTTGATCTCATGACGCAGTAGTATCGGGGACCCAAACCCAAAGCTTCAATAACCATGGCCAAGCGGACATTGTTACGGAAGTGCTGCTGACCCCAGGGTGTTACCCTAGTTATGTCTTGATAGGTCCGCCATTTGGTCTGCGCTACAGAAGTTCCCAAGTGAGGGAAAAGTGAGCGCTCATACTGTTCTATAAAATCCTTCTTCACAGACTCACTTGCGTCTTGAAGGTGAGGAATCATTATGGATAAAACTAATTCTTGTTGCCAAGCCATGAAGGAGATTAGGAAGAAAGGAGATCGATGGGAGTAAGATTACTGTGAGCGACAAGTAAAAGTTACGACTTATATAAAGGAAGGAGCTAGCGTAACTTAGAAGCCAACGGTAGCTTGCCACTGAAGTTTTACCGTCTTTCCATGATTTGGGTTTGGCACAATTTTCTATAGAAGGCATTAAGAACTTTGAGATGAGGAGATAAAAGAAGCTCGTGAGCTAAGTCACTTACTTTCTTTGAAGTCAGATAAGGCTCACAATATCTGGGGGATAACTTCTTAAACTCCCCAATAGATAAAGAACTTCTTTTGTGCCGTACTCGAATGAAGACCAAAACCTTGGTATCCAAAACACCGATTTTCACTTCTGAACTCATTGTTCTGAATCCTTAAAACAGCGTGACTCCTGAGAAGTATTCTAGGGAAAGGGTCTTCCTTTTTTAAACAGAAACTTTCTTTTATTTTAGAGAGGGAATAATTATAAGATCAGAAAGGGAGATTCTTACTCCTGTATACCTCGAAGGTTGGGGAGGAATCTTACATTCTACCCCACTTAAAAAGTGCGAGATGTCCTCATCTCGCAAGGTAGAGGACAGCTCTTTTTCTTAAGATCCAATTTTATTCTGGGGTTCCTTATATTCTGGTCAACCCAACAGAACACTAGGATAAATATCCCTTATATAGAACTCATCATTAAATAACAATTCATTCAGATTATATCATTCATATCTTTAACACGATAATGGTCCATCAGATCGAAATTTTTTCTTCTGAACATTCCTCCACGGAAATTTCAGTCAAGCAAGTTTTCAATTTGTCATCCCTTAACTTGATATACCGAGTCAAGTGTTAACAGTAGTACTTTGACAGCACAATCCACTAATCTCATAGTGATTTGTTGAAATCATTATCATCATTTATCATTACAGGGACTCGTCCCATTCATCCTCATTGCGGTTTTGCTCAAGTTATATATTTCAACTAAATTTCAAAAATCATCATTTTTCAATCAGAATCCCAATCAATTCATCAGTTCCCAAACAGAATTAAAAATCATATCAACCACATTCAAATTCATCATCTGGATAGCATTAACGCTTATAATTTCAAGTCTTAGATTTACTCGTATATACTGTCAGTAAAGAGCTGCAGTTATACTCTCGGTATATACGGATAGTCACGGCCCTTGGAATTATAAGGTAAATACCATCATGTCTAGGCCTCAAGCAAGCCAAGGATTCTATATAATTGCGGTACTTCCATCTGAAGACCCAATTACCAAATTACGAATTTCAATTTGAATATCAAATTGTATGAATTATATCACACAATTACAACCTTTTTGTGTTTCTTGATAAATTTCTTACCTATTTGTCTTCTCAATTGATCTTTATTAACCAAATGCTCTGATACCAACTGTGAGATCCCCCTATTCCCACCGAGCAACGGATTCGGGTACTAGCAGCGGAAGTAGCACTTCTCGCGCGGGACAGGGGTCCCACATTCGGGGCCTCGCCCACGGATATCCGGACAAGAGACTAATCCGTCGGTTTGTCCAAAACCGAAACCGAAAAAACTTCCTTTACCCGGAAAGCATGGGCGATTCCACCAGGATAACTCTTTACTCTAACGTAGTCAAGATCGTTACGGATCAACTGATCTGACTGCACCTTTAACGGTACTTAGTCAAATCAAGGAAGAACTTGCACTTGAATCATTGGGATCAACGCTTTTTTCCCCATCAAGAGGCACAGTCGTTGATTCCTATCCATAGAACAATTTCTATCCGGGATTTACTTCATCTATCGTAAAAATAGAAATTAAATCTCGATTTATGGATCCATCAGTCCAGCCTAACCCCATCCGATCCCATGGGTTAGCCAACCGCCCAACCACTGTAGTGATGGGATCCAATTTGGAATTTGGTTAGGTTTTGTCCCGGGTACCAAGGAAAAGAGTTCCAAGGCCCCCTAGCCGGAATTTCATGCAAACATAAAACTAGCCACACCACTTACACACCCAATATGAAAATTGACTTTTTCTTAGCATCAGCTAACTTTAAAACAATCCTTTAATGAAACCATAGTACCACTGATCACAATCTCCCAATTTATCCAGTTGATTCATAATTTCCCATCATTCCTTCATCAGAGTATCTATGGCATCATTGGCAACTAGAACGCTCACCACCTGTCCACACAGAGGCCGTTTCCATAGTTCCTAGCCCATAATACTCGGCAATATAATCACTTATCAAGATGGACTCTCGTTGAAGATCAGCAAGATCAACCAACAGATCCATATAAAAGAGCCATGGACTCATCCGTTGAGGACCAGCAAGGTCAGTCAACCAGATCCATGCCCGGTTTCACAAAACAACTCTTACTCCTTGTTCCAATATCTTCCTCGACGCACGCGTGGGTATCCTAGGCGACCCAGAGCCCGAGCAGCGTATGGTCAGCACCCTCTAGGATCCTTCGCAGGTGACCTAGCGCTTCACTCATAGGCCGCTTCCTTGGTCCCTCATCCACCGTACCGGAAGCTCACCATTTTAATCGAACCGAGGCTGGTCAAGACCTCGGTCGACCTTGCTACGCGAGACGTCCTCCATTGACTCTCCGTCAGCAGTTGCAACTTTATCAGTTAGGTCTCCACGACCTTAATCACAAGACGGTCAAAATGCTTCCCCAGCATTCTTGACATAAAACAGCCATTTACAAACAGCATTTACAAACAGTTTACAAATACAGTTTCTATATTAACTCTCATTTTTCCACATTATCCCTCATTAATCCACATTACTTATTCCACATTCCATGTATATGTGTACTCATCCAATCACCTCCTTTTCCATCTCTTCACTTCAGATTCCTTCACATCACATATCATATATTCACATCCATATCCACATCCATACATCCACATCCACATCCACATTCACATCCATACATCCACATCTACATGCTTATCTCCATTTTCACATCCTCATTTATACATCCACATCCCATATCCACATTCATACATACACATCCATATCCACATCCACATCCACATCCACATTCACATCCATGCATCCACATCTACATGCTTACCTCCATTTTCACATCCTCATTTATACATCCACATCCCATATCCACATTCATACACATCCATACATCCACATCCACATCCACATACATACATACATCCACATCCACATTCCACATTCACATCTATACATCCACATCTACATTCACATTCACATACATCCACATCCACATTCCCATACATCCACATCTATACATCCACATTCCACATTCACATCTACATTCACATTCACATACATGCATCCACATCTACATGCTTACCTCCATTTTCACATCCTCATTTATACATCCACATCCCATATCCACATTCATACATACACATCCATACATCCACATCTACATCCACATACATACATACATCCACATCCACATTCCACATTCACATCTATACATCCACATCTACATTCACATTCACATACATCCACATCCACATTCCCATACATCCACATCTATACATCCACATTCCACATTCACATCTACATTCACATTCACATACATCCACATCTACATTCACATTCACATACATCCACATCCACATTCCCATACATCCACATCTATACATCCACATTCCACATTCACATCTACATTCACATTCACATACATGCATCCACATCTACATGCTTACCTCCATTTTCACATCCTCATTTATACATCCACATCCCATATCCACATTCATACATACACATCCATACATCCACATCTACATCCACATACATACATACATCCACATCCACATTCACATCTATACATCCACATCTACATTCACATTCACATACATCCACATCCACATTCCCATACATCCACATCTATACATCCACATTCCACATTCACATCTACATTCACATTCACATACATCCACATCTACATTCACATTCACATACATCCACATCCCCATTCCCATTCACATCTATACATCCACATCTACATCCACATACATACATACATCCACATCCACATTCCACATTCACATCTATACATCCACATCTACATCCACATTCACATACATCCACATCCACATTTCCATTCGCATCTATACATCCACATCCATTCACATCTATACATCCACATCTACATCCACATTTACATGTATGCATATACATCTTCATGCATATATCCATTTTCATGTTCATACATCCACACTCCCATCTCCATATCCACACATCCACATACATACATCCATTTTCACATTCCCATTTATATAACCCCATATACCTTCACATCTAATCTTTTACATCACATCCATTCTCGCCCTATCACAACCCATATACATCTTATCCTATCACATACACTTCTTACCTCATCCCCCCATACACATCTTAATTCATCTTATCACATCCTAACTTATTTCATAAGCATCTTATCACCTCTTATCACACCTCTTATCACATCCTATCACTTTCCATACGCATCTTATCAATTCTTATCACATCTCATACACCTCTTATCACATCTTATCACATTTCATATCTTTAAAAAAAAAAAAAAGAGAATTCTTTTATTTGATATAAGATTTCTCTACACATTTATTTATACATAAATTCCATTTAAGGAGACTAACACTTTCGAAATTAAAATCAATCTTTTATGCATCTTCTTATGCATGATTTCAATTTGGTAGGGAATTATACTTTTAGAATAAAAGAATTTCTCTTATGCATCTAAGTTAAGCATAAAATCCATTTATGAGGAAAATCATACTTTTAGTATAAAAAGAATATCTTTTATGCATACCTATATGCATGAAATCCAATATGATAAAAGTAACACTTTTGATATAAAAATTTTTCCTTTATGCATACTTCTATGCATGAAAATTAAAAATGATAAAAGTAACACTTTTGATATAAAAATTTTCCTTTATGCATACTTCTATGCATGAAAATTAAAAATGATAAAAGTAACACTTTTGATATAAAAATTTTCTTTTATGCATACTTTTATGTATGAAATAAAAATGATAAAAGTAACACTTTTGATATAAAAATTTATCCATTATGCATACTTCTATGCATGAAAATAAAAATGGTAAAAATAACACTTTTGATATAAAAATTTATCCTTTATGCATACTTCTATGAATGAAAGTAAAAATGATAAAAGTAACACTTTTGATATAAAAATTTATCCATTATGCATACTTCTATGCATGAAAATAAAAATGGTAAAAATAACACTTTTGATATAAAAATTTATCCTTTATGCATAATATTAAAATTCAATTTCTCCATGATTATAATGAAATTCTTTCAATTAATCTAGGATGATGATTCCTAGAATATGGTAGGAAGTCCTCTTTTTATGCTTTGAATGAAAATTTTTTTATGCATAATTTTTATAAAAATTTTGCCATAGCTCCGCTGCTATGACTGATAAATCTCAATTTTTCTAAGGGATAAAGCTTATCATTAAGGAAATAATTAAAATGATTCTCTAATTGGATCCTTAATCCATAATGGATTGAATCATCAATATACATAAACTAAAAGCATAAGAAAAAGCCATTAATTTGGCCTCAAGCATAGCTTAATCTTGGGTTAAGGAAAAGCTTTATGAAAAGCTTGATTTGGATTGAGAATGGGTCATGAGTATGACCATTTCTTGAGTGAGAGAGAGAATTTACATAAGAATCATTAGAATTTAAACATAAATGAAAATTAACTTCAATAGCATTTATTAAATTATGTAACTCTTCACTACTATTCAAACTTCAATAGCATTTAAAAAAAACCATACCAATTAAACTTCTCAAGCTTGAGAGGGGTTGAGAAGAGAGAAACATTGAGAAATTATAGAAAGATGAATATTCACTAATTACCTTACAACTTGCTTGATTCTTTGTTCACGGTAGAGGCCCCCAACCAATCAATTGGTTAAGTATGTTGATGGAGTCACTAATGGGGATTGAAGAAAGAGGGAAGCTCCAAAAACTAGTGAATTATTAAATGAATTCACAGTTCTTGGCTTAGGTGGAGTAGAGTAACGATGCATAAACACTATATATTTTTCAACAAGGGAGAGGCTTCTATTTATAGGAAAAATTGAGCTCCTAACCAAACAAACTGATTCTAGAATTTTCTAAATCAGTTTGGTCAATATTTGACCATTTTTAGGTCAGTTAAGCTAACTTTTTGGAACTAGACTTAAATGAGGAGAGAGGAGAGATGAAATATCTCAATTTTTATGAGTTTAAAACTCATTCAAGCATGTGAAATATGCACCTCCTTTAAAGAACTCCCCTTCCTTACATATGTCATATTTTTAATATTGCTCATAGTTTCTTACTAATAAACCTTGTACATTTTCAACTCTTCATCTTATGTGAAATATGCACCTCCTTTAAAGAACTCCCCTTCCTTACATATGTCATACTTTTAATATTGCTCATAATTTTTTACTAATAAACCTTGTACATTTTCAACTCTTCATCTTATGTGAAATATGCACCTCCTTTAAAGAACTCCTCTTCCTTACATATGTCATACTTTTAATATTGCTCATAATTTTTTACTAATAAACCTTGTACATTTTCAACTCTTTATCTTATGTGAGCATTTACTCATTTTTGGGTATCTTCTTTTTCAAATTGGATTTATCTCCTCCCTACACATGGATTGATGCTATTGGCCCATAGGAACCTTAATTGGACCATAATCCAAAAATTTCTGAAAATCTAGATCCTTAGACTAAGGTCCTTTATACACATTTCCAATTAATTCCAATTGCACATTGGAAAGTTCTTTTTGAATTTCTGTTTCAGGGAAACTTATTTTAATAAGATGAGATAATTTTCTATCCAAAAATATTAAAAATTTGAATATTCTCTCTCTAGAATATTTTCTCTCTCTAGGTTAAAACAGTTAGAAACAAGTCTTTTATATTTCTGAAGAGGGATTGATTATAGAAGAAGATACTAGACATCAAAAAGGGGTTTGGGGGAGGAATCTTACATTTTTAACACTTAAAAGCCTCAAAATCATTAAGTTTAAAAACCCCTAGCTACCATCTCAAAGTTCATGCAATCATGTTGCCTATTTAGGAGTGTGACAAACGAAAGGAACCATCCTTCTTCTTCACCAATAGAACGGGAGATGCAAACGGAGATTGTGAGGGTTGAATGAGACCCATGGAAAGCAATTCTTGCACTTACTTTGCCACTTCTTCCCTTTCCACCTTTGATAACTGGTAAGGAGGTTTGTTCATAACCTTTGCATTCGGCTCAAGTACAATGGCATGGTCGATTTCCCTCTTTGGTGGCAAACTCTTTGGCACTTGGAATATGTCCTCATAATCCTTGAGAAGAGCAACCATATCCTTGTCTATGTGCTGTCCATTGCTATCCATCCCTTCTTGAGTGACATGCAACACACATAGACTGTACCAAGAGTTTTGAGTTCCTTCTTGAGTCTCGTTGATCACTCCAGGAGCAATTCTAATGCATTGGATGACAAACAATGTAATTTTACACATGATTAAAGCTTTTTTTATCTTATAAATTATTGTTTCTCACAATTAGTATACTCAACTTCATTATAAATATATCAGAAATGATCCTGAGTGGCTGGGGAAGCAGTGCCAAAACAGTGCAAATTTTGTGTCTGCACTGCCGCTATAGAGCCTAAATTTGCACTGTTTTGGCATAGCTTCCCCAGTCCTCCAGGAGCAAATCTGATGCATTGGATGATAAACACTATAATTTTACACATCAATAAAGGTGTTATCTTAAAAACTACTATTTTCCACAATTAGTGTGCTCAACTTCTTATAAATGCATCAGAAATGATCCTGAGTGGCTGGGGGAGCAGTGCTAGTATAGTGCGAATTTTGAGCCTGCTGCACCGCCACTGTAGTAGAGGCTGAATTTGCACTATTCTGGCATAGCTTCCCCAGTCCTCCAGGAGCAATTCTGATGCATTGGATGATAAACACTATATTTTTACACATAATTAAAGGTGTTTTTATCTTATAAACTACTATTTCTCACAATTAGTGTGCTCAATTTCATTATAAATGCATCAGAAATGATCCTGAGTTGTTGGGGGAGCAGTGCCAGAACAGTGCGAATTTTGAGCCTGCACCGCCACTACAGAGGCTAAATTTGCACTGTTCTAGCATAGCTTCCCCAGTCCTCCACGAGCAATTTCGATGCATTGGATGATAAACACTATATTTTTACACATCATTAAAGGTTGTTTTATCTTATAAACTACTATTTCTCACAATTAGTGTGCTCAAATTCATTATAAATGCATCAAAAATGATCTTGAGTGGCTGGGGGAGCAGTGCTAGAACAGTGCAAATTTTGAGCCTGCACCGCTGCTATAGAGGCTAAATTTGCACTGTTATGGCATAACTTCACAAGTTCTCCAGGAGCAATTCTGATGCATTGGATGATAAACACTATATTTTTACACATGATTAAAGGTGTTTTTATCTTATCACACCATGGATGGTAGAATGGCCCTAGGGCCATTATTTCAAGCACGCCATGGATATAAACTACAACAATATCATCCATGGATGGTAGAATGGCCCTAGGGCCGTTGTTAACTTCACTAGTAGTTGATACAAGGGAGTGGAGAATGGAACCCTAGGACCATTCTCATAATGTGCTTTAGAACGGCACTACGGCCATTCTTTCAAGCACATTATGCTTACAAGGATGGCCCTAGAGCCATTCTTCCATGGATAATCTTGATTTATTTTGAATGCATATATAGAGATTTTTCCTAATAAGGAGTTGACACAAAAGGCAGTGGAGAATGGCCCTAGAGGGCCTGTCTAAAGTACACCATGGATGCAAAATACATCAAAATTTTCCTTGGAAGAATGGCCCTAGGCACATTCTTAATATAAGCACAATGATCTTGAAAGAATGGCCATTCTAAAGCATATAATGGATGGTAGAATAACCATAGGACCATTCTTACAAGCACACCATAGATGCAAAATACATTAGAATTATCCATGGAAGAATGGCCCTAGGCACGCACATTCTTAATATAAGCACAATGATATTGAAAGAATGGCCATTCTAAAGCATATAATGGATGGTAGAATAGCCATAGGACCATTCTTACAAGCACACCATACATGGTAGAATGACTCTAAGTCCATTCTTCCATGGATAACTTAGGGCCATCATACCATGCACTCGATGGTGTGCTTTAGAATGGCCCTAGGGCCACTCTTATAAGTACAATGAGCTTCCAAGGATGGTCCTAGGGCCATTCTAAAGCACACCATGGATAGGAGAATGGCCCTAGGAGGACCATTCTAGCAAGCACACCATGGTTGGATGGTAAAATGTACCTAGGTCTAATCTTCCACGGACAATCTTGATGTATTTTGTATGCATATATAGAAATTGGCCCTAGGCAATTGACACAAGAGAGTGGATAATGGCCCTAGGGCCATTCTAAAGCACACCATACATGGTAGAATTGCCTTAGGGCCATTCTTTCAAGCACACCATGGATGTAAAATACAACAAGATTATCCATAGATGGTAGAAAGTCCCTAGTGCCATTGTAAAATTCACCACTAGTTGACTTTAAGAAGTAGAGAATGGCCCTGGGACCATTTTAACAATGTGCTTTAGAATGGCATTATGGCCATTCTTTCAAGCACATTGTGCTTACAAGGATGGCCCTAGGTCCATTCTTTCATGGATAATCGTGATGTATTTTGCATGTATATGTAGAGATTGAGTCCAGACAAGGGAGTGGAGAATGCCCTAGGGTTACTTTCTGAAGAACACCATGGATGGTAGAATGGAGGCCCTAGAATAGCCTTAAGGACATTATTTCAAGCACACCATGATGAAAGCAGTCGAATATCCCCTAGGGTCAAAAGTAAAGTGCAAAAAGCCAATGTCGATGTGACAAGACTAGGTAAGAATCCTCCTGGGTCAAATGGACAAATGAAGTACACATCCATGTCGATGATGTATCTCGCTATATCTCTCCATGGGTCAAATGGATAGCCAAAGTGTAGACCATCTAACCATAGAACAAATGTTGTGTAACCACTTGGATCAAGAAGGAAGTATCTAAGCTCCTCGTCCAAAGTGAAATGACCACTAGAAATATCATCAAATCCATGGCCCAAATAATTGCTTAGGTGAAATTCTAGATGTGATGCATGTAAATCCACATAATGCGCCAAATAATCAGATACGATGCATCCCAAATGACATATACTGCATCCAAAAGTAAATGTCCTGGCTCCAAAGATCGTGACACCCATAGAAGCCAAAAGAACATATCTCAAGGTCAGTATCATGCGAAGGTCAGGGTGAACCAATTCCGTCATCCCATGTAGCATCACTCAAAAATTCAAAGACATGATCCACTACATTAATAGGTATATGGGCATGAGCCAAACCATGCACTACCTCCTCATTTGTAAAACCCCCCATGTGTGTATGATGAACTAGGATATCAATATAATAATCAGCATCATCCACTAAAAAATGAAGAGGTATCCTCACATGAAAGATAAATGGTATCATCTCCTAAATCATCATCTATGGCATCCCTGAGGCCTCCAAGATCATCCTCATAAAAATCATGGTGAGATTGAAAGAATGACCCTTAGGGCCATAGGGCCATTCTGTCAAGCACATTGTGCGTGGTAGAATGACCTTAGGTCCATTTTAAAAAAGCACATTGTACTTGAGAGAATGGTCCTAGGGCCATTCTCCACTCCCTTGTGTCAACTATTGGTAAATTTTAGAATGGTCCTTGGACAAATCTCTACTCCCTTGTGTAACCTACTATGGTCAATTTTAGAATGGTCTATTCAAAGTTTGCATTTGGATGTAAGTATGATTATTTTTTATATGATTGACTTATTTTTTTAAAACTCATTTTAGATACATGTGGATGGCTCCAAAGAGGAAAATTTCTTTTTTATCAAATGTTGACATGGCCATTTGGCGAGATAAAGAAGTGGTACATTGACTTCTACAATCTACATGGTCAAAAAATACACGAGATTCATCTATTCCTTCAGCCTCTAGATGATAATGAGTCTTTTGAGAATAAAGGAAAAATAATGGTTTTTGTTGTGTCAGTTTTTGTTAACTTGCATCCGAAAATTGAATGTATTGATGTTGACGTATTGGGTGCATTATCTTATCAACTTGTTTCTCCAACAGATGTCACGGATCACATGGTAGCAGACCAAGAGGACACTATGTTCTCTAGAAGATGGAAGCTGGATGTCAATAGTATATCTGATAGAGATCTGATATCACTACTAACAAGCTACAAGATATTACTATACAAACGTAAAAGAGTGGTTGAGGAAGAGAAGGGAGAGAAAAAAACATCTTGACAAACGTAAAAGAGACTTGCTTCTTTCTAGGTTTTTTCTTTCCCTACTTTTCACACTCCCCCTTTCACATTTCTCTTAGCCTAGGTTTTGCCCACTTGACCACTTTCCCACTCAAGCATTCATTTCTAACCTTGTGACCACTAAAATCTTTTGCCATCGAACACTAGCTCTTCATATTACCTTGTCCACTCTAGTTCTACACGTGTTGCGCTTGTTGAGGTGTGTTCACATGCCTTGATTATTTGTGTTTTACTAGACCTTGTTCATATGTGCAGCACGTTTTGGGCTTCTTCCACACATCCTTGGGAGATTCTTTAGAGGTTGTTCACACACGTTGATTATTTGATTTTAGAGCTATTCAGAGGCGTGGAGTTTGATGAGAAGTGTTCACACACTATGAGTGTTCTTGGTGGTCATTCACACGTTTGGGGATTCTTTGTAAGATTCCTCCCCCAACCCCTTTTTGATGTCTAGTATATTCCCCTGTAATCAATTCCTTTTCTGAAATATAAGAGATCTTGTTTGTGGCTGTTTTAACCTAGAGAGAGAAAGTATTCTAGAGAGAGAATATTCAGATTTTGAATATTTTTGGATAGAAAAATATCTCTTATAATTCAGATGAGTTCCCCTGAAACAGAAATTTAAAAAGAATTTTCTAATGTGCAATTGGAATTAATTGGAAATAGGTATAAAGAACCTTAGCCTAAGGGTCTAGATTTTCAGAAATCTTTAGACTATGGTCCAATTAAGGTTCCTATGGGCCAATAGCATCAATCCATGTGTAGGGAGGAGATAAATCCAAATTGTAAAAGAAGATACCCAAAAATGAGTAAATGTTCACATAAGATGAAGAGTTGAAAATGTACAAGGTTTATTAGTAAAAAACTATGAGCAATACAATTTTGACACATATGTAAGGAAGGGGAATTCTTTAAAGGAGGTGCATATTTCACATGCTTGAATGAATTTTAAACTCATAAAAATTGAGATATTTCATCTCTCCTCTCTCCTAATTCAAGTCTAGTTCCAAAAAGTTAGTTTAAGTGACCTAAAAATGGTCAAAAAGTGACCAAACTGACTTGGAAAATTCTAGAATCAGTTTGTTTGGTTAGGAGCTCAAATTTTCCTATAAATAGAAGCCTCCCCTTGTTGAAAAAAACATAGTCTCTTATGCTTTGTTACTCTACTCCACCTAAGCCAAATTAGATAGAGTCTTATGCTTTGTTACTCTACTCCACCTAAGCCAAATTAGATAGAGTCTTATGCTTTGTTACTCTACTCCACCTAAGCTAAAATATATAGTGTCTTATGCCTTGTTACTCTACTCTACCTAAGCCAAGAACTGTGAATTCTTTAATAATTCACTAGTTTTTGATACCTCTCTCTTTCTTCAATCTCCATTGGTGGCTCCATCAACATACTAAACCAATTGATTGGTTGGGGGCCTCTACCGTGAATAAAGAATCAAGCAAATCATAAGGTAAGTATATTGAATTTTGATTTTTTCTATAATCTCTCAATGATTCTCTCTTCTCAACCCCTCTCAAGCTTGAGAAGTTTAATTGGTATAGTTTTTTTTAAATGCTATTGAAGTTAATTGGTGAATAGTAGTTAATAATTTAATAAATGCTATAGAAGTTAATTTCCACTTATATTTAAATTCTAATGGTCAAGAAATGGTCATACTCATGACCCATTCTCAATCCAAATGAAGCTTTTCATAAAGCTTTTCCTTAATCCAAGATTAAGCTATGCTTGAGGCCAAATTAATGGCTTTTTGCTATGCTTTTAGTTTATGCACATTGATGATTCAATCCATTATGGATTGATGACCCAATTAGAGACCATTCTAATTATTTTCTTAATGATCCAATTAGAGACCATTATGGATTGATTTAGAGACCATTCTAATTATTTCTTTAATAATGAGCTTTATTCCTTAGAAAAAATTGAGATTTATCAGTCATAGTAGCGGAGCTATGGCAAAATTTTTATAGAAATTACGCATAAAATAAATTCATTCAAAGCATAAAAAGAGGACTTCCTACCATATTCTAGGATCTATCATCCTAGATTAATTAAAAGAATTTTATTATGCATGGAGATGTGGATGTTTGCATGTAGATGTAGATGTATAGATGTAGATGTGGATGTGGAGGTGGATGGATGCATGTAGATGTAGATGTATAGATATAGATGTGAATGGAGATGTGGATGTATGCATGTAGATGTAGATGTATAGATGTGGATGTGGATGTATACATGTAGATGTAGATGTATAGATACGGATGTGGATGTGGAGGTGAATGTATACATGAAGATGTAGATGTAAAGATGTAGATGTGGATGTGGAGGTAGATGGATGCATGTAGATGTAGATGTATAGATATAGATGGGAATGGAGATATGGATGTATGCATGTAGATGTAGATGTATAGATGTAGATGTGGATGTGGAGGTGGATGGATGCATGTAGATGTAGATGTATAGATGTAGATGTGAATGGAGATGTGGATGTATGCATGTAGATGTAGATGTATGGAGGTGAATGTGAATGTGGATGTGGATGTATGCATAGAGATGTAGATGTATGCATGTAGATGTGAATGTACGCATATAGATGTGGATGTATGGATGTGAATATACGATATGCGATGTGAGGGAATCTGAAGTGATGAGATAGAAATGATGTGATGGGATGAGTATACATATAAATGGAATATGGAATAAGTAATGTAGATTGATGAGGGATAATGTGGAAAAATGAAAGTTAAAATAGAAATTGTGTTGTAAATACTGTTTGTAAATACTGTTTGTAAATGCTGTTTGTAAATGATTGTTTTATGTCAAGAATGCTGGGGGGAGCATTTTGACCGTCTTGTGATTAAAGTCGTGATGGTAAAGTTGCAACTGCTGACGGGGAGTCAATGAAGGACGTCTCGCGTAGCAAGGTCGGCCGAGGTCTTGACCAGCCTCGGTGCGATTAAAATGGTGAGCTTCCGGTACGGTGGATGAGGGGCCAAGGAAGCGGCCTATGCGTGAAGCGCTAGGTTACCTGCGAAGGATCCTAGAGGGTGCTGACCATACGGTGCTCGGGCTCTGGGTTGCCTAGGATACCCACGCGTGCGTCGAGGAAGATATTGGAACAGAGTTGGAGTTGTTTTCTGAAATCGAGCATGGATCTGGTTGATTGACCTTGCTGGTCTTCAATGGATGAGTCCATGGCTCCTTATATGGATCTGTTGGTTGATCTTGCTGATCTTCAACGAGAGTCCATCTTGTTAAGTGATTATATTGCCAAGTATTATGGGCTAGGAACTATCGAAACGGCTCCTGAGCGTTCTAGTTACCAATGATGCCATAGATACTCTGATGAAGGAATGATGGGAAATTAAGAATCAATTGGATAAATTGGAAGATGGTGATCAATGATACTATGGTTTTATTAAAGGATTGTTTTAAACTGGTTGAATCTGGTTGAAAAAAAGGCAATTTCATATTGGGTGTGTGAGTGGTGTGACTAGTTTTATTTTGCATGAACATCCGGCTAGGGGGCCTTGGAACTCTTTTCCTTGGTACCCGGGACAAAACCTAACCAAATTTTTAATTGGATCCCATCACTACAGTGGTTGGGCGGTTGGTTAACCCATGGGATTGGATGGGGTTAGGCTGGACTGATGGATCCGTAAATCGAGACTCAAACTTTTGTTTTTACGATAGAAAAAAAAAAAATCCCGGACAGAAACTGTTCTATGGATAGGAATCAACGGCTGTGCCTCTTGAATGGGGAAAAAAGCGTTGATCCCAATGATCCAAGTGCAAGTTTCTTCCTTGAACGGACTAAGTATCTTATAGATGTAATCGGATCATCTCGATCAGAAATGATCTTGACTACGTTAGAGTAAAAAGTTATCCTGGTGGAATCGCCCGTGCTTTCCGGTAAAGGAAGTTTTTCTGGGTTCGGTTTTGGAACAACCGACGGATTAGTCTTTTATCCGGATATCCGTGGGCGAGGCCCCGAGTGTGGGATCCCTGTCCCGCGCGAGAAGCGCTACTTCCGCTGCCAGTACCCCGAATCCGTTGCTCGGTGGGAACAGGGATCTTACAGTTGGTATCAGAGCCAGGTTGAAGGCTAAAAAGGATAATTAAATTCTTATCTGAAATTGGTAATAAGAATTCAGAAACAGCATTTTCATAATGTATTTTCAGTCTGTAAGCTTCTTAATGAAGAAATTTTAATCAAAGAAATTATTTTTTATAGATGGAAGTTCCCCATTTATCTGGTATTCCCGACCTCACCCAGTCTCAAGATATGATTGCATTTGCCTTCGAGCATCTCATCTCTTCCGCTTCAACTTGAACAAGCCGAGCGAGACTCGCACGCCATTTCGAGGAATTATATTTTCCTAATCTAGTGGAGAGACAGCAGCATAAGTGGTTTGCAGGGCTATATATCCATGCCCCTTGCAACCAGCATGCAATGCTGAGGCAGAACCTCTCATTGGCCATGATCTTGATAAAGCTGAAAATGGTGCGTGGTATCATTCTATATCATTCAACGCCTCAAAATTTCAGACTTGCTTGTCGAGTTTATAGACTCTTTAGTCGATTTATCCCTAAGGAGAAAATAAGAGCTCCCTTCGCAATTAGAGAATTATGTAACAGGGCATGACTATGGCCCAGTACCGTCGTCTTATGCGTCTCCCGAGGAGATTTTGAATATTGGAGCCGAGCCACTCTATGTACTTATTGCAACTTGTATATAAATATACAAATGACTTCGTGTTATTTAAGTGATTGTTAACGGACGATCGAAAAAAGAAAAAAAAATCTGTTTATCAGACATATGTCATAAATCTCCAATAAGATCAACTGAGGAGCCAATTATGTCTAAAATTTATCAAGACGCACAAAAGGTTGTAATTGTGTGATATAATTCATACAAATTGTTATTCAAACTGAAATTCGTAAATTAGTAAGTAGGACTTCAATTAGAAAAACCGCAATTATATAGAATCCCTGACTTGCTTGAGGCGTAGTCATGATATTATTTACCTTATAATTCCAAGGGCCGTGACTACGCGTATATACCGAGAGTATACTGCAGCTCTTTACTGACAGTATATACGAGTAAATCTAAGACTTGAAATTATAAGCGTTAATGCTATCTAGATGATGATTTCGAATGTGATTGATATGATTTTTAATTCTGTTTGAGAATGAATGAATTGATTTGGATTCTGATTGAAAATGCTGATTGAAAAATGTTGATTTTTAAAAATTAGTTGAAATATAATGAAACCACAATGAGGGGGAATGGGACGAGTCCTTGTGATGATATTCATAACTAGAATGATGATAACGAATTCAGCAAATCACTATGAGATTAGTGGGTTGTGCTGTCAGATTGCTACTGTTAATACTTGACCGGTAGATCAAGTTAAGGGATGTCAAATTGAGAACTTGCTTAACTGAAATTTCCGTGGAGGAATGTTCCGAAGGAAACTTTTCGGTCTAATGGACCTTATCATGTTAAAGATATGAATGATATGATCTGAATGAATTGTTATTTAATGATGAGTTCTATATAAGGGATAATTATCCCAGTGTTCTGTTGGGTTGACCAGAATATAAGGAACCCCAGAATAAAATTGGATCTTAAGAATAAGAGCTGTCCTCTACCTTGCGAGATGAGGACATCTCGCACTTTTTAAGTGGGGTAGGATGTAAGATTCCTCCCCAGCCTTCGAGGTATATAGGAGTAAGAATCTCCCTTTCGGATCTTATAATTATTCCCTCTCTAAAATAAAAGAAAGTTTCTGTTTAAAAAAGGAATACCCTTTTCCTAAAATACTTCTCAGGAGTCACGCCTATTTTAAGGATTTAGAACAATGAGTTTAGAAGTGAGAATCGGTGTTTTGGATACCAAGGTTTTGGTTTTCATTCGAGTATGGCCCAAAAGAAGTTCTTTATCTCTTGGGGAGTATAAGAAGTTATCCCCCAGATATTGTGATCCTTATATCGGAATTCAATATGAAAGTAGGTGACTTAGCCTACAAGCTTCTTTTATCTCCTCATCTCAAAATTCTTAATGCCTTCTATAGAAAAATGTGTCAAACATAAATCATGGAAAGACGGTAAAACTTCAGTGGTAAGTTACCGTTGGCTTCTAGGTTACGCTAGCTCCTTCCTTTATATAAGTCGTAACTTTTACTTGTCACTCACAGTAATCTTACTCCCATCAATCTCCTTTCTTTCTTATTCTCCTTCATGGCGGCCTGGCAACAGGAATTAGTTTTATCCCTGATGATTTCTCACCTTCAAGACGCAAGAGAGTCTGTGAAGAAAGACTTTATAGAACAGTATGAGCGCTCACTTTTTCCTCCCCCAGGAACTTCTGTAGCGCAGACCAAATGGCGGACCTATCAAAACATAACTAGGGTAACACCCTGGGGTCAGCAGCACTTTCGTAACAATGTCCGCTTGGCCATGGTTATTGAAGCTTTGGGTTTGGGTCCCCGATACTACTGCGTCATGAGATCAAGGCATCTTGGGTTTTCTGAGCGGGTCTTCTTACTGGCATGTTTTCTTCCTCATGAGAAGATATGCCTTTACCCCGTTTTTGGCTTGCCTCTCAGAGGTCCTTTTGTTAGATCACCTCATACCACTGAGATAGGTGCGGCAATAACCAGCAGAATCATTCCCATAGATGAGTTACCCTATACTTGTGCAGCTTGTGAGGACTGCTTTTGTGACCATATGATGGACGGGCTTATGGAAGTGTAAAGAGTTCTTCTATCTTTACTGTATAAGTCCCGTGAATGAATAAAGTTTAAATCTTGTTCTTATTTTGAATCTTGCTCTCTTTAAGACTTTTCTTGGTGGTTAATCGTGATTAAAATTTTTCTCTAAGTCTCATATTCGTGCATCTTGCGAAATTATTCCAAGTTGCGAGATGAGGACATCTCGCGTTTTTTAAGTGGGGTAGAATGTAAGATTCCTCCCCCAACCCCTTTTTGATGTCTAGTATATTCCCCTGTAATCAATTCCTTTTCTGAAATATAAGAGATCTTGTTTGTGGCTGTTTTAACCTAGAGAGAGAAAGTATTCTAGAGAGAGAATATTCAGATTTTGAATATTTTTGGATAGAAAAATATCTCTTATAATTCAGATGAGTTCCCCTGAAACAGAAATTTAAAAAGAATTTTCCAATGTGCAATTGGAATTAATTGGAAATAGGTATAAAGAACCTTAGCCTAAGGGTCTAGATTTTCAGAAATCTTTAGACTATGGTCCAATTAAGGTTCCTATGGGCCAATAGCATCAATCCATGTGTAGGGAGGAGATAAATCCAAATTGTAAAAGAAGATACCCAAAAATGAGTAAATGTTCACATAAGATGAAGAGTTGAAAATGTACAAGGTTTATTAGTAAAAAACTATGAGCAATACAATTTTGACACATATGTAAGGAAGGGGAATTCTTTAAAGGAGGTGCATATTTCACATGCTTGAATGAATTTTAAACTCATAAAAATTGAGATATTTCATCTCTCCTCTCTCCTAATTCAAGTCTAGTTCCAAAAAGTTAGTTTAAGTGACCTAAAAATGGTCAAAAAGTGACCAAACTGACTTGGAAAATTCTAGAATCAGTTTGTTTGGTTAGGAGCTCAAATTTTCCTATAAATAGAAGCCTCCCCTTGTTGAAAAAAACATAGTCTCTTATGCTTTGTTACTCTACTCCACCTAAGCCAAATTAGATAGAGTCTTATGCTTTGTTACTCTACTCCACCTAAGCCAAATTAGATAGAGTCTTATGCTTTGTTACTCTACTCCACCTAAGCTAAAATATATAGTGTCTTATGCCTTGTTACTCTACTCTACCTAAGCCAAGAACTGTGAATTCTTTAATAATTCACTAGTTTTTGATACCTCTCTCTTTCTTCAATCTCCATTGGTGGCTCCATCAACATACTAAACCAATTGATTGGTTGGGGGCCTCTACCGTGAATAAAGAATCAAGCAAATCATAAGGTAAGTATATTGAATTTTGATTTTTTCTATAATCTCTCAATGATTCTCTCTTCTCAACCCCTCTCAAGCTTGAGAAGTTTAATTGGTATAGTTTTTTTTAAATGCTATTGAAGTTAATTGGTGAATAGTAGTTAATAATTTAATAAATGCTATAGAAGTTAATTTCCACTTATATTTAAATTCTAATGGTCAAGAAATGGTCATACTCATGACCCATTCTCAATCCAAATGAAGCTTTTCATAAAGCTTTTCCTTAATCCAAGATTAAGCTATGCTTGAGGCCAAATTAATGGCTTTTTGCTATGCTTTTAGTTTATGCACATTGATGATTCAATCCATTATGGATTGATGACCCAATTAGAGACCATTCTAATTATTTTCTTAATGATCCAATTAGAGACCATTATGGATTGATTTAGAGACCATTCTAATTATTTCTTTAATAATGAGCTTTATTCCTTAGAAAAAATTGAGATTTATCAGTCATAGTAGCGGAGCTATGGCAAAATTTTTATAGAAATTACGCATAAAATAAATTCATTCAAAGCATAAAAAGAGGACTTCCTACCATATTCTAGGATCTATCATCCTAGATTAATTAAAAGAATTTTATTATGCATGGAGATGTGGATGTTTGCATGTAGATGTAGATGTATAGATGTAGATGTGGATGTGGAGGTGGATGGATGCATGTAGATGTAGATGTATAGATATAGATGTGAATGGAGATGTGGATGTATGCATGTAGATGTAGATGTATAGATGTGGATGTGGATGTATACATGTAGATGTAGATGTATAGATACGGATGTGGATGTGGAGGTGAATGTATACATGAAGATGTAGATGTATAGATGTAGATGTGGATGTGGAGGTAGATGGATGCATGTAGACGTAGATGTATAGATATAGATGGGAATGGAGATATGGATGTATGCATGTAGATGTAGATGTATAGATGTAGATGTGGATGTGGAGGTGGATGGATGCATGTAGATGTAGATGTATAGATGTAGATGTGAATGGAGATGTGGATGTATGCATGTAGATGTAGATGTATGGAGGTGAATGTGAATGTGGATGTGGATGTATGCATAGAGATGTAGATGTATGCATGTAGATGTGAATGTACGCATATAGATGTGGATGTATGGATGTGAATATACGATATGCGATGTGAGGGAATCTGAAGTGATGAGATAGAAATGATGTGATGGGATGAGTATACATATAAATGGAATATGGAATAAGTAATGTAGATTGATGAGGGATAATGTGGAAAAATGAAAGTTAAAATAGAAATTGTGTTGTAAATACTGTTTGTAAATACTGTTTGTAAATGCTGTTTGTAAATGATTGTTTTATGTCAAGAATGCTGGGGGGAGCATTTTGACCGTCTTGTGATTAAAGTCGTGATGGTAAAGTTGCAACTGCTGACGGGGAGTCAATGAAGGACGTCTCGCGTAGCAAGGTCGGCCGAGGTCTTGACCAGCCTCGGTGCGATTAAAATGGTGAGCTTCCGGTACGGTGGATGAGGGGCCAAGGAAGCGGCCTATGCGTGAAGCGCTAGGTTACCTGCGAAGGATCCTAGAGGGTGCTGACCATACGGTGCTCGGGCTCTGGGTTGCCTAGGATACCCACGCGTGCGTCGAGGAAGATATTGGAACAGAGTTGGAGTTGTTTTCTGAAATCGAGCATGGATCTGGTTGATTGACCTTGCTGGTCTTCAATGGATGAGTCCATGGCTCCTTATATGGATCTGTTGGTTGATCTTGCTGATCTTCAACGAGAGTCCATCTTGTTAAGTGATTATATTGCCAAGTATTATGGGCTAGGAACTATCGAAACGGCTCTTGAGCGTTCTAGTTACCAATGATGCCATAGATACTCTGATGAAGGAATGATGGGAAATTAAGAATCAATTGGGTAAATTGGAAGATGGTGATCAATGATACTATGGTTTTATTAAAGGATTGTTTTAAACTGGTTGAATCTGGTTGAAAAAAAAGGCAATTTCATATTGGGTGTGTGAGTGGTGTGACTAGTTTTATTTTGCATGAACATCCGGCTAGGGGGCCTCGGAACTCTTTTCCTTGGTACCCGGGACAAAACCTAACCAAATTTTTAATTGGATCCCATCACTACAGTGGTTGGGCGGTTGGTTAACCCATGGGATTGGATGGGGTTAGGCTGGACTGATGGATCCGTAAATCGAGACTCAAACTTTTGTTTTTACGATAGAAAAAAAAAAAATCCCGGACAGAAACTGTTCTATGGATAGGAATCAACGGCTGTGCCTCTTGAATGGGGAAAAAAGCGTTGATCCCAATGATCCAAGTGCAAGTTTCTTCCTTGAACGTACTAAGTATCTTATAGATGTAATCGGATCATCTCGATCAGAAATGATCTTGACTACGTTAGAGTAAAAAGTTATCCTGGTGGAATCGCCCGTGCTTTCCGGTAAAGGAAGTTTTTCTGGGTTCGGTTTTGGAACAACCGACGGATTAGTCTCTTATCCGGATATCCGTGGGCGAGGCCCCGAGTGTGGGACCCCTGTCCCGCGCGAGAAGCGCTACTTCCGCTGCCAGTACCCCGAATCCGTTGCTCGGTGGGAACAGGGATCTTACATTCTTTCACGTGGAGTACATGTCGATTCAAGTTGAGTATTAGTTGGGCTTGTTCGCACATTGTGGGTCACATGTCCTATATGCCTTGTGTTTGGAGAGGTGTATTCACACTTGTTGTGAATTGTCTTTTGGTGTATACAGTTTGGGTAGTGTTCACATGCAACTATGGATTGTTCCTATTACTTTTATCCTTCATTTAATTGCCATGGTGCAGATTCACATCATCCTCGACATTATTTTGATAGCATGCTCTATCATCATGGCTCTACAATTGCTATTATGATTTACCTTATCGTGTCATGTATTGTATATCTTTTGCCATATTTACACATGTCTTTGGCATTCCGAGGCTTAGACCTCTACATATTCACTCATCTACTTCTCGCTATCATGAGGCAGCATATTCATATCAGTATTGGATGTTCAAGATACATCAAGATCATCCATAGAAGAATGGCCCTAGGGCCATCCTTGTAATCACAATATGGTTGAAAGAATGGCCCTAGTGCCATCCTAGGGCCATCCTTGTAATCACAATATGGTTGAAAGAATGGCCCTAGTGCCATTCTAAAGCACATTGTGAGAATGGTCCTCCACTCCCTTATGTTAACTACTTGTTGGTGAATTTCAGAATCGCCCTAGGGCCATTCTACCATCCATGTACAATCTTATTGTATTTTTCGTCCATGGTGTTTTTGACCTAGGGCCATTCTCCACTCCCTTGTGTCAATTATTGGTGAATTTTGAATGGCCCTAGGGCTATTATACGATCCATGGACATTCTTGTTGTATTTTTCATCCATGGTGTGCTTGAAAGAATGGCCCTAGGGCTATTCTACCATCAATGGTATGTTTTAGAATGGCCCTGGGCCATTCTCCACGCCCTAGGGTCATTTTTTCAATATGCATTCACAATACAACAAGATTATCCATAGAAGAATGGACCTAGGGCCATTCTAAAGCACACCATCCATGGTGAGATTGAAAGAATGACCCTTAGGGCCATTCTACCACCCATGATGTGCTTTATTATGGCCATAGGGCCATTCTTTCAAGCACATTGTGCGTGGTAGAATGACCTTAGGTCCATTTTAAAAAAGCACATTATTGTACTTGAGAGAATGGTCCTAGGGCCATTCTCCACTCCCTTGTGTCAACTATTGGTAAATTTTAGAATGGTCCTTGGACAAATCTCTACTCCCTTGTGTCAACTACTATGGTCAATTTTAGAATGGTCTATTCAAAGTTTGCATTTGGATGTAAGTATGATTGTTTTTTCTATGATTGACTTATTTTTTTAAAACTCATTTTAGATACATGTGGATGGCTCCAAAGAGGAAAATTTCTTTTCTATCAAATGTTGACATGGCCATTTGGTGAGACAAAGAAGTGGTACATTGACTTCTACAATCTACATGGTCAAAAAATACACGAGATTCATCTATTCCTTCAGCCTCTAGATGATAATGAGTCTTTTGAGAATAAAGGAAAAATAATGGTTTTTGTTGTGTCAGTTTTTGTTAACTTGCATCCGAAAATTGAATGTATTGATGTTGAGGTACCGGGTGCATTATCTTATCAACTTGTTTCTCCAACAGATGTCACGGATCACATGGTAGCAGACCAAGAGGACACTATGTTCTCTAGAAGATGGAAGCTGGATGTCGATAGTATATCTGATAGAGATCTGATATCACTACTAACAAGCTACAAGATATTACTATACAAGTCTTGGGAAAGAAAGTGCCAAAGCCCCGTAAAGCTGCATCAAGTTCAAAGAAGAAGGCAAGATCTTCTCCATAAATAAAGAGCAACATTTTTGATGTGGATGAAGTAAAGCCTGCTACATTGGGAACTGGAGGTTCTCAATAGGTACCCTCATATTTGAACATTATGAATTCCAAGAATTTGGCAAGGAAGGTTAAAAAGGTGTAGGAATTAGCTCTTGGGGGGGTGTATGGACAAGTATGCAAAATACTTTCCACTTGGTTTGTACACAGAGTTTGAAATTCCAATAATGAAATGTGTGCAAGTGCCCAAACATTATTTATGTCCCCTGCCCGCCGCCGCTGAAAAAGGACAAAGCCAAATTGTGTGGAGTGGTATGTTGAACGTGCAAACAACCCTAGGTCTTGTGCATATTTAATGCCAATAAAGAAGATTAGAAAAAAGGGAGGGAATGCATTGACCAAAAAAGAGGCGGTAAGTGAAAAGCTCTAGGATTTTGATTATTGGATCATAGATGGGAAGCATTCCATCTATGCTACCAAGGTTATGTTAAGGACTTAATTGCCTGAAAAAAATACTTTATTTGAGGGATATTTATGCAATTTGGAAGGCCCAAATTGTTATCGTCCATGCACCTCCAAAAGTCCATGTGGATAGTATCTCCACAAGGATAGCAAATATAGAGGCCCAAACCTTGTTTTAACAGTAAGCCTACAATGATATACTCAAGCACTTGAGAGGCCCAATGGGATTTTTATCACAAACTATCAAGGTCAATACTTGGACTTGTAAAGGGGCATGCAACTCACTTAGATTGGGATGTAAGAAATTATTTCTTGTGTTTTTAGTGTATTTGAATTTTTTAGATAAGTTAGAATTATTGCTTACTTTTTGTTTGTTCATTTATATTTAGAGAAATTCATTGCGAGTGTAGAAACTTTGATGGGTGCCTACTTTGCACATAATTAGTCACACATGGTTGCTTGTTCAGACGAGATCTTTATTACATGGTTAGAAATTATAGAAGGTGTTGAAAAAGGAATAATTGAAGGAAGAAAGCCCAACCCTTTTCAATCTAGATGCTTGTGCCGTCTAAAAGATGAGGAGGTGAAGATCATCCAGTCTGAAATAAAATTGGGAACGATCTTGATCAATGGTGAAGTATGACCAAGGTTGCAATTACAGCACAACAGCCCCCACGTTTGACACAAGCAGAGTACTATGCGCATTAGGGCTCCATATTTTTTATTTTTGTTTGCAACAATGGACAAGTCCATTGAAAAGCTATGGATTTTAAACTAGTGAGAGACATCCAAGACTATTGTGATGCTGGTTGTGGCCAGCTCTAAAGTCATCTACAACTAAATACAAAGAGGTGCTAGATGACCTTGTTCAGTTAGCTCAGCATAACAAGCAATTGAAAACAAGGTTAGAATCCACGCAGCTGCTAAAGGAAACGCAAACGCAACGAGTCGTATTATAAGGAATTTTATCTTTCGAGTCGTATCACATCACACATAAGCTTGTTTTCAGAGCATCATCGAACAAGCGCTGATTGCAGTATTTCCGAGTTTTACTTCAACTAC
This sequence comes from Cibotium barometz, assembly GCF_041138505.1. Lineage (NCBI taxonomy): Eukaryota > Viridiplantae > Streptophyta > Polypodiopsida > Cyatheales > Cibotiaceae > Cibotium > Cibotium barometz. The sequence goes on from NC_141055.1 coordinate 1,982,882, forward strand.
TGCTCAGAGTTTGTCTCCAGCATGTAAGGGGACCAACTAAGGCTTATGCATCATGCGCAAACTGCAGCGTACACACTGTTTTGTGAGGTGTGCAAAAGGTTCTTCACTGTACTTTGTGAGAGAGAGAGAGAGAGAGAGAGAGAGAGAATGCAAGCAAAAGGTCAAGTTTAGCCAACTAGGGGACCTAAGAAATGCCACCATTTTTAACCTAAGCAACGCATTGTTTTTTAGGCGTTCATTGCACTCCATTTTGTTTCAGCTCTCTCGGTTGATGATCTCGCTACTCTCTCTCTCTCTCCTAGCCTTTGCAAATAGGCTGGCTAGTTTCTAAACACTCCGTTTCGTGCCAGCTATACACGGGTGTTTGGTGGCCGAGCCAACTAGGCTAGCTAGTGCATAGCCACATAGCTGCAAACAGAAGATCGACCCTTCCCACGGTTCTCTGGCAACATTGAAGCCGCTTCCAAGCATTCCAGGGCTAAAATCAAAGGGCAATTTAGACAGTCCTTTGTCTGGCTTTTGGCTCTTATCAGCCATTAGAGGAGAAGCATCACCAAGCTCTTGTTGAGCGTTTAGCTTCTACCGGTGCTTGAGGAAAAGAAGGGAGAGAAAAAAGATCTTGACAAACGTAAAAGAGTGGTTGAGGAAGAGAAGGGAGAGAAAAAAATTTCTTGACAAACGTAAAAGAGACTTGCTTCTTTCTAGGTTTTTTCTTTCCCTACTTTTCACACTCCCTCTTTCACATTTCTCTTAGCCTAGGTTTTGCCCACTTGACCACTTTCCCACTCAAGCATTCATTTCTAACCTTGTGACCACTAAAATCTTTTGCCATCGAACACTAGCTCTTCATATTACCTTGTCCACTCTAGTTCTACACGTGTTGCGCTTGTTGAGGTGTGTTCACATCCCTTGATTATTTGTGTTTTACTAGCCCTTGTTCATATGTGCAGCACGTTTTGGGCTTCTTCCACACATCCTTGGATGATTCTTTAGAGGTTGTTCACACACGTTGATTATTTGATTTTAGAGCTATTCACAGGCATGGTGTTTGATGAGAAGTGTTCACACACTGTGAGTGTCCTTGGTGGTCATTCACACGTTTGGGGATTCTTTCACGTGGAGTACATGTCGATTCAAGTTGAGTATTAGTTGGGCTTGTTCGCACATTGTGGGTCACATGTCCTATATGCCTTGTGTTTGAGAGGTGTATTCACACTTGTTGTGAATTGTCTTTTGGTGTATACACTTTGGGTAGTGTTCACATGCAACTATGGGTTGTTCCTATTACTTTTATCCTTCATTTAATTGCCATGGTGCAGAATCACATCATCCTCGACATTATTTTGACATCATTTTTTATTATCATGGTAGGAGAGCTACTCATGCACTATCATCATGGCTCTACGATTGCTATTATGATTTACCTTATCGTGTCATGTATTGTATATCTTTTGCCATATTTGCACGTCTTTGGCATTTCGAGGCTTAGACCTCTACATATTCACTCATCTACTTCTCGCTATCATGAGGCAGCATATTCATATCAGTATTGGATGTTCAAGATACATCACGATCATCCATAGAAGAATGGCCCTAGGGCCATCCTTGTAATCACAATATGGTTGAAAGAATGGCCCTAGTGCCATTCTAAAGCACATTGTGAGAATGGTCCTCCACTCCCTTATGTTAACTACTTGTTGGTGAATTTCAGAATCGCCCTAGGGCCATTCTACCATCCATGTACAATCTTATTGTATTTTTCGTCCATGGTGTTTTTGACCTAGGGCCATTCTCCACTCCCTTGTGTCAATTATTGGTGAATTTTGAATGGCCCTAGGGCTATTCTACCATCAATGGTATGTTTTAGAATGGCCCTGGGCCATTCTCCATGCCCTAGGGTCTCTTTTTCAATATGCATTCACAATACAACAAGATTATCCATAGAAGAATGGACCTAGGGCCATTCTAAAGCACACCATCCATGGTGAGATTGAAAGAATGACCCTTAGGGCCATTCTACCACCCATGATGTGCTTTAGAATGGCCATAGGGCCATTCTTTCAAGCACATTGTGCGTGGTAGAATGACCTTAGGTCCATTTTAAAAAAGCACATTGTACTTGAGAGAATGGTCCTAAGGCCATTCTCCACTCCCTTGTGTCAACTATTGGTAAATTTTAGAATGGTCCTTGGACAAATCTCTACTCCCTTGTGTCAACTACTATGGTCAATTTTAGAATGGTCTATTCAAAGTTTGCATTTGGATGTAAGTATGATTGTTTTTTCTATGATTGACTTATTTTTTTAAAACTCATTTTAGATACATGTGGATGGCTCCAAAGAGGAAAATTTCTTTTTTATCAAATGTTGACATGGCCATTTGGCGAGACAAAGAAGTGGTACATTGACTTCTACAATCTACATGGTCAAAAAATACACGAGATTCATCTATTCCTTCAGCCTCTAGATGATAATGAGTCTTTTTAGGATAAAGGAAAAATAATGGTTTTTGTTGTGTCAATTTTTGTTAACTTGCATCCGGAAATTGAATGTATTGATATTGACGTACTGGGTGCATTATCTTATCAACTTGTTTCTCCAACCAGATGTCACGGATCATATGGTAGCAGACCAAGAGGACGCTATGTTCTCTAGAAGATGGAAGCTGGATGTCAATAGTATATCTGATAGAGATCTGATATCACTACTAACAAGCTACAAGATATTACTATACAAGTCTTGGGAAAGAAAGTGCCAAAGCCCCGTAAAGCTGCATCAAGTTCAAAGAAGAAGGCAAGATCTTCTCCATAAATAAAGAGCAACATTTTTGATGTGGATGAAGTAAAGCCTGCTACATTGGGAACTGGAGGTTCTCAATAGGTACCCTCATATTTGAACATTATGAATTCCAAGAATTTGGCAAGGAAGGCTAAAAAGGTGTAGGAATTAGCTCTTGGGGGGGGGTATGGACAAGTATGCAAAATACTTTCCACTTGGTTTGTACACAAAGTTTGAAATTCCAATAATGAAATGTATGCAAGTGCCCAAACATTATTTATGTCCCCTGTCCTGAAAAAGGACAAAGTCAAATTGTGTGGAGTGGTATGTTGAACGTGCGAATAACCCTAGGTCTTGTGCATATTTAATGCCAATGAAGAAGATTCGAAAAAAGGGAGGGAATGCATTGACCAAAAAAGAGGCGGTAAGTGAAAAGCTCTAGGATTTTGATTATTGGATCATAGATGGGAAACATTCCATCTATGCTACCAAGGTTATGTTAAGGACTTAATTGCTTGAAAAAAATACTTTATTCGAGGGATATTTATGCAATTTGGAAGGCCCAAATTGTTATCGTCGATGCACCTCCAAAAGTCCATGTCGACAGTATCTCAACAAGGATAGCAAATATAGAGGCCCAAACCTTGTTTTAACAGCAAGCCTACAATGATATACTCAAGCACTTGAGAGGCCCAATGGGATTTTTATCACAAACTATCAAGGTCAGTACTTGGACTTGTAAAGGGGCATGCAACTCGCTTAGATTGGGATGTAAGAAATTATTTCTTGTGTTTTTAGTTTATTTGAATTTTTTAGATAAGTTAGAATTATTGCTTACTTTTTGTTTCTTCATTTATATTTATAGAAATTCATTGCGAGTGTAGAAACTTTGATGGGTGCCTACTTTGCACATAATCAGTCACACATGGTTGCTTGTTCAGACGAGATCTTTATTACATGGTTAGAAATTATAGAAGGTGTTGAAAAAGGAATAATTGAAGGAAGAAAGCCCAACCCTTTTCAATCTAGATGCTTGTGCCGTCTAAAAGATGAGGAGGTGAAGATCATCCAGTCAGAATAAAATTGGGAACGATCTTGATCAATGGTGAAGTATGACCGAGGTTGCAATTACAGCGCACAACAGCCTCCACGTTTGACACAATTAGAGTACTATGCGCATTAGGGCTCCATATTTTTTATTTTTGTTTGCAACAATGGACAAGTCCATTGAAAAGCTATGGATTTTAAACTAGTGAGACATCCAAGACTATTGTGATACTGGTATGGCCAGCTCTAAAGTCATCTACAACTAAATACAAAGAGGTGCTAGATGACCTTGTTCAGTTAGCTCAGCATAACAAGCAATTGAAAACAAGGTTACAATCCACGCAGCTGCTAAAGGAAATGCAAATGCAACGAGTCGTATTATAAGGAATTTTATCTTTCGAGTCGTATCACATCACACATGAGCTTGTTTTCAGAGCATCATGGAACAAGCGCTGATTGCAGCATTTTCGAGTTTTACTTCAATTGCTGCTCAAAGTTTGTCTCCAGCATGTAAGGGGACCAACTAAGGCTTATGCATCATGCGCAAACTGCAGCGTACACACTGTTTTGTGAGGTGTGCAAAAGGTTCTTCCCTGTACTTTGTGAGAGAGAGAGAGAGAGAGAGAGAGAGAGAGAGAGAGAGAGAGAGAGAGAGAGAGCAAAAGGTCAAGTTTAGCCAACTAGGGGACCTAAGAAACGCCACCATTTTTAACCTAAGCAACGCATTGTTTTTTAGGCGTTCATTGCAACAGGCTACAACGCACTCCGTTTTGTTTCAGCTCTCGGTTGATGATCTCGCTACTCTCTCTCTCCTAGCCTTTGCAACTAGGGCGGCCAGTTTCTAAACACTCCGTTTTGTGCCAGCTATACACGGGTGTTTGGTGGCCGAGCCAACTAGGCCAGCTAGCGCATAGCCACATAGCTGCAAACAAGAGATCGACCCTTCCCACGGTTCTCTGGCAACATTGAAGCCGCTTCCAAGCATTCCAGGGCTAAAATCAAAGGGCAATTTAGACAGTCCTTTGTCTGGCTTTTGGCTCCTATCAGCCATTAGAGGAGAAGCATCACCAAGCTCTTGTTGAGCGTTTAGCTTCTACCGGTGCTTGAGGAAAAGAAGGGAGAGAAAAAAGATCTTGACAAACGTAAAAGAGTGGTTGAGGAAGAGAAGGGAGAGAAAAAAATTTCTTGACAAACGTAAAAGAGACTTGCTTCTTTCTAGGTTTTTTCTTTCCCTACTTTTCACACTCCCTCTTTCACATTTCTCTTAGCCTAGGTTTTGCCCACTTGACCACTTTCCCACTCAAGCATTCATTTCTAACCTTGTGACCACTAAAATCTTTTGCCATCGAACACTAGCTCTTCATATTACCTTGTCCACTCTAGTTCTACACGTGTTACGCTTGTTGAGGTGTGTTCACATGCCTTGATTATTTGTGTTTTAGTAGGCCTTGTTCATATGTGCAGCACGTTTTGGGCTTCTTCCACACATCCTTGGGAGATTCTTTAGAGGTTGTTCACACACGTTGATTATTTGATTTTAGAGCTTTTCACAGGCGTGGTGTTTGATGAGAAGTGTTCACACACTGTGAGTGTTCTTGGTGGTCATTCACACATTTGGGGATTCTTTCATGTGGAGTACATGTCGATTCAAGTTGAGTATTAGTTGGGCTTGTTCGCACATTGTGGGTCACATGTCCTATATGCCTTGTGTTTGAGAGGTGTATTCACACTTGTTGTGAAATATCTTTTGGTGTATACACTTTGGGTAGTGTTCACATGCAACTATGGGTTATTTCTATTACTTTTATCCTTCATTTAATTGCCATGGTGCAGATTCACATCATCCTCGACATTATTTTGACAGCATTTTTTATTATCATGGTAGGAGAGCTGCTCATGCACTATCATCATGGCTCTATGATTGCTATTATGATTTACCTTATCGTGTCATGTATTGTATATCTTTTGCCATATTTGCACATGTCTTTGGCATTTCGAGGCTTAGACCTCTACATATTCACTCATCTACTTCTCGCTATCATGAGGTAGCATATTCATATCAGTATTGGATGTTCAAGATACATCAAGATCATCCATAGAAGAATGGCCCTAGGGCCATCCTTGTAATCACAATATGGTTGAAAGAATGGCCCTAGTGCCATTCTAAAGCACATTGTGAGAATGGTCCTCCACTCCCTTATGTTAACTACTTGTTGGTGAATCTCAGAATCGCCCTAGGGCCATTCTACCATCCATGTACAATCTTATTGTATTTTTCGTCCATGGTGTTTTTGACCTAGGGCCATTCTCCACTCCCTTGTGTCAATTATTGTGGTGAATTTTTAATGGCCCTAGGGCTATTATACCATCCATGGACAATCTTGTTGTATTTTTTATCCATGGTGTGCTTGAAAGAATGGCCCTAGGGCTATTCTACAATCAATGGTATGTTTTAGAATGGCCCTGGGCCATTCTCCACACCCTAGGGTCATTTTTTCAATATGCATTCACAATACAACAAGATTATCCATAGAAGAATGGACCTAGGGCCATTCTAAAGCACACCATCCATGGTGAGATTGAAAGAATTATACCCTTAGGGCCATAGGGCCATTCTAAAGCACACCATCCATGGTGAGATTGAAAGGATGACCCTTAGGGCCATAGGGCCATTCTGTCAAGCACATTGTGCGTGGTAGAATGACCTTAGGTCCATTTTAAAAAAGCACATTGTACTTGAGAGAATGGTCCTAGGGCCATTCTCCACTCCCTTGTGTCAACTATTGGTAAATTTTAGAATGGTCCTTGGACAAATCGCTACTCCCTTGTGTCAACTACTATGGTCAATTTTAGAATGGTCTATTCAAAGTTTGCATTTGGATGTAAGTATGATTGTTTTTTATATGATTGACTTATTTTTTTAAAACTCATTTCAGATACATGTGGATGGCTCCAAAGAGGAAAATTTCTTTTCTATCAAATGTTTACATGGCCATTTGGCGAGAAAAAGAGGAAAAATTCTTTTCTATCAAATGTTGACATGGCCATTTGGTGAGACAAAGAAGTGGTACATTGACTTCTACAATCTACATGGTCAAAAAATACACGAGATTCATCTATTCCTTCAGCCTCTAGATGATAATGAGTCTTTTGAGAATAAAGGAAAAATAATGGTTTTTGTTGTGTCAGTTTTTGTTAACTTGCATCCGAAAATTGAATGTATTGATGTTGAGGTACCTGGTGCATTATCTTATCAACTTGTTTCTCCAACAGATGTCACGGATCACATGGTAGCAGACCAAGAGGACACTATGTTCTCTAGAAGATGGAAGCTGGATGTCAATAGTATATCTGATAGAGATCTGATATCACTACTAACAAGCTACAAGATATTACTATACAAACGTAAAAGAGTGGTTGAGGAAGAGAAGGAAGAGAAAAAAAGATCTTGACAAACGTAAAAGAGACTTGCTTCTTTCTAGGTTTTTTCTTTCCCTACTTTTCACACTCCCTCTTTCACATTTCTCTTAGCCTAGGTTTTGCCCACTTGACCACTTTCCCACTTAAGCATTCATTTCTAACCTTGTGACCACTAAAATCTTTTGCCATTGAACACTAGCTCTTCATATTACCTTGTCCACTCTAGTTCTACACCTGTTGCGCTTGTTGAGGTGTGTTCACATGCCCTGATTATTTGTGTTTTACTAGACCTTGTTCATATGTGCAGCACGTTTTGGGCTTCTTCCACACATCCTTGGGAGATTCTTTAGAGGTTGTTCACACACGTTGATTATTTGACTTTAGAGCTATTCAGAGGCGTGGAGTTTGATGAGAAGTGTTCACACACTGTGAGTGTTCTTGGTGGTCATTCACACGTTTGGGGATTCTTTCACGTGGAGTACATGTCGATTCAAGTTGAGTATTAGTTGGGCTTGTTCGCACATTGTGGGTCACATGTCCTATATGCCTTGTGTTTGAGAGGTGTATTCACACTTGTTGTGAATTGTCTTTTGGTGTATACACTTTGGGTAGTGTTCACATGCAACTATGGGTTGTTCCTATTACTTTTATCCTTCATTTAATTGCCATGGTGCAGATTCACATCATCCTCGACATTATTTTGACAGCATTTTTTATTATCATGGTAGGAGAGCTGCTCATGCACTATCATCATGGCTCTACAATTGCTATTATGATTTACCTTATCGTGTCACGTATTGTATATATTTTGCCATATTTGCACGTCTTTGGCATTCCGAGGCTTAGACCTCTACATATTCACTCATCTACTTCTCGCTATCATGAGGCAGCATATTCATATCTGTAAGATTCCTCCCCCAACCCCTTTTTGATGTCTAGCATATTCTTCTATAATCAATCCCTCTTCAGAAATATAAAGACCTTGTTTCTAACTGTTTTAGCCTAGAGAGAGAAAATTATTCTAGAGAGAGAATATTCAAATTATGAATATTTTTGGATAGAAAAATAACTCATCTTGTTACAATAAGTTCCCTTGAAACAAATATTCAAAAAGAATTTTCCAATGTGCAATTGGAATCAATTGGAAATAGGTATAAAGAACCTTAGTCTAAGGGTCTAGATTTTCAGAAATTTTTGGATTATGGTCCAATTAAGGTTCCTATGGGCCAATAGCATCAATCCATGTGTAGGGAGGAGATAAATCCAAATTGTAAAAGAAGATACCCAAAAATGAGTAAATGCTCACATAAGATGAAGAGTTGAAAATGTACAAGGTTTATTAGTAAAAAACTATGAGCAATAAAATTTTGACACATATGTAAGGAAGGGGAGTTCTTTAAAGAAGGTGCATATTTCACATAAGATGAAGAGTTGAAAATGTACAAGGTTTTTTAGTAAAAAAACTATGAGCAATAGAATTTTGACACATATGTAAGGAAGGGGAGTTCTTTAAAGGAGGTGCATATTTCACATGCTTGAATGAGTTTTAAACTCAAAAATAATGTGATATTTTTATCTCTCATCTCTCTTGAACCAAACCAAATCAAAATGAAACCAAACCGAATCAAAAAGTAACCAAACTGGGTCCAAATCTAGTCCAAATTCAACCAAACTGACTTGGAAAATTCTAGAATCAGTTTGTTTGGTTAGGAGCTCAATTTTTCCTATAAATAGAAGCCTTCCCTTGTTGACAAAAATATAATGTCTTATGCATTGTTACTCTACTCTACCTAAGCCAAGAACTGTGAATTCTTTAATAATTCACTAGTTTTTGATACTTCTCTCTTTCTTCAATCCCCATTGGTGGCTCCATCAACATACTAAACCAATTGATTGGTTGGGGGCCTCTACCGTAATCAAAGAATCAAGCAAATTATAAGATAAGTATAGTGAATTTTGATCTTTTCTATAATTTCTCAATGATTCTCTCTTCTCAACCCCTCTCAAGCTTGAGAAGCTTAATTGATATGGTTTTTGAAATGCTATTGAAGTTAATTAAGTAATGATAGTAAAGAATTACATAAAATTCTATTTATATTTAATTCTAATGGTCTTTCTCTCTCTCACTTAAGAAATGGTCATACTCATGACCCTTTTCAATCCAAATGAAGCTTTTCATAAGGCTTTTCCTTAATCCAAGATTAAGCTATGCTTGAGGCCAAATTAATGGCTTTTTTCTATACTTTTAGTTTATGTATATCGATGATTCAATCCATTATGGATTGATGATCCAATTAGAGACCATTCTAATTATTTTCTTAATGATCCAATTAGAGACCATTCTAATTATTTTCTTAATGATCTAATTAGAGACCATTATGGATTGATGATCCAATTAGAGACCATTCTAATTATTTTCTTAATGATCCAATTAGAGACCATTCTAATTATTTTCTTAATGATCCAATTAGAGACCATTCTAATTATTTCCTTAATGATAAGCCTTATCCCTTAGAAAAAATTGAGACTTATCAGTCATAGTAGCGGAGCTATGCAAAATTTTTATAGAAATTACGCATAAAATAATTTCATTCAAAGCATAAAAAGAGGACTTCCTACCATATTCTAGGAACTATCATCCTAGATTAATTAAAAGAATTTTATTATGCATGGAGATGTGGATGTATGCATGTAGATGTAGATGTATAGATGTAGATGTGGATGTGGAGGTGGATGTATGCATGTAGATGTAGATGTGGATGTAGATGTGAAGGTGGATGTATGTTTGTAGATGTAGATGTATAGATGTGGATGTGTGAATGTGGAGGTGGATGTATGCATGTAGATGTGGATGTATGCATGTAGAAGTAGATGTATAGATGAGGATGTAAATGGAGATGTGGATGGATGCATGTAGATGTAGATGTATAGATGTAGATGTGAATGGAGATGTGGATGTATGCATGTAGATGTAGATGTATAGATGTAGATGTGGATGTAGAGGTGGATGGATGCATGTAGATGTAGATGTATAGATGTAGATGTGAATGGAGATGTGGATATATGCATGTAGATGTAGATGTATAGATGTAGATGTGGATGTGGAGGTGGATGTGTGCATGTAGATGTAGATGTGGAGGTGGATGTATGCATGTAGATGTAGATGTATAGATGTGGATGTGAATGTGGAGGTGGATGTATGCATGGAGATGTGGATGTATGCATGTAGAAGTAGATGTATAGATGAGGATGTAAATGGAGATGTGAATGGATGCATGTAGATGTAGATGTATAGATGTAGATGTGAATGGAGATGTGGATGTATGCATGTAGATGTAGATGTATAGATGTAGATGTGGATGTGGAGGTGGATGGATGCATGTAGATGTAGATGTGAATGGAGATGTGGATGTATGCATGTAGATGTAGATGTATAGATGTAGATGTGGATGTGGAGGTGGATGTATGCATGTAGATGTAGATATGGATGTAGATGTGGAGGTGGATGTATGCATGTAGATGTAGATGTATAGATGTGGATGTGAATGTGGAGGTGGATGTATGCATGTAGATGTAGATGTATGGAGGTGAATGTGAATGTGGATGTGGATGTATGCATAGAGATGTGGATGTATGCATGTAGATGTGAATGTACGCATATAGATGTGGATGTATGGATGTGAATGTGCATGTAGATGTGGATGTATGGATGTGGATGCATGAATGTGCATGTAGATGTGGATGTGAAAATAGATGTATGGATGTAGATGTGGATGTATGGATGTGAATATATGATATGTGATGTGAAGGAATCTGAAGTGATGAGATGGAAAATGATGTGATGGGATGAGTATACATATAAATGGAATATGGAATAAGCAATGTAGATTGATGAGGGATAATGTGGAAAAATGAAAGTTAAAATAGAAATTGTATTGTAAACTGTTTGTAAATGCTGTTTGTAAATGCTATTTGTAAATGCTGTTTGTAAATGATTGTTTTATGTCAAGAATGCTGGGGGGAGCATTTTGATCGTCTTGTGATTAAAGTCGTGATGATAAAGTTGCAACTGCTGACGGGGAGTCAATGAAGGACGTCTCGCGTAGCAAGGTCGACCGAGGTCTTGACCAGCCTCGGTGCGATTAAAATGGTGAGCTTCCGGTACGGTGGATGAGGGGCCAAGGAAGCGGCCTATGAGTGAAGCGCTAGGTCACCTGCGAAGGATCCTAGAGGGTGCTGACCATACGGTGCTCGAGCTCTGGGTCGCCTAGGATACCCACGTGTGCGTCGAGGAAGATATTGGAACAAGAGTAGGAGTTGTTTTCTGAAATCGGGCATGGATCTGGTTGATTGACCTTGCTGGTCTTCAATGGATGAGTCCATGGCTCTTTATATGGATCTGTTGGTTGATCTTGTTGATCTTCAACGAGAGTCCATCTTGATAAGTGATTATATTGCCGAGTATTATGGGCTAGGAACTATCGAAACGGCCCCTGAGCGTTCTAGTTGCCAATGATGCCATAGATACTCTGATGAAGGAATGATGGAAAATTAAGAATCAATTGGATAAATTTGAAGATGGTGATCAATGATACTATGGTTTTATTAAAGGATTGTTTTAAACTGGTTGAATCTGTGAAAAGGCAATTTCATATTGGGTGTGTGACTAGTTTTATCTTTGCATGAACATCTGGCTAGGGGGCCTTGGAACTCTTTTCCTTGGTACCCGGGACAAAACCTAACCAAATTCTTAATTGGATCCCATCACTACAGTGGTTGGGCGATTGGCTAACCCATGGGACTGGGGTTAGGCTGGACTGATGGATCCGTAAATCAAGACTCAAACTTTTGTTTTTACGATAGATAAAATAAATCCCTGACAATAACTGAGCAATAACTGTTCTATGGATAGGAATCAATGGCTGTGCCGCCTCTTGAATGGGGAAAAAAGCGTTGATCCCAATGATCCAAGTGCAAGTTTCTCCCTTGATGTGACCAAGTATCTTATAGATGTAATTGGATCAACTCGATCAGAAATGATCTTGACTACATTAGAGTAAAAAGTTATCCTGGTGGAATCGCTCGTGCTTTCCGGTAAAGGAAGTTTTTCCAGGTTCGGTTTTGGAACAACCGACGGATTAGTCTCTTATCCGGATATCCGTGGGTGAGGCCCCGAACGTGGGACCCCTGTCCCGCGCGAGAAGTGCTACTTCCGCTGCTAGTATCCCGAATCTGTTGCTCGGTGGGAACAGGGATCTTACAGTTGGTATCAGAGCATTTGGTTAATAAAGATCAACTGAGAAGACAAATATGTCAAAAATTTATCAAGAAACACAAAAAGGTTTTAATTGTGTGAGATAATTCATACAATTTGATATTCAAACTGAAATTCATAATTTGGTAATTGGTTCTTCAGATGGAAGTACCGCAATTATATAGAATCCCTGACTTGCTTGAGGCCTAGACATGATAGTGTTTACCTTATAATTCCAAGGGCCGTGACTACCCGTATATACCGAGAGTATACTGCAGCTCTTTACTCACAGTATATACGAGTAAATCTAAGACTTGAAATTATAAGCGTTAATGCTATCTAGATGATGATTTCGAATGTGATTGATATGATTTTTAATTCTGTTTGAGAATTGATGAATTGATTTGGATTTTGATTGAAAATTCTGATTGAAAAATGATGATTTTTAAAAATTAGTTGAAATATAATGAGGGGGAATGAAACCACAATGAGGGAGAATGGGACGAGTCTCTGTGATGATATTCATAACTAGAATGATGATAATGAATTCAGCAAATCACTATGAGGTTAGTGGGTTGTGCTGTTAGATTGCTACTGTTAATACTTGACCGGTAGATCAAGTTAAGGGATGTCAAATTGAGAACTTGCTTGACTGAAATTTCCGTGGAGGAATGTTCCGAAGGAAACTTTTCGGTCTAATGGACCATTATCATGTTAAAGATATGAATGACATGATCTGAATGAATTGTTATTTAATGATGAGTTCTATATAAGGGATAATTATCCCAGTGTTCTGTTGGGTTGACCAGAATATAAGGAACCCCAGAATAAAATTGGATCTTAAGAAAAAGAGCTGTCCCCTACCTTGCGAGATGAGGACATCTCGCACTTTTTAAGTGGAGTAGAATGTAAGATTCCTCCCCAGCCTTCGAGGTATACAGGAGTAAGAATCTCCCTTTCTGATCTTATAATTATTCCCTCTCTAAAAAAAAAAAGAAAGTTTATGTTTAAAAAAGGAAGACCCTTTCCCTAGAATACTTCTCAGGAGTCCCACCTGTTTTAAAGATTTAGAACAATGAGTTCAGAAGTGAGAATCGGTGTTTTGGATACCAAGGTTTTGATTTTCATTCGAGTACGGCCCAAAAGAAGTTCTGTATCTCTTGGGGAGTATAAGAAGTTATCCCCCAGATATTGTGACCCTTATATCTGAATTCAATGAAAGTAGGTGACTTAGCCTACAAGCTTCTTTTATCTCCTCATCTCAAAATTCTTAATGCCTTCTATAGAAAAATGTGTCAAACACAAATCATGGAAAGACGGTAAAACTTCAGTGGCAAGTTACCGTTGGCTTCTAGGTTACGCTAGCTCCTTCCTTTATATAAGTCGTAACTTTTACTTGTCGCTCACAGTAATCTTACTCCCATCAATCTCCTTTCCTTCTTAATCTCCTTCATGGCTTGGCAACAGGAATTAGTTTTATCCCTGATGATTTCTCACCTTCAAGACGCAAGAGAGTCTGTGAAGAAAGACTTTATAGAACAGTATGAGCACTCACTTTTTCCTCACCTAGGAACTTCTGTAGCTCAGACCAAATGGCGGACCTATCAAAACATAACTAGGGTAACACCCTGGGGTCAGCAGCACTTTCGTAACAATGTCCGCTTGGCCATGGTTACTGAAGCTTTGGGTTTGGGTCCCCGATACTACTACGTCATGAGATCAAGGCATCTTGGGTTTTCTGAGCGGGTCTTCTTACTGGCGTGTTTTCTTCCATGAGAAGATATGCCTTTATCCCGTTTTTGGCTTGCCTCTCAGAGGTCCTTTTGTTAGATCACCTCATACCACTGAGATAGGTGCAGCAATAACCAGCAGAATCATTCCCATAAATGAGTTACCCTATACTTGTGCAGCTTGTGAGTGCTGCTTTTGTGACCATATGATGGACGTGCTTATGGAAGTGTAAAGAGTTCTTCTATCTTTACTGTATAAGTTCCGAGAATGAATAAAGTTTAAATCTTGTTCTTATCTTGCTTTCTTTAAGACTTTTCTTGGTGGTTAATCTTGATTAAAATTTTTCTCTAAGTCTCATATTCGTGCATCTTGCGAAATTATCCCGGTTTGCGAGATGAGGACATCTCGCATTTTTTAAGTGGGGTAGAATGTAAGATTCCTCCCCCAACCCCTTTTTTATGTCTAGCATATTCCCCTGTAATCAATCCCTCTTCAGAAATATAAAGACCTTGTTTCTAACTGTTTTAGCCTAGAGAGAGAAAATTATTCTAGAGAGAGAATATTCAGATTATGAATATTTTTGGATAGAAAAATAACTCATCTTATTAAAATAAGTTCCCCTGAAACAAAAATTCAAAAAGAATTTTCCAATGTGCAATTGGAATCAATTGGAAATAGGTATAAAGAACCTTAGTCTAAGGGTCTAGATTTTCAGAAATTTTTGGATTATGGTCCAATTAAGGTTCCTATGGGCCAATAGCATCAATCCATGTGTGGGGAGGAGATAAATCCAAATTGTAAAAGAAGATACCCAAAAATGAGTAAATGCTCACATAAGATGAAGAGTTGAAAATGTACAAGGTTTATTAGTAAAAAACTATGAGCAATAAAATTTTGACACATATGTAAGGAAGGGGAGTTCTTTAAAGAAGGTGCATATTTCACATAAGATGAAGAGTTGAAAATGTACAAGGTTTTTTAGTAAAAAAACTATGAGCAATAGAATTTTGACACATATGTAAGGAAGGGGAGTTCTTTAAAGGAGGTGCATATTTCACATGCTTGAATGAGTTTTAAACTCAAAAATAATGTGATATTTTTATCTCTCATCTCTCTTGAACCAAACCAAATAGAAATGGAACCAAACCAAATCAAAAAGTAACCAAACTGGATCCAAATCTAGTCCAAATTCAACCAAACTGACTTGGAAAATTCTAGAATCAATTTGTTTGGTTAGGAGCTCAATTTTTCCTATAAATAGAAGCCTTCCCTTGTTGAAAAAAATATAATGTCTTATGCATTGTTACTCTACTCTACCTAAGCCAAGAACCGTGAATTCTTTAATAATTCACTAGTTTTTGATACTTCTCTCTTTCTTCAATCCCCATTGGTGGCTCCATCAACATACTAAACCAATTGATTGGTTGGGGGCCTCTACCGTGATCAAAGAATCAAGCAAATTATAAGATAAGTATAGTGAATTTTGATCTTTTCTATAATTTCTCAATGATTTTCTCTTCTCAACCCCTCTCAAGCTTGAGAAGCTTAATTGATATGGTTTTTGAAATGCTATTGAAGTTAATTAAGTAATGATAGTAAAGAATTACATAAAATTCTATTTATATTTAATTCTAATGGTCTTTCTCTCTCTCACTTAAGAAATGGTCATACTCATGACCCTTTTCAATCCAAATGAAGCTTTTCATAAGGCTTTTCCTTAATCCAAGATTAAGCTATGCTTGAGGCCAAATTAATGGCTTTTTTCTATACTTTTAGTTTATGTATATCGATGATTCAATCCATTATGGATTGATGATCCAATTAGAGACCATTCTAATTATTTTCTTAATGATCCAATTAGAGACCATTCTAATTATTTTCTTAATGATCCAATTAGAGACCATTATGGATTGATGATCCAATTAGAGACCATTCTAATTATTTTCTTAATGATCCAATTAGAGACCATTCTAATTATTTTCTTAATGATCCAATTAGAGACCATTCTAATTATTTTCTTAATGATAAGCCTTATCCCTTAGAAAAAATTGAGACTTATCAGTCATAGTAGCGGAGCTATGGCAAAATTTTTATAGAAATTACGCATAAAATAATTTCATTCAAAGCATAAAAAGAGGACTTCCTACCATATTCTAGGAACTATCATCCTAGATTAATTAAAAGAATTTTATTATGCATGGAGATGTGGATGTATGCATGTAGATGTAGATGTATAGATGTAGATGTGGATGTGGAGGTGGATGTATGCATGTAGATGTAGATGTGGATGTAGATGTGAAGGTGGATGTATGCATGTAGATGTAGATGTATAGATGTGGATGTTGGAATGTGGAGGTGGATGTATGCATGGAGATGTGGATGTATGCATGTAGAAGTAGATGTATAGATGAGGATGTAAATGGAGATGTGGATGGATGCATGTAGATGTAGATGTATAGATGTAGATGTGAATGGAGATGTGGATGTATGCATGTAGATGTAGATGTATAGATGTAGATGTGGATGTAGAGGTGGATGGATGCATGTAGATGTAGATGTATAGATGTAGATGTGAATGGAGATGTGGATGTATGCATGTAGATGTAGATGTATAGATGTAGATGTGGATGTGGAGGTGGATGTGTGCATGTAGATGTAGATGTGGAGGTGGATGTATGCATGTAGATGTAGATGTATAGATGTGGATGTGAATGTGGAGGTGGATGTATGCATGGAGATGTGGATGTATGCATGTAGAAGTAGATGTATAGATGAGGATGTAAATGGAGATGTGGATGGATGCATGTAGATGTAGATGTATAGATGTAGATGTGAATGGAGATGTGGATGTATGCATGTATATGTAGATGTATAGATGTAGATGTGGATGTGGAGGTGGATGGATGCATGTAGATGTAGATGTACAGATGTAGATGTGAATGGAGATGTGGATGTATGCATGTAGATGTAGATGTATAGATGTAGATGTGGATGTGGAGGTGGATGTATGCATGTAGATGTAGATGTGGATGTAGATGTGGAGGTGGATGTATGCATGTGGATGTAGATGTATAGATGTGGATGTGAATGTGGAGGTGGATGTATGCATGTAGATGTAGATGTATGGAGGTGAATGTGAATGTGGATGTGGATGTATGCATAGAGATGTGGATGTATGCATGTAGATGTGAATGTACGCATATAGATGTGGATGTATGGATGTGAATGTGCATGTAGATGTGGATGTATGGATGTGGATGCATGAATGTGCATGTAGATGTGGATGTGAAAATAGATGTATGGATGTAGATGTGGATATATGGATGTGAATATATGATATGTGATGTGAAGAAATCTGAAGTGATGAGATGGAAAATGATGTGATGGGATGAGTATACATATAAATGGAATATGGAATAAGTAATGTAGATTGATGAGGGATAATGTGGAAAAATGAAAGTTAAAATAGAAATTGTATTGTAAACTGTTTGTAAATGCTGTTTGTAAATGCTATTTGTAAATGCTGTTTGTAAATGATTGTTTTATGTCAAGAATGCTGGGGGGAGCATTTGGACCGTCTTGTGATTAAAGTCGTGATGATAAAGTTGCAACTGCTGACGGGGAGTCAATGAAGGACGTCTCGCGTAGCAAGGTCGGCCGAGGTCTTGACCAGCCCTCGGTGCGATTAAAATGGTGAGCTTCCGGTACGGTGGATGAGGGGCCAAGGAAGCGGCCTATGAGTGAAGCGCTAGGTCACCTACGAAGGATCCTAGAGGGTGCTGACCATACGGTGCTCGGGCTCTGGGTCGCCTAGGATACCCACGTGTGCGTCGAGGAAGATATTGGAACAAGAGTAGGAGTTGTTTTCTGAAATCGGGCATGGATCTGGTTGATTGACCTTGCTGGTCTTCAATGGATGAGTCCATGGCTCTTTATATGGATCTGTTGGTTGATCTTGCTAATCTTCAACGAGAGTCCATCTTGATAAGTGATTATATTGCCGAGTATTATGGGCTAGGAACTATCGAAACGGCCCCTGAGCGTTCTAGTTGCCAATGATGCCATAGATACTCTGATGAAGGAATGATGGGAAATTAAGAATCAATTGGATAAATTGGAAGATGGTGATCAATGATACTATGGCTTTATTAAAGGATTGTTTTAAACTGGTTGAAACTGTGAAAAGGCAATTTCATATTGGGTGTGTGAGTGGTGTGACTAGTTTTATCTTTGCATGAACATCCGGCTAGGGGGCCTTGGAACTCTTTTCCTTGGTACCCGGGACAAAACCTAACAAAATTCTTAATTGGATCCCATCACTACAGTGGTTGGGCGGTTGGCTAACCCATGGGACTGGATGGGGTTAGGCTGGACTGATGGATCCGTAAATCGAGACTCAAACTTTTGTTTTTACGATAGATAAAATAAATCCCTGACAATAACTCTCGGGGGGTGCACCTCAAAATATGTAAGTCTACCACATGCGATCATTAGGTGGGGTTTTTTTAATCCAAAATATTGGGTAAATTTACAGAAATACAATTACAAGTGGGGTATTTTAATTGTACTTTGGAAAAAAAATCGTAAGTTTATAAAGAAAAAGGGGTAGTTTTATTAGCTCAAAAATCACAGATAAGGGGATTTTTAAATACCGCTTGAACGCACGTCGTAGGAGGGGCTTCCATATAGTGGACCCCCCGAGCAATAACTGTTCTATGGATAGGAATCAACGGCTGTGCCTCTTGAATGGGGAAAAAAGCGTTGATCCCAATGATCCAAGTGCAAGTTTCTCCCTTGATCTGACCAAGTATCTTATAGATGTAATTGGATCAGCTCGATCAGAAATGATCTTGACTACGTTAGAGTAAAAAGTTATCCTGGTGGAATCGCCCGTGCTTTCCGGTAAAGGAAGTTTTTCCGGGTTCGATTTTGGAACAACCGACCGATTAGTCTCTTATCCGGATATCCGTGGGTGAGGCCCCGAACGTGGGACCCCTGTCCCGCGCGAGAAGTGCTACTTCCGCCTGCTAGTATCCCGAATCTGTTGCTCGGTGGGAATAGGGATCTTACAATATCAGTATTGGATGTTCAAGATACATCAAGATCATCCATAGAAGAATGGCCCTAGGGCCATCCTTATAATCACAATATGGTTGAAAGAATGGCCCTAGTGCCATTCTAAAGCACATTGTGAGAATGGTCCTCCACTCCCTTATGTTAACTACTTGTTGGTGAATTTTAGAATCGCCCTAGGGCCATTCTACCATCCATGTACAATCTTATTGTATTTTTCGTCCATGGTGTTTTTGACCTAGGGCCATTCTCCACTCCCTTGTGTCAATTATTGGTGAATTTTGAATGGCCCTAAGGCTATTATACCATCAATGGACAATCTTGTTGTATTTTTCATCCATGGTGTGCTTGAAAGAATGGCCCTAGGGCTATTCTACAATCAATGGTATGTTTTAGAATGGCCCTGGGCCATTCTCCACGCCCTAGGGTCATTTTTTCAATATGCATTCACAATACAACAAGATTATCCATAGAAGAATGGACCTAGGGCCATTTTAAAGCACACCATCCATGGTGAGATTGAAAGAATGACCCTTAGGGCCATTCTACCACCCATGATGTGCTTTAGTATGGCCATAGGGCCATTCTTTCAAGCACATTGTGCGTGGTAGAATGACCTTAGGTCCGTTTTAAAAAAGCACATTGTACTTGAGAGAATGGTCCTAGGGCCATTCTCCACTCCCTTGTGTCAACTATTGGTAGATTTTAGAATGGTCCTTGGACAAATCTCTACTCCCTTGTGTCAACTACTATGGTCAATTTTAGAATGGTCTATTCAAAGTTTGCATTTGGATGTAAGTATGATTGTTTTTTATATGATTGACTTATTTTTTTAAAACTCATTTTAGATACATGTGGATGGCTCCAAAGAGGAAAATTTCTTTTCTATCAAATGTTAACATGGCCATTTGGCGAGACAAAGAAGTGGTACATTGACTTCTACAATCTACATGGTCAAAAAATACACGAGATTCATCTATTCCTTCAGCCTCTAGATGATAATGAGTCTTTTGAGAATAAAGGAAAAATAATGGTTTTTGTTGTGTCAGTTTTTGTTAACTTGCATCTGAAAATTGAAGGTATTGATGTTGAGGTACCGGGTGCATTATCTTATCAACTTGTTTCTCCAACAGATGTCATGGATCACATGGTAGCAGACTAAGAGGACACTATGTTCTCTAGAAGATGGAAGCTGGATGTCAATAGTATATCTGATAGAGATCTGATATCACTACTAACAAGCTACAAGATATTACTATACAAGTCTTGGGAAAGAAAGTGCCAAAGCCCCGTAAAGCTGCATCAAGTTCAAAGAAGAAGGCAAGATCTTCTCCATAAATAAAGAGCAACATTTTTGATGTGGATGAAGTAAAGCTTGCTACATTGGGAACTAGAGGTTCTCAATAGGTACCCTCATATTTGAACATTATGAATTCCAAGAATTTGGCAAGGAAGGCTAAAAAGGTGTAGGAATTAGCTCTTGGGGGGGGGGGGTGTATGGACAAGTATGCAAAATACTTTCCACTTGGTTTGTACACAGAGTTTGAAATTCCAATAATGAAATGTGTGCAAGTGCCCAAACATTACTTATGTCCCCTGTCGCTAAAAAGGACAAAGTCAAATTGTGTGGAGTGGTATGTTGAACGTGCAAATAACCCTAGGTCTTGTGCATATTTAATGCCAATGAAGAAGATTCGAAAAAAGGGAGGGAATGCATTGACCAAAAAAGAGGCGGTAAGTGAAAAGCTCTAGGATTTTGATTATTGGATCATAGATGGGAAACATTCCATCTATGCTACCAAGGTTATGTTAAGGACTTAATTGCCTGAAAAAAATACTTTATTCGAGGGATATTTATGCAATTTGGAAGGCCCAAATTGTTATTGTCGATGCACCTCCAAAAGTCCATGTCGACAGTATCTCAACAAGGATAGCAAATATAGAGGCCCAAACCTTGTTTTAACAGCAAGCCTACAATGATATACTCAAGCACTTGAGAGGCCCAATGGGATTTTTATCACAAACTATCAAGGTCAGTACTTGGACTTGTAAAGGGGCATGCAACTCGCTTAGATTGGGATGTAAGAAATTATTTCTTGTGTTTTTAGTTTATTTGAATTTTTTAGATAAGTTAGAATTATTGCTTACTTTTTGTTTGTTCATTTATATTTATAGAAATTCATTGCGAGTGTAGAAACTTTGATGGGTGCCTACTTTGCACATAATTAGTCACACATGGTTGCTTGTTCAGACGAGATCTTTATTACATGGTTAGAAATTATAGAAGGTGTTGAAAAAGGAATAATTGAAGGAAGAAAGCCCAACCCATTTCAATCTAGATGCTTGTGCCGTCTAAAAGATGAGGAGCTGAAGATCATCCAGTCTGAAATAAAATTGGAAACGATCTTGATCAATGGTGAAGTATGACCAAGGTTGCAATTATAGCACAACAGCCCCCACGTTTGACACAAGCAGAGTACTATGCGCATTAGGGTTCCATATTTTTTTTTTTGTTTGCAACAATGGACAAGTCCATTGAAAAGCTATGGATTTTAAACTAGTGAGACATCCAAGACTATTGTGATGCTGGTTGTGGCCAGCTCTAAAGTCATCTACAACTAAATACAAGGAGGTGCTAGATGACCTTGTTCAGTTAGCTTAGCATAACAAGCAATTGAAAACAAGGTTACAATCCACGCAGCTGCTAAAGGAAACACAAACGCAACGAGTCGTATTATAAGGAATTTTATCTTTCGAGTCGTATCACATCACACATAAGCTTGTTTTCAGAGCATCATCGAACAAGCGCTGATTGCAGCATTTCCGAGTTTTACTTCAACTGCTGCTCAGAGTTTGTCTCCAAGCATGTGTAAGGGGACCAACTAAGGCTTATGCATCATGCGCAAACTGCAGCATACACACTGTTTTGTGAGGTGTGCAAAAGGTTCTTCACTGTACTTTGTGAGAGAGAGAGAGAGAGAGAGAGAGAGAGAGAGAGAGAGAGAGAGAGAGAGAGAGAGAGAATGCAAGCAAAAGGTCAAGTTTAGCCAACTAGGGGACCTAAGAAATTCCACCATTTTTAACCTAAGCAACGCATTATTTTTTAGGCGTTCATTGCAACAGGCTACAATGCACTCCGTTTTGTTTCAGCTCTCGGTTGATGATCTCGCTACTCTCTCTCTCTCTCCTAGCCTTTGCAACTAGGGCGGCCAGTTTCTAAACACTCCGTTTCTTCCCTGTACTTTGTGAGAGAGAGAGAGAGAGAGAGAGAGAGAGAGAGAGAGAGCAAAAGGTCAAGTTTAGCCAACTAGGGGACCTAAGAAACGCCACCATTTTTAACCTAAGCAACGCATTGTTTTTTAGGCGTTCATTGCAACAGGCTACAACGCACTCCATTTTGTTTCAGCTCTCGGTTGATGATCTCGCTACTCTCTCTCTCCTAGCCTTTGCAACTAGGGCGGCCAGTTTCTAAACACTCCGTTTTGTGCCAGCTATACACGGGTGTTTGGTGGCCGAGCCAACTAGGCCAGCTGGCGCATAGCCACATAGCTGCAAACAGGAGATCGACCCTTCCCACGGTTCTCTGGCAACATTGAAGCCGCTTCCAAGCATTCCAAGGCTAAAATCAAAGCGCGATTTAGACAGTCCTTTGTCTGGCTTTTAGCTCCTATCAGCCATTAGAGGAGAAGCATCACCAAGCTCTTGTTGAGCGTTTAGCTACCGGTGCTTGAGGAAAAGAAGGGAGAGAAAAAAGATCTTGACAAACGTAAAAGAGTGGTTGAGGAAGAGAAGGGAGAGAAAAAAAGATCTTGACAAACGTAAAAGAGACTTGCTTCTTTCTAGGTTTTTTCTTTCCCTACTTTTCACACTCCCTCTTTCACATTTCTCTTAGCCTAGATTTTGCCCACTTGACCACTTTCCCACTCAAGCATTCATTTCTAACCTTGTGACCACTAAAATCTTTTGCCATCGAACACTAGCTCTTCATATTACCTTGTCCACTCTAGTTCTACACGTGTTGTGGTTGTTTAGGTGTGTTCACATCCCTTGATTATTTGTGTTTTACTAGCCCTTGTTCATATGTGCAGCATGTTTTGGGCTTCTTCCACACATCCTTGGAAGATTCTTTAGAGGTTGTTAACACACGTTGATTATTTGATTTTAGAGCTATTCACAAGCGTGGTGTTTGATGAGAAGTGTTCACACACTATGAGTGTTGGTGGTCATTCACATGTTTGGGGATTCTTTCACGTGGAGTACATGTCGATTCAAGTTGAGTATTAGTTGGGCTTGTTCGCACATTGTGGGTCACATGTCCTATATGCCTTGTGTTTGAGAGGTGTATTCACACTTGTTGTGAATTGTCTTTTGGTGTATACACTTTGGATAGTGTTCACATGCAACTATGGGTTGTTCCTATTACTTTTATCCTTCATTTAATTGCCATGGTGCAGAATCACATCATCCTCGACATTATTTTGACATCATTTTTTATTATCATCGTAGGAGAGCTACTCATGCACTATCATCATGGCTCTACGATTGCTATTATAATTTACCTTATCGTGTCATGTATTGTATATCTTTTGCCATATTTGCACGTCTTTGGCATTTCGAGGCTTAGACCTCTACATATTCACTCATCTACTTCTCGCTATCATGAGGCAGCATATTCATATCCATATTGGATGTTCAAGATACATCAAGATCATCCATAGAAGAATGGCCCTAGGGCCATCCTTGTAATCACAATATGGTTGAAAGAATGGCCCTAGTGCCATTCTAAAGCACATTGTGAGAATGGTCCTCCACTCCCTTATGTTAACTCAGTGGTCAAGTGGGCAAAACCTAGGCTAAGAGAAATGTGAAAGAGGGAGTGTGAAAAGTAGGGAAAGAAAAAACCTAGAAAGAAGCAAGTCTCTTTTACGTTTGTCAAGATCTTTTTTTCTCTCCCTTCTCTTCCTCAACCACTCTTTTACGTTTGTCAAGATCTTTTTTTTCTCCCTTCTTTTCCTCAAGCACTGGTAGCTAAACGCTCAACAAGAGCTTGGTGATGCTTCTCCTCTAATGGCTGATAGGAGCCAAAAGCCAGACAAAGGACTGTCTAAATTGCCCTTTGATTTTAGCCCTGGAATGCTTGGAAGCGGCTTCAATGTTGCCAGAGAACCGTGGGAAGGGTCGATCTCCTGTTTGCAGCTATGTGGCTATGCGCTAGCTGGCCTAGTTGGCTCGGCCACCAAAAACCCGTGTATAGCTGGCACGAAACGGAGTGTTTAGAAACTGGCCGCCCTAGTTGCAAAGGCTAGGAGAGAGAGAGAGTAGCGAGATCATCAACCGAGAGCTGAAACAAAACGGAGTGCATTGTAGCCTGTTGCAATGAACGCCTAAAAAACAATGCGTTGCTTAGGTTAAAAATGGTGGCGTTTCTTAGGTCCCCTAGTTGGCTAAACTTGACCTTTTGCTTGCATTCTCTCTCTCTCTCTCTCTCTCTCTCTCTCTCTCTCTCTCTCTCTCTCTCTCTCTCTCTCTCACAAATGAAAGTGAAGAACCTTTTGCACACCTCACAAAACAGTGTGTACGCTACAGTTTGCGCATGATGCACAAGCCTTAGTTGGTCCCCTTACATGCTGGAGACAAACTCTGAGTAGCAGTTGAAGTAAAACTCGAACATGCTGCAATCAGCGCTTGTTCGATGATGCTCTGAAAACAAGCTTATGTGTGATGTGATATGACTCAAAAGATAAAATTCCTTATAATACGACTCGTTGCGTTTGCGTTTCCTTTAGCAGCTGCGTGGATTGTAACCTTGTTTTCAATTGCTTGTTATGCTGAGCTAACTGAACAAGGTCATCTAGCACCTCTTTGTATTTAGTTGTAAATGACTTTAGAGCTAGCCACAACCAGCATCACAATAGTCTTGGATGTCTCACTAGTTTAAAATCCATAGCTTTTCAATGGACTTGTCCATTGTTGCAAACAAAAATAAAAAATATGAAACCCTAATGCGCATAGTACTCTGCTTGTGTCAAACGTGGGGGCTGTTGTGCTGTAATTGCAACCTCGGTCATACTTCACCATTGATCAAGATCGTTCCCAATTTTATTTCGGACTGGATGATCTTCACCTCCTCATCTTTTAGATGGCACAAGCATCTAGATTGAAATGGGTTGGGCTTTCTTCCTTCAATTATTCCTTTTTCAACACCTTCTATAATTTCTAACCATGTAATAAAGATCTCGTCTGAACAAGCAACCATGTGTGACTGATTATGTGCAAAGTAGGCACCCATCAAAGTTTCTACACTCGCAATGAATTTCTATAAATATAAATGAACAAACAAAAAGTAAGCAATAATTCTAACTTATCTAAAAAATTCAAATAAACTAAAAACACAAGAAATAATTTCTTACATCCCAATCTAAGCGAGTTGCATGCCCCTTTACAAGTCCAAGTACTGACCTTGATAGTTTGTGATAAAAATCCCATTGGGCCTCTCAAGTGCTTGAGTATATCATTGTAGGCTTGCTGTTAAAACAAGGTTTGGGCCTCTATATTTGCTATCCTTGTTGAGATACTATCCACATGGACTTTTGGAGGTGCATGGACGATAACAATTTGGGCCTTCCAAATTGCATAAATGTCCCTCAAATAAAGTATTTTTTTCAGGCAATTAAGTCCTTAACATAACCTTGGTAGCATAGATGGAATGTTTCCCATCTATGATCCAATAATCAAAATCCTAGAGCTTTTCACTTACCGCCTCTTTTTTGGTCAATGCATTCCCTCCCTTTCTTCTAATCTTCTTCATTGGCATTAAATATGCACAAGACCTAGGGTTATTTGCACGTTCAACGTACCACTCCACACAATTTGACTTTGTTCTTTTTCAGCGGGCGGCAGGGGACATAAATAATGTTTGGGCACTTGCACACATTTCATTATTGGAATTTCAAACTCTGTGTACAAACCAAGTGGAAAGTATTTTGCATACTTGTCCATACCCCCCCCCCCAAGAGCTAATTCCTACACCTTTTTAGCCTTCCTTGCCAAATTCTTGGAATTCATAATGTTCAAATATGAGGGTACCTATTGAGAACCTCCAGTTCCCAATGTAGCAGGCTTTACTTCATCCACATCAAAAATGTTGCTCTTTATTTATGGAGAAGATCTTGCCTTCTTCTTTGAACTTGATGTAGCTTTACGGGGCTTTGGCACTTTCTTTCCCAAGACTTGTATAGTAATATCTTGTAGCTTGTTAGTAGTGATATCAGATCTCTATCAGATATACTATTGACATCCAGCTTCCATCTTCTAGAGAACATAGCGTCCTCTTGGTCTGCTACCATGTGATCCGTGACATCTGTTGGAGAAACAAGTTGATAAGATAATGCACCCAGTACCTCAACATCAATACATTCAATTTTCGGATGCAAGTTAACAAAAACTGACACAACAAAAACCATTATTTTTCCTTTATTCTCAAAAGACTCATTATCATCTAGAGGCTGAAGGAATAGATGAATCTCGTGTATTTTTTGACCATGTAGATTGTAGAAGTCAATGTACCACTTCTTTGTCTCGCCAAATGGCCATGTCAACATTTGATAGAAAAGAAATTTTCCTCTTTGGAGCCATCCACATGTATCTAAAATGAGTTTTAAAAAAATAAGTCAACCATATAAAAAACAATCATACTTACATCCAAATGCAAACTTTGAATAGACCATTCTAAAATTGAACATAGTAGTTGTTGACACAAGGGAGTAGAGATTTGTCCAAGGACCATTCTAAAATTTACCAATAGTTGACACAAGGGAGTGGAGAATGGCCCTAGGACCATTCTCTCAAGTACAATGTGCTTTTTTAAAATGGACCTAAGGTCATTCTACCACGCACAATGTGCTTGAAAGAATGGCCCTATGGCCATTCTAAAGCACATCATGGGTGGTAGAATGGCCCTAAGGGTCATTCTTTCAATCTCACCATGGATGGTGTGCTTTAGAATGGCCCTAGGTCCATTCTTCTATGGATAATCTTGTTGTATTGTGAATGCATATTGAAAAAGTGACCCTAGGGCGTGGAGAATGGCCCAGGGCCATTCTAAAACATACCAGTGATGGTAGAATAGCCCTAGGGCCATTCCTTCAAGCACACCATGGATGAAAAATACAACAAGATTGTCCATGGATGGTATAATAGCCCTAGGGCCATTCAAAATTCACCAATAATTGACACAAGGGAGTGGAGAATGGCCCTAGGTCAAAAACACCATGGATGAAAAATACAATAAGATTGTACATGGATGGTAGAATGGCCCTAGGGCGATTCTAAAATTCACCAACAAGTAGTTAACATAAGGGAGTGGAGGACCATTCTCACAATGTGCTTTAGAATGGCACTAGGGCCATTCTTTCAACCATATTGTGATTACAAGGATGTCCCTAGGGCCATTCTTCTATGGATGATCTTGATGTATCTTGAACATCCAATACTGATATGAATATGCTGCCTCATGATAGCGAGAAGTAGATGAGTGAATATGTAGAGGTCTAAGCCTCGGAATGCCAAAGACATGTGCAAATATGGCAAAAGATATACAATACATGACACGATAAGGTAAATCATAATAGCAATCGTAGAGCCATGATGATAGTGCATGAGCAGCTCTCCTACCATGATAATAAAAAATGCTGTCAAAATAATGTCGAGGATGATGTGAATCTGCACCATGGCAATTAAATGAAGGATAAAAGTAATAGGAACAACCCATAGTTGCATGTGAACACTACCCAAAGTGTATACACCAAAAGATAATTCACAACAAGTGTGAATACACCTCTCAAACACAAGGCATATAGGACATGTGACCCACAATGTGCGAACAAGCCCAACTAATACTCAACTTGAATCGACATGTACTCCACGTGAAAGAATCCCCAAACGTGTGAATGATGACCACCAAGGACACTCACAGTGTGTGAACACTTCTCATCAAACACCACGCCTGTGAATAGCTCTAAAATCAAATAATCAACGTGTGTGAACAACCTCTAAAGAATCTCCCAAGGATGTGTGGAAGAAGCCCAAAACGTGCTGCACATATGAACAAGGGCTAGTAAAACACAAATAATCAATGCATGTGAACACACCTCAACAAGCGCAACACGTGTAGAACTGTAAGATTCCTCCCCCAACCCTTTTTTGATGTCTAGTATCTTCCCTTGTAATCAATCACTCTTCAGAAATATAAAGACCTTGTTTCTAACTGTTTTAACTTAGAGAGAGAGAATATTCTAGAGAGAGAATATTCAGATTTTGAATATTTTTGGATAGAAAAATATCTCATATAATTAAGATGAATTCCCCTGAAACAGAAATTCAAAAAGAATTTTCAAATGTGCAATTGAAATTAATTGGAAATAGGTATAAAGAACCCTAGTCTAAGGGTCTAGATTTTCAGAAATCTTTAGACTATGGTCCAATTAAGGTTCCTATGGGCCAATAGCATCAATACATGTGTAGGGAGGAGATAAATCCAATTTGTAAAAAGAAGATACCCAAAAATGAGTAAATGCTCACATAAGGTGAAGAGTTGAAAATGTACAAGGTTTATTAGTAAAAAAACTATGAGCAATATAAAAATATGAGATATTTTGGGTATCCAAAAATGAGTAAATGCTCACATAAGATGAAGAGTTGAAAATGTACAAGGTTTATTAGTAAAAAAAAAAAACTATGACACATATGTAAGGAAGAGGAGTTCTTTAAAGGAGGTGCATATTTCACATAAGATGAAGAGTTGAAAATGTACAAGGTTTATTAGTAAAAAACTATGAGCAATATAAAAATATGAGATATTTTGGGTATCCAAAAAGGAGTAAATGCTCACATAAGATGAAGAGTTGAAAATGTACAAGGTTTATTAGTTTAAAAACACATATGTAAGGAAGGGGAGTTCTTTAAAGGAGGTGCATATTTCACATAAGATGAAGAGTTGAAAATGTACAAGGTTTATTAATAAAAAAACTATGACACATATGTAAGGAAGGAGAGTTCTTTAAAGAAGGAGGTGCATATTTCACATGCTTGAATGAGTTTTAAACTCATAAAAATTGAGATATTTCATCTCTCCTCTCTCCTCATTCAAGTCTAGTTCCAAAAAGTTAGCTTAACTGACCTAAAAATGGTCAAAAAGTGACCAAACTGACTTGGAAAATTCTAGAATCAGTTTGTTTGGTTAGGAGCTCAAATTTTCCTATAAATAGAAGCCTCCCCTTGTTGAAAAAAATATAGTGTCTTATGCTTTGTTACTCTACTCCACCTAAGCCAAAATATATAGTGTCTTATGCTTTGTTACTCTACTCCACCTAAGCCAAAATATAGAGTGTCTTATGCATTGTTACTCTACTCTACCTAAGCCAAGAACTGTGAATTCTTTAATAATTCACTAGTTTTTGATACTTCTCTCTTTCTTCAATCCCCATTGATGGCTCCATCAACATACTAAACCAATTGATTGGTTGGGGGCCTCTACCGTGAATAAAGAATCAAGCAAATTATAAGGTAAGTATATTGAATTTTGATCTTTTCTATAATTTCTCAATGATTCTCTCTTCTCAACCCCTCTCAAGCTTGAGAAGCTTAATTGGTATGGTTTTTAAATGCTATTGAAGTTAATTGGTGAATAGTAGTGAAGAGTTACATAATTTAATAAATGCTATTGAAGTTAATTTCCATTTATATTTAATTCTAATGGTTTTTCTCTCTCTCACTTAAGAAATGATCATACTCATGACCCTTTTCAATCCAAATGAAGCTTTTCATAAGGCTTTTCCTTAATCCAAGATTAAGCTATGCTTGAGGCCAAATTAATGGCTTTTTTCTATGCTTTTAGTTTATGTATATTGATGATTCAATCCATTATGGATTGATGATCCAATTAGAGACCATTCTAATTATTTCCTTAATGATAAGCTTTATCCCTTAGAAAAAATTGAGATTTATCAGTCATAGTAACCGAGCTATGGCAAAATTTTTATAGAAATTACGCATAATATAATTTCATTCAAAGCATAAAAAGAGGACTTCCTACCATATTCTAGGAACTATCATCCTAGATTAATTAAAAGAATTTTATTATGCATGGAGATGTGGATGTATGCATGTAGATGTAGATGTATAGATGTGAGTGTGAATGTGGAGGTGGATGTATGCATGGAGATGTAGATGTATGCATGTAGATGTAGATGTATAGATATGGATGTGGATGTATGCATGGAGATGTGGAGGTATGCATGTAGATGTAGATGTATAGATGTGGATGTGGATGTATGCATGTAGATGTAGATGTATAGATGTGGATGTATGCATGTAGATGTAGATGTATAGATGTGGATGTGGATGTGGAGGTGGATGTATGCATGTAGATGTAGATGTGGATGTGGATGTGGAGGTGGATGTATGCATGTAGTAGATGTAGATGTATATATGTAGATGTGAATGTGGAGGTGGATGTATGCATGTAGATGTAGATGTATGGAGGAGAATGTGAATGTGGATGTGGATGTATACATAGAGATGTGGATGTATGCATGTAGATGTGAATGTACGCATATAGATGTGGATGTATGGATGTGAATGTGCATATAGATGTGGATGTATAGATGTGGATGCATGAATGTACATGTAGATGTGGATGTGAAAATAGATGTATGGATGTAGATGTGGATGTATGGATGTGAATGTGGATGTGGATGTGGATGTGGATATATGTATGAATGTGGATGTGGATGTGGATGTATGGATGTGAATGTATGGATGTGGATGTGGATGTGGATATATGTATGGATGTGAATATATGATATGTGATGTGAAGGAATCTGAAGTGATGAGATGGAAAATGATGTGATGGGATGAGTACACATATAACTGGAATGTGGGATAAGCAATGTGGATTGATGAGGGATAATGTGGAAAAATGAGAGTTAATATAGAAACTATATTTTGTGACTGTTTGTAAATGACTGTTTTATGTCAAGATTGCTGGGAAAGCATTGTGACCATCTTGTGATTAAGGTCGTGAAGACCTAACTGATAAAGTTGCAACTGCTGATGACGGAGAGTCAATGAAGGACGTCTCGCGTAGCAAGGTCGGCCGAGGTCTTGACCAGCCTCGGTGCGATTAAAATGGTGGGCTTCCGGTACGGTGGATGAGGGGCCAAGGAAGCGGCCTATGAGTGAAGCGCTAGGTCACCTGCGAAGGATCCTAGAGGGTGCTGACCATACGGTGCTCGGGCTCTGGGTCGCCCAGGATACCCACGCGTGCGTCGAGGAAGATATTGGAACAGAGTTGGAGTTGTTTTCTAAAATCGGACATGGATCTGGTTGATTGACCTTGCTGGTCTTCAATGGATGAGTCCATGGCTCTTTATATGGATCTGTTGGTTGATCTTGCTGATCTTCAACGAGAGTCCATCTTGATAAGTGATTATATTGCCGAGTATTATGGGCTAGGGATAAGGAAACGGCCCCTGAGTGGACAGGTGGTGAGCGTCCTAGTTACCAATGATGCCATAGATACTCTGATGAAGGAATGATGAGAAAATTGAGAATCAACTGGATAAATTGGAAGATGGTGATCAGTGATACTATGGTTTTATTAAAGGATTGTTTTAAACTGGTTGAAACTGTGAAAAGGCAATTTCATATTGGGTGTGTGAGTGGTGTGACTAGTTTTATTTTGCATGAACATCCGGCTAGGGGGCCTTGGAACTCTTTTCCTTGGTACCCGGGACAAAACCTAACCAAATTCTTAATTGGATTTCATCACTACAGTGGTTGGGCAGTTGGCTAACCCATGGGACTGGATGGGGTTAGGCTGGATTGATGGATCCGTAAATCGAGACTCAAACTTTTGTTTTTACGATAGAAAAAATAAATCCCGGACAGTAACTGTTCTATGGATAGGAATCAACGGCTGTGCCTCTTGAATGGGGAAAAAAGCGTTGATCATCCCAATGATCCAAGTGCAAGTTTCTTCCTTGAACTGACCAAGTATCTTATAGATGTAATTGGATCATCTCGATCAGAAATGATCTTGACTACGTTAGAGTAAAAAGTTATCCTGGTGGAATCGCCCGTGCTTTCCGATAAAGGAAGTTTTTCCAGGTTCGGTTTTGGAACAACCGACGGATTAGTCTCTTATCCGGATATCCATGGGCGAGGCCCCGAGTGTGGGACCCCTATCCTGCGCGAGAAGCGCTACTTCCGCTGCTAGTACCCGAATCCGTTGCTCGGTGGGAACAGGGATCTCACAAGAACTAGAGTGGACAAGGTAATATGAAGAGCTAGTGTTCGATGGCAAAAGATTTTAGTGGTCACAAGGTTAGAAATGAATGCTTGAGTGGGAAAGTGGTCAAGTGGGCAAAACCTAGGCTAAGAGAAATGTGAAAGAGGGAGTGTGAAAAGTAGGGAAAGAAAAAACCTAGAAAGAAGCAAGTCTCTTTTACGTTTGTCAAGATATTTTTTTCTCTCCCTTCTCTTCCTCAACCACTTTTACCTTTGTCAAGATCTTTTTTTTCTCCCTTCTTTTCCTCAAGCACTGGTAGCTAAATGCTCAACAAGAGCTTGGTGATGCTTCTCCTCTAATGGTTGATAGGAGCCAAAAGCCAGACAAAGGATTGTCTAAATCACCCTTTGATTTTAGCCCTGGAATGCTTGGAAGCAGCTTCAATGTTGCCAGAGAACCGTGGGAAGGGTCGATCTCTTGTTTGCAGCTATGTGGCTATGCGCTTTGCTGGCCTAG
This sequence comes from Cibotium barometz, assembly GCF_041138505.1. Taxonomy (NCBI): domain Eukaryota; kingdom Viridiplantae; phylum Streptophyta; class Polypodiopsida; order Cyatheales; family Cibotiaceae; genus Cibotium; species Cibotium barometz. The sequence continues at coordinate 2,015,988 of NC_141055.1, forward strand.
TTGGCTCGGCCACCAAACACCTGTGTATAGCTAGCACAAAACGGAGTGTTTAGAAACTGGCCGCCCTAGTTGCAAAGGCTAGGAGAGAGAGTAGCGAGATCATCAACCGAGAGCTGAAACAAAACGGAGTGCGTTGTAGCCTGTTTGCAATGAACACCTAAAAAACAATGCGTTGCTTAGGTTAAAAATGGTGGCGTTTCTTAGGTCCCCTAGTTGGCTAAACTTGACCTTTTGCTTGCTCTCTCTCTCTCTCTCTCTCTCTCTCTCTCTCTCTCTCTCTCTCTCTCTCTCTCTCTCTCTCTCTCTCTCACAAAGTACAGTGAAGAACCTTTTGCACACCTCACAAAACAGTGTGTACGCTGCAGTTTGCGCATGATGCATAAGCCTTAGTTGGTACCCTTACATGCTGGAGACAAACTCTGAGCAGCAATTGAAGTAAAACTCGAAAATGCTGCAATCAGCGCTTGTTCGATGATGCTTTGAAAACAAGCTTATGTGTGATGTGATACGACTCGAAAGATAAAATTCCTTATAATACGACTCGTTGCATTTGCATTTCCTTTAGCAACTGCGTGGATTGTAACCTTGTTTTCAATTGTTATGCTGAGCTAACAAGGTCATCTAGCACCTCTTTGTATTAAGTTGTAGATGACTTTAGAGCTGGCCACAACCAGCACCACAATAGTCTTGGATGTCTGTCAATAGTTTAAAATCCATAGCTTTTCAATGGACTTGTCCATTGTTGCAAACAAAAATAAAAAATATGGAGCCCTAATGCGCATAGTACTCTGCTTGTGTCAAACGTGGGGGCTGTTGTGCTGTAATTGCAACCTCTGTCATACTTCACCATTGATCAAGATCGTTCCCAATTTTATTTCGGACTGGATGATCTTCACCTCCTCATCTTTTAGACGGCACAAGCATCTAGATTGAAATGGGTTGGGCTTTCTTCCTTCAATTATTCCTTTTTCAACACCTTCTATAATTTCTAACCATGTAATAAAGATCTCATCTGAACAAGCAACCATGTGTGACTGATTATGTGCAAAGTAGGCACCCATCAAAGTTTCTACACTCGCAATGAATTTCTATAAATATAAATGAACAAACAAAAAATAAGCAATAATTCTAACTTATCTAAAAAATTCAAATAAACTAAAAACACAAGAAATAATTTCTTACATCCCAATCTAAGCGAGTTGCATGCCCCTTTACAAGTCCAAGTACTGACCTTGATAGTTTGTGATAAAAATCCCATTGGGCCTCTCAAGTGCTTGAGTATATCATTGTAGGCTTGCTGTTAAAACAAGGTTTGGGCCTCTATATTTGCTATCCTTGTTGAGATACTGTCGACATGGACTTTTGGAGGTGCATCGACGATAACAATTTGGGCCTTCCAAATTGCATAAATATCCCTCGAATAAAGTATTTTTTTCAGGCAATTAAGTCCTTAACATAACCTTGGTAGCATAGATGGAATGTTTCCCATCTATGATCCAATAATTAAAATCCTAGAGCTTTTCACTTACCGCCTCTTTTTTGGTCAATGCATTCCCTCCCTTTTTTCGAATCTTCTTCATTGGCATTAAATATGCACAAGACCTAGGGTTATTCGCACGTTCAACATACCACTCCACACAATTTGACTTTGTCCTTTTTCAGCGAGACAGGGGACATAAATAATGTTTGGGCACTTGCACACATTTCATTATTGGAATTTCAAACTCTGTGTACAAACCAAGTGGAAAGTATTTTGCATACTTGTCCATACCCCCCCCCCCAAGAGCTAATTCCTACACCTTTTTAGCCTTCCTTGCCAAATTCTTGGAATTCATAATGTTCAAATATGAGGGTACCTATTGAGAACCTCCAGTTCCCAATGTAGCAGGCTTTACTTCATCCACATCAAAAATGTTGCTCTTTATTTATGGAGAAGATCTTGCCTTCTTCTTTGAACTTGATGCAGCTTTACGGGGCTTTGGCACTTTCTTTCCCAAGACTTGTATAGTAATATCTTGTAGCTTGTTAGTAGTGATATCAGATCTCTATCAGATATACTATTGACATCTAGCTTCCATCTTCTAGAGAACATAGCGTCCTCTTGGTCTGCTACCATGTGATCCGTGACATCTGTTGGAGAAACAAGTTGATAAGATAATGCACCCAGTACGTCAACATCAATACATTCAATTTTTGGATGCAAGTTAACAAAAACTGACACAACAAAAACCATTATTTTTCCTTTATCCTCAAAAGACTCATTATCATCTAGAGGCTGAAGGAATAGATGAATCTCGTGTATTTTTTGACCATGTAGATTGTAGAAGTCAATGTACCACTTCTTTGTCTCGCCAAATGGCCATGTCAACATTTGATAGAAAAGAAATTTTCCTCTTTGGAGCCATCCACATGTATCTAAAATGAGTTTTTAAAAAATAAGTCAATCATAGAAAAAACAATCATACTTACATCCAAATGCAAACTCTGAATAGACCATTCTAAAATTGACCATAGTAGTTGACACAAGGGAGTAGAGATTTGTCCAAGGACCATTCTAAAATTTACCAATAGTTGACACAAGGGAGTGGAGAATGGCCCTAGGACCATTCTCTCAAGTACAATGTGAATTTTTAAAATGGACCTAAGGTCATTCTACCACGCACAATGTGCTTGAAAGAATGGCCCTATGGCCATTCTAAAGCACATCATGGGTGGTAGAATGGCCCTAAGGGTCATTCTTTCAATCTCACCATGGATGGTGTGCTTTAGAATGGCCCTAGGTCCATTCTTCTATGGATAATCTTGTTGTATTGTGAATGCATATTGAAAAAGTGACCCTAGGGCGTGGAGAATGGCCCAGGGCCATTCTAAAACATACCATTGATGGTAGAATAGCCCTAGGGCCATTCTTTCAAGTACACCATGGATGAAAAATACAACAAGATTGTCCATGGATGGTATAATAGCCCTAGGGCCATTCAAAATTCACCAATAATTGACACAAGGGAGTGGAGAATGGCCCTAGGTCAAAAACACCATGGACGAAAAATACAATAAGATTATACATGGATGGTAGAATGGCCCTAGGGCGATTATGAAATTCACCAACATTCCCACTCAAGCATTCATTTCTAACCTTGTGACCACTAAAATCTTTTGCCATCGAACACTAGCTCTTCATATTACCTTGTCCACTCTAGTTCTACACGTGTTGCGCTTGTTGAGGTGTGTTCACATCCCTTGATTATTTGTGTTTTACTAGACCTTGTTCATATGTGCAGCATGTTTTGGGCTTCTTCCACACATCCTTGGGAGATTCTTTAGAGGTTGTTCACACACGTTGATTATTTGATTTTAGAGCTATTCACAGGCGTGGTGTTTGATGAGAAGTGTTCACACACTATGAGTGTCCTTGGTGGTCATTCACACATTTGGGGATTCTTTCACATGGAGTACATGTCGATTCAAGTTGAGTATTAGTTGGGCTTGTTCGCACATTGTGGGTCACATGTCCTATATGCCTTGTGTTTGAGAGGTGTATTCACACTTGTTGTGAATTGTCTTTTGGTGTATACACTTTGGGTAGTGTTCACATGCAACTATGGGTTGTTCCTATTACTTTTATCCTTCATTTAATTGCCATGGTGCAGAGAATCACATCATTCTCGACATTATTTTGATAGCATTTTTTATTATCATGGTAGGAGAGCTGCTCATGCACTATCATCATGGCTCTATGATTGCTATTATGATTTACCTTATCGTGTCATGTATTGTATATCTTTTGCCATATTTGCACATGTCTTTGGCATTCCGAGGCTTAGACCTCTACATATTCACTCATCTACTTCTCGCTATCATGAGGCAGCATATTCATATCAGTATTGGATGTGTAAGATTCCTCTCCCAACCCCTTTTTGATGTCTAGTATATTCCCCTGTAATCAATTCCTTTTCTGAAATATAAGAGATCTTGTTTGTGACTGTTTTAACCTAGAGAGAGAAAATATTCTAGAGAGAGAATATTTAGATTTTGAATATTTTTGGATAGAAAAATATCTCTTATAATTCAGATGAGTTCCCCTGAAACAGAAATTTAAAAAGAACTTTCCAATGTGCAATTGGAATTAATTGGAAATGTGTATAAAGGACCTTAGTCTAAGGGTCTAGATTTTCAGAAATTTTTGGATTATGGTCCAATTAAGGTTCCTATGGGCCAATAGCATCAATCCATGTGTAGGGAGGAGATAAATCCAATTTGAAAAAGAAGATACCCAAAAATGAGTAAATGCTCACATAAGATGAAGAGTTGAAAATGTACAAGGTTTATTAGTAAAAAATTATGAGCAATATTAAAAGTATGACATATGTAAGGAAGAGGAGTTCTTTAAAGGAGGTGCATATTTCACATAAGGTGAAGAGTTGAAAATGTACAAGGTTTATTAGTAAAAAATTATGAGCAATATTAAAAGTATGACATATGTAAGGAAGGGGAGTTCTTTAAAGGAGGTGCATATTTCACATAAGGTGAAGAGTTGAAAATGTACAAGGATTATTAGTAAAAAAAAACTATGAGCAATATTAAAATGATTCCATTATGACACATATGTAAGGAAGAGGAGTTCTTTAAAGGAGGTGCATATTTCACATGCTTGAATGAGTTTTAAACTCATAAAAATTGAGATATTTCATCTCTCCTCTCTCCTCATTTAAGTCTAGTTCCAAAAAGTTAGCTTAACTGACCTAAAAATGGTCAAATATTGACCAAACTGATTTAGAAAATTCTAGAATCAGTTTGTTTGGTTAGGAGCTCAATTTTTCCTATAAATAGAAGCCTCCCCCTTGTTGAAAAATATATAGTGTTTATGCATCGTTACTCTACTCCACCTAAGCCAAGAACTGTGAATTCATTTAATAATTCACTAGTTTTTGGAGCTTCCCTCTTTCTTCAATCCCTATTAGTGGCTCCATCAACATACTTAACCAATTGATTGGTTGGGGGCCTCTACCGTGAACAAAGAATCAAGCAAGTTGTAAGGTAATTAGTGAATATTGATCTTTCTATAATTTCTCAATGTTTCTCTCTTCTCAACCCCTCTCAAGCTTGAGAAGTTTAATTGGTATGGTTTTTTTTAAATGCTATTGAAGTTTGAATAGTAGTGAAGAGTTACATAATTTAATAAATGCTATTGAAGTTAATTTTCATTTATGTTTAAATTCTAATGATTCTTATGTAAATTCTCTCTCTCACTCAAGAAATGGTCATACTCATGACCCGTTCCCAATCCAAATCAAGCTTTTCATAAAGCTTTTCCTTAACCCAAGATTAAGCTATGCTTGAGGCCAAATTAATGGCTTTTTTCTATGCTTTTAGTTTATGTATATTAATGATTCAATCCATTATGGATTGATAATCCAATTAGAGATCATTTTAATTATTTTCTTAATGATAAGCTTTATCCCTTAGAAAAATTGAGATTTATCAGTCATAGCAGCGGAGCTATGGCAAAATTTTTATAAAAATTATGCATAAAATAATTTCATTCAAAGCATAAAAAGAGGACTTCCTACCATATTCTAGGAATTATCATCCTAGATTAATTGAAAGAATTTCATTACAATCATGGAGAAATTGAATTTCAATATTATGCATAAAGGAAAATTTTTATATCAAAAGTGTTACTTTTATCATTTTTAATTTTCATGTATAGAAGTATGCATAAAGGAAAATTTTTTATATCAAAAGTGTTACTTTTATCATTTTTAATTTTCATGCATAGAAGTATGTATAAAGGAAAATTTTTATATCAAAAGTGTTACTTTTATCATTTTTAATTTTCATGTATAGAAGTATGCATAAAGGAAAAATTTTTATATCAAAAGTGTTACTTTTATCATTTTTAATTTTCATGCATAGAAGTATGTATAAAGGAAAATTTTTATATCAAAAGTGTTACTTTTATCATTTTTAATTTTCATGCATAGAAGTATGCATAAAGGAAAATTTTTTTATATCAAAAGTGTTACTTTTATCATTTTTAATTTTCATGCATAGAAGTATGCATAAAGGAAAATTTTTTATATCAAAAGTGTTACTTTTATCATATTGGATTTCATGCATAGAGGTATGCATAAAAGTTGATTATTTTATTATAAAAGTGTTACTTATATCACAATTGAAATTCATGCATAGAAGTATGCATAAGAGTTGATTATTTTATTATAAAAGTGTTACTTTTATCATATTTGGATTTCATGCATAGAAGTATGCATAAAAGATATTCTTTTTATACTAAAAGTGTGATTTTCATCATAAAGGGATTTTATGCATAACTTAGATGCATAAGAGAAATTCTTTTATTCTAAAAGTGTAATTCCTACCAAATTGAATTTATGCATAGGAAGATGCATAAAAGATTGATTCAAAAGTGTCATTCTCATCTAAATTGAATTCATGCATAGGAAGATGCATGAAAGATTGAATTTTAATTCAAAAGTGTCATTTTCATTTAAAATGAATTTATGCATAGGAAGATGCATAAAAGATTGATTCTTACTTCGAAAGTATTAATCTCCTTAAATGGAATTTATGCATAAATAAATGTGTAAAGAAATCTTATATCAAATATAAGAATTCTCTTGTATTCTATAAATAGAAATAAGAGGTGATAGGATGTGATAAGAAGTGTATAAGATGTGATAAGAGGTGATAAGATGCTTATGAAATAAGTTAGGAGGTGATAAGATGAATTAAGATGTGTATGGGATGAGGTAAGAAGTGTATGTGATAGGATAAGGGTTGTGATAGGGCGAGAATGGATGTGATGTAAAAGATTAGATGTGAAGGCATATGGGGTTATATGAATGGGAATGTGGAAATGGATGTACGTATGTGGATGTGTGGATGTGGAGATGGGAGTGTGGATGTGTGAATGTGAATGTGGATGTATGCATGAGAATGTATATGCATAGATGTGAATGTGGATGTATAGATGTGAATGGGAATGTGGATGTGGATGTATGTGAATGTGGATGTAGATGTGGATGTATAGATGTGAATGTGGAATGTGGATGTGGATGTATGTATGTATGTGGATGTATAGATGTGAATGGGAATGTGGATGTGGATGTGGATGTATGTATGTATGTGGATGTAGATGTGGATGTATAGATGTGAATAGGAATGTGGATGTGGATGTGGATGTATGTATGTATGTGGATGTAGATGTGGATGTATAGATGTGAATGGGAATGTGGATGTGGATGTATAGATGTAAATGGGAATATGGATGTGGATGTATGCGAATGTGGATGTAGATGTATGGAAATGTGGATGTGGATGTATGTGAATGTGGATGTAGATGTGGATGTATAGATGTGAGTTTATGATATGTGATGTAAAGGAATCTGAAGTGAAGAGATGGAAAATGATGTGATTAAATGAGTACATATATAAATGGATGTGGATATGGATATGGATGTGGATGTGGATATGGATGTGAATATATGATATGTGATGTGAAGGAATCTGAAGTGAAGAGATGGAAAATGATGTGATTGGATGAGTACATATATAAATGGAATGTGGAATAAGTAATGTGGATTAATGAGGGATAATGTGAAAAAATGAGAGTTAATATAGAAACTGTTTTGTAAACTGTTTGTAAATGCTGTTTGTAAATGACTGTTTTATGTCAAGAATGCTGGGGGAGCATTTTGATCGTCTTGTGATTAAGGTTGTGGACCTAACTGATAAAGTTGCAACTGCTGACGGAGAGTCAATGAAGGACGTCTCGCGTAGCAAGGTCGGCCGAGGTCTTGACCAGCCTCGGTGCGATTAAAATGGTGAGCTTCCGGTACGGTGGATGAGGGACCAAGGAAGCGGCCTATGAGTGAAGCGCTAGGTCACCTGCGAAGGATCCTAGAGGGTGCTGACCATACGGTGCTCGGGCTCTGGGTCGCCTAGGATACCCACGCGTGCGTCGAGGAAGATATTGGAACAAGGAGTAAGAGTTGTTTTGTGAAACCGGGCATGGATCTGGTTGACTGACCTTGCTGGTCCTCAACGGATGAGTCCATGGCTCTTTTATATGGATCTGTTGGTTGATCTTGCTGATCTTCAACGAGAGTCCATCTTGATAAATGATTATATTGCCGAGTATTATGGGCTAGGAACTATGGAAACGGCCTCTGTGTGGACAGGTGGTGAGCGTTCTAGTTTGCCAATGATGCCATAGATACTCTGATGAAGGAATGATGGGAAATTATGAATCAACTGGATAAATTGGAAGATTGTGATCAATGGTACTATGGTTTCATTAAAGGATTGTTTTAAAGTTAGCTGATGCTAAGAAAAAGGCAATTTTCATATTGGGTGTGTAAGTGGTGTGGCTAGTTTTATGTTTGCATGAATTTCCGGCTAGGGGGCCTTGGAACTCTTTTCCTTGGTACACGGGACAAAACCTAACCAAATTTCAAATTGGATCCCATCACTACAGTGGTTGGGCGGTTGGCTAACCCATGGGATCGGATGGGGTTAGGCTGGACTGATGGATCCGTAAATCGAGATTTAATTTCTATTATTACGATAGATGAAGTAAATCCCAGATAGAAATTGTTCTATGGATAGGAATCAACGGCTGTGCCTCTTGATGGGGAAAAAAGCGTTGATCCCAATGATCCAAGTGCAAATTCTTCCTTGATTTGACCAAGTACCATTAAAGGTGCAGTCAGATCAGTTTGATCAGTAATGATCTTGACTACGTTAGAGTAAAGAGTTATCCTGGTGGAATCGCCCGTGCTTTCTGGGTAAAGGAAATTTTTCCGGTTTCGGTTTTGGACAAACCGACGGATTAGTCTCTTGTCCGGATATCCGTGGGCGAGGCCCCGAGTGTGGGACCCCTATCCCGCGCGAGAAGTGCTACTTCCGCTGCTAGTACCCCGAATCCGTTGCTCGGTGGGAACAGGGATCTCACAGTTGGTATCAGAGCATTTGGATTAATAAAGATCAACTGAGAAGACAAATATATCAAAAATTTATGAAGAAACACAAAAAGGTTATAATTGTGTGAGATAATTCATACAATTTGATATTCAAACTGAAATTCGTAATTTGGTAGTTGGGTCTTCAGATGGAAGTACCGCAATTATATAGAATCCTTGACTTCCTTGAGGCCTAGACATGATAGTAGTTACCTTATAATTCCAAGGGCCGTGACTACCCGTATATACCGAGAGTATACTGCAGCTCTTTACTGACAGTATATACGAGTAAATCTAAGACTTGAAATTATAAGCGTTAATGCTATCTAGATAATGATTTCGAATGTGATTGATATGATTTTTAATTCTGTTTGAGAATGGATGAATTGATTTGGATTCTGATTGAAAATTCTGATTGAAAAATGATGATTTTTAAAAAATTAGTTGAAATATAATGAAACCACAATGAGGGGGAATGGGACGAGTCCCTGTGATGATATTCATAACTAGAATGATGATAATGAATTCAGCAAATCACTATGAGATTAGTAGGTTGTGCTGTCAGATTGCTGCTGTTAATACTTGATCGGTAGATCAAGTTAAGGGATGTCAAATTGAGGACTTGCTTGACTGAATTTCCGTGGAGGAATGTTCCGAAGGAAACTTTTCGGTCTAATGGACCATTATCATGTTAAAGATATGAATGATATAATCTGAATGAATTGTTATTTAATGATGAGTTCTATATAAGGGATATTTATCCTAGTGTTCTGTTGGGTTGACAAGAATATAAGGAACCCCAGAATAAAATTGGATCTTAAGAAAAAGAGCTGTCCTCTACCTTGCGAGATGAGGACATCTCGCACTTTTTAAGTGGGGTAGAATGTAAGATTCCTCCCCAATCTTCGAGGTATACAGGAGTAAGAATCTCCCTTTCTGATCTTATAATTATTCCCTCTCTAAAATAAAAGAAAGTTTCTGTTTAAAAAAGGAAGACCCTTTTCCTAGAATACTTCTCAGGAGTCACGCCTATTTTAAGGATTCAGAACAATGAGTTCAGAAGTGAAAATCGGTGTTTTGGATACCAAGGTTTTGGTTTTCATTCGAGTACGGCCCAAAAGAAGTTCTTTATCTATTGGGGAGTTTAAGAAGTTATCCCCCAAATATTGTGAGCCTTATATCTGAATTCAATGAAAGTAGGTGACTTAGCCTACAAGCTTCTTTTATCTCTTCATCTCAAAATTCTTAATGCCTTCTATAGAAAAATGTGTCAAACCCAAATCATGGAAAGACGGAAAAACTTCAGTGGCAAGTTACCGTTGGCTTCTAAGTTACGCTAGCTCCTTCCTTTATATAAGTCGTAACTTTTACTTGTCGCTCACAGTAATCTTACTTCCATCGATCTCCTTTCTTTCTTAATCTCCTTCATGGCTTGGCAACAAGAACTAGTTTTATCCATAATGATTCCTCACATTCAAGACGCAAGTGAATCTGTGAAGAAGGATTTTATAGAGCAGTATGAGCGCTCACTTTTCCCTCACTTGGGAACTTCTGTAGCGCAAACCAAATGGCGGACCTATCAAAACATAACTAGGGTAACACCCTGGGGTCAGCAGCACTTTCGTAACAATGTCTGCTTGGCCATGGTTATTGAAGCTTTGGGTTTGGGTCCCCGATACTACTGCGTCATGAGATCAAGGCATCCTGGGTTTTCTGAGCGGGTCTTCTTACTGGCGTGTTTTCTTCCTCATGAGAAGATATGCCTTTACCCCGTTTTTGGCTTGCCTCTCAGAGGTCCTTTTGTTAGAACACCTCATACCACTGAGATAGGCGCAGCAATAACCCACAGAATCATTCCCATAGATGAGTTACCTTATACTTGTGCAGCTTGTGAGGACTGCTTTTGTGACCATATGATGGACGGGCTTATGGAAGTGTAAAGAGTTCCTCTATCTTTACTGTATAAGTTCCGAGAATGAATAAAGTTTAAATCTTGTTCGTATTTTGAATCTTGCTCTCTTTAAGACTTATCTTGGTGGTTAATCTTGATTAAATTTTTTTTTCTAAGTCTCATATTCGTGAATCTTGCGAAATTATCAAAAGTTGCGAGATGAGGACATCTCGCGTTTTTTTAAGTGGGGTAGAATGTAAGATTCCTCTCCCAACCCCTTTTTGATGTCTAGTATATTCCCCTGTAATCAATTCCTTTTCTGAAATATAAGAGATCTTGTTTGTGACTGTTTTAACCTAGAGAGAGAAAATATTCTAGAGAGAGAATATTTAGATTTTGAATATTTTTGGATAGAAAAATATCTCTTATAATTCAGATGAGTTCCCCTGAAACAGAAATTTAAAAAGAACTTTCCAATGTGCAATTGGAATTAATTGGAAATGTGTATAAAGGACCTTAGTCTAAGGGTCTAGATTTTCAGAAATTTTTGGATTATGGTCCAATTAAGGTTCCTATGGGCCAATAGCATCAATCCATGTGTAGGGAGGAGATAAATCCAATTTGAAAAAGAAGATACCCAAAAATGAGTAAATGCTCACATAAGATGAAGAGTTGAAAATGTACAAGGTTTATTAGTAAAAAATTATGAGCAATATTAAAAGTATGACATATGTAAGGAAGAGGAGTTCTTTAAAGGAGGTGCATATTTCACATAAGGTGAAGAGTTGAAAATGTACAAGGTTTATTAGTAAAAAATTATGAGCAATATTAAAAGTATGACATATGTAAGGAAGGGGAGTTCTTTAAAGGAGGTGCATATTTCACATAAGGTGAAGAGTTGAAAATGTACAAGGATTATTAGTAAAAAAAAACTATGAGCAATATTAAAATGATTCCATTATGACACATATGTAAGGAAGAGGAGTTCTTTAAAGGAGGTGCATATTTCACATGCTTGAATGAGTTTTAAACTCATAAAAATTGAGATATTTCATCTCTCCTCTCTCCTCATTTAAGTCTAGTTCCAAAAAGTTAGCTTAACTGACCTAAAAATGGTCAAATATTGACCAAACTGATTTAGAAAATTCTAGAATCAGTTTGTTTGGTTAGGAGCTCAATTTTTCCTATAAATAGAAGCCTCCCCCTTGTTGAAAAATATATAGTGTTTATGCATCGTTACTCTACTCCACCTAAGCCAAGAACTGTGAATTCATTTAATAATTCACTAGTTTTTGGAGCTTCCCTCTTTCTTCAATCCCTATTAGTGGCTCCATCAACATACTTAACCAATTGATTGGTTGGGGGCCTCTACCGTGAACAAAGAATCAAGCAAGTTGTAAGGTAATTAGTGAATATTGATCTTTCTATAATTTCTCAATGTTTCTCTCTTCTCAACCCCTCTCAAGCTTGAGAAGTTTAATTGGTATGGTTTTTTTTTAAATGCTATTGAAGTTTGAATAGTAGTGAAGAGTTACATAATTTAATAAATGCTATTGAAGTTAATTTTCATTTATGTTTAAATTCTAATGATTCTTATGTAAATTCTCTCTCTCACTCAAGAAATGGTCATACTCATGACCCGTTCCCAATCCAAATCAAGCTTTTCATAAAGCTTTTCCTTAACCCAAGATTAAGCTATGCTTGAGGCCAAATTAATGGCTTTTTTCTATGCTTTTAGTTTATGTATATTAATGATTCAATCCATTATGGATTGATAATCCAATTAGAGATCATTTTAATTATTTTCTTAATGATAAGCTTTATCCCTTAGAAAAATTGAGATTTATCAGTCATAGCAGCGGAGCTATGGCAAAATTTTTATAAAAATTATGCATAAAATAATTTCATTCAAAGCATAAAAAGAGGACTTCCTACCATATTCTAGGAATTATCATCCTAGATTAATTGAAAGAATTTCATTACAATCATGGAGAAATTGAATTTCAATATTATGCATAAAGGAAAATTTTTATATCAAAAGTGTTACTTTTATCATTTTTAATTTTCATGTATAGAAGTATGCATAAAGGAAAATTTTTTATATCAAAAGTGTTACTTTTATCATTTTTAATTTTCATGCATAGAAGTATGTATAAAGGAAAATTTTTATATCAAAAGTGTTACTTTTATCATTTTTAATTTTCATGTATAGAAGTATGCATAAAGGAAAAATTTTTATATCAAAAGTGTTACTTTTATCATTTTTAATTTTCATGCATAGAAGTATGTATAAAGGAAAATTTTTATATCAAAAGTGTTACTTTTATCATTTTTAATTTTCATGCATAGAAGTATGCATAAAGGAAAATTTTTTTATATCAAAAGTGTTACTTTTATCATTTTTAATTTTCATGCATAGAAGTATGCATAAAGGAAAATTTTTTATATCAAAAGTGTTACTTTTATCATATTGGATTTCATGCATAGAGGTATGCATAAAAGTTGATTATTTTATTATAAAAGTGTTACTTATATCACAATTGAAATTCATGCATAGAAGTATGCATAAGAGTTGATTATTTTATTATAAAAGTGTTACTTTTATCATATTTGGATTTCATGCATAGAAGTATGCATAAAAGATATTCTTTTTATACTAAAAGTGTGATTTTCATCATAAAGGGATTTTATGCATAACTTAGATGCATAAGAGAAATTCTTTTATTCTAAAAGTGTAATTCCTACCAAATTGAATTTATGCATAGGAAGATGCATAAAAGATTGATTCAAAAGTGTCATTCTCATCTAAATTGAATTCATGCATAGGAAGATGCATGAAAGATTGAATTTTAATTCAAAAGTGTCATTTTCATTTAAAATGAATTTATGCATAGGAAGATGCATAAAAGATTGATTCTTACTTCGAAAGTATTAATCTCCTTAAATGGAATTTATGCATAAATAAATGTGTAAAGAAATCTTATATCAAATATAAGAATTCTCTTGTATTCTATAAATAGAAATAAGAGGTGATAGGATGTGATAAGAAGTGTATAAGATGTGATAAGAGGTGATAAGATGCTTATGAAATAAGTTAGGAGGTGATAAGATGAATTAAGATGTGTATGGGATGAGGTAAGAAGTGTATGTGATAGGATAAGGGTTGTGATAGGGCGAGAATGGATGTGATGTAAAAGATTAGATGTGAAGGCATATGGGGTTATATGAATGGGAATGTGGAAATGGATGTACGTATGTGGATGTGTGGATGTGGAGATGGGAGTGTGGATGTGTGAATGTGAATGTGGATGTATGCATGAGAATGTATATGCATAGATGTGAATGTGGATGTATAGATGTGAATGGGAATGTGGATGTGGATGTATGTGAATGTGGATGTAGATGTGGATGTATAGATGTGAATGTGGAATGTGGATGTGGATGTATGTATGTATGTGGATGTATAGATGTGAATGGGAATGTGGATGTGGATGTGGATGTATGTATGTATGTGGATGTAGATGTGGATGTATAGATGTGAATAGGAATGTGGATGTGGATGTGGATGTATGTATGTATGTGGATGTAGATGTGGATGTATAGATGTGAATGGGAATGTGGATGTGGATGTATAGATGTAAATGGGAATATGGATGTGGATGTATGCGAATGTGGATGTAGATGTATGGAAATGTGGATGTGGATGTATGTGAATGTGGATGTAGATGTGGATGTATAGATGTGAGTTTATGATATGTGATGTAAAGGAATCTGAAGTGAAGAGATGGAAAATGATGTGATTAAATGAGTACATATATAAATGGATGTGGATATGGATATGGATGTGGATGTGGATATGGATGTGAATATATGATATGTGATGTGAAGGAATCTGAAGTGAAGAGATGGAAAATGATGTGATTGGATGAGTACATATATAAATGGAATGTGGAATAAGTAATGTGGATTAATGAGGGATAATGTGAAAAAATGAGAGTTAATATAGAAACTGTTTTGTAAACTGTTTGTAAATGCTGTTTGTAAATGACTGTTTTATGTCAAGAATGCTGGGGGAGCATTTTGATCGTCTTGTGATTAAGGTTGTGGACCTAACTGATAAAGTTGCAACTGCTGACGGAGAGTCAATGAAGGACCTCTCGCGTAGCAAGGTCGGCCGAGGTCTTGACCAGCCTCGGTGCGATTAAAATGGTGAGCTTCCGGTACGGTGGATGAGGGACCAAGGAAGCGGCCTATGAGTGAAGCGCTAGGTCACCTGCGAAGGATCCTAGAGGGTGCTGACCATACGGTGCTCGGGCTCTGGGTCGCCTAGGATACCCACGCGTGCGTCGAGGAAGATATTGGAACAAGGAGTAAGAGTTGTTTTGTGAAACCGGGCATGGATCTGGTTGACTGACCTTGCTGGTCCTCAACGGATGAGTCCATGGCTCTTTTATATGGATCTGTTGGTTGATCTTGCTGATCTTCAACGAGAGTCCATCTTGATAAATGATTATATTGCCGAGTATTATGGGCTAGGAACTATGGAAACGGCCTCTGTGTGGACAGGTGGTGAGCGTTCTAGTTTGCCAATGATGCCATAGATACTCTGATGAAGGAATGATGGGAAATTATGAATCAACTGGATAAATTGGAAGATTGTGATCAATGGTACTATGGTTTCATTAAAGGATTGTTTTAAAGTTAGCTGATGCTAAGAAAAAGGCAATTTTCATATTGGGTGTGTAAGTGGTGTGGCTAGTTTTATGTTTGCATGAATTTCCGGCTAGGGGGCCTTGGAACTCTTTTCCTTGGTACACGGGACAAAACCTAACCAAATTTCAAATTGGATCCCATCACTACAGTGGTTGGGCGGTTGGCTAACCCATGGGATCGGATGGGGTTAGGCTGGACTGATGGATCCGTAAATCGAGATTTAATTTCTATTATTACGATAGATGAAGTAAATCCCAGATAGAAATTGTTCTATGGATAGGAATCAACGGCTGTGCCTCTTGATGGGGAAAAAAGCGTTGATCCCAATGATCCAAGTGCAAATTCTTCCTTGATTTGACCAAGTACCATTAAAGGTGCAGTCAGATCAGTTTGATCAGTAATGATCTTGACTACGTTAGAGTAAAGAGTTATCCTGGTGGAATCGCCCGTGCTTTCTGGGTAAAGGAAATTTTTCCGGTTTCGGTTTTGGACAAACCGACGGATTAGTCTCTTGTCCGGATATCCGTGGGCGAGGCCCCGAGTGTGGGACCCCTATCCCGCGCGAGAAGTGCTACTTCCGCTGCTAGTACCCCGAATCCGTTGCTCGGTGGGAACAGGGATCTCACAGGATGTTCAAGATACATCAAGATCATCCATAGAAGAATGGCCCTAGGGCCATCCTTGTAATCACAATATGGTTGAAAGAATGGCCCTAGTGCCATTCTAAAGCACATTGTGAGAATGGTCCTCCACTCCCTTATGTTAACTACTTGTTGGTGAATTTCAGAATCGCCCTAGGGCCATTCTACCATCCATGTACAATCTTATTGTATTTTTCGTCCATGGTGTTTTTGACCTAGGGCCATTCTCCACTCCCTTGTGTCAATTATTGGTGAATTTTGCATGGCCCTAGGGCTATTCTACCATCAATGGTATGTTTTAGAATGGCCCTGGGCCATTCTCCACGCCCTAGGGTCTCTTTTTCACTATGCATTCACAATACAACAAAATTATCCATAGAAGAATGGACCTAGGGCCATTCTAAAGCACACCATCCATGGTGAGATTGAAAGAATGACCCTTAGGGCCATTCTACCACCCATGATGTGCTTTAGAATGGCCATAGGGCCATTCTCTCAAGCACATTGTGCGTGGTAGAATGACCTTAGGTCCATTTTAAAAAAGCACATTGTACTTGAGAGAATGGTCCTAGGGCCATTCTCCACTCCCTTGTGTCAACTATTGGTAAATTTTAGAATGGTCCTTGGACAAATCTCTACTCCCTTGTGTCAACTACTATGGTCAATTTTAGAATGGTCTATTCAAAGTTTGCATTTGAATGTAAGTATGATTTTTTTTATATGATTGACTTATTTTTTTAAAACTCATTTTAGATACATGTGGATGGCTCCAAAGAGGAAAATTTCTTTTCTATCAAATGTTGACATGGCCATTTGGCGAGACAAAGAAGTGGTACATTGACTTCTACAATCTACATGGTCAAAAAATACACGAGATTCATCTATTCCTTCAGCCTCTAGATGATAATGAGTCTTTTGAGAATAAACGAAAAATAATGGTTTTTGTTGTGTCAGTTTTTGTTAACTTGCATCCGAAAATTGAATGTATTGATGTTGAGGTACCGGGTGCATTATCTTATCAACTTGTTTCTCCAACAGATGTCACGGATCACATGGTAACAGACCAAGAGGACGCTATGTTCTCTAGAAGATGGAAGCTGGATGTCAATAGTATATCTGATAGAGATCTGATATCACTACTAACAAGCTACAAGATATTACTATACAAGTCTTGGGAAAGAAAGTGCCAAAGCCCCGTAAAGCTGCATCAAGTTCAAAGAAGAAGGCAAGATCTTCTCCATAAATAAAGAGCAACATTTTTGATGTGGATGAAGTAAAGCCTGCTACATTGGGAACTGGAGGTTCTCAATAGGTACCCTCATATTTGAACATTATGAATTCCAAGAATTTGGCAAGGAAGGCTAAAAAGGTGTAGGAATTAGCTCTTGGGGGGGGTATGGACAAGTATGCAAAATACTTTCCACTTGGTTTGTACACAGAGTTTGAAATTCCAATAATGAAATGTGTGCAAGTGCCCAAACATTATTTATGTCCCCTGCCGCGCCGCTGAAAAAGAACAAAGTCAAATTGTGTTGAGTGGTATGTTGAACGTGCAAATAACCTTAGGTCTTGTGCATATTTAATGCCAATGAAGAAGATTAGAAAAAAGGGAGGGAATGCATTGACCAAAAAAGAGGCGGTAAGTGAAAAGCTCTAGGATTTTGATTATTGGATCATAGATGGGAAACATTCCATCTATGCTACCAAGGTTATGTTAAGGACTTAATTGCCTGAAAAAAATACTTTATTCGAGGGATATTTATGCAATTTGGAAGGCCCAAATTGTTATCGTCGATGCACCTAAAGTCCATGCCGACAGTATCTCAACAAGGATAGCAAATATAGAGGCCCAAACCTTGTTTTAACAGCAAGCCTACAATGATATACTCAAGCACTTGAGAGGCCCAATGGGATTTTTATCACAAACTATCAAGGTCAGTACTTGGACTTGTAGAGGGGCATGCAACTCGCTTAGATTGGGATGTAAGAAATTATTTCTTGTGTTTTTAGTTTATTTGAATTTTTTAGATAAGTTAGAATTATTGCTTACTTTTTGTTTGTTCATTTATATTTATAGAAATTCATTGCGAGTGTAGAAACTTTGATGGGTGCCTACTTTGCACATAATTAGTCACACATGGTTGCTTGTTCAGACGAGATCTTTATTACATGGTTAGAAATTATAGAAGGTATTGAAAAAGGAATAATTGAAGGAAGAAAGCCCAACCCTTTTCAATCTAGATGCTTGTGCCGTCTAAAAGATGAGGAGGTGAAGATCATCTAGTCTGAAATAAAATTGGGAACGATCTTGATCAATGGTGAAGTATGACTGAGGTTGCAATTACAGCACAACAGCCCCCACGTTTGACACAAGCAGAGTACTATGCGCATTAGGGTTTCATATTTTTTATTTTTGTTTGCAACAATGGACAAGTCCATTGAAAAGCTATGGATTTTAAACTAGTGAGACATCCAAGACTATTGTGATGCTGGTTGTGGCCAGCTCTAAAGTCATCTACAACTAAATACAAAGAGCTGCTAGATGACCTTGTTCAGTTAGCTCAGCATAACAAGCAATTGAAAACAAGGTTACAATCCACGCAGCTGCTAAAGGAAACGCAAACGCAACGAGTCGTATTATAAGGAATTTTATCTTTCGAGTCATATCACATCACACATAAGCTTGTTTTCAGAGCATCATCGAACAAGCGCTGATTGCAGCATTTTCGAGTTTTACTTCAACTGCTGCTCAGAGTTTGTCTCCAGCATGTAAGGGGACCAACTAAGGCTTGTGCATCATGCGCAAACTGTAGCGTACACACTAATTTGTGAGGTGTGCAAAAGGTTCTTCACTGTACTTTGTGAGAGAGAGAGAGAGAGAGAGAGAGAGAGAGAGAGAGAGAGAGAGAGAGAGAGAGAGAGAGAGAGAGAGAGAGAGAGAGAATGCTAGCAAAAGGTCAAGTTTAGCCAACTAGGGGACCTAAGAAACGCCACCATTTTTAACCTAAGCAACGCATTGTTTTTTAGGCGTTCATTGCAACAGGCTACAACGCACTCCGTTTTGTTTCAGCTCTCGGTTGATGATCTCGCTACTCTCTCTCTCTCCTAGCCTTTGCAACTAGGGCGGCCAGTTTCTAAACACTCCGTTTCGTGCCAGCTATACACGGGTGTTTGGTGGCCGAGCCAACTAGGCCAGCTAGCGCATAGCCACATAGCTGCAAGCAGGAGATCGACCCTTCCCACGGTTCTCTGGCAACATTGAAGCCACTTCCAAGCATTCCAGGGCTAAAATCAAAGGGCAATTTAGACAGTCCTTTGTCTGGCTTTTGGCTCCTATCAGCCATTAGAGGAGAAGCATCACCAAGCTCTTGTTGAGCGTTTAGCTACCAGTGCTTGAGGAAAAGAAGGGAGAGAAACAAGATCTTGACAAACGTAAAAGAGTGGTTGAGGAAGAGAAGGGAGAGAAAAAAAGATCTTGACAAACGTAAAAGAGACTTGCTTCTTTCTAGGTTTTTTCTTTCCCTACTTTTCACACTCCCTCTTTCACATTTCTCTTAGCCTAGGTTTTGCCCACTTGACCACTTTCCCACTCAAGCATTCATTTCTAACCTTGTGACCACTAAAATCTTTTGCCATCGAACACTAGCTCTTCATATTACCTTGTCCACTCTAGTTCTACACGTGTTGCGCTTATTGAGGTGTGTTCACATCCCTTGATTATTTGTGTTTTACTAGCCCTTGTTCATATGTGCAGCACGTTTTGGGCTTCTTCCACACATCCTTGGGAGATTCTTTAGAGGTTGTTCACACACGTTGATTATTTGATTTTAGAGCTATTCAATCACAGGCGTGGTGTTTGATGAGAAGTGTTCACACACTATGAGTGTCCTTGTTGGTGGTCATTCACACGTTTGGGGATTCTTTCACGTGGAGTACATGTCGATTCAAGTTGAGTATTAGTTGGGCTTGTTCGCACATTGTGGGTCACATGTCCTATATGCCTTGTGTTTGAGAGGTGTATTCACACTTGTTGTGAATTGTCTTTTGGTGTATACACTTTGGGTAGTGTTCACATGCAAGTATGGGTTGTTCCTATTACTTTTATCCTTCATTTAATTGCCATGGTGCAGAAAATCACATCATCCTCGACATTATTTTGACAGCATTTTTTATTATCATGGTAGGAGAGCTGCTCATGCACTATCATCATGGCTCTACGATTGCTATTATGATTTACCTTATCGTGTCGTGTATTGTATATCTTTTGCCATATTTGCACATGTCTTTGGCATTCTGAGGCTTAGACCTCTACATATTCACTCATCTACTTCTCGCTATCATGAGGCAGCATATTCATATCAGTATTGGATGTTCAAGATACATCAAGATCATCCATAGAAGAATGGCCCTAGGGCCATCCTTGTAATCACAATATGGTTGAAAGAATGGCCCTAGTGCCATTCTAAAGCACATTGTGAGAATGGTCCTCCACTCCCTTATGTTAACTACTTGTTGGTGAATTTCAGAATCGCCCTAGGGCCATTCTACCATCCATGTACAATCTTATTGTATTTTTCGTCCATGGTGTTTTTGACCTAGGGCCATTCTCCACTCCCTTGTGTCAATTATTGGTGAATTTTGCATGGCCCTAGGGCTATTCTACCATCAATGGTATGTTTTAGAATGGCCCTGGGCCATTCTCCACGCCCTAGGGTCTCTTTTTCACTATGCATTCACAATACAACAAAATTATCCATAGAAGAATGGACCTAGGGCCATTCTAAAGCACACCATCCATGGTGAGATTGAAAGAATGACCCTTAGGGCCATTCTACCACCCATGATGTGCTTTAGAATGGCCATAGGGCCATTCTTTCAAGCACATTGTGCGTGGTAGAATGACCTTAGGTCCATTTTAAAAAAGCACATTGTACTTGAGAGAATGGTCCTAGGGCCATTCTCCACTCCCTTGTGTCAACTATTGGTAAATTTTAGAATGGTCCTTGGACAAATCTCTACTCCCTTGTGTCAACTACTATGGTCAATTTTAGAATGGTCTATTCAAAGTTTGCATTTGGATGTAAGTATGATTGTTTTTTCTATGATTGACTTATTTTTTTAAAACTCATTTTAGATACATGTGGATGGCTCCAAAGAGGAAAATTTCTTTTCTATCAAATGTTGACATGGCCATTTGGCGAGACAAAGAAGTGGTACATTGACTTCTACAATCTACATGGTCAAAAAATACACGAGATTCATCTATTCCTTCAACCTCTAGATGATAATGAGTCTTTTGAGGATAAAGGAAAAATAATGGTTTCTGTTGTGTCAGTTTTTGTTAACTTGCATCCGAAAATTGAATGTATTGATGTTGACGTACTGGGTGCATTATCTTATCAACTTGTTTCTCCAAGAGATGTCCCTCACGGATCACATGGTAGCAGACCAAGAGAACGCTATGTTCTCTAGAAGATGGAAGCTGGATGTCAATAGTATATCTGATAGAGATCTGATATCACTACTAACAAGCTACAAGATATTACTATACAAGTCTTGGGAAAGAAAGTGCCAAAGCCCCGTAAAGCTGCATCAAGTTCAAAGAAGAAGGCAAGATCTTCTCCATAAATAAAGAGCAACATTTTTAATGTGGATGAAGTAAAGCCTGCTACATTGGGAACTGGAGGTTCTCAATAGGTACCCTCATATTTGAACATTATGAATTCCAAGAATTTGGCAAGGAAGGCTAAAAAGGTGTAGGAATTAGCTCTTGGGGGGGGTATGGACAAGTATGCAAAATGTTGAGATATCGAGCTCTAGTGAGGCGGTGGACACTGATGACCCGCCTGGGGGATAGGCCCCGCACTTACACCACTGGCATGGTTGGTGAGATCTTGGGTGATATGCGGCTAGTGGGATGACAGGCTGTGTGACAGCCACTCTAGAGACTGGCATAGTTATAGCGCCAGCTCATTTAGTCGGGTTCACACTATAGAGAACCCGTGTATGTATTGGTTGAGTACCTTTCATATTATTGTGTACTCTTATTCTTGTATATGGTGTGTTGAGTGTTGAGTAGAGAAGAAGAAGATTTTCAGCCTCTCACCTTGTGTGTTTTCTATTAGGGTTTGTGAGTGTGTGTGTGTGCTTGCAAGAGCTCAAGCTCTCTTCCCCCCTGCATCTTTTCATGGTATCAGAGCCTGGTTCGTGCTAAGGGCTGAGTTGCAAGCAAGAGAACCACAGGAAGCGGTACGAGGGTAAGAGCTTCAACTACTCTTCCCTATTGTGTTGGTGACTACACCCTTGTCGGGAGCTCTACGGGAGGCACCGGCAAACGATCTCCGATTGAGGAGCTTTATTCGCGGGAGTGAAGCTATAGGGCAACTATACAGTCCTTCGGGCTAAAAATTTCGGGCCGAAAACGCGTTTCGGGCGCGTCTGGACCTCCGTTTTTCAGAAAGCAGGCGATTTCAAGCACTGCGGGTAAGTCATCGATTCTCTGCAGAACTCTGTTTTAAGAACTGCAGGAAGACAGATTGACTGTGCAGACACTGTGGGTGCTGCAAAGAGGTCTACAGTTGCCATTGGGTGTATGTATGTGCATTGAAGTCACTGGTTGTGACATTTGAGAGTACTACAGTACCGCTGCAGAAAATACAGCATTTGTGCAGGAAAAACCAGAGTGCAGTTTCTGGTAAAATTGTGTGTTTGGCAAGATGTCTAATGATGGCATAACACAGATTGTGGCTGAGAAGCTGGATAAGAATAACTTCCATGCTTGGAGGTTCAGGTTGACGAATTTCCTGATGGGAAAAGGCTATTGGGACTACATAGAAGGTGAGCATGAAGAGGCACCGGAGATACCGGATATAAATCCGACTGCTGCAGATGTGAAAGAGTTTAAAGACTGGAACCAAGGAGCCAGGAAGGTTATGTATTGGCTTTCCATTAGTATACAGGACACCATGATTGGGCACATTCAGGATGCCAAGTCCCCCAAGGAGGCGTGGGACACCTTGGTAAAGCTGTATGAAACAAATACCAAGGCACGTAAGATACAGTTGAAGAATGAACTTCATACTGTGGAGAAAAAGAGCATGTCTGTGAATGACTATGCGTTGAAGATAAAGGGTATTGTGGAATCCCTTGCATCTATTGGTGTGTCAGTAGATGATGATGACAAGGTGGAAGTCTGTCTACGTGGTCTCGGGCCACAATACAAGGCGTTCAAGACGTCTATTCAGACTCGGGAAAACATTCCCAACTTTACAGATTTGGTGTCTATGCTGATTATCGAAGAGAAGAGCTTGGGTGAAGACCAACAGTCTTCACAAAGCAAAAACAGTTCAGAGCAACAGGCCTTCTACACGAGTTCAGGAAGAGGACGAGGTAGAGGAGGCCATGGACGCGGTCAAGGAGGTGGCCGAACAGGTAATCAGAATTATGGCCAGCAGCAGCAGCAACAACAACAGTCCCAGAATCAACAACAACAACAACACGCAGGTGGAAGAGGCAAATTCAGAGGCAGGGGGAGT
Source organism: Cibotium barometz (assembly GCF_041138505.1). NCBI lineage: Eukaryota > Viridiplantae > Streptophyta > Polypodiopsida > Cyatheales > Cibotiaceae > Cibotium > Cibotium barometz. The sequence goes on from NC_141055.1 coordinate 2,039,749, forward strand.
CAAAGAGGCCGTGGAAATTGGCAAAGGCAATATAATGATGCACGTGAATGCTATTATTGTGGTAAGCCTCGACATGTGCAGTCAGAATGTTATAAGAAGCACGCTGACATGCAAAATGGGAAAGTGCAGCAAAACAACTATGCATCCTCAAGCAGAAATAATGAGGATAATGAAAGGTTGTTTGTTATGCAGCATGTCGTGAATGCCATGTCTGAAAATGTTGATGCAGCACAAAAAGATAATGTATGGTATGTGGATTCAGGCACTTTAAACCACATGACGAGTCATGGGGAGTGGTTCAAGGAGATGAAAAACCCGGAAAGACCAGGTTTTGTGGAAACAGGGGATGACACGGCTCATCCAATTGCCCACGTTGGAGATGTGCCATTATCTATGCAGGATGGCAAAGTGAAGTACCTTGCAGATGTACTTCATGTACCGAACATAACAAATAATCTGGTTTCAGTTGGCCAGATGATTGAGCAGGGTTTGCAGGTTCGGTTTAACCCTGATGGATGTTATGTTGAAGATTTCAAAGACAAGTGCAGGTTAGTTGCAAAAGGCAACAGAGTGGGCAGAATGTTTACGTTGAATGTAGACATGCCTGAAATGAGTGCTGCGATGTTTGCAAATGGTTCAGGAGTTGTTGCAGACACAGACATATGGCATAAAAGAATTGGACATGTAAATGTGCAGAGATTGAAGTCTATGCAGACAAAAGGAATTGTGACAGGGCTGCCAAAATTTAAAGTGGAAGGTATGCAGAAAATATGTGAAGCATGCCAATTTGGGAAGCAAACAAAGCATGTGTTTCCACGTAACAGGTATGTGAGCAGAAATGCACTAGATGTTGTGCATTCAGATGTATGGGGTCCTACGAAGACCGTGTCTATGGGAGGCTGCAGGTATTACGTGACTTTCATTGATGACCACACGAGGAAAGTGTGGGTATATTTCATGAAGGAGAAGAGTGAGGTGTTCACTCACTTTCAGAATTTCAGAGTTTTGGTTGAAAAGCAAACAGGGAAATATGTAAAGTGCCTAAGGTCAGATGGAGGGGGAGAGTACTTCTCCAATGAGTTCTCTGAATATTTGAAGAAGAATGGTATTCGGAGACAGTATACATGCAGATACACTCCGTAGAAAAATGGAGTTGCTGAGCGGAAAAACAGGCACATTGCTGAGATTGCGCGAGCATTGATGGAAGAGAAGAATATGCTGCATTGCTATTGGGATGAGGCTGTTTCTACAGCAGTATACATCATGAACAGGACTCCAACTGCAGCCATACATGATGTAACTCCAGAAGAGAGGTTTACTGGCAGAAAACCAGATTTGTCTCATCTGAAAGTTTTTGGATGCATTGCATATGTGCATGTGCCAGATGAGCTGAGAACTAAGCTGGATCCGAAAGCTGAAAAATGTGTGTTTATTGGATATTCCCTTGAGCAAAAGGGATACAGGTGTTATAACCCTGCTACACGTGAGTTGAGGGTAAGCAGGGATGTTGTTTTTGATGAGATGAGCAGCTGGTATGCTGCTAAAAAAGAAGCTATTGGGGCTGATGTGAGTGGAAGTGTGGTTGCACAAAATGCAGGTCAGCAGCAATCACAGTCTTTGAGTGGACCAGGAGAGTCCTCATCTAGTGGGTCTGTTGATAGACCATGGAGTGGCAGGCTGCGTCATAATACCAGCCCTGCAAATGTGATTAGTACATCACATAAAGCAAAAGAGAAAGTGGTTGAGCCCCTTGGTATGCCTGACATTTCTGCAGGGCATTCTCATGTTGATGGAGAGTCTAGTGGCTCAGATATGAGCCTTGATGAGGAGCTTGGGATCCCAGCTATGAGAACACCTGGTGTAAAGAAGGCTATGGAAGCCATGAATGAAAAGCTGCGAAGATCAGGGAGAGTGAAGAACCCTGTGCAGAGATTTACATATGATGGTTATGTGGCACATCACTATGCATATATATATGGCAAAGGTTGTGCAGGTTGTAGAGCCCACATGCATTGATGAGGCTGTTGGAAATGTGAATTGGGAGAAAGCTATGGATGAGGAGATGGATGCACTATATGGAAATGAAACTTGGATTTTAGTGCAATTGCCAGAAGGCAAGAAAGCCATTGGATGCAAGTGGGTGTACAAAGTTAAACATAACAGTGATGGGAGCATAAACAGGTACAAGGCTAGATTGGTAGCCAAAGGATATGCGCAGACATATGGGATTGATTATGAGGAAACTTTCAGCCCAGTTGCCAAGATGGCAACGGTGAGAGTTGTGATAGCAGTGGCTGCGTCAAAGCAATGGTCTTTACATCAGATGGATGTAAAGAATGCATTCTTGCATGGGGATTTGCAAGAAGAGGTGTATATGTTGCAGCCACCAGGATATGAGGATGTGGGTCACCCCGAGCATGTTTGCAGGTTGAAGAAAGCCTTGTATGGCTTAAAGCAAGCACCAAGAGCATGGTCTAACAAGATTTCTGAATATCTTGTCACTATTGGCTTTCATGTAGCCAATGCAGATTTCTCATTGTATGTGAGACATGGTGATAGAGGAGTTGTGCTTGTTGTCATCTATGTAGATGACTTGATCATTACGGGGGACCATGATGCAGAGATCTTTAATGTAAAGATCTTGCTTAGACAGAAGTTCGAGATGAAGGATCTGGGGGAGCTCAGATATTTCTTAGGCATTGAGGTGATTAGGTCACCACATGGTATTGGATTACTGCAGAGACAGTATGGCTTGGACATGTTGTCCAAGTATGGTATGACAGGCTGTAAGCCTATTTCTGTGCCATTGGATCAGAATGGCAAGTTGAGTGCAGATTCAGGAGAGATATTGGAGGATCCTACTATGTACAAGAGCATAGTAGGAAGTTTGATCTACATGACGATCACCAGACCAGATTTGAGCTATGCTGTTGGGTTGGTGAGTCAGTTTATGCAGGTTCCACGGAAACCGCATTTGGATGCAGTGAGACGCATACTGAGGTATGTGAGGTCTACTTTGCATTGTGGACTATTCTATGAGACTGGGACAGAGATATGTGTACATGGGTACACAGATGCTGATTGGGCTGGTAGTATCTCAGATAGAAGATCTACCAGTGGATTCATGTTTTCTTTGGGGAGTGCTGCTGTGACTTGGAGCAGCAAGAAGCAGCCTACGGTTGCTCTATCGAGTACAGAGGCAGAGTACAGAGGAGCTGCTATGGCAGCATGTGAGGTAGCTTGGTTGAGAAAGCTACTTGCAGATTTGGGTCTATCAGTGGATAGACAAGTTGTCATTTTCTGTGACAACATTAGCAGTATACAGTTAGCCAGGAACCCAGTCTTTCATGCTCGTACGAAGCACATAGAGGTCCACTACCACTTCGTTAGAGAGAAGGTCTTGGCAGGAGACCTTGACCTTGTTTATGTCAGCACAGAGGATCAGGTAGCTGACATCTTCACCAAATCATTGGGTACAGAGAAGCTCCGCAGATTCAGGGCTTCACTTTGGTGTACATGAGATGGAGTTGAGCTCGAGGGGGAGTGTTGAGATATCGAGCTCTAGTGAGGCGGTGGACACTGATGATCCGCCTAGGGGATAGGCCCCGCACTTACACCACTGGCATGGTTGGTGAGATCTTGGGTGATATGCGGCTAGTGGGATGACAGGCTGTGTGACAGCCACTCTAGAGACTGGCATAGTTATAGCGCCAGCTCATTTAGTCAGGTTCACACTATAGAGAACCCATGTATGTATTGGTTGAGTACCTTTCATATTATTGTGTACTCTTATTCTTGTATATGGTGTGTTGAGTGTTGAGTAGAGAAGAAGAAGATTTTCAGCCTCTCACCTTGTGTGTTTTCTATTAGGGTTTGTGAGTGTGTGTGTGTGCTTGCAAGAGCTCAAGCTCTCTTCTCCCCTGCATCTTTTCACAAAATACTTTCCACTTGGTTTGTACACAGAGTTTGAAATTCCAATAATGAAATGTGTGCAAGTGCCCAAACATTATTTATATCCCCTGTCGCGCTGAAAAAGGACAAAGTCAAATTGTGTGGAGTGGTATGTTGAACGTGCGAATAACCCTAGGTCTTGTGCATATTTAATGCCAATGAAGAAGATTCGAAAAAAGGGAGGGAATGCATTGACCAAAAAAGAGGCGGTAAGTGAAAAGCTCTAGGATTTTGATTATTGGATCATAGATGGGAAACATTCCATCTATGCTACCAAGGTTATGTTAAGGACTTAATTGCCTGAAAAAAATACTTTATTCGAGGGATATTTATGCAATTTGGAAGGCCCAAATTGTTATCGTCCATGCACCTCCAAAAGTCCATGCCAACAGTATCTCAACAAGGATAGCAAATATAGAGGCCCAAACCTTGTTTTAACAGCAAGCCTACAATGATATACTCAAGCACTTGAGAGGCCCAATGGGATTTTTATCACAAACTATCAAGGTCAGTACTTGGACTTGTAAAGGGGCATGCAACTCGCTTAGATTGGGATGTAAGAAATTATTTCTTGTGTTTTTAGTTTATTTGAATTTTTTAGATAAGTTAGAATTATTGCTTACTTTTGGTTTGTTCATTTATATTTATAGAAATTCATTGCGAGTGTAGAAACTTTGATGGGTGCCTACTTTCACATAATTAGTCACACATGGTTGCTTGTTCACACGAGATCTTTATTACATGGTTAGAAATTATAGAAGGTGTTGAAAAAGGAATAATTGAAGGAAGAAAGCTGTAAGATTCCTCCCCCAAACCCCCTTTTTGATGTCTAGTATCTTCTTCTATAATCAATCCCTCTTCAGAAATATAAAAGACTTGTTTCTAACTGTTTTAACCTAGAGAGAGAAAATATTCTAGAGAGAGAATATTCAGATTTTTAATATTTTTAGATAGAAAATTATCTCATCTTATTAAAATAAGTTCCCCTAAAACAGAAATTCAAAAAAGAACTTTCCAATGTGCAATTGGAATTAATTGGAAATGTGTATAAAGGACCTTAGTCTAAGGGCCTAGATTTTCAGAAATTTTTGGATTATGGTCCAATTAAGGTTCCTATGGGCCAATAGCATCAATCCATGTGTAGGGAGGAGATAAATCCAACTTGTAAAAAGAAAATACCCAAAAATGAGTAAATGCTCACATGAGGTGAAGAGTTGAAAATGTACAAGGTTTATTAGTAAAAAATTATGAGCAATATTAAAAGTATGACATATGTAAGGAAGGGGAGTTCTTTAAAGGAGGTGCATATTTCACATAAGATGAAGAGTTGAAAATGTACAAGGTTTATTAGTAAAAAAACTATGAGCAATATTAAAAATATGACATATGTAAGGAAGGGGAGTTCTTTAAAGGAGGTGCATATTTCACATGCTTGAATGAGTTTTAAACTCATAAAAATTGAGATATTTCATCTCTCCTCTCTCCTCATTCAAGTCTAGTTCCAAAAAGTTAGCTTAACTGACCTAAAAATGGTCAAATATTGACCAAACTGATTTAGAAAATTCTAGAATCAGTTTGTTTGGTTAGGAGCTCAATTTTTCCTATAAATAGAAGCCTCACCCTTGTTGAAAAATATATAGTGTTTATGCATCGTTACTCTACTCCACCTAAGCCAAGAACTGTGAATTCATTTAATAATTCACTAGTTTTTGGAGTTTCCCTCTTTCTTCAATCCCCATTAGTGGCTCCATCAACATACTTAACCAATTGATTGGTTGGGGGCCTCTACCGTGAACAAAGAATCAAGCAAGTTGTAGGGTAATTAGTGAATATTGATCTTTCTATAATTTCTCAATGTTTCTCTCTTCTCAACCCCTCTCAAGCTTGAGAAGTTTAATTGGTATGGTTTTTTTTTAAATGCTATTGAAGTTTGAATAGTAGTGAAGAGTTACATAATTTAATAAATGCTATTGAAGTTAATTTTCATTTATGTTTAAATTCTAATGATTCTTATGTAAATTCTCTCTCTCACTCAAGAAATGGTTATACTCATGACCCGTTCTCAATCCAAATCAAGCTTTCATAAAGCTTTTCCTTAACCCAAGATTAAGCTATGCTTGAGGCCAAATTAATGGCTTTTTTCTATGCTTTTAGTTTATGTATATTGATGATTCAATCCATTATGGATTAATAATCCAATTAGAGATCATTTTAATTATTTCCTTAATGATAAGTATTATCCCTTAGAAAAATTGAAATTTATCAGTCATAGCAGCGGAGCTATGGCAAAATTTTTATAAAAATTATGCATAAAATAATCTCATTCAAAGCATAAAAAGAGGACTTCCTACCATATTCTAGGAATTATCATCCTAGATTAATTGAAAGAATTTCATTACAATCATGGAGAAATTGAATTTTAATATTATGCATAAAGGATAAGTTTTTATATCAAAAGTGTAATTTTTACCATTTTTATTTCATGCATAGAAGTATGCAAAATGGATAAATTTTTATATCAAAAGTGTTATTTTTACCATTTTTATTTCATGCATAGAAGTATGCATAATGGATAAATTTTTATATCAAAAGTGTTATTTTTACCATTTTTATTTCATGCATAGAAGTATGCATAAAGGAAAAATTTTTATATCAAAAGTGTTACTTTTATCATTTTTAATTTTCATGCATAAAAGTATGCATAAAAGAAAATTTTTATATCAAAAGTGTTACTTTTATCATTTTTAATTTTCATGCATAGAAGTATGCATAAAGGAAAATTTTTATATCAAAAGTGTTACTTTTATCATTTTTAATTTTCATGCATAGAAGTATGCATAAAGGAAAAATTTTTATATCAAAAGTGTTACTTTTATCATATTGGATTTCATGCATATAGGTATGCATAAAAGATATTCTTTTTATACTAAAAGTATGATTTTCCTCATAAATGGATTTTATGCTTAACTTAGATGCATAAGAGAAATTCTTTTATTCTAAAAGTATAATTCCCTACCAAATTGAAATCATGCATAAGAAGATGCATAAAAGATTGATTTTAATTTCGAAAGTGTTAGTCTCCTTAAATGGAATTTATGTATAAATAAATGTGTAGAGAAATCTTATATCAAATAAAAGAATTCTTTAAAAAAAAAAAAGATATGAAATGTGATAAGATGTGATAAGAGGTGTATGAGATGTGATAAGAATTGATAAGATGCGTATGGAAAGTGATAGGATGTGATAAGAGGTGTGATAAGAGGTGATAAGATGCTTATGAAATAAGTTAGGATGTGATAAGATGAATTAAGATGTGTATGGGGGGATGAGGTAAGAAGTGTATGTGATAGGATAAGATGTATATGGGTTGTGATAGGGCGAGAATGGATGTGATGTAAAAGATTAGATGTGAAGGTATATGGGGTTATATAAATGGGAATGTGAAAATGGATGTATGTATGTGGATGTGTGGATATGGAGATGGGAGTGTGGATGTATGAACATGAAAATGGATATATGCATGAAGATGTATATGCATAGATGTAAATGTGGATGTAGATGTGGATGTATAGATGTGAATGGATGTGGATGTATAGATGTGAATGGAAATGTGGATGTGGATGTATGTGAATGTGGATGTAGATGTGGATGTATAGATGTGAATGTGGAATGTGGATGTGGATGTATGTATGTATGTGGATGTAGATGTGGATGTATAGATGTGAATGGGAATGGGGATGTGGATGTATGTGAATGTGAATGTAGATGTGGATGTATGTGAATGTGAATGTAGATGTGAATGTGGAATGTGGATGTATAGATGTGGATGTATGGGAATGTGGATGTGGATGTATGTGAATGTGAATGTAGATGTGGATGTATAGATGTGAATGTGGAATGTGGATGTGGATGTATGTATGTATGTGGATGTAGATGTGGATGTATGGATGTGAATGCGGATGTGGATGTGGATGTATGGATGTGGATGTATAGATGTGAATGGAAATGTGGATGTGGATGTATGTGAATGTGGATGTAGATGTGGATGTATAGATGTGAATGTGGAATGTGGATGTGGATGTATGTATGTATGTGGATGTAGATGTGGATGTATAGATGTGAATGGGAATGGGGATGTGGATGTATGTGAATGTGAATGTAGATGTGGATGTATGTGAATGTGAATGTAGATGTGAATGTGGAATGTGGATGTATAGATGTGGATGTATGGGAATGTGGATGTGGATGTATGTGAATGTGAATGTAGATGTGGATGTATAGATGTGAATGTGGAATGTGGATGTGGATGTATGTATGTATGTGGATGTAGATGTGGATGTATGGATGTGTATGTATGAATGTGGATATGGGATGTGGATGTATAAATGAGGATGTGAAAATGGAGGTAAGCATGTAGATGTGGATGCATGGATGTGAATGTGGATGTGGATGTGGATGTGGATATGGATGTGTATGTATGAATGTGGATATGGGATGTGGATGTATAAATGAGGATGTGAAAATGGAGATAAGCATGTAGATGTGGATGTATGGATGTGAATGTGGATGTGGATGTGGATGTATGGATGTGGATATGGATGTGAATATATGATATGTGATGTGAAGGAATCTGAAGTGAAGAGATGGAAAAGGAGGTGATTGGATGAGTACACATATACATGGAATGTGGAATAAGTAATGTGGATTAATGAGGGATAATGTGGAAAAATGAGAGTTAATATAGAAACTGTATTTGTAAACTGTTTGTAAATGCTGTTTGTAAATGGCTGTTTTATGTCAAGAATGCTGGGGAAGCATTTTGACCGTCTTGTGATTAAGGTCGTGGAGACCTAACTGATAAAGTTGCAACTGCTGACGGAGAGTCAATGGAGGACGTCTCGCGTAGCAAGGTCGACCGAGGTCTTGACCAGCCTCGGTTCGATTAAAATGGTGAGCTTCCGGTACGGTGGATGAGGGACCAAGGAAGCGGCCTATGAGTGAAGCGCTAGGTCACCTGCGAAGGATCCTAGAGGGTGCTGACCATACGGTGCTCGGGCTCTGGGTCGCCTAGGATACCCACGCGTGCGTCGAGGAAGATATTGGAACAAGGAGTAAGAGTTGTTTTGTGAAACCGGGCATGGATCTGGTTGACTGACCTTGCTGGTCCTCAACGGATGAGTCCATGGCTCTTTTATATGGATCTGTTGGTTGATCTTGCTGATCTTCAACGAGAGTCCATCTTGATAAGTGATTATATTGCCGAGTATTATGGGCTAGGAACTATGGAAACGGCCTCTGAGTGGACAGGTGGTGAGCGTTCTAGTTGCCAATGATGCCATAGATACTCTGATGAAGGAATGATGGGAAATTTGAGGATCAACCGGATAAATTGGAAGACTGTGATCAGTGGTACTATGGTTTCATTAAAGGATTGTTTTAAAGTTAGCTGATGATAAGAAAAAGGCAATTTCATATTGGGTGTGTAAGTGGTGTGCCTAATTTTATGTTGCATGAACTTCCGGCTAGGGGGCCTTGGAACTCTCTTCCTTGGTACCCGGGACAAAACTTAACCAAATTCCAAATTGGATCCCATCACTACAGTGGTTGGGCGGTTGGCTAACCCATGGGATCGGATGGGGTTAGGCTGGACTGATGGATCCGTAAACCGAGACTCAATTTCTGTTATTACGATAGATGAAGTAAGTCCCGGATAGTAATTGTTCTATGGATAGGAATCAACGGCTGTGCCTCTTGATGGGAAAAAAAGCGTTGATCCCAATGATCCAAGTGCAAGTTTCTTCCTTGATCCGACCGAGTATCTTTATAGGTGCAGTTGGATCAGCGTGATCAGTAATGATCTTGACTACGTTAGAGTAAAAAATTATCCTGGTGGAATCGCCCGTGCTTTCCGGGTAAGGGAAGTTTTTTCCGGGTTCGGTTTTGGAAAAACCGACGGATTAGTCTCTTGTCCGGATATCCGTGGACGAGGCCCCGAATGTGGGACCCCTGTCCCGTGCGAGAAGTGCTACTTCCGCTGCTAGTACCCGAATCCGTTGCTCGGTGGGAACAGGGGAACCTCACAGTTGGTATCAGAGCAGCTTTTGAAAGCTAATAAAGATAATTAAATTCTTATCTGAAATTGGTAATAAGAATTCAGAAACAGCATTTTCATAATGTATTTTCATCCCATAAGCTTCTTTAATGAAGAAATTTTAATCAAAGAAATTGTTTTTATAGATGGAAGTTCCACATTTATCTGGTATTCCCGACCTCACCCAGTCTCAAGATATGATTGCATTTGCCTTCGAGCATCTCATCTCTTCCGCTTCAACTCAAACAAGCCGAGTAAGACTTGCACGCCATTTCACGGATTTATATTTTCCTACCCCAGTGGAGAGAATACAACATAAGTGGGTTGCAGGGCAATATGTCCACGCCCATTGTAACCGCCGTACAATGCTGTGGCAGAATCTCTCATTGACTATGATCCTGTTAAAGCTGAAAATGGTGCGTGGTGTCATTCTATATCATTCGACACCTCGAAATTTCAGACTTTCATATCAAATTTATAGACTCCTTAGTCGATTTATCCCTAAGGAGAAAATAATAACTTCCTTCGCAGTTAGAGAACTTATGTAACAGGGCATGACTATGGCCCAGTATCGTCGTCTTATACGTCTCTCGAAGAGATTTTGAATTTTGGAGCCGAGCCACTCTATGTAATTATTGCAACTTGTATATAAATATACAAATGTTTTTTTTACGGACGATCGGATAAAGAAAAATCTATTTATCAGACTTAAGTCATAGATCTCCAATAAGATCAACTGAGGAGCAAATTATGTTAAAAGTTTATCAAGACGCACAAAAAGGTTGTAATTGTTTGATATAATTCATACAAATTGTTAATTCAAATTGAAATTCGTAAATTAGTAATTGGGTCTTCAATTGGAAGTACCGCAATTGTATGGAACCCTGACTTGCTTGAGACCTAGACATGATGGTATTTACCTTATAGTTTCGAGTATCATGACTATCCGTATATACCGAGGGTATAACTGCAGCTCTTTACCGACAGTATATACGAGTAAATCTAAGACTTGAAATTATAAGCGTTAATGCTATCCAGAGGATGATTTCGAATGTGGTTGATATGATTTTTAATTCTGTAAGATTCCTCCCCCACCCCCTTTTTGATGTCTAGTATCTTTCCCTGTAATCAATCCCTCTTCAGAAATATAAAAGACTTGTTTCTAATTGTTTTAACCTAGAGAGAGAAAATATTCTAGAAAGAGAATATTCAGATTTTGAATATTTTTGGATAGAAAAATATCTCATCATATTAAAATAAGTTCCCCTGAAACAGAAATTCAAAAAGAATTTTCCAATGTGCAATTGGAATTAATCGGAAATGTGTATAAAGGACCTTAGCCTAAGGGTCTAGATTTTCAGAAATTTTTGGATTATGGTCCAATTAAGGTTCCTATGGGCCAATAGCATCAATCCATGTGTAGAGAGGAGATAAATCCAATTTTGTAAAAGAAGATACCCAAAAATGAGTAAATGCTCACATAAGATGAAGAGTTGAAAATGTACAAGGTTTATTAGTAAAAAAATTATGAGCAATATTAAAAGTATGACATATGTAAGGAAGGGGAGTTCTTTAAAGGAGGTGCATATTTCACATAAGATGAAGAGTTGAAAATGTACAAGGTTTATTAGTAAAAAAATTATGAGCAATATTAAAAGTATGACATATGTAAGGAAGGGGAGTTCTTTAAAGGAGGTGCATATTTCACATAAGATGAAGAGTTGAAAATGTACAAGGTTTATTAGTAAAAAACTATGAGTAATATTAAAAATATGAGATATCTTGGGTATAATGATTCCATTTTGACACATATGTAAGGAAGGGGAGTTCTTTAAAGGAGGTGCATATTTCACATGCTTGAATGAGTTTTAAACTCATAAAAATTGAGATATTTCATCTCTCCTCTCTCCTCATTCAAGTCTAGTTCCAAAAAGTTAGCTTAACTGATCTAAAAATGGTCAAATATTGACCAAACTGATTTAGAAAATTCTAGAATCAGTTTGTTTGGTTAGGAGCTCAATTTTTCCTATAAATAGAAGCCTCCCCCTTGTTGAAAAATATATAGTGTTTATGCATCGTTACTCTACTCCACCTAAGCCAGAAACTGTGAATTCATTTAATAATTCACTAGTTTTTGGAGCTTCCCTCTTTCTTCAATCCCCATTAGTGGCTCCATCAACATACTTAACCAATTGATTGGTTGGGGGCCTCTACCGTGAACAAAGAATCAAGCAAGTTGTAAGGTAATTAGTGAATATTGATCTTTCTATAATTTCTCAATGTTTCTCTCTTCTCAACCCCTCTCAAGCTTGAGAAGTTTAATTGGTATGGTTTTTTTTTAAATGCTATTGAAGTTTGAATAGTAGTGAAGAGTTACATAATGCTATTGAAGTTAATTTTCATTTATGTTTAAATTCTAATGATTTTTATGTAAATTCTCTCTCTCACTCAAGAAATGGTCATACTCATGACCCATTCTCAATCCAAATCAAGCTTTTCATAAAGCTTTTCCTAAACCAAGATTAAGCTATGCTTGAAGCCAAATTAATGGCTTTTTTCTATGCTTTTAGTTTATGTATATTAATGATTCAATCCATTATGGATTAATAATCCAATTAGAGATTATTTTAATTATTTCCTTAATGATAAGCATTATCCCTTAGAAAAATTGAGATTTATCAGTCATAGCAGCGGAGCTATGGCAAAATTTTTATAAAAATTATGCATAAAATAATCTCATTCAAAGCATAAAAAGAGGACTTCCTACCATATTCTAGGAATTATCATCCTAGATTAATTGAAAGAATTTCATTACAATCATGGAGAAATTGAATTTTAATATTATGCATAATGGATAAATTTTTATATCAAAAGTGTTATTTTTATCATTTTTAATTTTCATGCATAGAAGTATGCATAAAAGATAATTTTTTATATTAAAAGTGTTACTTTTACCATTTTTAATTTTCATGCATAGAAGTATGCATAAAGGAAAATTTTTATATCAAAAGTGTTACTTTTATCATTTTTAATTTTCATGCATAGAAGTATGCATAAAAGAAAATTTTTATATCAAAAGTGTTACTTTTATCATTTTTAATTTTCATGCATAGAAGTATGCATAAAAGATAATTTTTTATATTAAAAGTGTTACTTTTACCATTTTTAATTTTCATGCATAGAAGTATGCATAAAGGAAAATTTTTATATCAAAAGTGTTACTTTTATCATTTTTAATTTTCATGCATAGAAGTATGCATAAAGGATAATTTTTTTAATATCAAAAGTGATACTTTTATCATATTGGATTTCATGTATAGAGGTATGGATAAAAGATGATTATTTTAATGTAAAAAGTGTTACTTTTGTCACAATTGAATTTCATGCATAGAGGTATGCATAAAAGTTGATTATTTTATTATAAAAGTGTAACTTTTATCATAATTGGATTTCATGCATGGAGTTATGCATAAAAGATATTCTTTTTATACTAAAAGTGTGATTTTCATTATAAATGGATTTTATGCATAACTTAGATGCATAAGAGAAATTCTTTTATTCTAAAAGTGTAATTCCTACCAAATTGACTTTATGCATAAGAAGATGCATTTTAAAAAAATGATTTTTAATTCAAAAGTGTCATTCTCATCTAAATTGAATTTATGCATAGGAAGATGCATAAAAGATTGAATTTTAATTCAAAAGTGTCATTTTCATTTAAAATGAATTTATGCATAGGAAGATGCATAAAAGATTGATTTTAATGGAATTTATGCATAAGTAAATGTGTAAAGAAATCTTATATCAAATATAAGAGTTCTCTTGTATTCTATAAATAGATATGAGATGTGATAGGATGTGATAAGAGGTGTATAAGAGATGATAAGAGGTGATAAGATGAATTAAGAAGTGATAAGATGTGTATGGGATGAGGTAAGAAGTGTATGTGATAGGATAAGATGCATATGGGTTGTGATAGGACGAGAATGGATGTGATGTAAAAGATTAGATGTGAAGACATATGGGGTTACTTGAATGGGAATGTGGAAATGGATGTATGTATGTGGATGTGTGGATGTGGAGATGGGAGTATGGATGTATGAATGTGAAAATGGATATATGAACGTGAAAATGGATGTATGCATGAAGATGTATATGCATAGATGTGAATGTGGATATAGATGTAGATGTGGATGTATAGATGTGAATGGGAATGTGGATGTGGATGTATATGAATGTGGATGTATAGATGTGAATGGAAATGTGGATGTGGAAGTATGTATGTATGTGGATGTAGATGTGGATGTATAGATGTGAATGAGAATGTGGATGTGGATGTATGTATGTATGTGGATGTGGATGTATGAATGAGGACGTGATAATGGATGTATGCATGTAGATGTGGATATATGGATGTGAATATGAATGTGGATGTGGATGTGGATGTATGGATGTGGATATGGATGTGTATGTATGAATGTAGATAAGGGATGTGGATGTATAAATGAGGATGTGAAAATGGAGGTATGCATGTAGATGTGGATGTATGGATGTGAATGTGGATGTGGATGTGGATGTATAAATGAGGATGTGAATGTGGATGTGAATGTGGATGTGGATGTGGATGTTGGATGTGGATATGGATGTGTATGTATGAATGTGGATATGGGATGTGGATGTATAAATGAGGATGTGAAAATGGATGTATACATGTAAATGTGGATGTATGGATGTGAAGGTGAATGTGTATGTGAATTAATGTGTCGTCGATATGAGGAAATGGATGAGAATGAGTACACATTGAATGGAATGTGGAATAAGTAATGTGGACTAAGGAGGGATAATGTGGAAAGACGAGAGTTCGATTTAGAAACTGTATTTTGTGACTGTTTGTAAATGACTGTTTTATGTCAAGAATGCTGGGGAAGCATTTTGACCGTCTTATAGATTAAGGTCATGAAGACCTAACTGTTAAAGTTGCAACTGCTGACGGAGAGTCAATGGAGGACGTCTCGCGTAGCAAGGTCGACCGAGGTCTTGACCAGCCTCGGTTCGATTTAAATGGTGAGCTTCCGGTACGGTGGATGAGGGACCAAGGAAGCGGCCTATGAGTGAAGCGCTAGGTCACCTGCGAAGGATCCTAGAGGGTGCTGACCATACGGTGCTCGGGCTCTGGGTCACCGAAGATACCCACACGTGCGTCGTGGAAGATATTGGAACAAGGAGTAAGAGTTGTTTTCTGAAACCGGGCATGGATCTGGTTGACTGACCTTGCTGGTCCTCAACGGATGAGTCCATGGCTCTTTATATGGATCTGTTGGTTGATCTTGCTGATCTTCAATGAGAGTCCATCTTGATAAGTGATTATATTGCCGAGTATTATGGGCTAGGAACTAGGAAACGGCCCCTGCGTGGACAGGTGGTGAGCGTTCTAGTTGCCAATGATGCCATAGATACTCTGATGAAGGAATGATGGGAAATTATGAATCAACCAAATAAATTGGAAGATTGTGATCAGTGGTACTATGGTTTCATTAAAGGATTGTTTTAAAGTTAGCTGAAGCTAAGAAAAAGGCAATTTCATATTGGGTGTGTAAGTGGTGTGGCTAGTTTTATGTTTGCATGAACTTCCGGCTAGGGGGCCTTGGAACTCTTTTCCTTGGTACCCGGGACAAAACCTAACCAAGTTCCAAATTGGATCCCATCACTACAGTGGTTGGGCGGTTGGCTAACCCATGGGATCGGATGGGGTTAGGCTGGACTGATGGATCCGTAAATCGAGACTCAAAAATTCTGTTATTACGATAGATAAAGTAAATCCCGGACAGAAATTGTTCTATGGATAGGAATCAACGGCTGTGCCTCTTGAATGGGGAAAAAAGCGTTGATCCCAATGATCCAAGTGCAAGTTTCTTCCTTGATCTGACCAAGTATCTTATAGATGCAATTGGATCAGCTCGATCAGAAATGATCTTGACTACGTTAGAGTAAAAAGTTATCCTGGTGGAATCGCCCGTGCTTTCCGGTAAAGGAAGTTTTTCCGGGTTCGGTTTTGGAACAACCGACGGATTAGTCTCTTATCCGGATATCCGTGGGCGAGGCCCGAATGTGGGACCCCTGTCCCGCGCGAGAAGTGCTACTTCCGCTGCTAGCACCCTGAAACTATTGCTCGGTGGGAACAGGGATCTTACAGTTGGTATCAGAGCAAGTTTTGAAAGCTAATAAAGATAATTAAATTCTTATCTGAAATTGGTAAAAAAGAATTCAGAAATAGCATTTTCATAATGTATTTTCATTCCGTAAGCTTCTTTAATGAAGAAATTTTAATCAAAAAAAAATTTATTTTTATAGATGGAAGTTCCCCATTTATCTGGTATTCCCGACCTCACCCAGTCTCAAGATATGATTGCGTTTGCCTTCGAGCATCTCATCTCTTCCGCTTCAACTCAAACAAGCCGAGCAAGACTCGCACGCCATTTCGCGGATTTATATTTTCCTACCCCAGCGGAGAGAATACAACATAAGTGGTTTGCAGGGCAATATGTCCACGCCCATTGCAACCGCCGTACAATGCTGTGGCAGAATCTCTCATTGACTATGATTCTGTTAAAACTGAAAATGGTGCGTGGTGTCATTCTATATCATTTGACACCTCGAAATTTCAGACTTTCATGTCGAATTTATAGACTCCTTAGTCGATTTATCCCTAAGGAGAAAATAATAACTCCCTTCGCAGTTAGAGAACTTATGTAACAGGGCATGACTATGGCCCAGTACCGTCGTCTTATGCGTCTCTCGAGGAGATTTTGAATTTTGGAGCCGAGCCACTCTATGTAATTATTGCAACTTGTATATAAATATACAAATGTTTTTTTTACGGACGATCGGATAAAGAAAAATCTATTTATCAGACTTAAGTCATAGATCTCCAATAAGATCAACTGAGGAGCAAATTATGTCAAAAGTTTATCAAGACGCACAAAAAGGTTGTAATTGTTGATATAATTCATACAAATTGTTAATTCAAATTGAAATTCGTAAATTAGTAATTGGGTCTTCAATTGAAGTACCGCAATTGTATGGAACCCTGACTTGCTTGAGACCTAGACATGATGGTATTTACCTTATAGTTTCGAGTATCATGACTATCCGTATATACCGAGGGTATAACTGCAGCTCTTTACCGATAGTATATACGAGTAAATCTAAGACTTGAAATTATAAGCGTTAATGCTATCCAGACGATGATTTTGAATGTGGTTGATATGATTTTTAATTCTGTTTGAGAATTGATGAATTGATTTGGATTCTGATTGAAAAATGATGATCCCTGAAATTTGGTTGAAATGTAATAAGCTTCAATGAGGATGAATGGGATGAGTCCCTGTGATGATATTCATAACGGGAATGATGATAATGATTTCAGCAAATCACTATGAGATTAGTGGATTGTGCTGTCAGATTGCTACTATTAATACTTGACTTGGTGGATCAAGTTAAGGGATGACAAATTGAGAACTTACTTGACTAAAATTCCTGTGAAGGAATGTTCAGAAGAAAATTTTTCGGTCTAATGGACCATTATCGTGTTAAAGAAATGAATGATATGATTTGAATGAATTGTTATTGATGAATTCTATATAAGGGATATTTATCCCCATATTCTGTTGGGTTGACCGGAATATAAGGAACCCCAGAATAAATTGGATCTTAAGCAAAAAAGTTATCCTCTACTTGCGAGATGAGGACATCTTGCACCTTTTAAGTGGGGTAGAATGTAAGATTCCTCCCCCAGCCTTAGAGGTATGCAGGAGTAAGAATCTCCCTTTCTGATCTTATAATTATTCTCTCTCTAAAATAAAAGAAAGATTCTGTTTAAAAAAGGAAGAACCTTTTTCCTGAATACTTCTCAAGAGTCCCACCTGTTTTAAGGATTCAGAACAACGAGTTCAGAAGTGAGAATCGATGTTTTGGATATCAAGGTTTTGGTCTCGAGTACGGCTCAAAAGAAGTTCTTTATCTCTTGGGAAGTATAAGAAGTTATCTCCCAGATATTGTGGACCAAAGGAAGTAGGTGATTTAGCTTACGAACTTCTTTTATCTCCTCATCTCAAAGTTCTGAATGCCTTCTATAGAAAAATGTGCCAAACCCAAATCATGGAAAGACGGTAAAACTTCAGTGGCAAGTTACCGTTGGCTTCTAAGTTACGCTAGCTCCTTCCTTTATATAAGTCGTAACTTTTACTTGTCGTTCACAGTAATCTTACTCCCATCGATCTCCTTTCTTTCTTAATCTCCTTCATGGCTTGGCAACAAGAACTAGTTTTATCCATAATGATTCCTCACCTTCAAGACGCAAGTGAGTCTGTGAAGAAGGATTTTATAGAACAGTATGAGCGCTCACTTTTTCCTCACCTAGGAACTTCTGTAGCGCAGACCAAATGGCGGACCTATCAAGACATAACTAGGGTAACACCCTGGGGTCAGCAACATTTTCGTAACAATGTCCGCTTAGCCATGGTTATTGAAGCTTTGGGTTTGGGTCCCCGATACTACTGCGTCATGAGATCAAGGCATCCTGGGTTTTCTGAGCGGGTCTTCTTACTAGCGTGTTTTCTTCCTCATGAGAAGATATGCCTTTACCCCGTTTTTGGCTTACCTCTCAGAGGTCCTTTTGTTAGAACACCTCATACCACTGAGATAGGCGCAGCAATAACCCACAGAATCATTCCCATAGATGAGTTACCTTATACTTGTGCAGCTTGTGAGGACTGCTTTTGTGACCATATGATGGACGGGCTTATGGAAGTGTAAAGAGTTCCTCTATCTTTACTGTATAAGTTCCGAGAATGAATAAAGTTTAAATCTTATTCGTATTTTGAATCTTACTCTCTTTAAGACTTATCTTGGTGGTTAATCTTGATTAAAATTTTTCTCTAAGTCTCATATTCGTGCATCTTGCGAAATTATCCCAGTTTGCGAGATGAGGACATCTCGCATTTTTTAAGTGGGGTAGAATGTAAGATTCCTCCCCCACCCCCTTTTTGATGTCTAGTATCTTTCCCTGTAATCAATCCCTCTTCAGAAATATAAAAGACTTGTTTCTAATTGTTTTAACCTAGAGAGAGAAAATATTCTAGAAAGAGAATATTCAGATTTTGAATATTTTTGGATAGAAAAATATCTCATCATATTAAAATAAGTTCCCCTGAAACAGAAATTCAAAAAGAATTTTCCAATGTGCAATTGGAATTAATCGGAAATGTGTATAAAGGACCTTAGCCTAAGGGTCTAGATTTTCAGAAATTTTTGGATTATGGTCCAATTAAGGTTCCTATGGGCCAATAGCATCAATCCATGTGTAGAGAGGAGATAAATCCAATTTTGTAAAAGAAGATACCCAAAAATGAGTAAATGCTCACATAAGATGAAGAGTTGAAAATGTACAAGGTTTATTAGTAAAAAAATTATGAGCAATATTAAAAGTATGACATATGTAAGGAAGGGGAGTTCTTTAAAGGAGGTGCATATTTCACATAAGATGAAGAGTTGAAAATGTACAAGGTTTATTAGTAAAAAAATTATGAGCAATATTAAAAGTATGACATATGTAAGGAAGGGGAGTTCTTTAAAGGAGGTGCATATTTCACATAAGATGAAGAGTTGAAAATGTACAAGGTTTATTAGTAAAAAACTATGAGCAATATTAAAAATATGAGATATCTTGGGTATAATGATTCCATTTTGACACATATGTAAGGAAGGGGAGTTCTTTAAAGGAGGTGCATATTTCACATGCTTGAATGAGTTTTAAACTCATAAAAATTGAGATATTTCATCTCTCCTCTCTCCTCATTCAAGTCTAGTTCCAAAAAGTTAGCTTAACTGATCTAAAAATGGTCAAATATTGACCAAACTGATTTAGAAAATTCTAGAATCAGTTTGTTTGGTTAGGAGCTCAATTTTTCCTATAAATAGAAGCCTCCCCCTTGTTGAAAAATATATAGTGTTTATGCATCGTTACTCTACTCCACCTAAGCCAGAAACTGTGAATTCATTTAATAATTCACTAGTTTTTGGAGCTTCCCTCTTTCTTCAATCCCCATTAGTGGCTCCATCAACATACTTAACCAATTGATTGGTTGGGGGCCTCTACCGTGAACAAAGAATCAAGCAAGTTGTAAGGTAATTAGTGAATATTGATCTTTCTATAATTTCTCAATGTTTCTCTCTTCTCAACCCCTCTCAAGCTTGAGAAGTTTAATTGGTATGGTTTTTTTTTAAATGCTATTGAAGTTTGAATAGTAGTGAAGAGTTACATAATGCTATTGAAGTTAATTTTCATTTATGTTTAAATTCTAATGATTTTTATGTAAATTCTCTCTCTCACTCAAGAAATGGTCATACTCATGACCCATTCTCAATCCAAATCAAGCTTTTCATAAAGCTTTTCCTAAACCAAGATTAAGCTATGCTTGAAGCCAAATTAATGGCTTTTTTCTATGCTTTTAGTTTATGTATATTAATGATTCAATCCATTATGGATTAATAATCCAATTAGAGATTATTTTAATTATTTCCTTAATGATAAGCATTATCCCTTAGAAAAATTGAGATTTATCAGTCATAGCAGCGGAGCTATGGCAAAATTTTTATAAAAATTATGCATAAAATAATCTCATTCAAAGCATAAAAAGAGGACTTCCTACCATATTCTAGGAATTATCATCCTAGATTAATTGAAAGAATTTCATTACAATCATGGAGAAATTGAATTTTAATATTATGCATAATGGATAAATTTTTATATCAAAAGTGTTATTTTTATCATTTTTAATTTTCATGCATAGAAGTATGCATAAAAGATAATTTTTTATATTAAAAGTGTTACTTTTACCATTTTTAATTTTCATGCATAGAAGTATGCATAAAGGAAAATTTTTATATCAAAAGTGTTACTTTTATCATTTTTAATTTTCATGCATAGAAGTATGCATAAAAGAAAATTTTTATATCAAAAGTGTTACTTTTATCATTTTTAATTTTCATGCATAGAAGTATGCATAAAAGATAATTTTTTATATTAAAAGTGTTACTTTTACCATTTTTAATTTTCATGCATAGAAGTATGCATAAAGGAAAATTTTTATATCAAAAGTGTTACTTTTATCATTTTTAATTTTCATGCATAGAAGTATGCATAAAGGATAATTTTTTTAATATCAAAAGTGATACTTTTATCATATTGGATTTCATGTATAGAGGTATGGATAAAAGATGATTATTTTAATGTAAAAAGTGTTACTTTTGTCACAATTGAATTTCATGCATAGAGGTATGCATAAAAGTTGATTATTTTATTATAAAAGTGTAACTTTTATCATAATTGGATTTCATGCATGGAGTTATGCATAAAAGATATTCTTTTTATACTAAAAGTGTGATTTTCATTATAAATGGATTTTATGCATAACTTAGATGCATAAGAGAAATTCTTTTATTCTAAAAGTGTAATTCCTACCAAATTGACTTTATGCATAAGAAGATGCATTTTAAAAAAATGATTTTTAATTCAAAAGTGTCATTCTCATCTAAATTGAATTTATGCATAGGAAGATGCATAAAAGATTGAATTTTAATTCAAAAGTGTCATTTTCATTTAAAATGAATTTATGCATAGGAAGATGCATAAAAGATTGATTTTAATGGAATTTATGCATAAGTAAATGTGTAAAGAAATCTTATATCAAATATAAGAGTTCTCTTGTATTCTATAAATAGATATGAGATGTGATAGGATGTGATAAGAGGTGTATAAGAGATGATAAGAGGTGATAAGATGAATTAAGAAGTGATAAGATGTGTATGGGATGAGGTAAGAAGTGTATGTGATAGGATAAGATGCATATGGGTTGTGATAGGACGAGAATGGATGTGATGTAAAAGATTAGATGTGAAGACATATGGGGTTACATGAATGGGAATGTGGAAATGGATGTATGTATGTGGATGTGTGGATGTGGAGATGGGAGTATGGATGTATGAATGTGAAAATGGATATATGAACGTGAAAATGGATGTATGCATGAAGATGTATATGCATAGATGTGAATGTGGATATAGATGTAGATGTGGATGTATAGATGTGAATGGGAATGTGGATGTGGATGTATATGAATGTGGATGTATAGATGTGAATGGAAATGTGGATGTGGAAGTATGTATGTATGTGGATGTAGATGTGGATGTATAGATGTGAATGAGAATGTGGATGTGGATGTATGTATGTATGTGGATGTGGATGTATGAATGAGGACGTGATAATGGATGTAT
The DNA here is from genome assembly GCF_041138505.1 of Cibotium barometz. NCBI lineage: Eukaryota > Viridiplantae > Streptophyta > Polypodiopsida > Cyatheales > Cibotiaceae > Cibotium > Cibotium barometz. Next base: position 2,062,124 of record NC_141055.1, read on the forward strand.
GCATGTAGATGTGGATATATGGATGTGAATATGAATGTGGATGTGGATGTGGATGTATGGATGTGGATATGGATGTGTATGTATGAATGTAGATAAGGGATGTGGATGTATAAATGAGGATGTGAAAATGGAGGTATGCATGTAGATGTGGATGTATGGATGTGAATGTGGATGTGGATGTGGATGTATAAATGAGGATGTGAATGTGGATGTGAATGTGGATGTGGATGTGGATGTTGGATGTGGATATGGATGTGTATGTATGAATGTGGATATGGGATGTGGATGTATAAATGAGGATGTGAAAATGGATGTATACATGTAAATGTGGATGTATGGATGTGAAGGTGAATGTGTATGTGAATTAATGTGTCGTCGATATGAGGAAATGGATGAGAATGAGTACACATTGAATGGAATGTGGAATAAGTAATGTGGACTAAGGAGGGATAATGTGGAAAGACGAGAGTTCGATTTAGAAACTGTATTTTGTGACTGTTTGTAAATGACTGTTTTATGTCAAGAATGCTGGGGAAGCATTTTGACCGTCTTATAGATTAAGGTCATGAAGACCTAACTGTTAAAGTTGCAACTGCTGACGGAGAGTCAATGGAGGACGTCTCGCGTAGCAAGGTCGACCGAGGTCTTGACCAGCCTCGGTTCGATTTAAATGGTGAGCTTCCGGTACGGTGGATGAGGGACCAAGGAAGCGGCCTATGAGTGAAGCGCTAGGTCACCTGCGAAGGATCCTAGAGGGTGCTGACCATACGGTGCTCGGGCTCTGGGTCACCGAAGATACCCACACGTGCGTCGTGGAAGATATTGGAACAAGGAGTAAGAGTTGTTTTCTGAAACCGGGCATGGATCTGGTTGACTGACCTTGCTGGTCCTCAACGGATGAGTCCATGGCTCTTTATATGGATCTGTTGGTTGATCTTGCTGATCTTCAATGAGAGTCCATCTTGATAAGTGATTATATTGCCGAGTATTATGGGCTAGGAACTAGGAAACGGCCCCTGCGTGGACATGTGGTGAGCGTTCTAGTTGCCAATGATGCCATAGATACTCTGATGAAGGAATGATGGGAAATTATGAATCAACCAAATAAATTGGAAGATTGTGATCAGTGGTACTATGGTTTCATTAAAGGATTGTTTTAAAGTTAGCTGAAGCTAAGAAAAAGGCAATTTCATATTGGGTGTGTAAGTGGTGTGGCTAGTTTTATGTTTGCATGAACTTCCGGCTAGGGGGCCTTGGAACTCTTTTCCTTGGTACCCGGGACAAAACCTAACCAAGTTCCAAATTGGATCCCATCACTACAGTGGTTGGGCGGTTGGCTAACCCATGGGATCGGATGGGGTTAGGCTGGACTGATGGATCCGTAAATCGAGACTCAAAAATTCTGTTATTACGATAGATAAAGTAAATCCCGGACAGAAATTGTTCTATGGATAGGAATCAACGGCTGTGCCTCTTGAATGGGGAAAAAAGCGTTGATCCCAATGATCCAAGTGCAAGTTTCTTCCTTGATCTGACCAAGTATCTTATAGATGCAATTGGATCAGCTCGATCAGAAATGATCTTGACTACGTTAGAGTAAAAAGTTATCCTGGTGGAATCGCCCGTGCTTTCCGGTAAAGGAAGTTTTTCCGGGTTCGGTTTTGGAACAACCGACGGATTAGTCTCTTATCCGGATATCCGTGGGCGAGGCCCGAATGTGGGACCCCTGTCCCGCGCGAGAAGTGCTACTTCCGCTGCTAGCACCCTGAAACTATTGCTCGGTGGGAACAGGGATCTTACAAATTCTGTTTGAGAATTGATGAATTGATTTGGATTCTGATTGAAAAATGATGATCCTTGAAAATGGGTTGAAATGTAATAAGCTGAGCGAAACCACAATGTGGATGATTGGGACGAGTCCCTGTAATGATAAATGATGAAAATGATTCAGCAAATCACTATGAGATTAGTGGATTATGTTGTCAAATTGCTACTGTTAATACTTGAGACGGTAGATCAAGTTAAGGGATGACAAATTGAGAACTTGCTTAACTTAAATTCCGTGGAGGAATGTTCTGAAGGAAATTTTCGGTCTAATGGACCATTATCGTGTTAAAGATATGAATGATATGATTTGAATGAATTGTTATTTAATGATGAATTCTATATAAGGGATATTTATCCCCATATTCTGTTGGGTTGACCGGAATATAAGGAACCCCAGAATAAATTGGATCTTAAGCAAAAAAGTTGTCCTCTACTTGCGAGATGAGGACATCTTGCACCTTTTAAGCGGGGTAGAATGTAAGATTCCTCCCCCGACCTTAGAGGTATACAGGAGTAAGAATCTCCCTTTCTGATCTTATAATTATTCTCTCTCTAAAATAAAAGAAAGATTCTGTTTAAAAAAGGAAGAACCTTTTTCCTGAATACTTCTCAAGAGTCCCACCTGTTTTAAGGATTCAGAACAACGAGTTCAGAAGTGAGAATCGATGTTTTGGATATCAAGGTTTTGGTCTCGAGTACGGCCCAAAAGAAGTTCTTTATCTCTTGGGAAGTATAAGAAGTTATCTCCCAGATATTGTGGACCAAAGAAAGTAGGTGATTTAGCTTACGAACTTCTTTTATCTCCTCATCTCAAAGTTCTGAATACCTTCTATAGAAAAATGTGCCAAACCCAAATCATGGAAAGACGGTAAAACTTCAGTGGCAAGTTACTGTTGACTTCTAAGTTACGCTAGCTGTCGTAACTTTTACTTGTCGTTCACAGTAATCTTACTTCCATCGATCTTCTTTCTTTCTTAATCTCCTTCATGGCTTGGCAACAAGAATTAGTTTTATCCATAATGATTCCTCACCTTCAAGACGCAAGTGAGTCTGTGAAGAAGGATTTTATAGAACAGTATGAGCGCTCACTTTTCCCTCACTTGGGAACTTCTGTAGCGCAGACCAAATGGCGGACCTATCAAGACATAACTAGGGTAACACCCTGGGGTCAGCAGCACTTTCGCAACAATGTCCGCTTGGCCATGGTTATTGAAGCCTTGGGTTTGGGTCCCCGATACTACTGCGTCATGAGATCAAGGCATCCTGGGTTTTCTGAGCGGGTCTTCTTATTGGCGTGTTTTCTTCCTCATGAGAAGATATGCCTTTACCCCGTTTTTGGCTTGCCTCTCAGAGGTCCTTTTGTTAGATCACCTCATACCACTGAGATAGGTGCAGCAATAACCAGCAGAATCATTCCCATAGATGAGTTACCCTATACTTGTGCAGCTTGTGAGTGCTGCTTTTGTGATCATATGATGGACGGGCTTATAGAAGTGTAAAGAGTTCTTCTATCTTTACTGTATAAGTTCCGAGAATGAATAAAGTTTAAATCTTGTTCTTATCTTGAATCTTGCTCTCTTTGAGACTTTTTCTTGGTGGTTAATCCTGATTTAAATTTTTCTCTAAGTCTCATAATTCGTGCATCTTGCGAAATTATCCCAGTTTGCGAGATGAGGACATCTCGCGTTTTTTAAGTGGGGTAGAATGTAAGATTCCTCCCCCAAACCCCCTTTTTGATGTCTAGTATCTTCTTCTATAATCAATCCCTCTTCAGAAATATAAAAGACTTGTTTCTAACTGTTTTAACCTAGAGAGAGAAAATATTCTAGAGAGAGAATATTCAGATTTTTAATATTTTTAGATAGAAAATTATCTCATCTTATTAAAATAAGTTCCCCTAAAACAGAAATTCAAAAAAGAACTTTCCAATGTGCAATTGGAATTAATTGGAAATGTGTATAAAGGACCTTAGTCTAAGGGCCTAGATTTTCAGAAATTTTTGGATTATGGTCCAATTAAGGTTCCTATGGGCCAATAGCATCAATCCATGTGTAGGGAGGAGATAAATCCAACTTGTAAAAAGAAAATACCCAAAAATGAGTAAATGCTCACATGAGGTGAAGAGTTGAAAATGTACAAGGTTTATTAGTAAAAAATTATGAGCAATATTAAAAGTATGACATATGTAAGGAAGGGGAGTTCTTTAAAGGAGGTGCATATTTCACATAAGATGAAGAGTTGAAAATGTACAAGGTTTATTAGTAAAAAAACTATGAGCAATATTAAAAATATGACATATGTAAGGAAGGGGAGTTCTTTAAAGGAGGTGCATATTTCACATGCTTGAATGAGTTTTAAACTCATAAAAATTGAGATATTTCATCTCTCCTCTCTCCTCATTCAAGTCTAGTTCCAAAAAGTTAGCTTAACTGACCTAAAAATGGTCAAATATTGACCAAACTGATTTAGAAAATTCTAGAATCAGTTTGTTTGGTTAGGAGCTCAATTTTTCCTATAAATAGAAGCCTCACCCTTGTTGAAAAATATATAGTGTTTATGCATCGTTACTCTACTCCACCTAAGCCAAGAACTGTGAATTCATTTAATAATTCACTAGTTTTTGGAGTTTCCCTCTTTCTTCAATCCCCATTAGTGGCTCCATCAACATACTTAACCAATTGATTGGTTGGGGGCCTCTACCATGAACAAAGAATCAAGCAAGTTGTAAGGTAATTAGTGAATATTGATCTTTCTATAATTTCTCAATGTTTCTCTCTTCTCAACCCCTCTCAAGCTTGAGAAGTTTAATTGGTATGGTTTTTTTTTAAATGCTATTGAAGTTTGAATAGTAGTGAAGAGTTACATAATTTAATAAATGCTATTGAAGTTAATTTTCATTTATGTTTAAATTCTAATGATTCTTATGTAAATTCTATCTCTCACTCAAGAAATGGTTATACTCATGACCCGTTCTCAATCCAAATCAAGCTTTCATAAAGCTTTTCCTTAACCCAAGATTAAGCTATGCTTGAGGCCAAATTAATGGCTTTTTTCTATGCTTTTAGTTTATGTATATTGATGATTCAATCCATTATGGATTAATAATCCAATTAGAGATCATTTTAATTATTTTCTTAATGATAAGTATTATCCCTTAGAAAAATTGAGATTTATCAGTCATAGCAGCGGAGCTATGGCAAAATTTTTATAAAAATTATGCATAAAATAATCTCATTCAAAGCATAAAAAGAGGACTTCCTACCATATTCTAGGAATTATCATCCTAGATTAATTGAAAGAATTTCATTACAATCATGGAGAAATTGAATTTTAATATTATGCATAAAGGATAAGTTTTTATATCAAAAGTGTTATTTTTACCATTTTTATTTCATACATAGAAGTATGCAAAATGGATAAATTTTTTTATCAAAAGTGTTATTTTTACCATTTTTATTTCATGCATAGAAGTATGCATAATGGATAAATTTTTATATCAAAAGTGTTATTTTTACCATTTTTATTTCATGCATAGAAGTATGCATAAAGGAAAAATTTTTATATCAAAAGTGTTACTTTTATCATTTTTAATTTTCATGCATAAAAGTATGCATAAAAGAAAAATTTTATATCAAAAGTGTTACTTTTATCATTTTTAATTTTCATGCATAGAAGTATGCATAAAGGAAAATTTTTATATCAAAAGTGTTACTTTTATCATTTTTAATTTTCATGCATAGAAGTATGCATAAAGGAAAAATTTTTATATCAAAAGTGTTACTTTTATCATATTGGATTTCATGCATATAGGTATGCATAAAAGATATTCTTTTTATACTAAAAGTATGATTTTCCTCATAAATGGATTTTATGCTTAACTTAGATGCATAAGAGAAATTCTTTTATTCTAAAAGTATAATTCCCTACCAAATTGAAATCATGCATAAGAAGATGCATAAAAGATTGATTTTAATTTCGAAAGTGTTAGTCTCCTTAAATGGAATTTATGTATAAATAAATGTGTAGAGAAATCTTATATCAAATAAAAGAATTCTTTTTAAAAAAAAAAGATATGAAATGTGATAAGATGTGATAAGAGGTGTATGAGATGTGATAAGAATTGATAAGATGCGTATGGAAAGTGATAGGATGTGATAAGAGGTGTGATAAGAGGTGATAAGATGCTTATGAAATAAGTTAGGATGTGATAAGATGAATTAAGATGTGTATGGGGGGATGAGGTAAGAAGTGTATGTGATAGGATAAGATGTATATGGGTTGTGATAGGGCGAGAATGGATGTGATGTAAAAGATTAGATGTGAAGGTATATGGGGTTATATAAATGGGAATGTGAAAATGGATGTATGTATGTGGATGTGTGGATATGGAGATGGGAGTGTGGATGTATGAACATGAAAATGGATATATGCATGAAGATGTATATGCATAGATGTAAATGTGGATGTAGATGTGGATGTATAGATGTGAATGGATGTGGATGTATAGATGTGAATGGAAATGTGGATGTGGATGTATGTGAATGTGGATGTAGATGTGGATGTATAGATGTGAATGTGGAATGTGGATGTGGATGTATGTATGTATGTGGATGTAGATGTGGATGTATAGATGTGAATGGGAATGGGGATGTGGATGTATGTGAATGTGAATGTAGATGTGGATGTATGTGAATGTGAATGTAGATGTGAATGTGGAATGTGGATGTATAGATGTGGATGTATGGGAATGTGGATGTGGATGTATGTGAATGTGAATGTAGATGTGGATGTATAGATGTGAATGTGGAATGTGGATGTGGATGTATGTATGTATGTGGATGTAGATGTGGATGTATGGATGTGAATGCGGATGTGGATGTGGATGTATGGATGTGGATGTATAGATGTGAATGGAAATGTGGATGTGGATGTATGTGAATGTGGATGTAGATGTGGATGTATAGATGTGAATGTGGAATGTGGATGTGGATGTATGTATGTATGTGGATGTAGATGTGGATGTATAGATGTGAATGGGAATGGGGATGTGGATGTATGTGAATGTGAATGTAGATGTGGATGTATGTGAATGTGAATGTAGATGTGAATGTGGAATGTGGATGTATAGATGTGGATGTATGGGAATGTGGATGTGGATGTATGTGAATGTGAATGTAGATGTGGATGTATAGATGTGAATGTGGAATGTGGATGTGGATGTATGTATGTATGTGGATGTAGATGTGGATGTATGGATGTGTATGTATGAATGTGGATATGGGATGTGGATGTATAAATGAGGATGTGAAAATGGAGGTAAGCATGTAGATGTGGATGCATGGATGTGAATGTGGATGTGGATGTGGATGTGGATATGGATGTGTATGTATGAATGTGGATATGGGATGTGGATGTATAAATGAGGATGTGAAAATGGAGATAAGCATGTAGATGTGGATGTATGGATGTGAATGTGGATGTGGATGTGGATGTATGGATGTGGATATGGATGTGAATATATGATATGTGATGTGAAGGAATCTGAAGTGAAGAGATGGAAAAGGAGGTGATTGGATGAGTACACATATACATGGAATGTGGAATAAGTAATGTGGATTAATGAGGGATAATGTGGAAAAATGAGAGTTAATATAGAAACTGTATTTGTAAACTGTTTGTAAATGCTGTTTGTAAATGGCTGTTTTATGTCAAGAATGCTGGGGAAGCATTTTGACCGTCTTGTGATTAAGGTCGTGGAGACCTAACTGATAAAGTTGCAACTGCTGACGGAGAGTCAATGGAGGACGTCTCGCGTAGCAAGGTCGACCGAGGTCTTGACCAGCCTCGGTTCGATTAAAATGGTGAGCTTCCGGTACGGTGGATGAGGGACCAAGGAAGCGGCCTATGAGTGAAGCGCTAGGTCACCTGCGAAGGATCCTAGAGGGTGCTGACCATACGGTGCTCGGGCTCTGGGTCGCCTAGGATACCCACGCATGCGTCGAGGAAGATATTGGAACAAGGAGTAAGAGTTGTTTTGTGAAACCGGGCATGGATCTGGTTGACTGACCTTGCTGGTCCTCAACGAATGAGTCCATGGCTCTTTTATATGGATCTGTTGGTTGATCTTGCTGATCTTCAACGAGAGTCCATCTTGATAAGTGATTATATTGCCGAGTATTATGGGCTAGGAACTATGGAAACGGCCTCTGAGTGGACAGGTGGTGAGCGTTCTAGTTGCCAATGATGCCATAGATACTCTGATGAAGGAATGATGGGAAATTTGAGGATCAACCGGATAAATTGGAAGACTGTGATCAGTGGTACTATGGTTTCATTAAAGGATTGTTTTAAAGTTAGCTGATGATAAGAAAAAGGCAATTTCATATTGGGTGTGTAAGTGGTGTGCCTAATTTTATGTTGCATGAACTTCCGGCTAGGGGGCCTTGGAACTCTCTTCCTTGGTACCCGGGACAAAACTTAACCAAATTCCAAATTGGATCCCATCACTACAGTGGTTGGGCGGTTGGCTAACCCATGGGATCGGATGGGGTTAGGCTGGACTGATGGATCCGTAAACCGAGACTCAATTTCTGTTATTACGATAGATGAAGTAAGTCCCGGATAGTAATTGTTCTATGGATAGGAATCAACGGCTGTGCCTCTTGATGGGGAAAAAAGCGTTGATCCCAATGATCCAAGTGCAAGTTTCTTCCTTGATCTGACCAAGTACCGTTAGAGGTGTAGTTGGATCAGCGTGATCAGTAATGATCTTGACTACGTTAGAGTAAAAAATTATCCTGGTGGAATCGCCCGTGCTTTCCGGGTAAGGGAAGTTTTTTCGGGTTCGGTTTTGAAAAACCGACGGATTAGTCTCTTGTCCGGATATCTGTGGACGAGGCCTCGAGTGTGGGTTGCAACTGCTGACGGAGAGTCAATGGAGGACGTCTCGCGTAGCAAGGTCGACCGAGGTCTTGACCAGCCTCGGTTCGATTAAAATGGTGAGCTTCCGGTACGGTGGATGAGGGACCAAGGAAGCGGCCTATGAGTGAAGCGCTAGGTCACCTGCGAAGGATCCTAGAGGGTGCTGACCATACGGTGCTCGGGCTCTGGGTCGCCTAGGATACCCACGCGTGCGTCGAGGAAGATATTGGAACAAGGAGTAGGAGTTGTTTTGTGAAACCGGGCATGGATCTGGTTGACTGACCTTGCTGGTCCTCAACGGATGAGTCCATGGCTCTTTTATATGGATCTGTTGGTTGATCTTGCTGATCTTCAACGAGAGTCCATCTTGATAAGTGATTATATTGCCGAGTATTATGGGCTAGGAACTATGGAAACGGCCTCTGAGTGGACAGGTGGTGAGCGTTCTAGTTGCCAATGATGCCATAGATACTCTGATGAAGGAATGATGGGAAATTTGAGGATCAACCGGATAAATTGGAAGACTGTGATCAGTGGTACTATGGTTTCATTAAAGGATTGTTTTAAAGTTAGCTGATGATAAGAAAAAGGCAATTTCATATTGGGTGTGTAAGTGGTGTGTCTAATTTTATGTTGCATGAACTTCCGGCTAGGGGGCCTTGGAACTCTCTTCCTTGGTACCCGGGACAAAACTTAACCAAATTTCAAATTGGATCCCATCACTACAGTGGTTGGGCGGTTGGCTAACCCATGGGATCGGATGGGGTTAGGCTGGACTGATGGATCCGTAAACCGAGACTCAATTTCTGTTATTACGATAGATGAAGTAAGTCCCGGATAGTAATTGTTCTATGGATAGGAATCAACGGCTGTGCCTCTTGATGGGGAAAAAAGCGTTGATCCCAATGATCCAAGTGCAAGTTTCTTCCTTGATCCGACCGAGTATCTTTATAGGTGCAGTTGGATCAGCGTGATCAATAATGATCTTGACTACGTTAGAGTAAAAAATTATCCTGGTGGAATCGCCCGTGCTTTCCGGGTAAGGGAAGTTTTTTCCGGGTTCGGTTTTGGAAAAACCGACGGATTAGTCTCTTGTCCGGATATCCGTGGACGAGGCCCCGAATGTGGGACCCCTGTCCCGTGCGAGAAGTGCTACTTCCGCTGCTAGTACCCGAATCCGTTGCTCGGTGGGAACAGGGGGACCTCACAGTTGGTATCAGAGCAGCTTTTGAAAGCTAATAAAGATAATTAAATTCTTATCTGAAATTGGTAATAAGAATTCAGAAACAGCATTTTCATAATGTATTTTCATCCCATAAGCTTCTTTAATGAAGAAATTTTAATCAAAGAAATTGTTTTTATAGATGGAAGTTCCACATTTATCTGGTATTCCCGACCTCACCCAGTCTCAAGATATGATTGCATTTGCCTTCGAGCATCTCATCTCTTCCGCTTCAACTCAAACAAGCCGAGTAAGACTTGCACGCCATTTCACGGATTTATATTTTCCTACCCCAGTGGAGAGAATACAACATAAGTGGGTTGCAGGGCAATATGTCCACGCCCATTGTAACCGCCGTACAATGCTGTGGCAGAATCTCTCATTGACTATGATCCTGTTAAAGCTGAAAATGGTGCGTGGTGTCATTCTATATCATTCGACACCTCGAAATTTCAGACTTTCATATCAAATTTATAGACTCCTTAGTCGATTTATCCCTAAGGAGAAAATAATAACTTCCTTCGCAGTTAGAGAACTTATGTAACAGGGCATGACTATGGCCCAGTATCGTCGTCTTATACGTCTCTCGAAGAGATTTTGAATTTTGGAGCCGAGCCACTCTATGTAATTATTGCAACTTGTATATAAATATACAAATGTTTTTTTTACGGACGATCGGATAAAGAAAAATCTATTTATCAGACTTAAGTCATAGATCTCCAATAAGATCAACTGAGGAGCAAATTATGTTAAAAGTTTATCAAGACGCACAAAAAGGTTGTAATTGTTTGATATAATTCATACAAATTGTTAATTCAAATTGAAATTCGTAAATTAGTAATTGGGTCTTCAATTGGAAGTACCGCAATTGTATGGAACCCTGACTTGCTTGAGACCTAGACATGATGGTATTTACCTTATAGTTTCGAGTATCATGACTATCCGTATATACCGAGGGTATAACTGCAGCTCTTTACCGACAGTATATACGAGTAAATCTAAGACTTGAAATTATAAGCGTTAATGCTATCCAGAGGATGATTTCGAATGTGGTTGATATGATTTTTAATTCTGTTTGAGAATTGATGAATTGATTTGGATTCTGATTGAAAAATGATGATCCTTGAAAATGGGTTGAAATGTAATAAGCTGAGCGAAACCACAATGTGGATGATTGGGACGAGTCCCTGTAATGATAAATGATGAAAATGATTCAGCAAATCACTATGAGATTAGTGGATTATGTTGTCAAATTGCTACTGTTAATACTTGAGACGGTAGATCAAGTTAAGGGATGACAAATTGAGAACTTGCTTAACTTAAATTCCGTGGAGGAATGTTCTGAAGGAAATTTTCGGTCTAATGGACCATTATCGTGTTAAAGATATGAATGATATGATTTGAATGAATTGTTATTTAATGATGAATTCTATATAAGGGATATTTATCCCCATATTCTGTTGGGTTGACCGGAATATAAGGAACCCCAGAATAAATTGGATCTTAAGCAAAAAAGTTGTCCTCTACTTGCGAGATGAGGACATCTTGCACCTTTTAAGCGGGGTAGAATGTAAGATTCCTCCCCCGACCTTAGAGGTATACAGGAGTAAGAATCTCCCTTTCTGATCTTATAATTATTCTCTCTCTAAAATAAAAGAAAGATTCTGTTTAAAAAAGGAAGAACCTTTTTCCTGAATACTTCTCAAGAGTCCCACCTGTTTTAAGGATTCAGAACAACGAGTTCAGAAGTGAGAATCGATGTTTTGGATATCAAGGTTTTGGTCTCGAGTACGGCCCAAAAGAAGTTCTTTATCTCTTGGGAAGTATAAGAAGTTATCTCCCAGATATTGTGGACCAAAGAAAGTAGGTGATTTAGCTTACGAACTTCTTTTATCTCCTCATCTCAAAGTTCTGAATACCGTCTATAGAAAAATGTGCCAAACCCAAATCATGGAAAGACGGTAAAACTTCAGTGGCAAGTTACTGTTGACTTCTAAGTTACGCTAGCTGTCGTAACTTTTACTTGTCGTTCACAGTAATCTTACTTCCATCGATCTTCTTTCTTTCTTAATCTCCTTCATGGCTTGGCAACAAGAATTAGTTTTATCCATAATGATTCCTCACCTTCAAGACGCAAGTGAGTCTGTGAAGAAGGATTTTATAGAACAGTATGAGCGCTCACTTTTCCCTCACTTGGGAACTTCTGTAGCGCAGACCAAATGGCGGACCTATCAAGACATAACTAGGGTAACACCCTGGGGTCAGCAGCACTTTCGCAACAATGTCCGCTTGGCCATGGTTATTGAAGCCTTGGGTTTGGGTCCCCGATACTACTGCGTCATGAGATCAAGGCATCCTGGGTTTTCTGAGCGGGTCTTCTTATTGGCGTGTTTTCTTCCTCATGAGAAGATATGCCTTTACCCCGTTTTTGGCTTGCCTCTCAGAGGTCCTTTTGTTAGATCACCTCATACCACTGAGATAGGTGCGGCAATAACCAGCAGAATCATTCCCATAGATGAGTTACCCTATACTTGTGCAGCTTGTGAGTGCTGCTTTTGTGATCATATGATGGACGGGCTTATAGAAGTGTAAAGAGTTCTTCTATCTTTACTGTATAAGTTCCGAGAATGAATAAAGTTTAAATCTTGTTCTTATCTTGAATCTTGCTCTCTTTGAGACTTTTTCTTGGTGGTTAATCCTGATTTAAATTTTTCTCTAAGTCTCATAATTCGTGCATCTTGCGAAATTATCCCAGTTTGCGAGATGAGGACATCTCGCGTTTTTTAAGTGGGGTAGAATGTAAGATTCCTCCCCCAAACCCCCTTTTTGATGTCTAGTATCTTCTTCTATAATCAATCCCTCTTCAGAAATATAAAAGACTTGTTTCTAACTGTTTTAACCTAGAGAGAGAAAATATTCTAGAGAGAGAATATTCAGATTTTTAATATTTTTAGATAGAAAATTATCTCATCTTATTAAAATAAGTTCCCCTAAAACAGAAATTCAAAAAAGAACTTTCCAATGTGCAATTGGAATTAATTGGAAATGTGTATAAAGGACCTTAGTCTAAGGGCCTAGATTTTCAGAAATTTTTGGATTATGGTCCAATTAAGGTTCCTATGGGCCAATAGCATCAATCCATGTGTAGGGAGGAGATAAATCCAACTTGTAAAAAGAAAATACCCAAAAATGAGTAAATGCTCACATGAGGTGAAGAGTTGAAAATGTACAAGGTTTATTAGTAAAAAATTATGAGCAATATTAAAAGTATGACATATGTAAGGAAGGGGAGTTCTTTAAAGGAGGTGCATATTTCACATAAGATGAAGAGTTGAAAATGTACAAGGTTTATTAGTAAAAAAACTATGAGCAATATTAAAAATATGACATATGTAAGGAAGGGGAGTTCTTTAAAGGAGGTGCATATTTCACATGCTTGAATGAGTTTTAAACTCATAAAAATTGAGATATTTCATCTCTCCTCTCTCCTCATTCAAGTCTAGTTCCAAAAAGTTAGCTTAACTGACCTAAAAATGGTCAAATATTGACCAAACTGATTTAGAAAATTCTAGAATCAGTTTGTTTGGTTAGGAGCTCAATTTTTCCTATAAATAGAAGCCTCACCCTTGTTGAAAAATATATAGTGTTTATGCATCGTTACTCTACTCCACCTAAGCCAAGAACTGTGAATTCATTTAATAATTCACTAGTTTTTGGAGTTTCCCTCTTTCTTCAATCCCCATTAGTGGCTCCATCAACATACTTAACCAATTGATTGGTTGGGGGCCTCTACCATGAACAAAGAATCAAGCAAGTTGTAAGGTAATTAGTGAATATTGATCTTTCTATAATTTCTCAATGTTTCTCTCTTCTCAACCCCTCTCAAGCTTGAGAAGTTTAATTGGTATGGTTTTTTTTTAAATGCTATTGAAGTTTGAATAGTAGTGAAGAGTTACATAATTTAATAAATGCTATTGAAGTTAATTTTCATTTATGTTTAAATTCTAATGATTCTTATGTAAATTCTCTCTCTCACTCAAGAAATGGTTATACTCATGACCCGTTCTCAATCCAAATCAAGCTTTCATAAAGCTTTTCCTTAACCCAAGATTAAGCTATGCTTGAGGCCAAATTAATGGCTTTTTTCTATGCTTTTAGTTTATGTATATTGATGATTCAATCCATTATGGATTAATAATCCAATTAGAGATCATTTTAATTATTTCCTTAATGATAAGTATTATCCCTTAGAAAAATTGAGATTTATCAGTCATAGCAGCGGAGCTATGGCAAAATTTTTATAAAAATTATGCATAAAATAATCTCATTCAAAGCATAAAAAGAGGACTTCCTACCATATTCTAGGAATTATCATCCTAGATTAATTGAAAGAATTTCATTACAATCATGGAGAAATTGAATTTTAATATTATGCATAAAGGATAAGTTTTTATATCAAAAGTGTTATTTTTACCATTTTTATTTCATACATAGAAGTATGCAAAATGGATAAATTTTTATATCAAAAGTGTTATTTTTACCATTTTTATTTCATGCATAGAAGTATGCATAATGGATAAATTTTTATATCAAAAGTGTTATTTTTACCATTTTTATTTCATGCATAGAAGTATGCATAAAGGAAAAATTTTTATATCAAAAGTGTTACTTTTATCATTTTTAATTTTCATGCATAAAAGTATGCATAAAAGAAAAATTTTATATCAAAAGTGTTACTTTTATCATTTTTAATTTTCATGCATAGAAGTATGCATAAAGGAAAATTTTTATATCAAAAGTGTTACTTTTATCATTTTTAATTTTCATGCATAGAAGTATGCATAAAGGAAAAATTTTTATATCAAAAGTGTTACTTTTATCATATTGGATTTCATGCATATAGGTATGCATAAAAGATATTCTTTTTATACTAAAAGTATGATTTTCCTCATAAATGGATTTTATGCTTAACTTAGATGCATAAGAGAAATTCTTTTATTCTAAAAGTATAATTCCCTACCAAATTGAAATCATGCATAAGAAGATGCATAAAAGATTGATTTTAATTTCGAAAGTGTTAGTCTCCTTAAATGGAATTTATGTATAAATAAATGTGTAGAGAAATCTTATATCAAATAAAAGAATTCTTTTAAAAAAAAAAGATATGAAATGTGATAAGATGTGATAAGAATTGATAAGATGCGTATGGAAAGTGATAGGATGTGATAAGAGGTGTGATAAGAGGTGATAAGATGCTTATGAAATAAGTTAGGATGTGATAAGATGAATTAAGATGTGTATGGGGGGATGAGGTAAGAAGTGTATGTGATAGGATAAGATGTATATGGGTTGTGATAGGGCGAGAATGGATGTGATGTAAAAGATTAGATGTGAAGGTATATGGGGTTATATAAATGGGAATGTGAAAATGGATGTATGTATGTGGATGTGTGGATATGGAGATGGGAGTGTGGATGTATGAACATGAAAATGGATATATGCATGAAGATGTATATGCATAGATGTAAATGTGGATGTAGATGTGGATGTATAGATGTGAATGGATGTGGATGTATAGATGTGAATGGAAATGTGGATGTGGATGTATGTGAATGTGGATGTAGATGTGGATGTATAGATGTGAATGTGGAATGTGGATGTGGATGTATGTATGTATGTGGATGTAGATGTGGATGTATAGATGTGAATGGGAATGGGGATGTGGATGTATGGGAATGTGAATGTAGATGTGGATGTATGTGAATGTGAATGTAGATGTGAATGTGGAATGTGGATGTATAGATGTGGATGTATGGGAATGTGGATGTGGATGTATGTGAATGTGAATGTAGATGTGGATGTATAGATGTGAATGTGGAATGTGGATGTGGATGTATGTATGTATGTGGATGTAGATGTGGATGTATGGATGTGAATGCGGATGTGGATGTGGATGTATGGATGTGGATGTATAGATGTGAATGGAAATGTGGATGTGGATGTATGTGAATGTGGATGTAGATGTGGATGTATAGATGTGAATGTGGAATGTGGATGTGGATGTATGTATGTATGTGGATGTAGATGTGGATGTATAGATGTGAATGGGAATGGGGATGTGGATGTATGTGAATGTGAATGTAGATGTGGATGTATGTGAATGTGAATGTAGATGTGAATGTGGAATGTGGATGTATAGATGTGGATGTATGGGAATGTGGATGTGGATGTATGTGAATGTGAATGTAGATGTGGATGTATAGATGTGAATGTGGAATGTGGATGTGGATGTATGTATGTATGTGGATGTAGATGTGGATGTATGGATGTGTATGTATGAATGTGGATATGGGATGTGGATGTATAAATGAGGATGTGAAAATGGAGGTAAGCATGTAGATGTGGATGCATGGATGTGAATGTGGATGTGGATGTGGATGTGGATATGGATGTGTATGTATGAATGTGGATATGGGATGTGGATGTATAAATGAGGATGTGAAAATGGAGATAAGCATGTAGATGTGGATGTATGGATGTGAATGTGGATGTGGATGTGGATGTATGGATGTGGATATGGATGTGAATATATGATATGTGATGTGAAGGAATCTGAAGTGAAGAGATGGAAAAGGAGGTGATTGGATGAGTACACATATACATGGAATGTGGAATAAGTAATGTGGATTAATGAGGGATAATGTGGAAAAATAAAAGTTAATATAGAAACTGTATTTGTAAACTGTTTGTAAATGCTGTTTGTAAATGGCTGTTTTATGTCAAGAATGCTGGGGAAGCATTTTGACCGTCTTGTGATTAAGGTCGTGGAGACCTAACTGATAAAGTTGCAACTGCTGCCTGACGGAGAGTCAATGGAGGACGTCTCGCGTAGCAAGGTCGACCGAGGTCTTGACCAGCCTCGGTTCGATTAAAATGGTGAGCTTCCGGTACGGTGGATGAGGGACCAAGGAAGCGGCCTATGAGTGAAGCGCTAGGTCACCTGCGAAGGATCCTAGAGGGTGCTGACCATACGGTGCTCGGGCTCTGGGTCGCCTAGGATACCCACGCATGCGTCGAGGAAGATATTGGAACAAGGAGTAAGAGTTGTTTTGTGAAACCGGGCATGGATCTGGTTGACTGACCTTGCTGGTCCTCAACGGATGAGTCCATGGCTCTTTTATATGGATCTGTTGGTTGATCTTGCTGATCTTCAACGAGAGTCCATCTTGATAAGTGATTATATTGCCGAGTATTATGGGCTAGGAACTATGGAAACGGCCTCTGAGTGGACAGGTGGTGAGCGTTCTAGTTGCCAATGATGCCATAGATACTCTGATGAAGGAATGATGGGAAATTTGAGGATCAACCGGATAAATTGGAAGACTGTGATCAGTGGTACTATGGTTTCATTAAAGGATTGTTTTAAAGTTAGCTGATGATAAGAAAAAGGCAATTTCATATTGGGTGTGTAAGTGGTGTGCCTAATTTTATGTTGCATGAACTTCCGGCTAGGGGGCCTTGGAACTCTCTTCCTTGGTACCCGGGACAAAACTTAACCAAATTCCAAATTGGATCCCATCACTACAGTGGTTGGGCGGTTGGCTAACCCATGGGATCGGATGGGGTTAGGCTGGACTGATGGATCCGTAAACCGAGACTCAATTTCTGTTATTACGATAGATGAAGTAAGTCCCGGATAGTAATTGTTCTATGGATAGGAATCAACGGCTGTGCCTCTTGATGGGGAAAAAAGCGTTGATCCCAATGATCCAAGTGCAAGTTTCTTCCTTGATCTGACCAAGTACCGTTAGAGGTGTAGTTGGATCAGCGTGATCAGTAATGATCTTGACTACGTTAGAGTAAAAAATTATCCTGGTGGAATCGCCCGTGCTTTCCGGGTAAGGGAAGTTTTTTCGGGTTCGGTTTTGAAAAACCGACGGATTAGTCTCTTGTCCGGATATCTGTGGACGAGGCCTCGAGTGTGGGTTGCAACTGCTGACGGAGAGTCAATGGAGGACGTCTCGCGTAGCAAGGTCGACCGAGGTCTTGACCAGCCTCGGTTCGATTAAAATGGTGAGCTTCCGGTACGGTGGATGAGGGACCAAGGAAGCGGCCTATGAGTGAAGCGCTAGGTCACCTGCGAAGGATCCTAGAGGGTGCTGACCATACGGTGCTCGGGCTCTGGGTCGCCTAGGATACCCACGCGTGCGTCGAGGAAGATATTGGAACAAGGAGTAAGAGTTGTTTTGTGAAACCGGGCATGGATCTGGTTGACTGACCTTGCTGGTCCTCAACGGATGAGTCCATGGCTCTTTTATATGGATCTGTTGGTTGATCTTGCTGATCTTCAACGAGAGTCCATCTTGATAAGTGATTATATTGCCGAGTATTATGGGCTAGGAACTATGGAAACGGCCTCTGAGTGGACAGGTGGTGAGCGTTCTAGTTGCCAATGATGCCATAGATACTCTGATGAAGGAATGATGGGAAATTTGAGGATCAACCGGATAAATTGGAAGACTGTGATCAGTGGTACTATGGTTTCATTAAAGGATTGTTTTAAAGTTAGCTGATGATAAGAAAAAGGCAATTTCATATTGGGTGTGTAAGTGGTGTGCCTAATTTTATGTTGCATGAACTTCCGGCTAGGGGGCCTTGGAACTCTCTTCCTTGGTACCCGGGACAAAACTTAACCAAATTCCAAATTGGATCCCATCACTACAGTGGTTGGGCGGTTGGCTAACCCATGGGATCGGATGGGGTTAGGCTGGACTGATGGATCCGTAAACCGAGACTCAATTTCTGTTATTACGATAGATGAAGTAAGTCCCGGATAGTAATTGTTCTATGGATAGGAATCAACGGCTGTGCCTCTTGATGGGGAAAAAAGCGTTGATCCCAATGATCCAAGTGCAAGTTTCTTCCTTGATCCGACCGAGTATCTTTATAGGTGCAGTTGGATCAGCGTGATCAATAATGATCTTGACTACGTTAGAGTAAAAAATTATCCTGGTGGAATCGCCCGTGCTTTCCGGGTAAGGGAAGTTTTTTCCGGGTTCGGTTTTGGAAAAACCGACGGATTAGTCTCTTGTCCGGATATCCGTGGACGAGGCCCCGAATGTGGGACCCCTGTCCCGTGCGAGAAGTGCTACTTCCGCTGCTAGTACCCGAATCCGTTGCTCGGTGGGAACAGGGGGACCTCACAGTTGGTATCAGAGCAGCTTTTGAAAGCTAATAAAGATAATTAAATTCTTATCTGAAATTGGTAATAAGAATTCAGAAACAGCATTTTCATAATGTATTTTCATCCCATAAGCTTCTTTAATGAAGAAATTTTAATCAAAGAAATTGTTTTTATAGATGGAAGTTCCACATTTATCTGGTATTCCCGACCTCACCCAGTCTCAAGATATGATTGCATTTGCCTTCGAGCATCTCATCTCTTCCGCTTCAACTCAAACAAGCCGAGTAAGACTTGCACGCCATTTCACGGATTTATATTTTCCTACCCCAGTGGAGAGAATACAACATAAGTGGGTTGCAGGGCAATATGTCCACGCCCATTGTAACCGCCGTACAATGCTGTGGCAGAATCTCTCATTGACTATGATCCTGTTAAAGCTGAAAATGGTGCGTGGTGTCATTCTATATCATTCGACACCTCGAAATTTCAGACTTTTATATCAAATTTATAGACTCCTTAGTCGATTTATCCCTAAGGAGAAAATAATAACTTCCTTCGCAGTTAGAGAACTTATGTAACAGGGCATGACTATGGCCCAGTATCGTCGTCTTATACGTCTCTCGAAGAGATTTTGAATTTTGGAGCCGAGCCACTCTATGTAATTATTGCAACTTGTATATAAATATACAAATGTTTTTTTTACGGACGATCGGATAAAGAAAAATCTATTTATCAGACTTAAGTCATAGATCTCCAATAAGATCAACTGAGGAGCAAATTATGTTAAAAGTTTATCAAGACGCACAAAAAGGTTGTAATTGTTTGATATAATTCATACAAATTGTTAATTCAAATTGAAATTTGTAAATTAGTAATTGGGTCTTCAATTGGAAGTACCGCAATTGTATGGAACCCTGACTTGCTTGAGACCTAGACATGATGGTATTTACCTTATAGTTTCGAGTATCATGACTATCCGTATATACCGAGGGTATAACTGCAGCTCTTTACCGACAGTATATACGAGTAAATCTAAGACTTGAAATTATAAGCGTTAATGCTATCCAGAGGATGATTTCGAATGTGGTTGATATGATTTTTAATTCTGTTTGAGAATTGATGAATTGATTTGGATTCTGATTGAAAAATGATGATCCTTGAAAATGGGTTGAAATGTAATAAGCTGAGCGAAACCACAATGTGGATGATTGGGACGAGTCCCTGTAATGATAAATGATGAAAATGATTCAGCAAATCACTATGAGATTAGTGGATTATGTTGTCAAATTGCTACTGTTAATACTTGAGACGGTAGATCAAGTTAAGGGATGACAAATTGAGAACTTGCTTAACTTAAATTCCGTGGAGGAATGTTCTGAAGGAAATTTTCGGTCTAATGGACCATTATCGTGTTAAAGATATGAATGATATGATTTGAATGAATTGTTATTTAATGATGAATTCTATATAAGGGATATTTATCCCCATATTCTGTTGGGTTGACCGGAATATAAGGAACCCCAGAATAAATTGGATCTTAAGCAAAAAAGTTGTCCTCTACTTGCGAGATGAGGACATCTTGCACCTTTTAAGTGGGGTAGAATGTAAGATTCCTCCCCCGACCTTAGAGGTATACAGGAGTAAGAATCTCCCTTTCTGATCTTATAATTATTCTCTCTCTAAAATAAAAGAAAGATTCTGTTTAAAAAAGGAAGAACCTTTTTCCTGAATACTTCTCAAGAGTCCCACCTGTTTTAAGGATTCAGAACAACGAGTTCAGAAGTGAGAATCGATGTTTTGGATATCAAGGTTTTGGTCTCGAGTACGGCCCAAAAGAAGTTCTTTATCTCTTGGGAAGTATAAGAAGTTATCTCCCAGATATTGTGGACCAAAGAAAGTAGGTGATTTAGCTTACGAACTTCTTTTATCTCCTCATCTCAAAGTTCTGAATACCTTCTATAGAAAAATGTGCCAAACCCAAATCATGGAAAGACGGTAAAACTTCAGTGGCAAGTTACTGTTGACTTCTAAGTTACGCTAGCTGTCGTAACTTTTACTTGTCGTTCACAGTAATCTTACTTCCATCGATCTTCTTTCTTTCTTAATCTCCTTCATGGCTTGGCAACAAGAATTAGTTTTATCCATAATGATTCCTCACCTTCAAGACGCAAGTGAGTCTGTGAAGAAGGATTTTATAGAACAGTATGAGCGCTCACTTTTCCCTCACTTGGGAACTTCTGTAGCGCAGACCAAATGGCGGACCTATCAAGACATAACTAGGGTAACACCCTGGGGTCAGCAGCACTTTCGCAACAATGTCCGCTTGGCCATGGTTATTGAAGCCTTGGGTTTGGGTCCCCGATACTACTGCGTCATGAGATCAAGGCATCCTGGGTTTTCTGAGCGGGTCTTCTTATTGGCGTGTTTTCTTCCTCATGAGAAGATATGCCTTTACCCCGTTTTTGGCTTGCCTCTCAGAGGTCCTTTTGTTAGATCACCTCATACCACTGAGATAGGTGCGGCAATAACCAGCAGAATCATTCCCATAGATGAGTTACCCTATACTTGTGCAGCTTGTGAGTGCTGCTTTTGTGATCATATGATGGACGGGCTTATAGAAGTGTAAAGAGTTCTTCTATCTTTACTGTATAAGTTCCGAGAATGAATAAAGTTTAAATCTTGTTCTTATCTTGAATCTTGCTCTCTTTGAGACTTTTTCTTGGTGGTTAATCCTGATTTAAATTTTTCTCTAAGTCTCATAATTCGTGCATCTTGCGAAATTATCCCAGTTTGCGAGATGAGGACATCTCGCGTTTTTTAAGTGGGGTAGAATGTAAGATTCCTCCCCCAAACCCCCTTTTTGATGTCTAGTATCTTCTTCTATAATCAATCCCTCTTCAGAAATATAAAAGACTTGTTTCTAACTGTTTTAACCTAGAGAGAGAAAATATTCTAGAGAGAGAATATTCAGATTTTTAATATTTTTAGATAGAAAATTATCTCATCTTATTAAAATAAGTTCCCCTAAAACAGAAATTCAAAAAAGAACTTTCCAATGTGCAATTGGAATTAATTGGAAATGTGTATAAAGGACCTTAGTCTAAGGGCCTAGATTTTCAGAAATTTTTGGATTATGGTCCAATTAAGGTTCCTATGGGCCAATAGCATCAATCCATGTGTAGGGAGGAGATAAATCCAACTTGTAAAAAGAAAATACCCAAAAATGAGTAAATGCTCACATGAGGTGAAGAGTTGAAAATGTACAAGGTTTATTAGTAAAAAATTATGAGCAATATTAAAAGTATGACATATGTAAGGAAGGGGAGTTCTTTAAAGGAGGTGCATATTTCACATAAGATGAAGAGTTGAAAATGTACAAGGTTTATTAGTAAAAAAACTATGAGCAATATTAAAAATATGACATATGTAAGGAAGGGGAGTTCTTTAAAGGAGGTGCATATTTCACATGCTTGAATGAGTTTTAAACTCATAAAAATTGAGATATTTCATCTCTCCTCTCTCCTCATTCAAGTCTAGTTCCAAAAAGTTAGCTTAACTGACCTAAAAATGGTCAAATATTGACCAAACTGATTTAGAAAATTCTAGAATCAGTTTGTTTGGTTAGGAGCTCAATTTTTCCTATAAATAGAAGCCTCACCCTTGTTGAAAAATATATAGTGTTTATGCATCGTTACTCTACTCCACCTAAGCCAAGAACTGTGAATTCATTTAATAATTCACTAGTTTTTGGAGTTTCCCTCTTTCTTCAATCCCCATTAGTGGCTCCATCAACATACTTAACCAATTGATTGGTTGGGGGCCTCTACCATGAACAAAGAATCAAGCAAGTTGTAAGGTAATTAGTGAATATTGATCTTTCTATAATTTCTCAATGTTTCTCTCTTCTCAACCCCTCTCAAGCTTGAGAAGTTTAATTGGTATGGTTTTTTTTTAAATGCTATTGAAGTTTGAATAGTAGTGAAGAGTTACATAATTTAATAAATGCTATTGAAGTTAATTTTCATTTATGTTTAAATTCTAATGATTCTTATGTAAATTCTCTCTCTCACTCAAGAAATGGTTATACTCATGACCCGTTCTCAATCCAAATCAAGCTTTCATAAAGCTTTTCCTTAACCCAAGATTAAGCTATGCTTGAGGCCAAATTAATGGCTTTTTTTTTATGCTTTTAGTTTATGTATATTGATGATTCAATCCATTATGGATTAATAATCCAATTAGAGATCATTTTAATTATTTCCTTAATGATAAGTATTATCCCTTAGAAAAATTGAGATTTATCAGTCATAGCAGCGGAGCTATGGCAAAATTTTTATAAAAATTATGCATAAAATAATCTCATTCAAAGCATAAAAAGAGGACTTCCTACCATATTCTAGGAATTATCATCCTAGATTAATTGAAAGAATTTCATTACAATCATGGAGAAATTGAATTTTAATATTATGCATAAAGGATAAGTTTTTATATCAAAAGTGTTATTTTTACCATTTTTATTTCATACATAGAAGTATGCAAAATGGATAAATTTTTATATCAAAAGTGTTATTTTTACCATTTTTATTTCATGCATAGAAGTATGCATAATGGATAAATTTTTATATCAAAAGTGTTATTTTTACCATTTTTATTTCATGCATAGAAGTATGCATAAAGGAAAAATTTTTATATCAAAAGTGTTACTTTTATCATTTTTAATTTTCATGCATAAAAGTATGCATAAAAGAAAAATTTTATATCAAAAGTGTTACTTTTATCATTTTTAATTTTCATGCATAGAAGTATGCATAAAGGAAAATTTTTATATCAAAAGTGTTACTTTTATCATTTTTAATTTTCATGCATAGAAGTATGCATAAAGGAAAAATTTTTATATCAAAAGTGTTACTTTTATCATATTGGATTTCATGCATATAGGTATGCATAAAAGATATTCTTTTTATACTAAAAGTATGATTTTCCTCATAAATGGATTTTATGCTTAACTTAGATGCATAAGAGAAATTCTTTTATTCTAAAAGTATAATTCCCTACCAAATTGAAATCATGCATAAGAAGATGCATAAAAGATTGATTTTAATTTCGAAAGTGTTAGTCTCCTTAAATGGAATTTATGTATAAATAAATGTGTAGAGAAATCTTATATCAAATAAAAGAATTCTTTAAAAAAAAAAGATATGAAATGTGATAAGATGTGATAAGAATTGATAAGATGCGTATGGAAAGTGATAGGATGTGATAAGAGGTGTGATAAGAGGTGATAAGATGCTTATGAAATAAGTTAGGATGTGATAAGATGAATTAAGATGTGTATGGGGGGATGAGGTAAGAAGTGTATGTGATAGGATAAGATGTATATGGGTTGTGATAGGGCGAGAATGGATGTGATGTAAAAGATTAGATGTGAAGGTATATGGGGTTATATAAATGGGAATGTGAAAATGGATGTATGTATGTGGATGTGTGGATATGGAGATGGGAGTGTGGATGTATGAACATGAAAATGGATATATGCATGAAGATGTATATGCATAGATGTAAATGTGGATGTAGATGTGGATGTATAGATGTGAATGGATGTGGATGTATAGATGTGAATGGAAATGTGGATGTGGATGTATGTGAATGTGGATGTAGATGTGGATGTATAGATGTGAATGTGGAATGTGGATGTGGATGTATGTATGTATGTGGATGTAGATGTGGATGTATAGATGTGAATGGGAATGGGGATGTGGATGTATGGGAATGTGAATGTAGATGTGGATGTATGTGAATGTGAATGTAGATGTGAATGTGGAATGTGGATGTATGGGAATGTGGATGTGGATGTATGTGAATGTGAATGTAGATGTGGATGTATAGATGTGAATGTGGAATGTGGATGTGGATGTATGTATGTATGTGGATGTAGATGTGGATGTATGGATGTGAATGCGGATGTGGATGTGGATGTATGGATGTGGATGTATAGATGTGAATGGAAATGTGGATGTGGATGTATGTGAATGTGGATGTAGATGTGGATGTATAGATGTGAATGTGGAATGTGGATGTGGATGTATGTATGTATGTGGATGTAGATGTGGATGTATAGATGTGAATGGGAATGGGGATGTGGATGTATGTGAATGTGAATGTAGATGTGGATGTATGTGAATGTGAATGTAGATGTGAATGTGGAATGTGGATGTATAGATGTGGATGTATGGGAATGTGGATGTGGATGTATGTGAATGTGAATGTAGATGTGGATGTATAGATGTGAATGTGGAATGTGGATGTGGATGTATGTATGTATGTGGATGTAGATGTGGATGTATGGATGTGTATGTATGAATGTGGATATGGGATGTGGATGTATAAATGAGGATGTGAAAATGGAGGTAAGCATGTAGATGTGGATGCATGGATGTGAATGTGGATGTGGATGTGGATGTGGATATGGATGTGTATGTATGAATGTGGATATGGGATGTGGATGTATAAATGAGGATGTGAAAATGGAGATAAGCATGTAGATGTGGATGTATGGATGTGAATGTGGATGTGGATGTGGATGTATGGATGTGGATATGGATGTGAATATATGATATGTGATGTGAAGGAATCTGAAGTGAAGAGATGGAAAAGGAGGTGATTGGATGAGTACACATATACATGGAATGTGGAATAAGTAATGTGGATTAATGAGGGATAATGTGGAAAAATGAGAGTTAATATAGAAACTGTATTTGTAAACTGTTTGTAAATGCTGTTTGTAAATGGCTGTTTTATGTCAAGAATGCTGGGGAAGCATTTTGACCGTCTTGTGATTAAGGTCGTGGAGAGCTAACTGATAAAGTTGCAACTGCTGCCTGACGGAGAGTCAATGGAGGACGTCTCGCGTAGCAAGGTCGACCGAGGTCTTGACCAGCCTCGGTTCGATTAAAATGGTGAGCTTCCGGTACGGTGGATGAGGGACCAAGGAAGCGGCCTATGAGTGAAGCGCTAGGTCACCTGCGAAGGATCCTAGAGGGTGCTGACCATACGGTGCTCGGGCTCTGGGTCGCCTAGGATACCCACGCGTGCGTCGAGGAAGATATTGGAACAAGGAGTAAGAGTTGTTTTGTGAAACCGGGCATGGATCTGGTTGACTGACCTTGCTGGTCCTCAACGGATGAGTCCATGGCTCTTTTATATGGATCTGTTGGTTGATCTTGCTGATCTTCAACGAGAGTCCATCTTGATAAGTGATTATATTGCCAAGTATTATGGGCTAGGAACTATGGAAACGGCCTCTGAGTGGACAGGTGGTGAGCGTTCTAGTTGCCAATGATGCCATAGATACTCTGATGAAGGAATGATGGGAAATTTGAGGATCAACCGGATAAATTGGAAGACTGTGATCAGTGGTACTATGGTTTCATTAAAGGATTGTTTTAAAGTTAGCTGATGATAAGAAAAAGGCAATTTCATATTGGGTGTGTAAGTGGTGTGCCTAATTTTATGTTGCATGAACTTCCGGCTAGGGGGCCTTGGAACTCTCTTCCTTGGTACCCGGGACAAAACTTAACCAAATTCCAAATTGGATCCCATCACTACAGTGGTTGGGCGGTTGGCTAACCCATGGGATCGGATGGGGTTAGGCTGGACTGATGGATCCGTAAACCGAGACTCAATTTCTGTTATTACGATAGATGAAGTAAGTCCCGGATAGTAATTGTTCTATGGATAGGAATCAACGGCTGTGCCTCTTGATGGGGAAAAAAGCGTTGATCCCAATGATCCAAGTGCAAGTTTCTTCCTTGATCTGACCAAGTACCGTTAGAGGTGTAGTTGGATCAGCGTGATCAGTAATGATCTTGACTACGTTAGAGTAAAAAATTATCCTGGTGGAATCGCCCGTGCTTTCCGGGTAAGGGAAGTTTTTTCGGGTTCGGTTTTGAAAAACCGACGGATTAGTCTCTTGTCCGGATATCTGTGGACGAGGCCCCGAGTGTGGGTTGCAACTGCTGACGGAGAGTCAATGGAGGACGTCTCGCGTAGCAAGGTCGACCGAGGTCTTGACCAGCCTCGGTTCGATTAAAATGGTGAGCTTCCGGTACGGTGGATGAGGGACCAAGGAAGCGGCCTATGAGTGAAGCGCTAGGTCACCTGCGAAGGATCCTAGAGGGTGCTGACCATACGGTGCTCGGGCTCTGGGTCGCCTAGGATACCCACGCGTGCGTCGAGGAAGATATTGGAACAAGGAGTAAGAGTTGTTTTGTGAAACCGGGCATGGATCTGGTTGACTGACCTTGCTGGTCCTCAACGGATGAGTCCATGGCTCTTTTATATGGATCTGTTGGTTGATCTTGCTGATCTTCAACGAGAGTCCATCTTGATAAGTGATTATATTGCCGAGTATTATGGGCTAGGAACTATGGAAACGGCCTCTGAGTGGACAGGTGGTGAGCGTTCTAGTTGCCAATGATGCCATAGATACTCTGATGAAGGAATGATGGGAAATTTGAGGATCAACCGGATAAATTGGAAGACTGTGATCAGTGGTACTATGGTTTCATTAAAGGATTGTTTTAAAGTTAGCTGATGATAAGAAAAAGGCAATTTCATATTGGGTGTGTAAGTGGTGTGCCTAATTTTATGTTGCATGAACTTCCGGCTAGGGGGCCTTGGAACTCTCTTCCTTGGTACCCGGGACAAAACTTAACCAAATTTCAAATTGGATCCCATCACTACAGTGGTTGGGCGGTTGGCTAACCCATGGGATCGGATGGGGTTAGGCTGGACTGATGGATCCGTAAACCGAGACTCAATTTCTGTTATTACGATAGATGAAGTAAGTCCCGGATAGTAATTGTTCTATGGATAGGAATCAACGGCTGTGCCTCTTGATGGGGAAAAAAGCGTTGATCCCAATGATCCAAGTGCAAGTTTCTTCCTTGATCCGACCGAGTATCTTTATAGGTGCAGTTGGATCAGCGTGATCAGTAATGATCTTGACTACGTTAGAGTAAAAAATTATCCTGGTGGAATCGCCCGTGCTTTCCGGGTAAGGGAAGTTTTTTCCGGGTTCGGTTTTGGAAAAACCGACGGATTAGTCTCTTGTCCGGATATTCGTGGACGAGGCCCCGAATGTGGGACCCCTGTCCCGTGCGAGAAGTGCTACTTCCGCTGCTAGTACCCGAATCCGTTGCTCGGTGGGAACAGGGGGACCTCACAGTTGGTATCAGAGCAGCTTTTGAAAGCTAATAAAGATAATTAAATTCTTATCTGAAATTGGTAATAAGAATTCAGAAACAGCATTTTCATAATGTATTTTCATCCCATAAGCTTCTTTAATGAAGAAATTTTAATCAAAGAAATTGTTTTTATAGATGGAAGTTCCACATTTATCTGGTATTCCCGACCTCACCCAGTCTCAAGATATGATTGCATTTGCCTTCGAGCATCTCATCTCTTCCGCTTCAACTCAAACAAGCCGAGTAAGACTTGCACGCCATTTCACGGATTTATATTTTCCTACCCCAGTGGAGAGAATACAACATAAGTGGGTTGCAGGGCAATATGTCCACGCCCATTGTAACCGCCGTACAATGCTGTGGCAGAATCTCTCATTGACTATGATCCTGTTAAAGCTGAAAATGGTGCGTGGTGTCATTCTATATCATTCGACACCTCGAAATTTCAGACTTTCATATCAAATTTATAGACTCCTTAGTCGATTTATCCCTAAGGAGAAAATAATAACTTCCTTCGCAGTTAGAGAACTTATGTAACAGGGCATGACTATGGCCCAGTATCGTCGTCTTATACGTCTCTCGAAGAGATTTTGAATTTTGGAGCCGAGCCACTCTATGTAATTATTGCAACTTGTATATAAATATACAAATGTTTTTTTTACGGACGATCGGATAAAGAAAAATCTATTTATCATACTTAAGTCATAGATCTCCAATAAGATCAACTGAGGAGCAAATTATGTTAAAAGTTTATCAAGACGCACAAAAAGGTTGTAATTGTTTGATATAATTCATACAAATTGTTAATTCAAATTGAAATTCGTAAATTAGTAATTGGGTCTTCAATTGGAAGTACCGCAATTGTATGGAACCCTGACTTACTTGAGACCTAGACATGATGGTATTTACCTTATAGTTTCGAGTATCATGACTATCCGTATATACCGAGGGTATAACTGCAGCTCTTTACCGACAGTATATACGAGTAAATCTAAGACTTGAAATTATAAGCGTTAATGCTATCCAGAGGATGATTTCGAATGTGGTTGATATGATTTTTAATTCTGTTTGAGAATTGATGAATTGATTTGGATTCTGATTGAAAAATGATGATCCTTGAAAATGGGTTGAAATGTAATAAGCTGAGCGAAACCACAATGTGGATGATTGGGACGAGTCCCTGTAATGATAAATGATGAAAATGATTCAGCAAATCACTATGAGATTAGTGGATTATGTTGTCAAATTGCTACTGTTAATACTTGAGACGGTAGATCAAGTGACAAATTGAGAACTTGCTTAACTTAAATTCCGTGGAGGAATGTTCTGAAGGAAATTTTCGGTCTAATGGACCATTATCGTGTTAAAGATATGAATGATATGATTTGAATGAATTGTTATTTAATGATGAATTCTATATAAGGGATATTTATCCCCATATTCTGTTGGGTTGACCGGAATATAAGGAACCCCAGAATAAATTGGATCTTAAGCAAAAAAGTTGTCCTCTACTTGCGAGATGAGGACATCTTGCACCTTTTAAGCGGGGTAGAATGTAAGATTCCTCCCCCAACCTTAGAGGTATACAGGAGTAAGAATCTCCCTTTCTGATCTTATAATTATTCTCTCTCTAAAATAAAAGAAAGATTCTGTTTAAAAAAGGAAGAACCTTTTTCCTGAATACTTCTCAAGAGTCCCACCTGTTTTAAGGATTCAGAACAACGAGTTCAGAAGTGAGAATCGATGTTTTGGATATCAAGGTTTTGGTCTCGAGTACGGCCCAAAAGAAGTTCTTTATCTCTTGGGAAGTATAAGAAGTTATCTCCCAGATATTGTGGACCAAAGAAAGTAGGTGATTTAGCTTACGAACTTCTTTTATCTCCTCATCTCAAAGTTCTGAATACCTTCTATAGAAAAATGTGCCAAACCCAAATCATGGAAAGACGGTAAAACTTCAGTGGCAAGTTACTGTTGACTTCTAAGTTACGCTAGCTGTCGTAACTTTTACTTGTCGTTCACAGTAATCTTACTTCCATCGATCTTCTTTCTTTCTTAATCTCCTTCATGGCTTGGCAACAAGAATTAGTTTTATCCATAATGATTTCTCACCTTCAAGACGCAAGTGAGTCTGTGAAGAAGGATTTTATAGAACAGTATGAGCGCTCACTTTTCCCTCACTTGGGAACTTCTGTAGCGCAGACCAAATGGCGGACCTATCAAGACATAACTAGGGTAACACCCTGGGGTCAGCAGCACTTTCGCAACAATGTCCGCTTGGCCATGGTTATTGAAGCCTTGGGTTTGGGTCCCCGATACTACTGCGTCATGAGATCAAGGCATCCTGGGTTTTCTGAGCGGGTCTTCTTATTGGCGTGTTTTCTTCCTCATGAGAAGATATGCCTTTACCCCGTTTTTGGCTTGCCTCTCAGAGGTCCTTTTGTTAGATCACCTCATACCACTGAGATAGGTGCGGCAATAACCAGCAGAATCATTCCCATAGATGAGTTACCCTATACTTGTGCAGCTTGTGAGTGCTGCTTTTGTGATCATATGATGGACGGGCTTATAGAAGTGTAAAGAGTTCTTCTATCTTTACTGTATAAGTTCCGAGAATGAATAAAGTTTAAATCTTGTTCTTATCTTGAATCTTGCTCTCTTTGAGACTTTTTCTTGGTGGTTAATCCTGATTTAAATTTTTCTCTAAGTCTCATAATTCGTGCATCTTGCGAAATTATCCCAGTTTGCGAGATGAGGACATCTCGCGTTTTTTAAGTGGGGTAGAATGTAAGATTCCTCCCCCAAACCCCCTTTTTGATGTCTAGTATCTTCTTCTATAATCAATCCCTCTTCAGAAATATAAAAGACTTGTTTCTAACTGTTTTAACCTAGAGAGAGAAAATATTCTAGAGAGAGAATATTCAGATTTTTAATATTTTTAGATAGAAAATTATCTCATCTTATTAAAATAAGTTCCCCTAAAACAGAAATTCAAAAAAGAACTTTCCAATGTGCAATTGGAATTAATTGGAAATGTGTATAAAGGACCTTAGTCTAAGGGCCTAGATTTTCAGAAATTTTTGGATTATGGTCCAATTAAGGTTCCTATGGGCCAATAGCATCAATCCATGTGTAGGGAGGAGATAAATCCAACTTGTAAAAAGAAAATACCCAAAAATGAGTAAATGCTCACATGAGGTGAAGAGTTGAAAATGTACAAGGTTTATTAGTAAAAAATTATGAGCAATATTAAAAGTATGACATATGTAAGGAAGGGGAGTTCTTTAAAGGAGGTGCATATTTCACATAAGATGAAGAGTTGAAAATGTACAAGGTTTATTAGTAAAAAAACTATGAGCAATATTAAAAATATGACATATGTAAGGAAGGGGAGTTCTTTAAAGGAGGTGCATATTTCACATGCTTGAATGAGTTTTAAACTCATAAAAATTGAGATATTTCATCTCTCC
Organism: Cibotium barometz; assembly: GCF_041138505.1. Classification (NCBI taxonomy): domain Eukaryota; kingdom Viridiplantae; phylum Streptophyta; class Polypodiopsida; order Cyatheales; family Cibotiaceae; genus Cibotium; species Cibotium barometz. Next base: position 2,093,990 of record NC_141055.1, read on the forward strand.
TCTCTCCTCATTCAAGTCTAGTTCCAAAAAGTTAGCTTAACTGACCTAAAAATGGTCAAATATTGACCAAACTGATTTAGAAAATTCTAGAATCAGTTTGTTTGGTTAGGAGCTCAATTTTTCCTATAAATAGAAGCCTCACCCTTGTTGAAAAATATATAGTGTTTATGCATCGTTACTCTACTCCACCTAAGCCAAGAACTGTGAATTCATTTAATAATTCACTAGTTTTTGGAGTTTCCCTCTTTCTTCAATCCCCATTAGTGGCTCCATCAACATACTTAACCAATTGATTGGTTGGGGGCCTCTACCATGAACAAAGAATCAAGCAAGTTGTAAGGTAATTAGTGAATATTGATCTTTCTATAATTTCTCAATGTTTCTCTCTTCTCAACCCCTCTCAAGCTTGAGAAGTTTAATTGGTATGGTTTTTTTTTAAATGCTATTGAAGTTTGAATAGTAGTGAAGAGTTACATAATTTAATAAATGCTATTGAAGTTAATTTTCATTTATGTTTAAATTCTAATGATTCTTATGTAAATTCTCTCTCTCACTCAAGAAATGGTTATACTCATGACCCGTTCTCAATCCAAATCAAGCTTTCATAAAGCTTTTCCTTAACCCAAGATTAAGCTATGCTTGAGGCCAAATTAATGGCTTTTTTCTATGCTTTTAGTTTATGTATATTGATGATTCAATCCATTATGGATTAATAATCCAATTAGAGATCATTTTAATTATTTCCTTAATGATAAGTATTATCCCTTAGAAAAATTGAGATTTATCAGTCATAGCAGCGGAGCTATGGCAAAATTTTTATAAAAATTATGCATAAAATAATCTCATTCAAAGCATAAAAAGAGGACTTCCTACCATATTCTAGGAATTATCATCCTAGATTAATTGAAAGAATTTCATTACAATCATGGAGAAATTGAATTTTAATATTATGCATAAAGGATAAGTTTTTATATCAAAAGTGTTATTTTTACCATTTTTATTTCATACATAGAAGTATGCAAAATGGATAAATTTTTATATCAAAAGTGTTATTTTTACCATTTTTATTTCATGCATAGAAGTATGCATAATGGATAAATTTTTATATCAAAAGTGTTATTTTTACCATTTTTATTTCATGCATAGAAGTATGCATAAAGGAAAAATTTTTATATCAAAAGTGTTACTTTTATCATTTTTAATTTTCATGCATAAAAGTATGCATAAAAGAAAAATTTTATATCAAAAGTGTTACTTTTATCATTTTTAATTTTCATGCATAGAAGTATACATAAAGGAAAATTTTTATATCAAAAGTGTTACTTTTATCATTTTTAATTTTCATGCATAGAAGTATGCATAAAGGAAAAATTTTTATATCAAAAGTGTTACTTTTATCATATTGGATTTCATGCATATAGGTATGCATAAAAGATATTCTTTTTATACTAAAAGTATGATTTTCCTCATAAATGGATTTTATGCTTAACTTAGATGCATAAGAGAAATTCTTTTATTCTAAAAGTATAATTCCCTACCAAATTGAAATCATGCATAAGAAGATGCATAAAAGATTGATTTTAATTTCGAAAGTGTTAGTCTCCTTAAATGGAATTTATGTATAAATAAATGTGTAGAGAAATCTTATATCAAATAAAAGAATTCTTTTTAAAAAAAAGATATGAAATGTGATAAGATGTGATAAGAGGTGTATGAGATGTGATAAGAATTGATAAGATGCGTATGGAAAGTGATAGGATGTGATAAGAGGTGTGATAAGAGGTGATAAGATGCTTATGAAATAAGTTAGGATGTGATAAGATGAATTAAGATGTGTATGGGGGGATGAGGTAAGAAGTGTATGTGATAGGATAAGATGTATATGGGTTGTGATAGGGCGAGAATGGATGTGATGTAAAAGATTAGATGTGAAGGTATATGGGGTTATATAAATGGGAATGTGAAAATGGATGTATGTATGTGGATGTGTGGATATGGAGATGGGAGTGTGGATGTATGAACATGAAAATGGATATATGCATGAAGATGTATATGCATAGATGTAAATGTGGATGTAGATGTGGATGTATAGATGTGAATGGATGTGGATGTATAGATGTGAATGGAAATGTGGATGTGGATGTATGTGAATGTGGATGTAGATGTGGATGTATAGATGTGAATGTGGAATGTGGATGTGGATGTATGTATGTATGTGGATGTAGATGTGGATGTATAGATGTGAATGGGAATGGGGATGTGGATGTATGTGAATGTGAATGTAGATGTGGATGTATGTGAATGTGAATGTAGATGTGAATGTGGAATGTGGATGTATAGATGTGGATGTATGGGAATGTGGATGTGGATGTATGTGAATGTGAATGTAGATGTGGATGTATAGATGTGAATGTGGAATGTGGATGTGGATGTATGTATGTATGTGGATGTAGATGTGGATGTATGGATGTGAATGCGGATGTGGATGTGGATGTATGGATGTGGATGTATAGATGTGAATGGAAATGTGGATGTGGATGTATGTGAATGTGGATGTAGATGTGGATGTATAGATGTGAATGTGGAATGTGGATGTGGATGTATGTATGTATGTGGATGTAGATGTGGATGTATAGATGTGAATGGGAATGGGGATGTGGATGTATGTGAATGTGAATGTAGATGTGGATGTATGTGAATGTGAATGTAGATGTGAATGTGGAATGTGGATGTATAGATGTGGATGTATGGGAATGTGGATGTGGATGTATGTGAATGTGAATGTAGATGTGGATGTATAGATGTGAATGTGGAATGTGGATGTGGATGTATGTATGTATGTGGATGTAGATGTGGATGTATGGATGTGTATGTATGAATGTGGATATGGGATGTGGATGTATAAATGAGGATGTGAAAATGGAGGTAAGCATGTAGATGTGGATGCATGGATGTGAATGTGGATGTGGATGTGGATGTGGATATGGATGTGTATGTATGAATGTGGATATGGGATGTGGATGTATAAATGAGGATGTGAAAATGGAGATAAGCATGTAGATGTGGATGTATGGATGTGAATGTGGATGTGGATGTGGATGTATGGATGTGGATATGGATGTGAATATATGATATGTGATGTGAAGGAATCTGAAGTGAAGAGATGGAAAAGGAGGTGATTGGATGAGTACACATATACATGGAATGTGGAATAAGTAATGTGGATTAATGAGGGATAATGTGGAAAAATGAGAGTTAATATAGAAACTGTATTTGTAAACTGTTTGTAAATGCTGTTTGTAAATGGCTGTTTTATGTCAAGAATGCTGGGGAAGCATTTTGACCGTCTTGTGATTAAGGTCGTGGAGACCTAACTGATAAAGTTGCAACTGCTGCCTGACGGAGAGTCAATGGAGGACGTCTCGCGTAGCAAGGTCGACCGAGGTCTTGACCAGCCTCGGTTCGATTAAAATGGTGAGCTTCCGGTACGGTGGATGAGGGACCAAGGAAGCGGCCTATGAGTGAAGCGCTAGGTCACCTGCGAAGGATCCTAGAGGGTGCTGACCATACGGTGCTCGGGCTCTGGGTCGCCTAGGATACCCACGCGTGCGTCGAGGAAGATATTGGAACAAGGAGTAAGAGTTGTTTTGTGAAACCGGGCATGGATCTGGTTGACTGACCTTGCTGGTCCTCAACGGATGAGTCCATGGCTCTTTTATATGGATCTGTTGGTTGATCTTGCTGATCTTCAACGAGAGTCCATCTTGATAAGTGATTATATTGCCAAGTATTATGGGCTAGGAACTATGGAAACGGCCTCTGAGTGGACAGGTGGTGAGCGTTCTAGTTGCCAATGATGCCATAGATACTCTGATGAAGGAATGATGGGAAATTTGAGGATCAACCGGATAAATTGGAAGACTGTGATCAGTGGTACTATGGTTTCATTAAAGGATTGTTTTAAAGTTAGCTGATGATAAGAAAAAGGCAATTTCATATTGGGTGTGTAAGTGGTGTGCCTAATTTTATGTTGCATGAACTTCCGGCTAGGGGGCCTTGGAACTCTCTTCCTTGGTACCCGGGACAAAACTTAACCAAATTCCAAATTGGATCCCATCACTACAGTGGTTGGGCGGTTGGCTAACCCATGGGATCGGATGGGGTTAGGCTGGACTGATGGATCCGTAAACCGAGACTCAATTTCTGTTATTATGATAGATGAAGTAAGTCCCGGATAGTAATTGTTCTATGGATAGGAATCAACGGCTGTGCCTCTTGATGGGGAAAAAAGCGTTGATCCCAATGATCCAAGTGCAAGTTTCTTCCTTGATCCGACTGAGTATCTTTATAGGTGCAGTTGGATCAGCGTGATCAGTAATGATCTTGACTACGTTAGAGTAAAAAATTATCCTGGTGGAATCGCCCGTGCTTTCCGGGTAAGGGAAGTTTTTTCCGGGTTCGGTTTTGGAAAAACCGACGGATTAGTCTCTTGTCTGGATATCCGTGGACGAGGCCCCGAATGTGGGACCCCTGTCCCGTGCGAGAAGTGCTACTTCCGCTGCTAGTACCCGAATCCGTTGCTCGGTGGGAACAGGGGGACCTCACAAAAGCCCAACCCTTTTCAATCTAGATGCTTGTGCCGTCTAAAAGATGAGGAGGTGAAGATCATCTAGTCCGAAATAAAATTGGGAACGATCTTGATCAATGGTGAAGTATGACTCAGGTTGCAATTACAGCACAACAGCCCCCCACGTTTGACACAAGCAGAGTACTATGTGCATTAGGGTTTCATATTTTTTATTTTTGTTTGCAACAATGGACAAGTCCATTGAAAAGCTATGGATTTTAAACTAGTGAGACATCCAAGACTATTGTGATGCTGGTTGTGGCCAGCTCTAAAGTCATCTACAACTAAATACAAAGAGCTGCTAGATGACCTTGTTCAGTTAGCTCAGCATAACAAGCAATTGAAAACAAGGTTACAATCCACGCAGCTGCTAAAGGAAACGCAAACGCAACGAGTCGTATTATAAGGAATTTTATCTTTCGAGTCATATCACATCACACATAAGCTTGTTTTCAGAGCATCATCGAACAAGCGCTGATTGCAGCATTTTCGAGTTTTACTTCAACTGCTGCTCAGAGTTTGTCTCCAGCATGTAAGGGGACCAACTAAGGCTTGTGCATCATGCGCAAACTGTAGCGTACACACTGTTCTGTGGGGTGTGCAAAAGGTTCTTCACTGTACTTTGTGAGAGAGAGAGAGAGAGAGAGAGAGAGAGAGAGAGAGAGAGAGAGAGAGAGAGAGAGAGAGAGAGAATGCTAGCAAAAGGTCAAGCTTAGCCAACTAGGGGACCTAAGAAACGCCACCATTTTTAACCTAAGCAACGCATTGTTTTTTAGGCGTTCATTGCAACAGGCTACAACGCACTCCGTTTTGTTTCAGCTCTCGGTTGATGATCTCGCTACTCTCTCTCTCTCCTAGCCTTTGCAACTAGGGCGGCCAGTTTCTAAACACTCCGTTGTTTTTGTGCCAGCTATACACGGGTTTTTGGTGGCCGAGCCAACTAGGCCAGCTAGCGCATAGCCACATAGCTGCAAGCAGGAGATCGACCCTTCCCACGGTTCTCTGGCAACATTGAAGCCGCTTCCAAGCATTCCAGGGCTAAAATCAAAGGGCAATTTAGACAGTCCTTTGTCTGGCTTTTGGCTCCTATCAGCCATTAGAGGAGAAGCATCACCAAGCTCTTGTTGAGCGTTTAGCTACCAGTGCTTGAGGAAAAGAAGGGAGAGAAAAAAGATCTTGACAAACGTAAAAGAGTGGTTGAGGAAGAGAAGGGAGAGAAAAAAAGATCTTGACAAACGTAAAAGAGACTTGCTTCTTTCTAGGTTTTTTCTTTCCCTACTTTTCACACTCCCTCTTTCACATTTCTCTTAGCCTAGGTTTTGCCCACTTGACCACTTTCCCACTCAAGCATTCATTTCTAACCTTGTGACCACTAAAATCTTTTGCCATCGAACACTAGCTCTTCATATTACCTTGTCCACTACTCTAGTTCTACACGTCTAGCGCTTGTTGAGGTGTGTTCACATCCCTTGATTATTTGTGTTTTACTAGCCCTTGTTCATATGTGCAGCACGTTTTGGGCTTCCTCCACACATCCTTGGGAGATTCTTTAGAGGTTGTTCACACACGTTGATTATTTGATTTTAGAGCTATTCACAGGCATGGTGTTTGATGAGAAGTGTTCACACACTGTGAGTGTCCTTGGTGGTCATTCACACGTTTGGGGATTCTTTCACGTGGAGTACATGTCGATTCAAGTTGAGTATTAGTTGGGCTTGTTCGCACATTGTGGGTCACATGTCCTATATGCCTTGTGTTTGAGAGGTGTATTCACACTTGTTGTGAATTATCTTTTGGTGTATACACTTTGGATAGTTTTCACATGCAACTATGGGTTGTTCCTATTACTTTTATCCTTCATTTAATTGCCATGGTGCAGAGAATCACATCATCCTCGATATTATTTTGACAGCATTTTTTATTATCATGGTAGGAGAGCTGCTCATGCACTATCATCATGGCTCTACGATTGCTCTTATGATTTACCTTATCGTGTCATGTATTGTATATCTTTTGCCATATTTGCACATGTCTTTGGCATTCCGAGGCTTAGACCTCTACATATTCACTCATCTACTTCTCGCTATCATGAGGCAGCATATTCATATCAGTATTGGATGTTCAAGATACATCAAGATCATCCAAAGAGGAATGGCCCTACGGCCGTCCTTGTAATCACAATATGGTTGAAAGAATGGCCCTAGTGCCATTTTAAAGCACATTGTGAGAATGGTCCTCCACTCCCTTATGTTAACTACTTGTTGGTGAATTTCAGAATCGCCCTAGGGCCATTCTACCATCCATGTACAATCTTATTGTATTTTTTGTCCATGGTGTTTTTGACCTAAGGCCATTCTCCACTCCCTTGTGTCAATTATTGGTGAATTTTGAATGGCCCTAGGGCTATTCTACCATCAATGGTATGTTTTAGAATGGCCCTGGGCCATTCTCCACGCCCTAGGGTCTCTTTTTCAATATGCATTCACAATACAACAAGATTAGACCTAGGGCCATTCTAAAGCACACCATACATGGTGAGATTGAAAGAATGACCCTTAGGGCCATTCTACCACCCATGATGTGCTTTAGTATGGCCATAGGGCCATTCTTTCAAGCACATTGTGCGTGGTAGAATGACCTTAGGTCCATTTTAAAAAAGCACATTGTACTTGAGAGAATGGTCCTAGGGCCATTGTCCACTCCCTTGTGTCAACTATTGGTAAATTTTAGAATGGTCCTTGGACAAATCTCTACTCCCTTGTGTCAACTACTATGGTCAATTTTAGAATGGTCTATTCAAAGTTTGCATTGGATGTAAGTATGATTGTTTTTTCTATGATTGACTTATTTTTTTAAAACTCATTTTAGATACATGTGGATGGCTCCAAAGAGGAAAATTTCTTTTCTATCAAATGTTGACATGGCCATTTGGCGAGACAAAGAAGTGGTACATTGACTTCTACAATCTACATGGTCAAAAAATACACGAGATTCATCTATTCCTTCAACCTCTAGATGATAATAAGTCTTTTGAGGATAAAGGAAAAATAATGGTTTTTGTTGTGTCAGTTTTTGTTAACTTGCATCCGAAAATTGAATGTATTGATGTTGACGTACTGGGTGCATTATCTTATCAACTTGTTTCTCCAACAGATGTCACGGATCACATGGTAGCAGACCAAGAGAACGCTATGTTCTCTAGAAGACGGAAGCTGGATGTCGATAGTATATCTGATAGAGATCTGATATCACTACTAACAAGCTACAAGATATTACTATACAAGTCTTGGGAAAGAAAGTGCCAAAGCCCCGTAAAGCTGCATCGAGTTCAAAGAAGAAGGCAAGATCTTCTCCATAAATAAAGAGCAACATTTTTGATGTGGATGAAGTAAAGCCTGCTACATTGGGAACTGGAGGTTCTCAATAGGTACCCTCATATTTGAACATTATGAATTCCAAGAATTTGGCAAGGAAGGCTAAAAAGGTGTAGGAATTAGCTCTTGGGGGGGGTATGGACAAGTATGCAAAATACTTTCCACTTGGTTTGTACACAGAGTTTGAAATTCCAATAATGAAATGTGTGCAAGTGCCCAAACATTATTTATGTCCCCTGTCGCTAAAAAGGACAAAGTCAAATTGTGTGGAGTGGTATGTTGAACATGCGAATAACCCTAGGTCTTGTGCATATTTAATGCCAATGAAGAAGATTCGAAAAAAGGGAGGGAATGCATTGACCAAAAAAGAGGCGGTAAGTGAAAAGCTGTAGGATTTTGATTATTGGATCATAGATGGGAAACATTCCATCTATGCTACCAAGGTTATGTTAAGGACTTAATTGCCTGAAAAAAATACTTTATTCGAGGGATATTTATGCAATTTGGAAGGCCCAAATTGTTATCGTCGATGCACCTCCAAAAGTCCATGCCAACAGTATCTCAACAAGGATAGCAAATATAGAGGCCCAAACCTTGTTTTAACAGCAAGCCTACAATGATATACTCAAGCACTTGAGAGGCCCAATGGGATTTTTATCACAAACTATCAAGGTCAGTACTTGGACTTGTAAAGGGGCATGCAACTCGCTTAGATTGGGATGTAAGAAATTATTTCTTGTGTTTTTAGTTTATTTGAATTTTTTAGATAAGTTAGAATTATTGCTTACTTTTGGTTTGTTCATTTATATTTATAGAAATTCATTGCGAGTGTAGAAACTTTGATGGGTGCCTACTTTGCACATAATTAGTCACACATGGTTGCTTGTTCAGACGAGATCTTTAGTACATGGTTAGAAATTATAGAAGGTGTTGAAAAAGGAATAATTGAAGGAAGAAAGCCCAACCCTTTTCAATCTAGATGCTTGTGCCGTCTAAAAGATGAGGAGGTGAAGATCATCTAGTCTGAAATAAAATTGGGAACGATCTTGATCAATGGTGAAGTATGACTGAGGTTGCAATTACAGCACAACAGCCCCCACGTTTGACACAAGCAGAGTACTATGCGCATTAGGGTTTCATATTTTTTATTTTTGTTTGCAACAATGGACAAGTCCATTGAAAAGCTATGGATTTTAAACTAGTGAGACATCCAAGACTATTGTGATGCTGGTTGTGGCCAGCTCTAAAGTCATCTACAACTAAATACAAAGAGCTGCTCTAGATGACCTTGTTCAGTTAGCTCACCATAACAAGCAATTGAAAACAAGGTTACAATCCACGCAGCTGCTAAAGGAAACGCAAATGCAACGAGTCGTATTATAAGGAATTTTATCTTTCGAGTCATATCACATCACACATAAGCTTGTTTTCAGAGCATCATCGAACAAGCGCTGATTGCAGCATTTTCAAGTTTTACTTCAACTGCTGCTCAAGGTTTGTCTCCAGCATGTAAGGGGACCAACTAAGGCTTGTGCATCATGCGCAAACTGTAGCGTACACACTGTTTTGTGAGGTGTGCAAAAGGTTCTTCACTGTACTTTGTGAGAGAGAGAGAGAGAGAGAGAGAGAGAGAGAGAGAGAGAGAGAGAGAGAGAGAGAGAGAGAGAATGCAAGCAAAAGGTCAAGTTTAACCAACTAGGGGACCTAAGAAACGCCACCATTTTTAACCTAAGCAACGCATTGTTTTTTAGGCGTTCATTGCAACAGGCTACAATGCACTCCGTTTTGTTTCAGCTCTCGGTTGATGATCTCGCTACTCTCTCTCTCTCCTAGCCTTTGCAACTAGGGCGGCCAGTTTCTAAACACTCCGTTTCGTGCCAGCTATACACGGGTGTTTGGTGGCCGAGCCAACTAGGCCAGCTAGCGCATAGCCACATAGCTGCAAACAGGAGATCGACCCTTCCCACGGTTCTCTGGCAACATTGAAGCCGCTTCCAAGCATTCTAGGGCTAAAATCAAAGGGCAATTTAGACAGTCCTTTGTCTGGCTTTTGGCTCCTATCAACCCCATTAGAGGAGAAGCATCACCAAGCTCTTGTTGAGCGTTTAGCTACCAGTGCTAGAAGGGAGAGAAAAAAGATCTTGACAAACGTAAAAGAGTGGTTGAGGAAGAGAAGGGAGAGAAAAAAAGATCTTGACAAACGTAAAAGAGACTTGCTTCTTTCTAGGTTTTTTCTTTCCCTACTTTTCACACTCCCTCTTTCACATTTCTCTTAGCCTAGGTTTTGCCCACTTGACCACTTTCCCACTCAAGCATTCATTTCTAACCTTGTGACCACTAAAATCTTTTGCCATCGAACACTAGCTCTTCATATTACCTTGTCCACTCTAGTTCTACACGTGTTGCGCTTGTTGAGGTGTGTTCACATCCCTTGATTATTTGTGTTTTACTAGCCCTTGTTCATATGTGCAGCACGTTTTGGGCTTCTTCCACACATCCTTGGGAGATTCTTTAGAGGTTGTTCACACACGTTGATTATTTGATTTTAGAGCTATTCACTCACAGGCGTGGTGTTTGATGAGAAGTGTTCACACACTATGAGTGTCCTTGGTGGTCATTCACACGTTTGGGGATTCTTTCACATGGAGTACATGTCGATTCAAGTTGAGTATTAGTTGGGCTTGTTCGCACACTGTGGGTCACATGTCCTATATGCCTTGTGTTTGAGAGGTGTATTCACACTTGTTGTGAATTGTCTTTTGGTGTATACACTTTGGGTAGTGTTCACATGCAACTATGGGTTGTTCCTATTACTTTTATCCTTCATTTAATTGCCATGGTGCAGAGAAGCACATCATCCTCGACATTATTTTGACAACATTTTTTATTATCATGGTAGGAGAGCTGCTCATGCACTATCATCATGGCTCTACGATTGCTCTTATGATTTACCTTATCGTGTCATGTATTGTATATCTTTTGCCATATTTGCACGTCTTTGGCATTCCGAGGCTTAGACCTCTACATATTCACTCATCTACTTCTCGCTATCATGAGGCAGCATATTCATATCAGTATTGGATGTTCAAGATACATCAAGATCATCCATAGAAGAATGGCCCTAGGGCCATCCTTGTAATCACAATATGGTTGAAAGAATGGCCCTAGTGCCATTCTAAAGCACATTGTGAGAATGGTCCTCCACTCCCTTATGTTAACTACTTGTTGGTGAATTTCAGAATCGCCCTAGGGCCATTCTACCATCCATGTACAATCTTATTGTATTTTTCGTCCATGGTGTTTTTGACCTAGGGCCATTCTCCACTCCCTTATGTCAATTATTGGTGAATTTTGAATGGCCCTAGGGCTATTCTACCATCAATGGTATGTTTTAGAATGGCCCTGGGCCATTCTCCATGCCCTAGGGTCTCTTTTTCAATATGCATTCACAATACAACAAGATTATTCATAGAAGAATGGACCTAGGGCCATTCTAAAAGCACACCATCCATGGTGAGATTGAAAGAATGACCCTTAGGGCCATTCTACCACCCATGATGTGCTTTAGAATGGCCATAGGGCCATTCTTTCAAGCACATTGTGCGTGGTAGAATGACCTTAGGTCCATTTTAAAAAAGCACATTGTACTTGATAGAATGGTCCTAGGGCCATTGTCCACTCCCTTGTGTCAACTATTGGTAAATTTTAGAATGGTCCTTGGACAAATCTTTACTCCCTTGTGTCAACAACTACTATGGTCAATTTTAGAATGGTCTATTCAAAGTTTGCATTTGGATGTAAGTATGATTGTTTTTTATATGATTGACTTATTTTTTAAAAACTCATTTTAGATACATGTGGATGGCTCCAAAGAGGAAAATTTCTTTTCTATCAAATGTTGACATGGCCATTTGGCGAGACAAAGAAGTGGTACATTGACTTCTACAATCTACATGGTCAAAAAATACACGAGATTCATCTATTCCTTCAGCCTCTAGATGATAATGAGTCTTTTGAGGATAAAAGAAAAATAATGGTTTTTGTTGTGTCAGTTTCTGTTAACTTGCATCCGAAAATTGAATGTATTGATGTTGACGTATTGGGTGCATTATCTTATCAACTTGTTTCTCCAACAGATGTCATGGATCACATGGTAGCAGACCAAGAGGACGCTATGTTCTCTAGAATATGGAAGCTGGATGTCAATAGTATATCTGATAGAGATCTGATATCACTACTAACAAGCTACAAGATATTACTATACAAGTCTTGGGAAAGAAAGTGCCAAAGCCCCGTAAAGCTGCATCAAGCTCAAAGAAGAAGGCAAGATCTTCTCCATAAATAAAGAGCAACATTTTTGATGTGGATGAAGTAAAGCCTGCTACATTGGGAACTGGAGGTTCTCAATAGGTACCCTCATATTTGAACATTATGAATTCCAAGAATTTGGCAAGGAAGGCTAAAAAGGTGTAGGAATTAGCTCTTGGGGGGGTATGGACAAGTATGCAAAATACTTTCCACTTGGTTTGTACACAGAGTTTGAAATTCCAATAATGAAATGTGTGCAAGTGCCCAAACATTATTTATATCCCCTGTCGCGCTGAAAAAGGACAAAGTCAAATTGTGTGGAGTGGTATGTTGAACGTGCGAATAACCCTAGTTCTTGTGCATATTTAATGCCAATGAAGAAGATTCGAAAAAAGGGAGGGAATGCATTGACCAAAAAAGAGGCGGTAAGTGAAAAGCTCTAGGATTTTGATTATTGGATCATAGATGGGAAACATTCCATCTATGCTACCAAGGTTATGTTAAGGACTTAATTGCCTGAAAAAAATACTTTATTCGAGGGATATTTATGCAATTTGGAAGGCCCAAATTGTTATCGTCCATGCACCTCCAAAAGTCCATGCCGACAGTATCTCAACAAGGATAGCAAATATAGAGGCCCAAACCTTGTTTTAACAGCAAGCCTACAATGATATACTCAAGCACTTGAGAGGCCCAATGGGATTTTTATCACAAACTATCAAGGTCAGTACACTTGGACTTGTAAAGGGGCATGCAACTCGCTTAGATTGGGATGTAAGAAATTATTTCTTGTGTTTTTAGTTTATTTGAATTTTTTAGATAAGTTAGAATTATTGCTTACTTTTTGTTTGCTCATTTATATTTATAGAAATTCATTGCGAGTGTAGAAACTTTGATGGGTGCCTACTTTGCACATAATCAGTCACACATGGTTGCTTGTTCAGACGAGATCTTTACTACATGGTTAGAAATTATAGAAGGTGTTGAAAAAGGAATAATTGAAGGAAGAAAGCCCAACCCATTTCAATCTAGATGCTTGTGCCGTCTAAAAGATGAGGAGGTGAAGATCATCCAGTCCGAAATAAAATTGGGAACGATCTTGATCAATGGTGAAGTATGACCGAGGTTGCAATTACAACACAATAGCCCCCACGTTTGACACAAGCAGAGTACTATGCGCATAAGGGCTCCATATTTTTCATTTTTGTTTGCAACCATGGACAAGTCCATTGAAAAGCTATGGATTTTAAACTAGTGAGACATCCAAGACTATTGTGATGCTGGTTGTGGCCAGCTCTAAAGTCATCTACAACTAAATACAAAGAGCTGCTAGATGACCTTGTTCAGTTAGCTCAGCATAACAAGCAATTGAAAACAAGGTTACAATCCACGCAGCTGCTAAAGGAAATGCAAATGCAACGAGTCGTATTATAAGGATTTTTATCTTTCGAGTCGTATCACATCACACATGAGCTTATTTTTCAGAGCATCATCGACCAAGCGCTGATTGCAGCATTTTTGAGTTTTACTTCAATTGATGCTCAAAGTTTGTCTCCAGCATGTAAGGGGACCAACTAAAGCTTATGCATCATGCTCTAACTGCAGCGTACACACTGTTTTGTGAGGTGTGCAAAAGGTTCTTCACTGTACTTTGAGAGAGAGAGAGAGAGAGAGAGAGAGAGAGAGAGAGAGAGAGAGAGAGAGAGAGCAAGCAAAAGGTCAAGTTTAGCCAACTAGGGGACCTAAGAAACGCCACCATTTTTAACCTAAGCAACGCATTGTTTTTTAGGCATTCATTGCAACAACAGGCACAATGCACTCCGTTTTGTTTCAGCTCTCGGTTGATGATCTCGCTACTCTCTCTCTCCTAGCCTTTGCAACTAGGGCGGCCAGTTTCTAAACACTCCATTTTGTGCCGGCTATACACGGGTGTTTGGTGGCCGAGCCAACTAGGCCAGCAAGCGCATAGCCACATAGCTGCAAACAAGAGATCGACCCTTCCCACGGTTCTCTGGCAACATTGAAGCCGTTTCCAAGCATTCCAAGCATAAAATCAAAGGGTGATTTAGACAATCCTTTGTCTGGCTTTTGGCTCCTATCAGCCATTAGAGGAGAAGCATCACCAAGCTCTTGTTGAGCATTTAGCTACCAGTGCTTGAGGAAAAGAAGGGAGAGAAAAAAGATCTTGACAAACGTAAAAGAGTGGTTGAGGAAGAGAAGGGAGAGAAAAAAAGATCTTGACAAACGTAAAAGAGACTTGCTTCTTTCTAGGTTTTTTCTTTCCCTACTTTTCACACTCCCTCTTTCACATTTCTCTTAGCCTAGGTTTTACCCACTTGACCACTTTCCCACTCAAGCATTCATTTCTAACCTTGTGACCACTAAAATCTTTTGCCATCAAACACTAGCTCTTCATATTACCTTGTCCACTCTAGTTCTACACATGTTGCGCTTGTTGAGGTGTGTTCGCATCCCTTGATTATTTGTGTTTTACTAGCCCTTGTTCATATGTGCAGCACGTTTTGGGCTTCTTCCACACATCCTTTTAGAGGTTGTTCTCACACGTTGATTATTTGATTTTAGAGCTATTCAGAGGCGTGGTGTTTGATGAGAAGTGTTCACACACTCTGAGTGTCCTTGGTGGTCATTCACACGTTTGGGGATTCTTTCACGTGGAGTACATGTCGATTCAAGCTGAGTATTAGTTGGGCTTGTTCGCACATTGTGGGTCACATGTCCTATATGCCTTGTGTTTGAGAGGTGTATTCACACTTGTTGTGAATTGTCTTTTGGTGTATACACTTTGGGTAGTGTTCACATGCAACTATGGGTTGTTCCTATTACTTTTATCCTTCATTTAATTGCCATGGTGCAGAATCACATCATCCTCGACATTATTTTGGCAGCATTTTTTATTATCATGGTAGGAGAGCTGCTCATGCACTATCATCATGGCTCTACGATTGCTATTATGATTTACCTTATCGTGTCATGTATTGTATATCTTTTGCCATATTTGCACATGTCTTTGGCATTCCGAGGCTTAGACCTCTATATATTCACTCATCTACTTCTCACTATCATGAGGCAGCATATTCATATCAGTATTGGATGTTCAAGATACATCAAGATCATCCAGAGAAGAATGGCCCTAGGGCCATCCTTGTAATCACAATATGGTTGAAAGAATGGCCCTAGTGCCATTCTAAAGCACATTGTGAGAATGGTCCTCCACTCCCTTATGTTAACTACTTGTTGGTGAATTTCAGAATCGCCCTAGGGCCATTCTACCATCCATGTACAATCTTATTGTATTTGGCCATTCTCCACTCCCTTGTGTCAATTATTGGTTGGTGAATTTTTAATGGCCCTAGGGCTATTATACCATCCATGGACAATCTTGTTGTATGTTTCATCCATGGTGTGCTTGAAAGAATGGCCCTAGGGCTATTCTACCATCAATGGTATGTTTTAGAATGGCACTGGGCCATTCTCCATGCCCTAGGGTCTCTTTTTCAATATGCATTCACAATACAACAAGATTAGACCTAGGGCCATTCTAAAGCACACCATACATGGTGAGATTGAAAGAATGACCCTTAGGGCCATTCTACCACCCATGATGTGCTTTAGTATGGCCATAGGGCCATTCTTTCAAGCACATTGTGCGTGGTAGAATGACCTTAGGTCCATTTTAAAAAAACACATTGTACTTGAGAGAATGGTCCTAGGGCCATTGTCCACTCCCTTGTGTCAACTATTGGTAAATTTTAGAATGGTCCTTGGACAAATCTTTACTCCCTTGTGTCAACAACTACTATGGTCAATTTTAGAATGGTCTATTCAAAGTTTGCATTTGGATGTAAGTATGATTGTTTTTTATATGATTGACTTATTTTTTAAAAACTCATTTTAGATACATGTGGATGGCTTTTATGTGGATGGCTCCAAAGAGGAAAATTTCTTTTCTATCAAATGTTGACATGGCCATTTGGCGAGACAAAGAAGTGGTACATTGACTTCTACAATCTACATGGTCAAAAAATACACGAGATTCATCTATTCCTTCAGCCTCTAGATGATAATGAGTCTTTTGAGGATAAAAGAAAAATAATGGTTTTTGTTGTGTCAGTTTCTGTTAACTTGCATCCGAAAATTGAATGTATTGATGTTGACGTATTGGGTGCATTATCTTATCAACTTGTTTCTCCAACAGATGTCATGGATCACATGGTAGCAGACCAAGAGGACGCTATGTTCTCTAGAATATGGAAGCTAGATGTCAATAGTATATCTGATAGAGATCTGATATCACTACTAACAAGCTACAAGATATTACTATACAAGTCTTGGGAAAGAAAGTGCCAAAGCCCCGTAAAGCTGCATCAAGCTCAAAGAAGAAGGCAAGATCTTCTCCATAAATAAAGAGCAACATTTTTGATGTGGATGAAGTAAAGCCTGCTACATTGGGAACTGGAGGTTCTCAATAGGTACCCTCATATTTGAACATTATGAATTCCAACAATTTGGCAAGGAAGGCTAAAAAGGTGTAGGAATTAGCTCTTGGGGGGGTATGGACAAGTATGCAAAATACTTTCCACTTGGTTTGTACACAGAGTTTGAAATTCCAATAATGAAATGTGTGCAAGTGCCCAAACATTATTTATATCCCCTGTCGCGCTGAAAAAGGACAAAGTCAAATTGTGTGGAGTGGTATGTTGAACGTGCGAATAACCCTAGTTCTTGTGCATATTTAATGCCAATGAAGAAGATTCGAAAAAAGGGAGGGAATGCATTGACCAAAAAAGAGGCGGTAAGTGAAAAGCTCTAGGATTTTGATTATTGGATCATAGATGGGAAACATTCCATCTATGCTACCAAGGTTATGTTAAGGACTTAATTGCCTGAAAAAAATACTTTATTCGAGGGATATTTATGCAATTTGGAAGGCCCAAATTGTTATCGTCCATGCACCTCCAAAAGTCCATGCCGACAGTATCTCAACAAGGATAGCAAATATAGAGGCCCAAACCTTGTTTTAACAGCAAGCCTACAATGATATACTCAAGCACTTGAGAGGCCCAATGGGATTTTTATCACAAACTATCAAGGTCAGTACTTGGACTTGTAAAGGGGCATGCAACTCGCTTAGATTGGGATGTAAGAAATTATTTCTTGTGTTTTTAGTTTATTTGAATTTTTTAGATAAGTTAGAATTATTGCTTACTTTTGGTTTGTTCATTTATATTTATAGAAATTCATTGCGAGTGTAGAAACTTTGATGGGTGCCTACTTTGCACATAATTAGTCACACATGGTTACTTGTTCAGACGAGATCTTTATTACATTGTTAGAAATTATAGAAGGTGTTGAAAAAGGAATAATTGAAGGAAGAAAGCCCAACCCTTTTCAATCTTGATGCTTGTGCCATCTAAAAGATGAGGAGGTGAAGAAAATCTAGTCCAAAATAAAATTGGGAACGATCTTGATCAATGGTGAAGTATGACCGAGGTTGCAATTGCAGCACAACAGCCCTCACGTTTGACACAAGCAGAGTACTATGCGCATTAGGGTTTCATATTTTTTATTTTTATTTGCAACAATGGACAAGTCCATTGAGAAGCTATGGATTTTAAACTAGTGAGACATCCAAGACTATTGTGATGCTGGTTGTGGCCAGCTCTAAAGTCATCTACAACTAAATACAAAGAGGTGCTAGATGACCTTGTTCAGTTAGCTCAGCATAACAAGCAATTGAAAACAAGGTTACAATCCACGCAGCTGCTAAAGGAAACGCAAACGCAACGAGTCGTATTATAAGGAATTTTATCTTTCGAGTCGTATCACATCACACATAAGCTTGTTTTCAGAGCATCATCGAACAAGCGCTAAATTGCAAGGAGGGAATGCATTGACCAAAAAAGAGGCGGTAAGTGAAAAGCTCTAGGATTTTGATTATTGGATCATAGATGGGAAACATTCCATCTATGCTACCAAGGTTATGTTAAAGACTTAATTGCCTGAAAAAAATACTTTATTCGAGGGATATTTATACAATTTGGAAGGCCCAAATTGTTATCGTCGATGCACCTCCAAAAGTCCATGCCCGACAGTATCTCAACAAGGATAGCAAATATAGAGGCCCAAACCTTGTTTTAACAGCAAGCCTACAATGATATCCTCAAGCACTTTGAGAGGCCCAATGGGATTTTTATCACAAACTATCAAGGTCAGTACGCTTGGACTTGTAAAGGGGCCTGCAACTCGCTTAGATTGGGATGTAAGAAATTATTTCTTGTGTTTTTAGTTTATTTGAATTTTTTAGATAAGTTAGAATTATTGCTTACTTTTTGTTTGTTCATTTATATTTATAGAAATTCATTGCGAGTGTAGAAACTTTGATGGGTGCCTACTTTGCACATAATCAGTCACACATGGTTGCTTGTTCAGACGAGATCTTTACTACATGGTTAGAAATTATAGAAGGTGTTGAAAAAGGAATAATTGAAGGAAGAAAGCCCAACCCATTTCAATCTAGATGCTTGTGCCGTCTAAAAGATGAGGAGGTGAAGATCATCCAGTCCGAAATAAAATTGGGAACGATCTTGATCAATGGTGAAGTATGACCGAGGTTGCAATTACAGCACAACAGCCCCCACGTTTGACACAAGCAGAGTACTATGCGCATAAGGGCTCCATATTTTTTATTTTTGTTTGCAACCATGGACAAGTCCATTGAAAAGCTATGGATTTTAAACTAGTGAGACATCCAAGACTATTGTGATGCTGGTTGTGGCCAGCTCTAAAGTCATCTACAACTAAATACAAAGAGCTGCTAGATGACCTTGTTCAGTTAGCTCAGCATAACAAGCAATTGAAAACAAGGTTACAATCCACGCAGCTACTAAAGGAAATGCAAACGCAACGAGTCGTATTATAAGGATTTTTATCTTTCGAGTCGTATCACATCACACATGAGCTTGTTTTTTAGAGCATCATCGACCAAGCGCTGATTGCAGCATTTTCGAGTTTTACTTCAATTGTTGCTCAAAGTTTGTCTCCAGCATGTAAGGGGACCAACTAAGGCTTATGCATCATGCTCTAACTGCAGCATACACACTGTTTTGTGAGGTGTGCAAAAGGTTCTTCACTGTACTTTGAGAGAGAGAGAGAGAGAGAGAGAGAGAGAGAGAGAGAGAGAGAAAGCAAGCAAAAGGTCAAGTTTAGCCA
Organism: Cibotium barometz; assembly: GCF_041138505.1. NCBI lineage: Eukaryota > Viridiplantae > Streptophyta > Polypodiopsida > Cyatheales > Cibotiaceae > Cibotium > Cibotium barometz. Next base: position 2,113,529 of record NC_141055.1, read on the forward strand.
ACTAGGGGACCTAAGAAATGCCACCATTTTTAACCTAAGCAACGCATTGTTTTTTAGGCATTCATTGCAACAGGCTACAATGCACTCCGTTTTGTTTCAGCTCTCGGTTGATGATCTCGCTACTCTCTCTCTCCTAGCCTTTGCAACTAGGGCGACCAGTTTCTAAACACTCCATTTTGTGCCAGCTATACACTGGTGTTTGGTGGCCGAGCCAACTAGGCCAGCTAGCGCATAGCCACTTAGCTGCAAACAAGAGATCGACCCTTCCCACGGTTCTCTGGCAACATTGAAGCCGCTTCCAAGCATTCCAAGCATAAAATCAAAGGGTGATTTAGACAATCCTTTGTCTGGCTTTTGGCTCCTATCAGCCATTAGAGGAGAAGCATCTCACCAAGCTCTTGTTGAGCATTTAGCTACCAGTGCTTGAGAAAAAGAAGGGAGAGAAAAAAGATCTTGACAAACGTAAAAGAGTGGTTGAGGAAGAGAAGGGAGAGAAAAAAAGATCTTGACAAACGTAAAAGAGACTTGCTTCTTTCTAGGTTTTTTCTTTCCCTACTTTTCACACTCCCTCTTTCACATTTCTCTTAGCCTAGGTTTTGCCCACTTGACCACTTTCCCACTCAAGCATTCATTTCTAACCTTGTGACCACTAAAATCTTTTGCCATCGAACACTAGCTCTTCATATTACCTTGTCCACTCTAGTTCTACACGTGTTGCGCTTGTTGAGGTGTGTTCACATCCCTTGATTATTTGTGTTTTACTAGCCCTTGTTCATATGTGCAGCATGTTTTGGGCTTCTTCCACACATCCTTGGAAGATTCTCTAGAGGTTGTTCACACACGTTGATTATTTGATTTTAGAGCTATTCACAGGCGTGGTGTTTGATGAGAAGTGTTCACACACTATAAGTGTCCTTGATGGTCATTCACAGGCGTGGTGTTTGATGAGAAGTGTTCACACACTATAAGTGTCCTTGATGGTCATTCACACGTTTGGGGATTCTTTCACGTGGAGTACATGTCGATTCAAGTTGAGTATTAGTTGGGCTTGTTCGCACATTGTGGGTCACATGTCCTATATGCCTTGTGTTTGAGAGGTGTATTCACACTTGTTGTGAATTGTCTTTTGGTGTATACACTTTGAGTAGTGTTCACATGCAACTATGGGTTGTTCCTATTACTTTTATCCTTCATTTAATTGCCATGGTGCAGAATCACATCATCCTCGACATTATTTTGGCAGCATTTTTTATTATCATGGTAGGAGAGCTGCTCACGCACTATCATCATGGCTCTATGATTGCTATTATGATTTACCTTATCGTGTCATGTATTGTATATCTTTTGCCATATTTGCACATGTCTTTGGCATTCCGAGGCTTAGACCTCTGCATATTCACTCATCTACTTCTCACTATCATGAGGCAGCATATTCATATCAGTATTGGATGTTCAAGATACATCAAGATCATCCATAGAAGAATGGCCCTAGGGCCATCCTTGTAATCACAATATGGTTGAAAGAATGGCCCTAGTGCCATTCTAAAGCACATTGTGAGAATGGTCCTCCACTCCCTTATGTTAACTACTTGTTGGTGAATTTCAAAATCGCCCTAGGGCAATTCTACCATCCATGTACAATCTTATTGTATTTGGTCATTCTCCACTCCCTTGTGTCAATTATTGGTTGGTGAATTTTTAATGGCCCTAGGGCTATTCTACCATCAATGGTATGTTTTAGAATGGCACTGGGCCATTCTCCATGCCCTAGGGTCTCTTTTTCAATATGCATTCACAATACAACAAGATTATCCATAGAAGAATGGACCTAGGGCCATTCTAAAGCACACCATACATGGTGAGATTGAAAGAATGACCCTTAGGGCCATTCTACCACCCATGATGTGCTTTAGTATGGCCATAGGTCCATTCTTTCAAGCACATTGTGCGTGGTAGAATGACCTTAGGTCCATTTTAAAAAAGCACATTGTACTTGAGAGAATGGTCCTAGGGCCATTGTCCACTCCCTTGTGTCAACTATTGGTAAATTTTAGAATGGTCCTTGGACAAATCTCTACTCCCTTGTGTCAACAACTACTATGGTCAATTTTAGAATGGTCTATTCAAAGTTTGCATTTGGATGTAAGTATGATTGTTTTTTCTATGATTGACTTATTTTTTTAAAACTCATTTTAGATACATGTGGATGGCTCCAAAGAGGAAAATTTCTTTTCTATCAAATGTTGACATGGCCATTTGGCGAGACAAAGAAGTGGTACATAGACTTCTACAATCTACATGGTCAAAAAATACACGAGATTCATCTATTCCTTCAGCCTCTAGATGATAATGAGTCTTTTGAGGATAAAAGAAAAATAATGGTTTTTGTTGTGTCAGTTTTTGTTAACTTGCATCCGAAAATTGAATGTATTGATGTTGACGTATTGGGTGCATTATCTTATCAACTTGTTTCTCCAACAGATGTCACGGATCACATGGTAGCAGACCAAGAGGACGCTATGTTCTCTAGAAGATGGAAGCTGGATGTCAATAGTATATCTGATAGAGATCTGATATCACTACTAACAAGCTACAAGATATTACTATACAAGTTTTGGGAAAGAAAGTGCCAAAGCCCCGTAAAGCTGCATCGTGTTCAAAGAAGAAGGCAAGATCTTCTCCATAAATAAAGAGCAACATTTTTGATGTGGATGAAGTAAAGCCTGCTACATTGGGAACTGGAGGTTCTCAATAGGTACCCTCATATTTGAACATTATGAATTCCAAGAATTTGGCAAGGAAGTCTAAAAAGGTGTAGGAATTAGCTCTTGGGGGGGGTATGGACAAGTATGCAAAATACTTTCCACTTGGTTTGTACACAGAGTTTGAAATTCCAATAATGAAATGTGTGCAAGTGCCCAAACATTATTTATGTCCCCTAACGCTCTGAAAAAGAACAAAGTCAAATTGTGTGGAGTGGTATGTTGAAAGTGCAAATAACCCTAGGTCTTGTGCACATTTAATGCCAATGAAGAAGATTAGAAAAAAGGGAGGGAATGCATTGACCAAAAAAGAGGCGGTAAGTGAAAAGCTCTAGGATTTTGATTATTGGATCATAGATGGGAAACATTCCATCTATGCTACCAAGGTTATGTTAAGGACTTAATTGCCTGAAAAAAATACTTTATTTGAGGGATATTTATGCAATTTGGAAGGCCCAAATTGTTATCGTCCATGCACCTCCAAAAGTCCATGTGGATAGTATCTCAACAAGGATAGCAAATATAGAGGCCCAAACCTTGTTTTAACAGCAAGGCTACAATGATATACTCAAGCACTTGAGAGGCCCAATGGGATTTTTATCACAAACTATCAAGGTCAGTACTTGGACTTGTAAAGGGGCATGCAACTCGCTTAGATTGGGATGTAAGAAATTATTTCTTGTGTTTTTAGTTTATTTGAATTTTTTAGATAAGTTAGAATTATTGCTTACTTTTTGTTTGTTCATTTATATTTATAGAAATTCATTGCGAGTGTAGAAACTTTGATGGGTGCCTACTTTGCACATAATTAGTCACACATGGTTACTTGTTCAGACGAGATCCTTATTACATGGTTAGAAATTATAGAAGATGTTGAAAAAGGAATAATTGAAGGAAGAAAGCCCAACCCTTTTCAATCTAGATGCTTGTGCCATCTAAAATATGAGGAGGTGAAGATCATCTAGTCCGAAATAAAATTGGGAACGATCTTGATCAATGGTGAAGTATGACCGAGGTTGCAATTACAGCACAACAGCCCTCACGTTTGACACAAGCAGAGTACTATGCGCATTAGGGTTTCATATTTTTTATTTTTATTTGCAACAATGGACAAGTCCATTGAAAAGCTATGGATTTTGAACTAGTGAGACATCCAAGACTATTGTGATGCTGGTTGTGGCCAGCTCTAAAGTCATCTACAACTAAATACAAAGAGGTGCTAGATGACCTTGTTCACTTAGCTCAGCATAACAAGCAATTGAAAACAAGGTTACAATCCACGCAGCTGCTAAAGGAAACGCAAACGCAACGAGTCGTATTATAAGGAATTTTATCTTTCGAGTCGTATCACATCACACATAAGCTTGTTTTCAGAGCATCATCGAACAAGCGCTAATTGCAGCATTTTCAAGTTTTACTTCAACTGCTGCTGCTCAGAGTTTGTCTCCAGCATGTAAGGGGACCAACTAAGGCTTGTGCATCATGCGCAAACTGTAGTGTACACACTGTTTTATGAGGTGTGCAAAAGGTTCTTCACTGTACTTTGTGAGAGAGAGAGAGAGAGAGAGAGAGAGAGAGAGAGAGAGAGAGAGAGAGAGAGAGAATGCAAGCAAAAGGTCAAGTTTAGCCAACTAAGAAATGCCACCATTTTTAACCTAAGCAACGCATTGTTTTTTAGGCGTTCATTGCAACAGGCTACAACGCACTCCGTTTTGTTTCAGCTCTCGGTTGATGATCTCGCTACTCTCTCTCTCTCTCTCCTAGCCTTTGCAACTAGGGCGACCAGTTTCTAAACACTCTGTTTCGTGCCAACTATACACGGGTGTTTTGTGGCCGAGTCAACTAGGCCAGCTAGCGCATAGCCACATAGCTGCAAACAAGAGATCGACCCTTCCCACGGTTCTCTGGCAACATTGAAGCCGCTTCCAAGCATTCCAGGGCTAAAATCAAAGGGCCATCTAGACAGTCCTTTGTCTGGCTTTTGGCTCCTATCAGCCATTAGAGGAGAAGCATCACCAAGCTCTTGTTGCGTTTAGCTACCAGTGCTTGAGGAAAAGAAGGGAGAGAAAAAAGATCTTGACAAACGTAAAAGAGTGGTTGAGGAAGAGAAGGGAGAGAAAAAAAGATCTTGACAAACGTAAAAGAGACTTGCTTCTTTCTAGGTTTTTTCTTTCCCTACTTTTCACACTCCCTCTTTCACATTTCTCTTAGCCTAGGTTTTGCCCACTTGACCACTTTCCCACTCAAGCATTCATTTCTAACCTTCTGACCACTAAAATCTTTTGCCATCGAACACTAGCTCTTCATATTACCTTGTCCACTCTAGTTCTACACGTGTTGCGCTTGTTGAGGTGTGTTCACATCCCTTGATTATTTGTGTTTTACTAGCCCTTGTTCATATGTGCAGCACGTTTTGGGCTTCTTCCACACATCCTTGGAAGATTCTTTAGAGGTTGTTCACACACGTTGATTATTTGATTTTAGAGCTATTCACAGGCGTGGTGTTTTGATGAGAAGTGTTCACACACTGTGAGTGTCCTTTGGTGGTCATTCACACGTTTGGGGATTCTTTCACGTGGAGTACATGTCGATTCAAGTTGAGTATTAGTTGGGCTTGTTCGCACATTGTGGGTCACATGTCCTATATGCCTTGTGTTTGAGAGGTGTATTCACACTTGTTGTGAATTGTCTTTTGGTGTATAAACTTTGGGTAGTGTTCACATGCAACTATGGGTTGTTCCTATTACTTTTATCCTTCATTTAATTGCCATGGTGTAGAGTCACATCATCCTCGACATTATTTTGACAGTATTTTTTATTATCATGGTAGGAGAGTTGCTCATGCACTATCATCATGGCTTTACGATTGCTATTATGATTTACCTTATCGTGTCATGTATTGTATATCTTTTGCCATATTTGCACATGTCTTTGGCATTCCGAGGCTTAGACCTCTACATATTCACTCATCTACTTCTCGTTATCATGAGGCAGCATATTCATATCAGTTGTAAGATTCCTCCCCCAAACCCCTTTTTGATGTCTAGTATCTTCTTCTATAATCAATCCCTCTTCAGAAATATAAAAGACTTGTTTCTAACTGTTTTAACCTAGAGAGAGAAAATATTCTAGAGAGAGAATATTCAGATTTTTAATATTTTTGGATAGAAAATTATCTCATCTTATTAAAATAAGTTTCCCTGAAACAGAAATTCAAAAAGAACTTTCCAATGTGCAATTGGAATTAATTGGAAATGTGTATAAAGGACCTTAGTCTAAGGGTCTAGATTTTCAGAAATTTTTAGATTATGGTCCAATTAAGGTTCCTATGGACCAATAGCATCAATCCATGTGTAGGGAGGAGATAAATCCAAATTTGAAAAAGAAGATACCCAAAAGTGAGTAAATACTCACATAAGATGAAGAGTTGAAAATGTACAAGGTTTATTAGTAAAAAATTATGAGCAATATTAAAAGTATGACATATGTAAGGAAGAGGAGTTCTTTAAAGGAGGTGCATATTTCACATAAGATGAAGAGTTGAAAATGTACAAGGTTTATTAGTAAAAAATTATGAGTAATATTAAAAGTATGACATATGTAAGGAAGGGGAGTTCTTTAAAGGAGGTGCATATTTCACATAAGATGAAGAGTTGAAAATGTACAAGGTTTATTAGTAAAAAACTATGAGCAATATTAAAAATATGACATATGTAAGGAAGGGGAGTTCTTTAAAGGAGGTGCATATTTCACATGCTTGAATGAGTTTTAAACTCATAAAAATTGAGATATTTCATCTCTCCTCTCTCCTCATTCAAGTCTAGTTCCAAAAAGTTAGCTTAACTGACCTAAAAATGGTCAAATATTGACCAAACTGATTTAGAAAATTCTAGAATCAGTTTGTTTGGTTAGGAGCTCAATTTTTCCTATAAATAGAAGCCTCACCCTTGTTGAAAAATATATAGTGTTTATGCATCGTTACTCTACTCCACCTAAGTCAAGAACTGTGAATTCATTTAATAATTCACTAGTTTTTGGAGCTTCCCTCTTTCTTCAATCCCCATTAGTGGCTCCATCAACATACTTAACCAATTGATTGGTTGGGGGCCTCTACCGTGAACAAAGAATCAAGCAAGTTGTAAGGTAATTAGTGAATATTCATCTTTCTATAATTTCTCAATGTTTCTCTCTTCTCAACCCCTCTCAAGCTTGAGAAGTTTAATTGGTATGATTTTTTTTAAATGCTATTGAAGTTTGAATAGTAGTGAAGAGTTACATAATTTAATAAATGCTATTGAAGTTAATTTTCATTTATGTTTAAATTCTAATGATTCTTATGTAAATTCTCTCTCTCACTCAAGAAATGGTCATACTCATGACCCATTCTCAATCCAAATCAAGCTTTTCATAAAGCTTTTCCTTAACCCAAGATTAAGTTATGCTTGAGGCCAAATTAATGGCTTTTTCTTATGCTTTTAGTTTATGTATATTGATGATTCAATCCATTATGGATTAAGGATCCAATTAGAGAATCATTTTAATTATTTCCTTAATGATAAGCTTTATCCCTTAGAAAAATTGAGATTTATCAGTCATAGCAGCGGAGCTATGGCAAAATTTTTATAAAAATTATGCATAAAAAATTTTCATTCAAAGCATAAAAAGAGGACTTCCTACCATATTCTAGGAATCATCATCCTAGATTAATTGAAAGAATTTCATTATAATCATGGAGAAATTGAATTTTAATATTATGCATAAAGGATAAATTTTTATATCAAAAGTGTTATTTTTACCATTTTTATTTTCATGCATAGAAGTATGCATAATGGATAAATTTTTATATCAAAAGTGTTACTTTTATCATTTTTACTTTCATGCATAGAAGTATGCATAAAGGATAAATTTTTATATCAAAAGTGTTATTTTTACCATTTTTATTTTCATGCATAAAAGTATGCATAATGGATAAATTTTTATATCAAAAGTGTTACTTTTATCATTTTTACTTTCATGCATAGAAGTATGCATAAAGGATAAATTTTTATATCAAAAGTGTTATTTTTACCATTTTTATTTTCATGCATAGAAGTATGCATAATGGATAAATTTTTATATCAAAAGTGTTACTTTTATCATTTTTATTTCATACATAAAAGTATGCATAAAAGAAAATTTTTATATCAAAAGTGTTACTTTTATCATTTTTAATTTTCATGCATAGAAGTATGCATAAAGGAAAAATTTTTATATCAAAAGTGTTACTTTTATCATATTGGATTTCATGCATATAGGTATGCATAAAAGATATTCTTTTTATACTAAAAGTATGATTTTTCTCATAAATGGATTTTATGCTTAACTTAGATGCATAAGAGAAATTCTTTTATTCTCAAAGTATAATTCCCTACCAAATTGAAATCATGCATAAGAAGATGCATAAAAGATTGATTTTAAATTCGAAAGTGTTAGTCTCCTTAAATGGAATTTATGTATAAATAAATGGGTAGAGAAATCTTATATCAAATAAAAGAATTCTCTTTTAAAAAAAAAAGATATGAAATGTGATAAGATGTGATAAGAGGTGTATGAGATGTGATAAGAATTGATAAGATGCGTATGGAAAGTGATAGGATGTGATAAGAGGTGTGATAAGAGGTGATAAGATGCTTATGAAATAAGTTAGGATGTGATAAGATGAATTAAGATGTGTATGGGGGGATGAGGTAAGAAGTGTATGTGATAGGATAAGATGTATATGGGTTGTGATAGGGCGAGATTGGATGTGGATGTATGTGAATGTGGATGTAGATGTGGATGTATAGATGTGAATGTGGAATGTGGATGTGGATGTATGTATGTATGTGGATGTAGATGTGGATGTATAGATGTGAATGGGAATGGGGATGTGGATGTATGTGAATGTGAATGTAGATGTGGATGTATGTGAATGTGAATGTAGATGTGAATGTGGAATGTGGATGTATAGATGTGGATGTATGGGAATGTGGATGTGGATGTATGTGAATGTGAATGTAGATGTGGATGTATAGATGTGAATGTGGAATGTGGATGTGGATGTATGTATGTATGTGGATGTAGATGTGGATGTATGGATGTGTATGTATGAATGTGGATATGGGATGTGGATGTATAAATGAGGATGTGAAAATGGAGGTAAGCATGTAGATGTGGATGCGTGGATGTGAATGTGGATGTGGATGTGGATGTGGATATGGATGTGTATGTATGAATGTGGATATGGGATGTGGATGTATAAATGAGGATGTGAAAATGGAGATAAGCATGTAGATGTGGATGTATGGATGTGAATGTGGATGTGGATGTGGATGTGGATGTATGGATGTGGATATGGATGTGAATATATGATATGTGATGTGAAGGAATCTGAAGTGAAGAGATGGAAAAGGAGGTGATTGGATGAGTACACATATACATGGAATGTGGAATAAGTAATGTGGATTAATGAGGGATAATGTGGAAAAATGAGAGTTAATATAGAAACTGTATTTGTAAACTGTTTGTAAATGCTGTTTGTAAATGGCTGTTTTATGTCAAGAATGCTGGGGAAGCATTTTGACCGTCTTGTGATTAAGGTCGTGGAGACCTAACTGATAAAGTTGCAACTGCTGACGGAGAGTCAATGGAGGACGTCTCGCGTAGCAAGGTCGACCGAGGTCTTGACCAGCCTCGGTTCGATTAAAATGGTGAGCTTCCGGTACGGTGGATGAGGGACCAAGGAAGCGGCCTATGAGTGAAGCGCTAGGTCACCTCTGCGAAGGATCCTAGAGGGTGCTGACCATACGGTGCTCGGGCTCTGGGTCGCCTAGGATACCCACGCGTGCGTCGAGGAAGATATTGGAACAAGGAGTAAGAGTTGTTTTGTGAAACCGGGCATGGATCTGGTTGACTGACCTTGCTGGTCCTCAACGGATGAGTCCATGGCTCTTTTATATGGATCTGTTGGTTGATCTTGCTGATCTTCAACGAGAGTCCATCTTGATAAGTGATTATATTACCGAGTATTATGGGCTAGGAACTATGGAAACGGCCTCTGTGTGGACAGGTGGTGAGCGTTCTAGTTGCCAATGATGCCATAGATACTCTGATGAAGGAATGATGGGAAATTATGAATCAACTGGATAAATTGGGAGATTGTGATCAGTGGTACTATGGTTTCATTAAAGGATTGTTTTAAAGTTAGCTGATGCTAAGAAAAAGGCAATTTTCATATTGGGTGTGTAAGTGGTGTGGCTAGTTTTATGTTTGCATGAAATTCCGGCTAGGGGGCCTTGGAACTCTTTTCCTTGGTACCCGGGACAAAACCTAACCAAATTCCAAATTGGATCCCATCACTACAGTGGTTGGGCGGTTGGCTAACCCATGGGATCGGATGGGGTTAGGCTGGACTGATGGATCCGTAAACCGAGACTCAATTTCTGTTATTACGATAGATGAAGTAAGTCCCGGATAGTAATTGTTCTATGGATAGGAATCAACGGCTGTGCCTCTTGATGGGGAAAAAAGCGTTGATCCCAATGATCCAAGTGCAAGTTTCTTCCTTGATCCGACCGAGTATCTTTATAGGTGCAGTTGGATCAGCGTGATCAATAATGATCTTGACTACGTTAGAGTAAAAAATTATCCTGGTGGAATCATCCGTGCTTTCCGGGTAAGGGAAGTTTTTTCCGGGTTCGGTTTTGGAAAAAACCGACGGATTAGTCTCTTGTCCGGATATCCATGGACGAGGCCCCGAATGTGGGACCCCTGTCCTGTGCGAGAAGTGCTACTTCCGCTGCTAGTACCCGAATCCGTTGCTCGGTGGGAACAGGGGGATCTCACAGTTGGTATCAGAGCCAGGTTAATAAAGATCAATTGAGAAGACAAATAGGTCAGAAATTTATCAAGAAACACAAAAAGGTTGTAATTGTGTGATATAATTCATACAATTTGATATTCAAATTGAAATTCGTAATTTGGTAATTGGGTCTTCAGATGGAAGTACCGCAATTATATAGAATCCTTGGCTTGCTTGAGGCCTAGACATGATGGTATTTACCTTATAATTCCAAGGGCCGTGACTATCCGTATATACCGAGAGTATAACTGCAGCTCTATACTGACAGTATATACGAGTAAATCTAAGACTTGAAATTATAACTATCCAGATGATGAATTTGAATGTGGTTGATATGATTTTTAATTCTGTTTGGGAACTGATGAATTGATTGGGATTCTGATTGAAAAATGATGATTTTTGAAATTTAGTTGAAATATAATAACTTGAGCAAAACCGCAATGAGGATGAATGGAACGAGTCCCTGTAATGATAAATGATGATAATGATTTCAACAAATCACTATGAGATTAGTGGATTGTGCTGTCAAAGTACTACTGTTAACACTTGACTCGGTATATCAAGTTAAGGGATGACAAATTGAAAACTTGCTTGACTGAAATTCCTGTGGAGGAATGTTCAGAAAGAAAAAATTTCGATCTGATGGACCATTATCGTGTTAAAGATATGAATGATATGATCTGAAATGAATTTATTTAATGATGAGTTCTATATAAGGGATATTTATCCCCGTATTCTGTTGGGTTGACCAGAATATAAGGAACCCTAGAATAAATTGGATCTTAAGAAAAAGAGTTGTCCTTTACTTGGCGAGATGAGGACATCTCACACTTTTTTAAGTGGGGTAGAATGTAAGATTCCTCCCCAGCCTTCGAGGCATACAGGAGTAAGAATCTCCCTTTTTGATCTTAAAATTATTCCCTCTCAAAAATAAAAGAAAGATTCTGTTTAAAAAAAAGGAAGACCCTTTCCCTAGAATACTTCTCAGGAGTCACGCTGTTTTAAGGATTCAGAACAATGAGTTCAGAAGTGAAAATCGGTGTTTTGGATACCAAGGTTTTGGTCTTCATTCGAGTACGGCACAAAAGAAGTTCTTTATCTATTGGGGAGTTTAAGAAGTTATCCCCCAGATATTGTGAGCCTTATCTGACTTCAAAGAAAGTAAGTGACTTAGCTTACGAGCTTCTTTTATCTCCTCATCTCAAAGTTCTTAATGCCTTCTATAGAAAATTGTGCCAAACCCAAATCATGGAAAGACGGTAAAACTTCAGTGGCAAGCTACCGTTGGCTTCTAAGTTACGTTAGCTCCTTCCTTTATATAAGTCGTAACTTTTACTTGTCGTTCACAGTAATCTTACTCCCATCGATCTCCTTTCTTCCTAATCTCCTTCATGGCTTGGCAACAAGAATTAGTTTTATCCATAATGATTCCTCACCTTCAAGACGCAAGTGAGTCTGTGAAGAAGGATTTTATAGAACAGTATGAGCGTTCACTTTTCCCTTACTTGGGAGCTTCTGTAGCGCAGACCAAATGGCGGACCTATCAAGACATAACTAGGGTAACACCCTGGGGTCAGCAGCACTTCCGTAACAATGTCCGCTTGGCCATGGTTATTGAAGCTTTGGGTTTGGGTCCCCGATACTACTGCGTCATGAGATCAAGACATCCTGGGTTTTCTGAGCGGGTCTTCTTACTGGCGTGTTTTCTTCCTCATGAGAAGATATGCCTTTACCCCGTTTTTGGCTTGCCTCTCAGAGGTCCTTTTGTTAGAACACCTCATACCACTGAGATAGGCGCAGCAATAACCCACAGAATCATTCCCATAGATGAGTTACCTTATACTTGTGTAGCTTGTGAGGACTGCTTTTGTGACCATATGATGGACGGGCTTATGGAAGTGTAAAGAGTTCCTCTATCTTTACTGTATAAGTTCCGAGAATGAATAAAGTTTAAATCTTGTTCGTATTTTGAATCTTGCTCTCTTTAAGACTTATCTTGGTGGTTAATCTTGATTAAAATTTTTCTCTAAGTCTCATATTCGTGAATCTTGCGAAATTATCACAAGTTGCGAGATGAGGACATCTCGCGTTTTTTAAGTGGGGTAGAATGTAAGATTCCTCCCCCAAACCCCTTTTTGATGTCTAGTATCTTCTTCTATAATCAATCCCTCTTCAGAAATATAAAAGACTTGTTTCTAACTGTTTTAACCTAGAGAGAGAAAATATTCTAGAGAGAGAATATTCAGATTTTTAATATTTTTGGATAGAAAATTATCTCATCTTATTAAAATAAGTTTCCCTGAAACAGAAATTCAAAAAGAACTTTCCAATGTGCAATTGGAATTAATTGGAAATGTGTATAAAGGACCTTAGTCTAAGGGTCTAGATTTTCAGAAATTTTTAGATTATGGTCCAATTAAGGTTCCTATGGACCAATAGCATCAATCCATGTGTAGGGAGGAGATAAATCCAAATTTGAAAAAGAAGATACCCAAAAGTGAGTAAATACTCACATAAGATGAAGAGTTGAAAATGTACAAGGTTTATTAGTAAAAAATTATGAGCAATATTAAAAGTATGACATATGTAAGGAAGAGGAGTTCTTTAAAGGAGGTGCATATTTCACATAAGATGAAGAGTTGAAAATGTACAAGGTTTATTAGTAAAAAATTATGAGCAATATTAAAAGTATGACATATGTAAGGAAGGGGAGTTCTTTAAAGGAGGTGCATATTTCACATAAGATGAAGAGTTGAAAATGTACAAGGTTTATTAGTAAAAAACTATGAGCAATATTAAAAATATGACATATGTAAGGAAGGGGAGTTCTTTAAAGGAGGTGCATATTTCACATGCTTGAATGAGTTTTAAACTCATAAAAATTGAGATATTTCATCTCTCCTCTCTCCTCATTCAAGTCTAGTTCCAAAAAGTTAGCTTAACTGACCTAAAAATGGTCAAATATTGACCAAACTGATTTAGAAAATTCTAGAATCAGTTTGTTTGGTTAGGAGCTCAATTTTTCCTATAAATAGAAGCCTCACCCTTGTTGAAAAATATATAGTGTTTATGCATCGTTACTCTACTCCACCTAAGTCAAGAACTGTGAATTCATTTAATAATTCACTAGTTTTTGGAGCTTCCCTCTTTCTTCAATCCCCATTAGTGGCTCCATCAACATACTTAACCAATTGATTGGTTGGGGGCCTCTACCGTGAACAAAGAATCAAGCAAGTTGTAAGGTAATTAGTGAATATTCATCTTTCTATAATTTCTCAATGTTTCTCTCTTCTCAACCCCTCTCAAGCTTGAGAAGTTTAATTGGTATGGTTTTTTTTAAATGCTATTGAAGTTTGAATAGTAGTGAAGAGTTACATAATTTAATAAATGCTATTGAAGTTAATTTTCATTTATGTTTAAATTCTAATGATTCTTATGTAAATTCTCTCTCTCACTCAAGAAATGGTCATACTCATGACCCATTCTCAATCCAAATCAAGCTTTTCATAAAGCTTTTCCTTAACCCAAGATTAAGTTATGCTTGAGGCCAAATTAATGGCTTTTTCTTATGCTTTTAGTTCATGTATATTGATGATTCAATCCATTATGGATTAAGGATCCAATTAGAGAATCATTTTAATTATTTCCTTAATGATAAGCTTTATCCCTTAGAAAAATTGAGATTTATCAGTCATAGCAGCGGAGCTATGGCAAAATTTTTATAAAAATTATGCATAAAAAATTTTCATTCAAAGCATAAAAAGAGGACTTCCTACCATATTCTAGGAATCATCATCCTAGATTAATTGAAAGAATTTCATTATAATCATGGAGAAATTGAATTTTAATATTATGCATAAAGGATAAATTTTTATATCAAAAGTGTTATTTTTACCATTTTTATTTTCATGCATAGAAGTATGCATAATGGATAAATTTTTATATCAAAAGTGTTACTTTTATCATTTTTACTTTCATGCATAGAAGTATGCATAAAGGATAAATTTTTATATCAAAAGTGTTATTTTTACCATTTTTATTTTCATGCATAAAAGTATGCATAATGGATAAATTTTTATATCAAAAGTGTTACTTTTATCATTTTTACTTTCATGCATAGAAGTATGCATAAAGGATAAATTTTTATATCAAAAGTGTTATTTTTACCATTTTTATTTTCATGCATAGAAGTATGCATAATGGATAAATTTTTATATCAAAAGTGTTACTTTTATCATTTTTATTTCATACATAAAAGTATGCATAAAAGAAAATTTTTATATCAAAAGTGTTACTTTTATCATTTTTAATTTTCATGCATAGAAGTATGCATAAAGGAAAAATTTTTATATCAAAAGTGTTACTTTTATCATATTGGATTTCATGCATATAGGTATGCATAAAAGATATTCTTTTTATACTAAAAGTATGATTTTTCTCATAAATGGATTTTATGCTTAACTTAGATGCATAAGAGAAATTCTTTTATCCTCAAAGTATAATTCCCTACCAAATTGAAATCATGCATAAGAAGATGCATAAAAGATTGATTTTAAATTCGAAAGTGTTAGTCTCCTTAAATGGAATTTATGTATAAATAAATGGGTAGAGAAATCTTATATCAAATAAAAGAATTCTCTTTTAAAAAAAAAAGATATGAAATGTGATAAGATGTGATAAGAGGTGTATGAGATGTGATAAGAATTGATAAGATGCGTATGGAAAGTGATAGGATGTGATAAGAGGTGTGATAAGAGGTGATAAGATGCTTATGAAATAAGTTAGGATGTGATAAGATGAATTAAGATGTGTATGGGGGGATGAGGTAAGAAGTGTATGTGATAGGATAAGATGTATATGGGTTGTGATAGGGCGAGATTGGATGTGGATGTATGTGAATGTGGATGTAGATGTGGATGTATAGATGTGAATGTGGAATGTGGATGTGGATGTATGTATGTATGTGGATGTAGATGTGGATGTATAGATGTGAATGGGAATGGGGATGTGGATGTATGTGAATGTGAATGTAGATGTGGATGTATGTGAATGTGAATGTAGATGTGAATGTGGAATGTGGATGTATAGATGTGGATGTATGGGAATGTGGATGTGGATGTATGTGAATGTGAATGTAGATGTGGATGTATAGATGTGAATGTGGAATGTGGATGTGGATGTATGTATGTATGTGGATGTAGATGTGGATGTATGGATGTGTATGTATGAATGTGGATATGGGATGTGGATGTATAAATGAGGATGTGAAAATGGAGGTAAGCATGTAGATGTGGATGCGTGGATGTGAATGTGGATGTGGATGTGGATGTGGATATGGATGTGTATGTATGAATGTGGATATGGGATGTGGATGTATAAATGAGGATGTGAAAATGGAGATAAGCATGTAGATGTGGATGTATGGATGTGAATGTGGATGTGGATGTGGATGTGGATGTATGGATGTGGATATGGATGTGAATATATGATATGTGATGTGAAGGAATCTGAAGTGAAGAGATGGAAAAGGAGGTGATTGGATGAGTACACATATACATGGAATGTGGAATAAGTAATGTGGATTAATGAGGGATAATGTGGAAAAATGAGAGTTAATATAGAAACTGTATTTGTAAACTGTTTGTAAATGCTGTTTGTAAATGGCTGTTTTATGTCAAGAATGCTGGGGAAGCATTTTGACCGTCTTGTGATTAAGGTCGTGGAGACCTAACTGATAAAGTTGCAACTGCTGACGGAGAGTCAATGGAGGACGTCTCGCGTAGCAAGGTCGACCGAGGTCTTGACCAGCCTCGGTTCGATTAAAATGGTGAGCTTCCGGTACGGTGGATGAGGGACCAAGGAAGCGGCCTATGAGTGAAGCGCTAGGTCACCTCTGCGAAGGATCCTAGAGGGTGCTGACCATACGGTGCTCGGGCTCTGGGTCGCCTAGGATACCCACGCGTGCGTCGAGGAAGATATTGGAACAAGGAGTAAGAGTTGTTTTGTGAAACCGGGCATGGATCTGGTTGACTGACCTTGCTGGTCCTCAACGGATGAGTCCATGGCTCTTTTATATGGATCTGTTGGTTGATCTTGCTGATCTTCAACGAGAGTCCATCTTGATAAGTGATTATATTACCGAGTATTATGGGCTAGGAACTATGGAAACGGCCTCTGTGTGGACAGGTGGTGAGCGTTCTAGTTGCCAATGATGCCATAGATACTCTGATGAAGGAATGATGGGAAATTATGAATCAACTGGATAAATTGGGAGATTGTGATCAGTGGTACTATGGTTTCATTAAAGGATTGTTTTAAAGTTAGCTGATGCTAAGAAAAAGGCAATTTTCATATTGGGTGTGTAAGTGGTGTGGCTAGTTTTATGTTTGCATGAAATTCCGGCTAGGGGGCCTTGGAACTCTTTTCCTTGGTACCCGGGACAAAACCTAACCAAATTCCAAATTGGATCCCATCACTACAGTGGTTGGGCGGTTGGCTAACCCATGGGATCGGATGGGGTTAGGCTGGACTGATGGATCCGTAAACCGAGACTCAATTTCTGTTATTACGATAGATGAAGTAAGTCCCGGATAGTAATTGTTCTATGGATAGGAATCAACGGCTGTGCCTCTTGATGGGGAAAAAAGCGTTGATCCCAATGATCCAAGTGCAAGTTTCTTCCTTGATCCGACCGAGTATCTTTATAGGTGCAGTTGGATCAGCGTGATCAGTAATGATCTTGACTACGTTAGAGTAAAAAATTATCCTGGTGGAATCATCCGTGCTTTCCGGGTAAGGGAAGTTTTTTCCGGGTTCGGTTTTGGAAAAAACCGACGGATTAGTCTCT
Source organism: Cibotium barometz (assembly GCF_041138505.1). Classification (NCBI taxonomy): domain Eukaryota; kingdom Viridiplantae; phylum Streptophyta; class Polypodiopsida; order Cyatheales; family Cibotiaceae; genus Cibotium; species Cibotium barometz. The sequence goes on from NC_141055.1 coordinate 2,131,017, forward strand.
TGTCCGGATATCCATGGACGAGGCCCCGAATGTGGGACCCCTGTCCTGTGCGAGAAGTGCTACTTCCGCTGCTAGTACCCGAATCCGTTGCTCGGTGGGAACAGGGGGATCTCACATCAGTATTGGATGTTCAAGATACATCAAGATCATCCATAGAAGAATGGCCCTAGGGCCATCCTTGTAATCACAATATGGTTGAAAGAATGGCCCTAGTGCCATTCTAAAGCACATTGTGAGAATGGTCCTCCACTCCCTTATGTTAACTACTTGTTGGTGAATTTCAGAATCGCCCTAGGGCCATTCTACCATCCATGTACAATCTTATTGTATTTTTCGTCCATGGTGTTTTTGACCTAGGGCCATTCTCCACTCCCTTGTGTCAATTATTGGTGAATTTTGAATGGCCCTAGGGCTATTATACCATCCATGGGCAATCTTGTTGTATTTTTCATCCATGGTGTGCTTGAAAGAATGGCCCTAGGGCTATTCTACCATCAATGGTATGTTTTAGAATGGCCCTGGGGGCCATTCTCCACGCCTTAGGGTCACTTTTTACAACAAGATTATCCATAGAAGAATGGACCTAGGGCCATTCTAAAGCACACCATCCATGGGGAGATTGAAAGAATGACCCTTAGGGCCATTCTACCACCCATGATGTGCTTTAGAATGGCCATAGGGCCATTCTTTCAAGCACATTGTGCGTGGTAGAATGACCTTAGGTCCATTTTAAAAAAGCACATTGTACTTGAGAGAATGGTCCTAGGGCCATTGTCCACTCCCTTGTGTCAACTATTGGTAAATTTTAGAATGGTCCTTGGACAAATCTCTACTCCCTTGTGTCAACTACTATGGTCAATTTTAGAATGGTCTATTCAAAGTTTGCATTTGGATGTAAGTATGATTGTTTTTTCTATGATTGACTTATTTTTTTAAAACTCATTTTAGATACATGTGGATGGCTCCAAAGAGGAAAATTTCTTTTCTATCAAATGTTGACATGGCCATTTGGCGAGACAAAGAAGTGGTACATTGACTTCTACAATCTACATGGTCAAAAAATACACGAGATTCATCTATTCCTTCAGCCTCTAGATGATAATGAGTCTTTTGAGGATAAAGAAAAAATAATGGTTTTTGTTGTGTCAGTTTTTGTTAACCTGCATCCGAAAATTGAATGTATTGATGTTGACGTACTGGGTGCATTATCTTATCAACTTGTTTCTCCAACAGATGTCACGGAGGATCACATGGTAGCCGACCAAGAGGACGCTATGTTCTCTAGAAGATAGAAGCTGGATGTCAATAGTATATCTGATAGAGATCTGATATCACTACTAACAAGCTACAAGATATTACTATACAAGTCTTGGGAAAGAAAGTGCCAAAGCCCCGTAAAGCTACATCAAGTTCAAAGAAGAAGGCAAGATCTTCTCCATAAATAAAGAGCAACATTTTTGATGTGGATGAAGTAAAGCCTACTACATTGGGAACTGGAGGTTCTCAATAGGTACCCTCATATTTGAACATTATGAATTCCAAGAATTTGGCAAGGAAGGCTAAAAAGGTGTAGGAATCAGCTCTTGGGGGGGGGGGGTATGGACAAGTATGCAAAATACTTTCCACTTGGTTTGTACACAGAGTTTGAAATTCCAATAATGAAATGTGTGCAAGTGCCCAAACATTATTTATGTCCCCTGCCCGCTGAAAAAGGACAAAGTCAAACTGTGTGGAGTGGTATGTTGAACGTGCGAATAACCCTAGGTCTTGTGCATATTTAATGCCAATGAAGAAGATTCGAAAAAAGGGAGGGAATGCATTGACCAAAAAAGATGCGGTAAGTGAAAAGCTCTAGGATTTTGATTATTGGATCATAGATGGGAAACATTCCATCTATGCTACCAAGGTTATGTTAAGGACTTAATTGCCTGAAAAAAATACTTTATTCGGGGGATATTTATGCAATTTGGAAGGCCCAAATTGTTATCGTCCATGCACCTCCAAAAGTCCATGTCGACAGTATCTCAACAAGGATAGCAAATATAGAGGCCCAAACCTTGTTTTAACAGCAAGCCTACAATGATATACTCAAGCACTTGTTGAGAGGCCCAATGGGATTTTTATCACAAACTATCAAGGTCAGTACTTGGACTTGTAAAGGGGCATGCAACTCGCTTAGATTGGGATGTAAGAAATTATTTATTGTGTTTTTAGTTTATTTGAATTTTTTAGATGTTAGAATTATTGCTTACTTTTTGTTTGTTCATTTATATTTATAGAAATTCATTGCAAGTGTAGAAACTTTGATGGGTGCCTACTTTGCACATAATCAGTCACACATGGTTGCTTGTTCAGACGAGATCTTTATTACATGGTTAGAAATTATAGAAGGTGTTGAAAAAGGAATAATTGAAGGAAGAAAGCCCAACCCATTTCAATCTAGATGCCTGTGCCGTCTAAAAGATGAGGAGGTGAAGATCATCTAGTCCGAAATAAAAATTGGGAACGATCTTGATCAATGGTGAAGTATGACCGAGGTTGCAATTACAGCACAACAGCCCCCACGTTTGACACAAGCAGAGTACTATGTGCATTAGGGTTTCATATTCTTTATTTTTGTTTGCAACAATGGACAAGTCCATTGAAAAGCTATGGATTTTAAACTAGTGAGACATCCAAGACTATTGTGATGCTAGTTGTGGCCAGCTCTAAAGTCATCTACAACTAAATACAAAGAGGTGCTAGATGACCTTGTTCAGTTAGCTCAGCATAACAAGCAATTGAAAACAAGGTTACAATCCACGCAGCTGCTAAAGGAAACGCAAACGCAACGAGTCGTATTATAAGGAATTTTATCTTTCGAGTTTTACTTCAACTGCTACTCAGAGTTTGTCTCTAGCATGTAAGGGGACCAACTAAGGCTTGTGCATCATGCGCAAACTGTAGCGTACACACTGTTTTGTGAGGTGTGCAAAAGGTTCTTCACTGTACTTTGTGTGTGTGTGTGTGTGTGAGAGAGAGAGAGAGAGAGAGAATGCAAGCAAAAGGTCAAGTTTAGCCAACTAGGGGACCTAAGAAACGCCACCATTTTTAACCTAAGCAACGCATTGTTTTTTAGGCGTTCATTGCAATAGGCTACAATGCACTCCGTTTTGTTTCAGCTCTCGGTTGATGATCTCGCTACTCTCTCTCTCTCTCCTAGCCTTTGCAACTAGGGCGGCCAGTTTCTAAACACTCCGTTTCGTGCCAGCTATGGTGGTCGAGCCAACTAGGCCAGCTAGCGCATAGCCACATAGCTGCAAACAGGAGATCGACCCTTCCCACGGTTCTCTGGCAACATTAAAGCCGCTTCCAAGCATTCCAGGGCTAAAATCAAAGGGCAATTTAGACAGTCCTTTGTCTGGCTTTTGGCTCCTATCAGCCATTAGAGGAGAAGCATCACCAAGCTCTTGTTGAGCACCAGTGCTTGAGGAAAAGAAGGGAGAGAAAAAAGATCTTGACAAACGTAAAAGAGTGGTTGAGGAAGAGAAGGGAGAGAAAAAAAGATCTTGACAAACGTAAAAGAGACTTGCTTCTTTCTAGGTTTTTTCTTTCCCTACTTTTCACACTCCCTCTTTCACATTTCTCTTAGCCTAGGTTTTGCCCACTTGATCACTTTCCCACTCAAGCATTCATTTCTAACCTTGTGACCACTAAAATCTTTTGCCATCGAGAACACTAGCTCTTCATATTACCTTGTCCACTCTAGTTCTACACGTGTTGCGCTTGTTGAGGTGTGTTCACATCCCTTGATGATTTGTGTTTTACTAGCCCTTGTTCATATGTGCAGCACGTTTTGGGCTTCTTCAAAACATCCTTGGAAGATTCTTTAGAGGTTGTTCACACACGTTGATTATTTGATTTTAGAGCTATTCACAGGCGTGGTGTTTGATGAGAAGTGTTCACACACTGTGAGTGTCCTTGGTGGTCATTCACACGTTTGGGGATTCTTTCACGTGGAGTACATGTCGATTCAAGTTGAGTATTAGTTGGGCTTGTTCGCACATTGTGGGTCACATGTCCTATATGCCTTGTGTTTGAGAGGTGTATTCACACTTGTTGTGAATTGTCTTTTGGTGTATACACTTTGGGTAGTGTTCACATGCAACTATGGGTTGTTCCTATTACTTTTATCCTTCATTTAATTGCCATGGTGCAGAATCACATCATCCTCGACATTATTTTGACAGCATTTTTTATTATCATGGTAGGAGAGCTGCTCATGCACTATCATCATGGCTCTACGATTGCTATTATGATTTACCTTATCTTGTCATGTATTGTATATCTTTTGCCATCTTTGCACATGTCTTTGGCATTTCAAGGCTTAGACCTCTACATATTCACTCATCTACTTCTCGCTATCATGAGGCAGCATATTCATATCAGTATTGGATGTTCAAGATACATCAAGATCATCCATAGAAGAATGGCCCTAGGGCCATCCTTGTAATCACAATATGGTTGAAAGAATGGCCCTAGTGCCATTCTAAAGCACATTGTGAGAATGGTACTCCACTCGCTTATGTTAACTACTTGTTGGTGAATTTCAAAATCACCCTAAGGCTATTCTACCATCCATGTACAATCTTATTGTATTTTTTGTCCATGGTGTTTTTGACCTAGGGCCATTCTCCACTCCCTTGTGTCAGTTATTGGTGAATTTTGAATGGCCCTAGGGCTATTATACCATCCATGGACAATCTTGTTGTATTTTTCATCCATGGTGTGCTTGAATTATTGGCCCAAGGGCTATTCTACCATCAATGGTATGTTTTAGAATGGCCCTGGGCCATTCTCCACGCCCTAGGGTCAATTTTTCAATATGCATTCACAATACAGCAAGATTATCCATGGGAGATTGAAAGAATGACCCTTAGGGCCATTCTACCACCCATGATGTGCTTTAGAATGGCCATAGGGCCATTCTTTCAAGCACATTGTGCGTGGTAGAATGACCTTAGGTCCATTTTAAAAAAGCACATTGTACTTGAGAGAATGGTCCTAGGGCCATTCTCCACTCCCTTGTGTCAACTATTGGTAAATTTTAGAATGGTCCTTGGACAAATCTCTACTCCCTTGTGTCAACTACTATGGTCAATTTTAGAATGGTCTATTCAAAGTTTGCATTTGGATGTAAGTATGATTGTTTTTTCTATGATTGACTTATTTTTTTAAAACTCATTTTAGATACATGTGGATGGCTCCAAAGAGGAAAATTTCTTTTCTATCAAATGTTGACATGGCCATTTGGCGAGACAAAGAAGTGGTACATTGACTTCTACAATCTACATGGTCAAAAAATACACGAGATTCATCTATTCCTTCAGCCTCTAGATGATAATGAGTCTTTTGAGGATAAAGGAAAAATAATGGTTTTTGTTGTGTCAGTTTTTGTTAACTTGCATCCGAAAATTGAATGTATTAATGTTTTATGGGTGCATTATCTTATCAACTTGTTTCTCCAACAGATGTCATGGATCACATGGTAGCAGACCAAGAGGACACTATGTTCTCTAGAAGATGGAAGCTGGATGTCAATAGTATATCTGATAGAGATCTGATATCACTACTAACAAGCTACAAGATATTACTATACAAGTCTTGGGAAAGAAAGTGCCAAAGGCCCGGAAAGCTGCATCAAGTTCAAAGAAGAAGGCAAGATCTTCTCCATAAATAAAGAGCAACATTTTTGATGTCGATGAAGTAAAGCCTGCTACATTGGGAACTGGAGGTTCTCAATAGGTACCCTCATATTTGAACATTATGAATTCCAAGAATTTGGCAAGGAAGGCTAAAAAGCTGTAGGAATTAGCTCTTGGGGGGGGGTATGGACAAGTATGCAAAATACTTTCCACTTGGTTTGTACAGAGAGTTTGAAATTCCAATAATGAAATGTGTGCAAGTGCCCAAACATTATTTATGTCCCCTGCCACACCGCTGAAAAAGGACAAAGTCAAATTGTGTGGAGTGGTATGTTGAACGTGCGAATAACCCTAGGTCTTGTGCATATTTAATGCCAATGAAGAAGATTCCAAAAAAGGGAGGGAATGCATTGACCAAAAAAGAGGCGGTAAGTGAAAAGCTCTAGGATTTTGATTATTGGATCATAGATGGGAAACATTCCATCTATGCTACCAAGGTAATGTTAAGGACTTAATTGCCTGAAAAAATACTTTATTCGAGGGACATTTATGCAATTTAGAAGGCCCAAATTGTTATCGTCCATGCACCTCCAAAAGTCCATGTGGATAGTATCTCAACAAGGATAGCAAATATAGAGGCCCAAACCTTGTTTTAACAGCAAGCCTACAATGATATACTCAAGCACTTGAGAGGCCCAATGGGATTTTTATCACAAACTATCAAGGTCAGTACTTGGACTTGTAAAGGGGCATGCAACTCGCTTAGATTGGGATGTAAGAAATTATTTCTTGTGTTTTTAGTTTATTTGAATTTTTTAGATAAGTTAGAATTATTGCTTACTTTTTGTTTTTTTAGATAAGTTAGAATTATTGCTTACTTTTTGTTTGTTCATTTATATTTATAGAAATTCATTGCGAGTGTAGAAACTTTGATGGGTGCCTACTTTGCACATAATTAGTCACACATGGTTGCTTGTTCAGACGAGATCTTTATTACATGGTTAGAAATTATAGAAGGTGTTGAAAAAGGAATAATTGAAGGAAGAAAGCCCAACCCTTTTCAATCTAGATGCTTGTGCCATCTAAAAGATGAGGAGGTGAAGATCATCCAGTCCGAAATAAAATTGGGAACGATCTTGATCAATGGTGAAGTATGACCGAGGTTGCAATTACAGCACAACAACCCCCACGTTTGACACAAGCAGAGTACTATGCGCATTAGGGCTTCATATTTTTTATTTTTGTGTGCAACAATGGACAAGCCCATTGAAAAGCTATGGATTTTAAACTAGTGAGACATCCAAGACTATTGTGATGCTGGTTGTGGCCAGCTCTAAAGTCATCTACAACTAAATACAAAGAGCTGCTAGATGACCTTGTTCAGTTAGCTCAGCATAACAAGCAATTGAAAACAAGGTTACAATCCACGCAGCTGCTAAAGGAAACGCAAACGCAACGAGTCGTATTATAAGGAATTTTATCTTTTGAGTCGTATCACATCACACATAAGCTTGTTTTCAGAGCATCATCGAACAAGCGCTGATTGCAGCATTTCCGAGTTTTACTTCAACTGCTCAGAGTTTGTCTCCAGCATGTAAGGGGACCAACTAAGGCTTATGCATCATGCGCAAACTACAGCGTACACACTGTTTTGTGAGGTGTGCAAAAGGTTCTTCACTGTACTTTGTGTGTGAGAGAGAGAGAGAGAGAATGCAAGCAAAAGGTCAAGTTTAGCCAACTAGGGAACCTAAGAAATGCCACCATTTTTAACCTAAGCAACGCATTGTTTTTTAGGCGTTCATTGCAACAGGCTACAACGCACTCCGTTTTGTTTCAGCTCTCGGTTGATGATCTCCCTACTCTCTCTCTCTCTCCTAGCCTTTGCAACTAGGGCAGCCAGTTTCTAAACACTCTGTTTCATGCCAGCTATACACGGGTGTTTGGTGGCCGAGCCAACTAGGCGAGCTAGCGCATAGCCACATAGCTGCAAACAGGAGATCGACCCTTCCCACGGTTCTCTGGCAACATTGAAGCCGCCAAGCATTCCAGGGCTAAAATCAAAGGGCAATTTAGACAGTCCTTTGTCTGGATTTTGGCTCCTATCAGCCATTAGAGGAGAAGCAACACCAAGCTCTTGTTAAGCGTTTAGCTGCCAGTGCTTGAGGAAAAGAAGGGAGAGAAAAAAGATCTTGACAAACGTAAAAGAGTGGTTGAGAAAGAGAAGGGAGAGAAAAAAAGATCTTGACAAACGTAAAAGAGACTTGCCTCTTTCTAGGTTTTTTCTTTCCCTACTTTTCACACTCCCTCTTTCACATTGCTCTTAGCCTAGGTTTTGCCCACTTGACCACTTTCCCACTCAAGCATTCATTTCTAACCTTGCCATCGAACACTAGCTCTTCATATTACCTTGTCCACTCTAGTTCTACACGTGTTGCGCTTGTTGAGGTGTGTTCACATCCCTTGATTATTTGTGTTTTACTAGCCCTTGTTCATATGTGCAGCACGTTTTGGGCTTCTTCCACACATCCTTGGAAGATTCTTTAGAGGTTGTTCACACACGTTGATTATTTGATTTTAGAGCTATTCACAGGCGTGGTGTTTGATGAGAAGTGTTCACACACTGTGAGTGTCCTTGGTGGTCATTCACACGTTTGGGGATTCTTTCACGTGGAGTACATGTCGATTCAAGTTGAGTATTAGTTGGGCTTGTTCGCACATTGTGGGTCACATGTCCTATATGCCTTGTGTTTGAGAGGTGTATTCACACTTTTGTGAATTGTCTTTTGGTGTATACACTTTGGGTAGTGTTCACATGCAACTATGGGTTGTTCCTATTACTTTTATCCTTCATTTAATTGCCATGGTGCAGAATCACATCATCCTCGACATTATTTTGACAGCATTTTTTATTATCATGGTAGGAGAGCTGCTCATGCACTATCATCATGGCTCTATGATTGTCCATGGTTGCAAACAAAAATAAAAAATATGGAGCCCTAATGCGCATAGTACTCTGCTTGTGTCAAACGTGGGGGCTGTTGTGCTGTAATTGCAACCTCGGTCATACTTCACCATTGATCAAGATCGTTCCCAATTTTATTTCGGACTGGATGATCTTCACCTCCTCATCTTTTAGACGGCACAAGCATCTAGATTGAAATGGGTTGGGCTTTCTTCCTTCAATTATTCCTTTTTCAACACCTTCTATAATTTCTAACCATGTAATAAAGATCTCGTCTGAACAAGCAACCATGTGTGACTGATTATGTGCAAAGTAGGCACCCATAAAAGTTTCTACACTCGCAACAATGAATTTCTATAAATATAAATGAACAAACAAAAAGTAAGCAATAATTCTAACTTATCTAAAAAATTCAAATAAACTAAAAACACAAGAAATAATTTCTTACATCCCAATCTAAGCGAGTTGCATGCCCCTTTACAAGTCCAAGTACTGACCTTGATAGTTTGTGATAAAAATCCCATTGGGCCTCTCAAGTGCTCAAATCATTGTAGGCTTGCTGTTAAAACAAGGTTTGGGCCTCTATATTTGCTATCCTTGTTGAGATACTATCCACATGGACTTTTGGAGGTGCATGGACGATAACAATTTGGGCCTTCCAAATTGCATAAATATCCCTCGAATAAAGTATTTTTTTCAGGCAATTAAGTCCTTAACATAACCTTGGTAGCATAGATGGAATGTTTCCCATCTATGATCCAATAATCAAAATCCTAGAGCTTTTCACTTACCGCCTCTTTTTTGGTCAATGCATTCCCTCCCTTTTTTCGAATCTTCTTCATTGGCATTAAATATGCACAAGACCTAGGGTTATTCACACGTTCAACATACCACTCCACACAATTTGACTTTGTCCTTTTTCAGCGGCGGGCAGGGGACATAAATAATGTTTGGGCACTTGCACACATTTCATTATTGGAATTTCAAACTCTGTGTACAAACCAAGTGGAAAGTATTTTGCATACTTGTCCATACCCGCCCCCCAAGAGCTAATTCCTACACCTTTTTAGCCTTCCTTGCCAAATTCTTGGAATTCATAATGTTCAAATATGAGGATACCTATTGAGAACCTCCAGTTCCCAATGTAGCAGGCTTTACTTCATCCACATCAAAAATGTTGCTCTTTATTTATGGAGAAGATCTTGCCTTCTTCTTTGAACTTGATGCAACTTTACGGGGCTTTAGCACTTTCTTTCCCAAGACTTGTATAGTAATATCTTGTAGCTTATTAGTAGTGATATCAAATCTCTATCAGATATACTATCGACATCCAGCTTCCATCTTCTAGAGAACATAGTGTCCTCTTGGTCTGCTACCATGTGATCCGTGACATCTGTTGTAGAAACAAGTTGATAAGATAATGCACCCGGTACCTCAACATCAATACATTCAATTTTCAGATGCAAGTTAATAAAAACTGACATAACAAAAACCATTATTTTTCCTTTATTCTCAAAAGACTCATTATTATCTAGAGGCTGAAGGAATAGATGAATCTCGTGTATTTTTTGACCATGTAGATTGTAGAAGTCAATGTACCACTTCTTTGTCTCGCCAAATGGCCATGTCAACATTTGATAGAAAAGAAATTTTCCTCTTTGGAGCCATCCACATGTATCTAAAATGAGTTTAAAAAAAATAAGACAATCATAGAAAAAACAATCATACTTACATCCAAATCCAAACTTTGAATAGACCATTCTAAAATTGACCATAGTAGTTACACAAGGGAGTAGAGATTTGTCCAAGGACCATTCTAAAATTTACCAATAGTTGACACAAGGGAGTGGAGAATGGCCCTAGGACCATTCTCTCAAGTACAATGTACTTTTTAAAATGGACCTAAGGTCATTCTACCACGCACAATGTGCTTGAAAGAATGGCGCTTTAGAATGGCCCTAGGTCCATTCTTCTATGGATAATCTTGTTGTATTGTGAATGCATATTGAAAAAATGACCCTAGGGCATGGAGAATGGCCCAGGGCCATTCTAAAACATACCATTGATGGTAGAATAGCCCTAGGGCCATTCTTTCAAGCACACCATGGATGAAAAATAAACAAGATTGTCCATGGATGGTATAATAGCCCTAGGGCCATTCAAAATTCACCAATAATTGACACAAGGGAGTGGAGAATGGACCTAGGTCAAAAACACCATGGATGAAAAATACAATAAGATTGTACATGGATGGTAGAATGGCCCTAGGGCGATTCTGAAATTCACCAACAAGTAGTTAACATAAGGGAGTGGAGGACCATTCTCACAATGTGCTTTAGAATGGCACTAGGGCCATTCTTTCAACCATATTGTGATTACAAGGATGGCCCTAGGGCCATTCTTCTGTGGATGATCTTGATGTATCTTGAACATCCAATACTGATATGAATATGCTGCCTCATGATAGCGAGAAGTAGATGAGTGAATATGTAGAGGTCTAAGCCTCGAAATGACAAAGACATGTGCAAATATGGCAAAAGATATACAATACATGACACAATAAGGTAAATCATAATAGCAATGGTAGAGCCATGATGATAGTGCATGAGCAGCTCTCCTACCATGATAATAAAAAATGCTATCAAAATAATGTCGAGGATGATGTGATTCTGCACCATGGCAATTAAATGAAGGATAAAAGTAATAGGAACAACCCATAGTTGCATGTGAACACTACCCAAAGTGTATACACCAAAAGACAATTCACAACAAGTGTGAATACACCTCTCAAACACAAGGCATATAGGACATGTGACCCACAATGTGCGAACAAGCCCAACTAATACTCAACTTGAATCGACATGTGTTCCACGTGAAAGAATCCCCAAACGTGTGAATGACCACCAAGGACACTCACAGTGTGTGAACACTTCTCATCAAACACCACGCCTGTGAATAGCTCTAAAATCAAATAATCAACGTGTGTGTTCGAACAACCTGTAAAGAATCTTCCAAGGATGTGTGGAAGAAGCCCAAAACGTGCTGCACATATGAACAAGGGCTAGTAAAACACAAATAATCAAGGCATGTGAACACACCTCAACAAGCGCAACACGTGTAGAACTAGAGTGGACAAGGTAATATGAAGAGCTAGTGTTCGATGGCAAAAGATTTTAGTGGTCACAAGGTTAGAAATGAATGCTTGAGTGGGAAAGTGGTCAAGTGGGCAAAACCTAGGCTAAGAGAAATGTGAAAGAGGGAGTGTGAAAAGTAGGGAAAGAAAAAACCTAGAAAGAGGCAAGTCTCTTTTACGTTTGTCAAGATCTTTTTTTCTCTCCCTTCTCTTCCTCAACCACTTTTACGTTTGTTAAGATCTTTTTTCTCTCCCTTCTTTTCCTCAAGCACTGGTAGCTGATAGGAGCCAAAAGCCAGACAAAGGACTGTCTAAATTGCCCTTTGATTTTAGCCCTGGAATGCTTGGAAGCGGCTTTAATGTTGCCAGAGAACCGTGGGAAGGGTCGATCTCCTGTTTGCAGCTATGTGGCTATGTGCTAGCTGGCCTAGTTGGCTCGGCCACCAAACACCCGTGTTGTATAGCTGGCACGAAACGGAGTGTTTAGAAACTGGCCGCCCTAGTTGCAAAGGCTAGAAGAGAGAGAGTAGCGAGATCATCAACCGAGAGCTGAAACAAAATGGAGTGCGTTGTAGCCTGTTGCAATGAACGCCTAAAAAACAATGCGTTGCTTAGGTTAAAAATGGTGGCGTTTCTTAGGTCCCCTAGTTGGCTAAACTTGACCTTTTGCTTGCTCTCTCTCTCTCTCTCTCTCTCTCTCTCTCTCTCTCTCTCTCTCTCTCTCACAAAGTACAGTGAAGAACCTTTTGCACACCTCACAAAACAGTGTGTACGCTGCAGTTTGCGCATGATGCATAAGCCTTAGTTGGTCCCCTTACATGCTGGAGACAAACTTTGAGCAGCAATTGAAGTAAAACTCGAAAATGCCTCAATCAGCGCTTGTTCGATGATGCTCTGAAAACAAGCTCATGTGTGATGTGATACGACACGAAAGATAAAATTCCTTATAATACGACTCGTTGCGTTTGCATTTCCTTTAGCAGCTGCGTGGATTGTAACCTTGTTTTCAATTGCTTGTTATGCTGAGCTAACTGAACAAGGTCATCTAGCACCTCTTTGTATTTAGTTGTAGATGACTTTAGAGCTGGCCACAACCAGCATCACAATAGTCTTGGATGTCTCACTAGTTTAAAATCCATAGCTTTTCAATGGACTTGTCCATGGTTGCAAACAAAAATAAAAAATATGGAGCCCTAACTGAACAAGGTTCTCTAGCACCTCTTTGTATTTAGTTGTAGATGACTTTAGAGCTGGCCACAACCAGCATCACAATAGTCTTGGATGTCTCACTAGTTTAAAATCCATAGCTTTTCAATGGACTTGTCCATGGTTGCAAACAAAAATAAAAAATATGGAGCCCTAATGCACATAGTACTCTGCTTGTGTCAAACGTGGGGGCTGTTGTGCTGTAATTGCAACGTCGTTCTTCACCATTGATCAAGATCGTTCCCAATTTTATTTCGGACGACTGGATGAACTTCACCTCCTCATCTTTTAGACGGCACAAGAATCTAGATTGAAAAGGGTTGGGCTTTCTTCCTTCAATTATTCCTTTTTCAACACCTTCTATAATTTCTAACCATGTAATAAAGATCTCGTCTGAACAAGCACCCAGGTGTGACTAATTATGTGCAAAGTAGGCACCCATCAAAGTTTCTACACTCGCAATGAATTTCTATAAATATAAATGAACAAACAAAAAGTAAGCAATAATTCTAACTTATCTAAAAAATTCAAATAAACTAAAAACACAAGAAATAATTTCTTACATCCCAATCTAAGCGAGTTGCATGCCCCTTTACAAGTCCAAGTACTGACCTTGATAGTTTGTGATAGAAATCCCATTGGGCCTCTCAAGTGCTTGAGTATATCATTGTAGGCTTGCTGTTAAAACAAGGTTTGGGCCTCTATATTTGCTATCCTTGTTGAGATACTATCCACATGGACTTTTGGAGGTGCATGGACGATAACAATTTGGGCCTTCCAAATTGCATAACTATCCCTCAAATAAAGTATTTTTTTCAGGCAATTAAGTCCTTAACATAACCTTGGTAGCATAGATGGAATGTTTCCCATCTATGATCCAATAATCAAAATCCTAGAGCTTTTCACTTACCGCCTCTTTTTTGGTCAATGCATTCCCTCCCTTTTTTTGAATCTTCTTCATTGGCATTAAATATGCACAAGACCTAGGGTTATTTGCACGTTCAACATACCACTCCACACAATTTGACTTTGTCCTTTTTCAGCGGGCAGGGGACATAAATAATGTTTGGGCACTTGCACACATTTCATTATTGGAATTTCAAACTCTGTGTACAAACCTAGAAAGTATTTTGCATACTTGTCCATACCCCCCCCAAGAGCTAATTCCTACACCTTTTTAGCCTTCCTTGCCAAATTCTTGGAATTCATAATGTTCAAATATGAGGGTACCTATTGAGAACCTCCAGTTCACAATGTAGCAGGCTTTACTTCATCCACATCAAAAATGTTACTCTTTATTTATGGAGAAGATCTTGCCTTCTTCTTTGAACTTGATGCAGCTTTACGGGGCTTTGGCACTTTCTTTCCCAAGACTTGTATAGTAATATCTTGTAGCTTGTTAGTAGTGATATCACATCTCTATCAGATATACTATTGACATCCAGCTTCCATCTTCTAGAGAACATAGTTTCCTCTTGGTCTGCTACCATGTGATCCGTGACATCTGTTGGAGAAACAAGTTGATAAGATAATGCACCCGGTACCTCAACATCAATACATTCAATTTTCGAATGCAAGTTAACAAAAACTGACACAACAAAAACCATTATTTTTCCTTTATTCTCAAAAGACTCATTATTATCTAGAGGCTGAAGGAATAGATGAATCTCGTGTATTTTTTGACCATGTAGATTGAAGAAGTCAATGTACCACTTCTTTGTCTCGCCAAATGGCCATGTCAACATTTGATAGAAAAGAAATTTTTCTCTTTGGAGCCATCCACATGTATCTAAAATGAGTTCTAAAAAATAAGTCAATCATATAAAAAACAATCATACTTACATCCAAATGCAAACTTTGAATAGACCATCCTAAAATTGACCATAGTAGTTGACACAAGGGAGTAGAGATTTGTCGAAGGACCATTCTAAAATTTACCAATAGTTGACACAAGGGAGTGGAGAATGGCCCTAGGACCATTCTCTCAAGTACAATGTGTTTTTTTAAAATGGACCTAAGGTCATTCTACCACGCACAATGTGCTGGAAAGAATGGCCCTATGGCCATACTAAAGCACATCATGCGTGGTAGAATGGCCCTAAGGGTCATTCTTTCAATCTCACCATGGATGGTGTGCTTTAGAATGGCCCTAGGTCCATTCTTCTATGGATAATCTTGTTGTATTGTGAATGCATATTGAAAAAATGACCCTAGGGCATGGAGAATGGCCCAGGGCCATTCTAAAACATACCATTGATGGTAGAATAGCCCTAGGGCCATTCTTTCAAGCACACCATGGATGAAAAATACAACAAGATTGTCCATGGATTGTATAATAGCCCTAGGGCCATTCAAAATTCACCAATAATTGACACAAGGGAGTGGAGAATGGCCCTAGGTCAAAAACACGATGGACGAAAAATATAATAAGATTGTACATGGATGGTAGAATGACCCTAGGGCGATTCTGAAATTCACCAACAAGTAGTTAACATAAGGGAGTGGAGGACCATTCTCACAATGTGCTTTAGAATGGCACTAGGGCCATTCTTTCAACCATATTGTGATTACAAGGATGGCCCTAGGGCCATTCTTCTATGGATGATCTTGATGTATCTTGAACATCCAATACTGATATGAATATGCTGCCTCATGATAGCGAGAAGTAGATGAGTGAATATGTAGAGGTCTAAGCCTCAGAATGCCAAAGACATGTGCAAATATGGCAAAAGATATACAATACATGACACGATAAGGTAAATCATAATAGCAATCGTAGAGCCATGATGATAGTGCATGAGCAGATCTCCTACCATGATAATAAAAAATGTTGTCAAAATAATGTCGAGGATGATGTGAATCTGCACCATGGCAATTAAATGAAGGATAAAAGTAATAGGAACAACCCATAGTTGCATGTGAACACTACCCAAAGTGTATACACCAAAAGACAATTCACAACAAGTGTGAATACACCTCTCAAACACAAGGCATATAGGACATGTGACCCAAAATGTGCGAACAAGCCCAACTAATACTCAACTTGAATCGACATGTACTCCATGTGAAAGAATCCCCAAACGTGTGAATGACCATCAAGAACACTCACAGTGTGTGAACACTTCTCATCAAACACCACGCCTCTGAATAGCTCTAAAATCAAATAATCAACGTGTGTGAACACTTCTCATCAAACACCACGCCTCTGAATAGCTCTAAAATCAAATAATCAACGTGTGTGAACAACCTCTAAAGAATCTCCCAAGGATGTGTGGAAGAAGCCCAAAATGTGCTGCACATATGAACAAGGTCTAGTAAAACACAAATAATCAAGGCATGTGAACACACCTCAACAAGCGCAACACGTGTAGCACTAGGGTGGACAAGGTAATATGAAGAGCTAGTGTTCGATGGCAAAAGATTTTAGTGGTCACAAGGTTAGAAATGAATGCTTGAGTGGGAAAGTGGTCAAGTGGGCAAAACCTAGGCTAAGAGAAATGTGAAAGAGGGAGTGTGAAAAGTAGGGAAAGAAAAAACCTAGAAAGAAGCAAGTCTCTTTTACGTTTGTCAAGATCTTTTCTTCTCTCCCTTCTCTTCCTCAACCACTCTTTTACTTTTGTCAAGATCTTTTTTCTCTCCCTTCTTTTCCTCAAGCACTGGTAGCTAAACGCTCAACAAGAGCTTGGTGATGCTTCTCCTCTAATGGCTGATAGGAGCCAAAAGCCAGACAAAGGACTGTCTAAATCGCCCTTTGATTTTAGCCCTGGAATGCTTGAAAGCAGCTTCAATGTTGCCAGGGAACCGTGGGAAGGGTCGATCTCCTATTTGCAGCTATGTGGCTATGCGCTAGCTGGCCTAGTTGGCTCGGCCACCAAACACCCGTGTATAGCTGGCACGAAACGGAGTGTTTAGAAACTGGCCGCCCTAGTTGCAAAGGCTAGGAGAGAGAGAGAGTAGCGAGATCATCAACCGAGAGCTGAAACAAAACGGAGTGCGTTGTAGCCTATTGCAATGAACGCCTAAAAAATAATGCGTTGCTTAGGTTTAAAATGGTGGCGTTTCTTAGGTCCCCTAGTTGGCTAAACTTGACCTTTTGTTGCTTGCTCTCTCTCTCTCTCTCTCTCTCTCTCTCTCTCTCTCTCTCACAAAGTACAATGAAGAACCTTTTGCACACCTCACAAAACACTGTGTACGCTACAGTTTGCGCATGATGCATAAGCCTTAGTTGGTCCCCTTACATGCTGGAGACAAACTTTGAGCAGCAATTGAAGTAAAACTCAAAAATGCTGCAATCAGCGCTTGTTCGATGATGCTCTGAAAACAGCTCATGTGTGATGTGATACGACTCAAAAGATAAAATTCCTTATAATACGACTCGTTGCGTTTGCATTTCCTTTAGCAGCTGCGTGGATTGTAACCTTGTTTTCAATTGCTTGTTATGCTGCTGAGCTAACTGAACAAGGTCATCTAGCACCTCTTTGTATTTAGTTGTAGATGACTTTAGAGCTGGCCACAACCAGCATCACAATAGTCTTGGATGTCTCACTAGTTTAAAATCCAATGCTTTTCAATGGACTTGTCCATGGTTGCAAACAAAAATAAAAAATATGGAGCCCTAATGCGCATAGTACTCTGCTTGTGTCAAACGTGGGGGATGTTGTGCTGTAATTGCAACCTCGGTCATACTTCACCATTGATCAAGATCGTTCCCAATTTTATTTCGGATTGGATGATCTTCACCTCCTCATCTTTTAGACGGCACAAGCATCTAGATTGAAAAGGGTTGGGCTTTCTTCCTTCAATTATTCCTTTTTCAACACCTTCTATAATTTCTAACTATGTAATAAAGATCTCGTCTGAACAAGCAACCATGTGTGACTGATTATGTGCAAAGTAGGCACCCTTCAAAGTTTCTACACTCGCAATGAATTTCTATAAATATAAATGAACAAACAAAAAGTAAGCAATAATTCTAACTTATCTAAAAAATTCAAATAAACTAAAAACACAAGAAATAATTTCTTACATCCCAATCTAAGCGAGTTGCATGCCCCTTTACAAGTCCAAGTACTGACCTTGATAGTTTGTGATAAAAATCCCATTGGGCCTCTCAAGTGCTTGAGTATATCATTGTAGGCTTGCTGTTAAAACAAGGTTTGGGCCTCTATATTTGCTATCCTTGTTGAGATACTATCCACATGGACTTTTGGAGGTGCATGGACGATAACAATTTGGGCCTTCCAAATTGCATAAATATCCCTCAAATAAAGTATTTTTTTTAGGCAATTAGGTCCTTAAAGTAACCTTGGTAGCATAGATGGAATGTTTCCCATCTATGATCCAATAATCAAAATCCTAGAGCTTTTCACTTACCGCCTCTTTTCTGGTCAATGCATTCCCTCCCTTTTTTCTATTCTTCATTGGCATTAAATATGCACAAGACCTAGGGTTATTTGCACGTTCAACATACCACTCCACACAATTTGACTTTGTCCTTTTTCAGCAGCGGCGGGCAGGGGACATAAATAATGTTTGGGCACTTGCACACATTTCATTATTGGAATTTCAAACTCTGTGTACAAACCAAGTGGAAAGTATTTTGCATACTTGTCCATACCCCCCCCAAGAGCTAATTCCTACACCTTTTTAGCCTTCCTTGCCAAATTCTTGGAATTCATAATGTTCAAATATGAGGGTACCTATTGAGAACCTCCAGTTCCCAATGTAGCAGGCTTTACTTCATCCACATCAAAAATGTTGCTCTTTACTTGATGCAGCTTTACAGGGCTTTGGCACTTTCTTTCCCAAGACTTGTATAGTAATATCTTGTAGCTTGTTAGTAGTGATATCACATCTCTATCAGATATACTATTGACATCCAGCTTCCATCTTCTAGAGAACATAGTGTCCTCTTGGTCTATTACCATGTGATCCGTGACATCTGTTGGAGAAACAAGTTGATAAGATAATGCACCCGGTACCTCAACATCAATACATTCAATTTTTGGATGCAAGTTAACAAAAACTGACACAACAAAAACCATTATTTTTCCTTTATTCTCAAAAGACTCATTATTATCTAGAGGCTGAAGGAATAGATGAATCTCGTGTATTTTTTGACCATGTAGATTGAAGAAGTCAATGTACCACTTCTTTGTCTCGCCAAATGGCCATGCAAACATTTGATAGAAAAGAAATTTTCCTCGTTGGAGCCATCCACATGTATCTAAAATGAGTTTTAAAAAAATAAGTCAATCATATAAAAAACAATCATACTTACATCCAAATGCAAACTTTGAATAGACCATTCTAAAATTGACCATAGTAGTTGACACAAGGGAGTAGAGATTTGTCCAAGGACCATTCTAAAATTTACCAATAGTTGATACAAGGGAGTGGAGAATGGCCCTAGGACCATTCTCTCAAGTACAATGTGTTTTTTTAAAATGGACCTAAGGTCATTCTACCACGCACAATGTGCTTGAAAGAATGGCCCTATGGCCATTCTAAAGCACATCATGGGTGGTAGAATGGCCCTAAGGGTCATTCTTTCAATCTCACCATGGATGGTGTGCTTTAGAATGGCCCTGGGTCCATTCTTCTATGGATAATCTTGTTGTATTGTGAATGCATATTGAAAAAATGACCCTAGGGCGTGGAGAATGGCCCAGGGCCATTCTAAAACATATCATTGATGGTAGCATAGCCCTAGGGCCATTCTTTCAAGCACACCATGGATGAATAATACAACAAGATTGTCCATGGATGGTATAATAGCCCTAGGGCCATTCAAAATTCACCAATAATTGACACAAGGGAGTGGAGAATGGCCCTAGGTCAAAAACACCATGGACGAAAAATATAATAAGATTGTACATGGATGGTAGAATGGCCCTAGGGCGATTCTGAAATTCACCAACAAGTAGTTAACATAAGGGAGTGGAGGACCATTCTCACAATGTGCTTTAGAATGGCACTAGGGCCATTCTTTCAACCATATTGTGATTACAAGGATGGCCCTAGGGCCATTCTTCTATGGATGATCTTGATGTATCTTGAACATCCAATACTGATATGAATATGCTACCTCATGATAGCGAGAAGTAGATGAGTGAATATGTAGAGGTCTAAGCCTCGAAATGCCAAAGACATGTGCAAAGATGGCAAAAGATATACAATACATGACACGATAAGGTAAATCATAATAGCAATCGTAGAGCCATGATGATAGTGCATGAGCAGCTCTCCTACCACCATGATAATAAAAAATGCTGTCAAAATAATGTCGAGGATGATGTGATTCTGCACCATGGCAATTAAATGAAGGATAAAAGTAATAGGAACAACCCATAGTTGCATGTGAACACTACCCAAAGTGTATACACCAAAAGACAATTCACAACAAGTGTGAATACACCTCTCAAACACAAGGCATATAGGACATGTGACCCACAATGTGCGAACAAGCCCAACTAATACTCAACTTGAATCGACATGTACTCCATGTGAAAGAATCCCCAAACGTGTGAATGACCACCAAGGACACTCACAGTGTGTGAACACTTCTCATCGAACACCACGCCTGTGAATAGCTCTAAAATCAAATAATCAACGTGTGTGAACAACCTCTAAAGAATCTTCCAAGGATGTGTGGAAGAAGCCCAAAATGTGCTGCACATATGAACAAGGTCTAGTAAAACTCAAATAATCAAGGCATGTGAACACACCTCAACAAGCGCAACACGTGTAGAACTAGGGTGGACAAGGTAATATGAAGAGCTAGTGTTCGATGGCAAAAGATTTTAGTGGTCACAAGGTTAGAAATGAATGCTTGAGTGGGAAAGTGGTCAAGTGGGCAAAACCTAGGCTAAGAGAAATGTGAAAGAGGGAGTGTGAAAAGTAGGGAAAGAAAAAACCTAGAAAGAAGCAAGTCTCTTTTACGTTTGTCAAGATCTTTTCTTCTCTCCCTTCTCTTCCTCAACCACTCTTTTACGTTTGTCAAGATCTTTTTTCTCTCCCTTCTTTTCCTCAAGCACTGGTAGCTAAACGCTCAACAAGAGCTTGGTGATGCTTCTCCTCTAATGGCTGATAGGAGCCAAAAGCCAGACAAAGGACTATCTAAATCGCCCTTTGATTTTAGCCCTGGAATGCTTGAAAGCAGCTTCAATGTTGCCAGGGAACCGTGGGAAGGGTCGATCTCCTGTTTGCAGCTATGTGGCTATGCGCTAGCTGGCCTAGTTGGCTCGGCCACCAAACACCCGTGTATAGCTGGCACGAAACGGAGTGTTTAGAAACTGGCCGCCCTAGTTGCAAAGGCTAGGAGAGAGAGAGAGTAGCGAGATCATCAACCGAGAGCTGAAACAAAACGGAGTGCGTTGTAGCTTGTTGCAATGAACGCCTAAAAAATAATGCGTTGCTTAGGTTAAAAATGGTGGCATTTCTCAGGTCCCCTAGTTGGCTAAACTTGACCTTTTGCTTGCTCTCTCTCTCTCTCTCTCTCTCTCTCTCTCTCTCTCTCTCTCTCTCTCTCTCACAAAGTACAGTGAAGAACCTTTTGCACACCTCACAAAACACTGTGTACGCTACAGCAGTTTGCGCATGATGCATAAGCCTTAGTTGGTCCCCTTACATGCTGGAGACAAACTTTGAGCAGCAATTGAAGTAAAACTCGAAAATGCTGCAATCAGCGCTTGTTCGATGATGCTCTGAAAACAAGCTCATGTGTGATGTGATACGACTCAAAAGATAAAATTCCTTATAATACGACTCGTTGTGTTTGCATTTCCTTTAGCAGCTGTGTAGATTGTAACGTTGTTTTCAATTGCTTGTTGTGCTGAGCTAACTGAACAAGGTCATCTAGCACCTCTTTGTATTTAGTTGTAGATGACTTTAGAGCTGGCCACAACCAGCATCACAATAGTCTTGGATGTCTCACTAGTTTAAAATCCATAGCTTTTCAATGGACTTGTCCATGGTTGCAAACAAAAATAAAAAATATGGAGCCCTAATGCGCATAGTACTCTGCTTGTGTCAAACGTGGGGGCTGTTGTGCTGTAATTGCAACCTCGGTCATACTTCACCATTGATCAAGATCGTTCCCAATTTTATTTCGGATTGGATGATCTTCACCTCCTCATCTTTTAGACGGCACAAGCATCTAGATTGAAAAGGGTTGGGCTTTCTTCATTCAATTATTCCTTTTTTAACACCTTCTATAATTTCTAACCATGTAATAAAGATCTCGTCTGAACAAGCAACCATGTGTGACTGATTATGTGCAAAGTAGGCACCCATCAAAGTTTCTACACTCGCAATGAATTTCTATAAATATAAATGAACAAACAAAAAGTAAGCAATAATTCTAACTTATCTAAAAAATTCAAATAAACTAAAAACACAAGAAATAATTTCTTACATCCCAATCTAAGCGAGTTGCATGCCCCTTTACAAGTCCAAGTACTGACCTTGATAGTTTGTGATAAAAATCCCATTGGGCCTCTCAAGTGCTTGAGTATATCATTGTAGGCTTGCTGTTAAAACAAGGTTTGGGCCTCTATATTTGCTATCCTTGTTGAGATACTATCCACATGGACTTTTGGAGGTGCATGGACGATAACAATTTGGGCCTTCCAAATTGCATAAATATCCCTCGAATAAAGTATTTTTTTCAGGCAATTAAGTCCTTAACATAACCTTGGTAGCATAGATGGAATGTTTCCCATCTATGATCCAATAATCAAAATCCTAGAGCTTTTCACTTACCGCCTCTTTTTTGGTCAATGCATTCCCTCCCTTTTTTCGAATCTTCTTCATTGGCATTAAATATGCACAAGACCTAGGGTTATTTGCACGTTCAACATACCACTCCACACAATTTGACTTTGTCCTTTTTCAGCGGCGGCGGGGGCAGGGGACATAAATAATGTTTGGGCACTTGCACACATTTCATTATTGGAATTTCAAACTCTGTGTACAAACCAAGTGGAAAGTATTTTGCATACTTGTCCATACCTCCCCCAAGAGCTAATTCCTACACCTTTTTAGCCTTCCTCGCCAAATTCTTGGAATTCATAATGTTCAAATATGAGGGTACCTATTGACAACCTCTAGTTCCCAATGTAGCAGGCTTTACTTCATCCACATCAAAAATGTTGCTCTTGCCTTCTTCTTTGAACTTGATGTAGCTTTATGGGGCTTTGGCACTTTCTTTCCCAAGACTTGTATAGTAATATCTTGTAGCTTGTTAGTAGTGATATCAGATCTCTATCAGATATACTATTGACATCCAGCTTCCATCTTCTAGAGAACATAGCGTCCTCTTGGTCTGCTACCATGTGATCCGTGACATCTGTTGGAGAAACAAGTTGATAAGATAATGCACCCAGTACGTCAACATCAATACATTCAATTTTCGGATGCAAGTTAACAAAAACTGACACAACAAAAACCATTATTTTTCCTTTATCCTCAAAAGACTCATTATCATCTAGAGGCTGAAGGAATAGATGAATCTCGTGTATTTTTTGACCATGTAGATTGTAGAAGTCAATGTACCACTTCTTTGTCTCGCCAAATGGCCATGTCAACATTTGATAGAAAAGAAATTTTCCTCTTTGGAGCCATCCACATGTATCGAAAATGAGTTTTAAAGAAATAAGTCAATCATAGAAAAAACAGTCATACTTACATCCAAATGCAAACTTTGAATAGACCATTCTAAAATTGACCATAGTAGTTGACACAAGGGAGTAGAGATTTGTCTAAGGACCATTCTAAAATTTACCAATAGTTGACACAAGGGAGTGGAGAATGGCCCTAGGACCATTCTCTCAAGTACAATGTGCTTTTTTAAAATGGACCTAAGGTCATTCTACCACGCACAATGTGCTGGAAAGAATGGCCCTATGGCCATTCTAAAGCACATCATGGGTGGTAGAATGGCCCTAAGGGTCATTCTTTCAATCTCACCATGGATGGTGTGCTTTAGAATGGCCCTAGGTCCATTCTTCTATGGATAATCTTGTTGTATTGTGAATGCATATTGAAAAAGTGTCCCTAGGGCATGGAGAATGGCCCAGGGCCATTCTAAAACATAACATTGATGGTAGAATAGCCCTAGGGCCATTCTTTCAAGCACACCATGGATGAAAAATACAACAAGATTGTCCATGGATGGTATAATAGCCCTAGGGCCATTCAAAATTCACCAATAATTGACACAAGGGAGTGGAGAATGGCCCTAGGTCAGAAACACCACGGTCTAAAAATACAATAAGATTGTACATGGATGGTAGAATGGCCCTAGGGCGATTCTGAAATTCACCAACAAGTAGTTAACATAAGGGAGTGGAGGACCATTCTCACAATGTGCTTTAGAATGGCACTAGGGCCATTCTTTCAACCATATTGTGATTACAAGGATGGCCCTAGGGCCATTCTTCTATGGATGATCTTGATGTATCTTGAACATCCAATACTAATATGAATATGCTGCCTCATGATAGCGAGAAGTAGATGAGTGAATATGTAGAGGTCTAAGCCTCGAAATGCCAAAGACATGTGCAAAGATGGCAAAAGATATACAATACATGACACGATAAGGTAAATCATAATAGCAATCGTAGAGCCATGATGATAGTGCATGAGCAGCTCTCCTACCATGATAATAAAAAATGCTGTCAAAATAATGTCGAGGATGATGTGATTCTGCACCATGGCAATTAAATGAAGGATAAAAGTAATAGGAACAACCCATAGTTGCATGTGAACACTACCCAAAGTGTATACACCAAAAGATAATTCACAACAAGTGTGAATACACCTCTCAAACACAAGGCATATAGGACATGTGACCCACAATGTGCGAACAAGCCCAACTAATACTCAACTTGAATCGACATGTACTCCACGTGAAAGAATCCCCAAACGTGTGAATGACCACCAAGGACACTCACAGTGTGTGAACACTTCTCATCAAACACCACGCCTGTTGAATAGCTCTAAAATCAAATAATCAACGTGTGTGTTCAAACAACATGTAAAGAATCTTCCAAGGATGTGTGGAAGAAGCCCAAAACGTGCTGCACATATGAACAAGGGCTAGTAAAACACAAATAATCAAGGGATGTGAACACACCTCAACAAGCGCAACACGTGTAGAACTAGAGTGGACAAGGTAATATGAAGAGCTAGTGTTCGATGGCAAAAGATTTTAGTGGTCACAAGGTTAGAAATGAATGCTTGAGTGGGAAAGTGGTCAAGTGGGCAAAACCTACGCTAAGAGAAATGTGAAAGAGGGAGTGTGAAAAGTAGGGAAAGAAAAAACCTAGAAAGAGGCAAGTCTCTTTTACGTTTGTCAAGATCTTTTTTTCTCTCCCTTCTCTTCCTCAACCACTCTTTTACGTTTGTCAAGATCTTTTTTCTCTCCCTTCTTTTCCTCAAGCACTGGTAGCTAAATGCTCAACAAGAGCTTGGTGATGCTTCTCCTCTAATGGCTGATAGGAGCCAAAAGCCAGACAAAGGATTGTCTAAATCACCCTTTGATTTTAGCCCTAGAATGCTTGGAAGCGGCTTCAATGTTGCCAGCGAACCGTGGGAAGGGTCGATCTCCTGTTTGCAGCTATGTGGCTATGCGCTAGGCTGGCCTAGTTGGCTCGGCCACCACCAAACACCCGTGTATAGCTGGCACAAAACGGAGTGTTTAGAAACTGGCCGCCCTAGTTGCAAAGGCTAGGAGAGAGAGAGAGTAGCGAGATCATCAACCAAGAGCTGAAACAAAACGGAGTGCGTTGTAGCCTGTTGCAATGAACGCCTAAAAAACAATGCATTGCTTAGGTTAAAAATGGTGGCGTTTCTTAGGTCCCCTAGTTGGCTAAACTTGACCTTTTGCTTGCTCTCTCTCTCTCTCTCTCTCTCTCTCTCTCTCTCTCTCTCTCTCTCTCTCTCTCTCACAAGGTACAGTGAAGAACCTTTTGCACACCTCACAAAAACAGTGTGTACGCTACAGTTTGCGCATGATGCATAAGCCTTAGTTGGTCCCCTTACATGCTGGAGACAAACTCTGAGCAGCAATTGAAGTAAAACACAAAAATGGTGCAATCAGCGCTTGTTCGATGATGCTCTGAAAACAAGCTCATGTGTGATGTGATACGACTCGAAAGATAAAATTCCTTATAATACGACTCGTTGCGTTTGCATTTCCTTTAGCAGCTGCGTGGATTGTAACCTTGTTTTCAATTGCTTGTTATGCTGAGCTAACTGAACAAGGTCATCTAGCACCTCTTTGTATTTAGTTGTAGATGACTTTAGAGCTGGCCACAACAAGCATCACAATAGTCTTGGATGTCTCACTAGTTTAAAATCCAATGCTTTTCAATGGACTTGTCCATGGTTGCAAACAAAAATAAAAAATATGGAGCCCTAATGCGCATAGTACTCTGCTTGTGTCAAATGTGGGGGCTATTGTGCTGTAATTGTAACCTCGGTCATACTTCACCATTGATCAAGATCGTTCCCAATTTTATTTCGGACTGGATGATCTTCACCTCCTCATCTTTTAGACGGCACAAGCATCTAGATTGAAATGGGTTGGGCTTTCTTCCTTCAATTATTCCTTTTTCAACACCTTCTATAATTTCTAACCATGTAATAAAGATCTTGTCTAAACAAGCAACCATGTGTGACTGATTATGTGCAAAGTAGGCACCCATCAAAGTTTCTACACTCGCAATGAATTTCTATAAATATAAATGAACAAACAAAAAGTAAGCAATAATTCTAACCTATCTAAAAAATTCAAATAAACTAAAAACACAAGAAATAATTTCTTACATCCCAATCTAAGCGAGTTGCATGCCCCTTTACAAGTCCAAGTACTGACGATAGTTTGTGATAAAAATCCCATTGGGCCTCTCAACAAGTGCTTGAGTATATCATTGTAGGCTTGCTGTTAAAACAAGGTTTGGGCCTCTATATTTGCTATCCTTGTTGAGATACTGTCGACATGGACTTTTAGAGGTGCATGGATGATAACAATTTGGGCCTTCCAAATTGCATAAATATCCCTCGAATAAAGTATTTTTTTCAGGCAATTAAGTCCTTAACATAACCTTGGTAGCATAGATGGAATGTTTCCCATCTATGATCCAATAATCAAAATCCTAGAGCTTTTCACTTACCGCCTCTTTTTTGGTCAATGCATTCCCTCCCTTTTTTTGAATCTTCTTCATTGGCATTAAATATGCACAAGACCTAGGGTCATTCGCACGTTCAACATACCACTCCACACAGTTTGACTTTGTCCTTTTTCAGCGGGCAGGGGACATAAATAATGTTTGGGCACTTGCACACATTTCATTATTGGAATTTCAAACTCTGTGTAGAAACCAAGTGGAAAGTATTTTGCATACTTGTCCATACCCCCCCCAAGAGCTAATTCCTACACCTTTTTAGACTTCCTTGCCAAATTCTTGGAATTCATAATGTTCAAATATGAGGGTACCTATTGAGAACCTCCAGTTCCCAATGTAGCAGGCTTTACTTCATCCACATTAAAAATGTTGCTCTTGCCTTATGGAGAAGATCTTGCCTTCTTCTTTGAACTTGATGGAGCTTTACGGGGCTTTGGCACTTTCTTTCCCAAGACTTGTATAGTAATATCAGATCTCTATCAGATATACTATTGACATCTAGCTTCCATCTTCTAGAGAACATAGCGTCCTCTTGGTCTGCTACCATGTCATCCGTGACATCTGTTGGAGAAACAAGTTGATAAGATAATGCACCCAGTACATCAACATCAATACATTCAATTTTCGGATGCAAGTTAACAAAAACTGACACAACAAAAACCATTATTTTTCCTTTATCCCCTCAAAAGACTCATTATCATCTAGAGGCTGAAGGAATAGATGAATCTCGTGTATTTTTTGACCATGTAGATTGTAGAAGTCAATGTACCACTTCTTTGTCTCGCCAAATGGCCATGTCAACATTTGATAGAAAAGAAATTTTCCTCTTTGGAGCCATCCACATATATCTAAAATGAGTTTTAAAAAAATAAGACAATCATAGAAAAAACAATCATACTTACATCCAAATGCGAACTTTGAATAGACCATTCTAAAATTGACCATAGTAGTTGACACAAGGGAGTAGAGATTTGTCTAAGGACCATTCTAAAATTTACCAATAGTTGACACAAGGGAGTGGAGAATGGCCCTAGGACCATTCTCTCAAGTACAATGTGCTTTTTTAAAATGGACCTAAGGTCATTCTACCATGCACAATGTGCTTGAAAGAATGGCCCTATGGCCATTCTAAAGCACATCATGGGTGGTAGAATGACCCTAAGGGTCATTCTTTCAATCTCACCATGGATGGTGTGCTTTAGAATGGCCCTAGGTCCATTCTTCTATGGATAATCTTGTTGTATTGTGAATGCATATTGAAAAAGTGAGCCTAGGGTCTGAAGAATGGCACAGGGCCATTCTAAAACATACCATTGATGGTAGAATAGCCCTAGGGCCATTCTTTCAAGCACACCATGGATGAAAAATACAACAAGATTGTCCATGGATGGTATAATAGCCCTAGGCCATTCAAAATTCACCAATAAGTGACACAGGGGAGTGGAGAATGGCCCTAGGTCAAAAACACCATGGACGAAAAATACAATAAGATTGTACATGGATGGTAGAATGGCCCTAGGGCGATTCTGAAATTCACCAACAAGTAGTTAACATAAGGGAGTGGAGGACCATTCTCACAATGTGCTTTAGAATGGCACTAGGGCCATTCTTTTTCAACCATATTGTGATTACAAGGATGGCCCTAGGGCCATTCTTCTATGGATGATCTTGATGTATCTTGAACATCCAATACTGATATGAATATGCTGCCTCATGATAGCGAGAAGTAGATGAGTGAATATGTAGAGGTCTAAGCCTCAGAATGCCAAAGACATGTGCAAATATGGCAAAAGATATACAATACATGACACGATAAGGTGACATGTGACCCAAAATGTGCGAACAAGCCCAACTAATACTCAACTTGAATCGACATGTACTCCATGTGAAAGAATCCCCAAACGTGTGAATGACCACCAAGAACACTCACAGTGTGTGAACACTTCTCATCAAACACCACGCCTCTGAATAGCTCTAAAATCAAATAATCAACGTGTGTGAACAACCTCTAAAGAATCTCCCAAGGATGTGTGGAAGAAGCCCAAAACGTGCTGCACATATGAACAAGGTCTAGTAAAACACAAATAATCAAGGCATGTGAACACACCTCAACAAGCGCAACACGTGTAGAACTAGGGTGGACAAGGTAATATGAAGAGCTAGTGTTCGATGGCAAAAGATTTTAGTGGTCACAAGGTTAGAAATGAATGCTTGAGTGGGAAAGTGGTCAAGTGGGCAAAACCTAGGCTAAGAGAAATGTGAAAGAGGGAGTGTGAAAAGTAGGGAAAGAAAAAACCTAGAAAGAGGCAAGTCTCTTTTACGTTTGTCAAGATCTTTTCTTCTCTCCCTTCTCTTCCTCAACCACTCTTTTACGTTTGTCAAGATCTTTTTTCTCTCCCTTCTTTTCCTCAAGCACTGGTAGCTAAACGCTCAACAAGAGCTTGGTGATGCTTCTCGTCTAATGGATGATAGGAGCCAAAAGCAAGACAAAGGACTGTCTAAATCGCCCTTTGATTTTAGCCCTGGAATGCTTGAAAGCAGCTTCAATGTTGCCAGGGAACCGTGGGAAGGGTCGATCTCCTGTTTGCAGCTATGTGGCTATGCGCTAGTTGGCCTAGTTGGCTCGGCCACCAAACACCCGTGTATAGCTGGCACGAAACGGAGTGTTTAGAAACTGGCCGCCCTAGTTGCAAAGGCTAGGAGAGAGAGAGAGTAGCGAGATCATCAACCGAGAGCTGAAACAAAACGGAGTGCGTTGTAGCTTGTTGCAATGAACACCTAAAAAATAATGCGTTGCTTAGGTTAAAAATGGTGGCATTTCTTAGGTCCCCTAGTTGGCTAAACTTGACCTTTTGCTTGCTCTCTCTCTCTCTCTCTCTCTCTCTCTCTCTCTCTCTCTCTCTCTCTCTCTCTCTCTCTCACAAAGTACAGTGAAGAACCTTTTGCACACCTCACAAAACACTGTGTACGCTACAGTTTGCGCATGATGCATAAGCCTTAGTTGGTCCCCTTACATGCTGGAGACAAACTTTGAGCAGCAATTGAAGTAAAACTCGAAAATGCTGCAATCAGCGCTTGTTCGATGATGCTCTGAAAACAAGCTCATGTGTGATGTGATACGACTCAAAAGATAAAATTCCTTATAATACGACTCGTTGTGTTTGCATTTCCTTTAGCAGCTGCGTGGATTGTAACCTTGTTTTCAATTGCTTGTTATGCTGAGCTAACTGAACAAGGTCATCTAGCACCTCTTTGTATTTAGTTGTAGATGACTTTAGAGCTGGCCACAACCAGCATCACAATAGTCTTGGATGTCTCACTAGTTTAAAATCCATAGCTTTTCAATGGACTTGTCCATGGTTGCAAACAAAAATAAAAAATATGGAGCCCTAATGCGCATAGTACTCTGCTTGTGTCAAACGTGGGGGTTGTTGTGCTGTAATTGCAACCTCAGTCATACTTCACCATTGATCAAGATCGTTCCCAATTTTATTTCGGATTGGATGATCTTCACCTCCTCATCTTTTAGACGGCACAAGCATCTAGATTGAAAAGGGTTGGGCTTTCTTCCTTCAATTATTCCTTTTTCAACACCTTCTATAATTTCTAACCATGTAATAAAGATCTCGTCTTGAACAAGCAACCATGTGTGACTGATTATGTGCAAAGTAGGCACCCATCAAAGTTTCTACACTCGCAATGAATTTCTATAAGTATAAATGAACAAACAAAAAGTAAGCAATAATTCTAACTTATCTAAAAAATTCAAATAAACTAAAAACACAAGAAATAATTTCTTACATCCCAATCTAAGCGAGTTGCATGCCCCTTTACAAGTCCAAGTACTGACCTTGATAGTTTGTGATAAAAATCCCATTGGGCCTCTCAAGTGCTTGAGTATATCATTGTAGGCTTGCTGTTAAAACAAGGTTTGGGCCTCTATATTTGCTATCCTTGTTGAGATACTATCCACATGGACTTTTAGAGGTGCATGGATGATAACAATTTGGGCCTTCCAAATTGCATAAATATCCCTCGAATAAAGTATTTTTTTCAGGCAATTAAGTCCTTAACATAACCTTGGTAGCATAGATGGAATGTTTCCCATCTATGATCCAATAATCAAAATCCTAGAGCTTTTCACTTACCGCCTCTTTTTTGGTCAATGCATTCTCTCCCTTTTTTCGAATCTTCTTCATTGGCATTAAATATGCACAAGACCTAGGGTTATTCGCACGTTCAACATACCACTCCACACAATTTGACTTTGTCCTTTTTCAGCAGCGGCGAGCAGGGGACATAAATAATGTTTGGGCACTTGCACACATTTCATTATTGGAATTTCAAACTCTGTGTACAAACCAAGTGGAAAGTATTTTGCATACTTGTCCATACCCCCCCCCCCAAGAGCTAATTCCTACACCTTTTTAGCCTTCCTTGCCAAATTCTTGGAATTCATAATGTTCAAATATGAGGGTACCTATTGAGAACCTCTAGTTCCCAATGTAGCAGGCTTTACTTCATCCACATCAAAAATGTTGCTCTTGCCTTCTTCTTTGAACTTGATGCAGCTTTACGGGGCTTTGGCACTTTCTTTCCCAAGACTTGTATAGTAATATCTTGTAGCTTGTTAGTAGTGATATCAGATCTCTATCAGATATACTATTGACATCCATCTTCCATCTTCTAGAGAACATAGCGTCCTCTTGGTTTGCTACCATGTGATCCGTGACATCTGTTGGAGAAACAAGTTGATAAGATAATGCACCCAGTACGTCAACATCAATACATTCAATTTTCGGATGCAAGTTAACAAAAACTGACACAACAAAAACCATTATTTTTCCTTTATCCTCAAAAGACTCATTATCATCTAGAGGCTGAAGGAATAGATGAATCTCGTGTATTTTTTGACCATGTAGATTGTAGAAGTCAATGTACCACTTCTTTGTCTCGCCAAATGGCCATGTCAACATTTGATAGAAAAGAAATTTTCCTCTTTGGAGCCATCCACATGTATCTAAAATGAGTTTTAAAAAAATAAGTCAATCATAGAAAAAACAGTCATACTTACATCCAAATGCAAACTTTGAATAGACCATTCTAAAATTGACAATAGTAGTTGACACAAGGGAGTAGAGATTTGTCTAAGGACCATTCTAAAATTTACCAATAGTTGACACAAGGGAGTGGAGAATGGCCCTAGGACCATTCTCTCAAGTACAATGTGCTTTTTTAAAATGGACGTAAGGTCATTCTACCACGCACAATGTGCTGGAAAGAATGGCCCTATGGCCATTCTAAAGCACATCATGGGTGGTAGAATGGCCCTAAGGATCATTCTTTCAATCTCACCATGGATGGTGTGCTTTAGAATGGCCCTAGGTCCATTCTTCTATGGATAATCTTGTTGTATTGTGAATGCATATTGAAAAAGTGACCCTAGGGCATGGAGAATGGCCCAGGGCCATTCTAAAACATACCATTGATGGTAGAATAGCCCTAGGGCCATTCTTTCAAGCACACCATGGATGAAAAATACAACAAGATTGTCCATGGATGGTATAATAGCCCTAGGGCCATTTAAAATTCACCAATAATTGACACAAGGGAGTGGATAATGGCCCTAGGTCGAAAACACCACGGACGAAATATACAATAAGATTGTACATGGATGGTAGAATGGCCCTAGGGCGATTCTGAAATTCACCAACAAGTAGTTAACATAAGGGAGTGGAGGACCATTCTCACAAAGTGCTTTAGAATGGCACTAGGGCCATTCTTTCAACCATATTGTGATTACAAGGATGGCCCTAGGGCCATTCTTCTATGGATGATCTTGATGTATCTTGAACATCCAATACTGATTTGAATATGCTGCCTCATGATAGCGAGAAGTAGATGAGTGAATATGTAGAGGTCTAAGCCTCGAAATGCCAAAGACATGTGCAAAGATGGCAAAAGATATACAATACATGACACGATAAGGTAAATCATAATAGCAATCGTAGAGCCATGATGATAGTGCATGAGCAGCTCTCCTACCACCATGATAATAAAAAATGCTGTCAAAATAATGTCGAGGATGATGTGATTCTGCACCATGGCAATTAAATGAAGGATAAAAGTAATAGGAACAACCCATAGTTGCATGTGAACACTACCCAAAGTGTATACACCAAAAGACAATTCACAACAAGTGTGAATACACCTCTCAAACACAAGGCATATAGGACATGTGACCCACAATGTGCGAACAAGCCCAACTAATACTCAACTTGAATCGACATGTACTCCATGTGAAAGAATCCCCAAACGTGTGAATGACCACCAA
Source organism: Cibotium barometz (assembly GCF_041138505.1). Lineage (NCBI taxonomy): Eukaryota > Viridiplantae > Streptophyta > Polypodiopsida > Cyatheales > Cibotiaceae > Cibotium > Cibotium barometz. The sequence continues at coordinate 2,164,525 of NC_141055.1, forward strand.
GGACACTCACAGTGTGTGAACACTTCTCATCGAACACCACGCCTGTGAATAGCTCTAAAATCAAATAATCAACGTGTGTGAACAACCTCTAAAGAATCTTCCAAGGATGTGTGGAAGAAGCCCAAAACGTGCTGCACATATGAACAAGGGCTAGTAAAACACAAATAATCAAGGGATGTGAACACACCTTAACAAGCGGAACACGTGTAGAACTAGAGTGGACAAGGTAATATGAAGAGCTAGTGTTCGATGGAAAAAGATTTTAGTGGTCACAAGGTTAGAAATGAATGCTTGAGTGGGAAAGTGGTCAAGTGGGCAAAACCTAGGCTAAGAGAAATGTGAAAGAGGGAGTGGGAAAAGTAGGGAAAGAAAAAACCTAGAAAGAAGCAAGTCTCTTTTACGTTTGTGAAGATCTTTTTTTCTCTCCCTTCTCTTCCTCAACCACTCTTTTACGTTTGTCAAGATCTTTTTTCTCTCCCTTCTTTTCCTCAAGCACTGGTAGCTAAACGCTCAACAAGAGCTTGGTGATGCTTCTCCTCTAATGGCTTATAGGAGCCAAAAGCCAGACAAAGGACTGTCTAAATTGCCCTTTGATTTTAGCCCTGGAATGCTTGGAAGCGGCTTCAATGTTGCCAAAGAACCGTGGGAAGGGTCGATCTCCTGTTTGTAGCTATGTGGCTATGCGCTAGCTGGCCTAGTTGGCTCGGCCACCAAACAGCCGTGTATAGCTGGCACGAAACAGAGTGTTTAGAAACTGGCCGCCCTAGTTGCAAAGGCTAGGAGAGAGAGAGAGAGAGAGTAGCGAGATCATAAACCGAGAGCTGAAACAAAACGGAGTGCGTTGTAGCCTGTTGCAATGAACGCCTAAAAAACAATGTATTGCTTAGGTTAAAAATGGTGGCGTTTCTTAGGTTCCCTAGTTGGCTAAACTTGACCTTTTGCTTGCATTCTCTCTCTCTCTCTCTCTCTCTCTCTCTCTCTCACACACACACACACACACACACACAAAGTACAGTGAAGAACCTTTTGCACACCTCACAAAACAGTGTGTACGCTGCAGTTTGCGTATGATGCATAAGCCTTAGTTGGTCCCCTTACATGCTGGAGACAAACTCTGAGCAGCAATTGAAGTAAAACTCGGAAATGCTGCAATCAGCGCTTGTTCAATGATGCTCTAAAAACAAGCTTATGTGTGATGTGATACGACTCGAAAGATAAAATTCCTTATAATACGACTCGTTGCGTTTGCGTTTCCTTTAGCAGCTGCGTGGATTGTAACCTTGTTTTCAATTGCTTGTTATGCTGAGCTAACTGAACAAGGTCATCTAGCACCTCTTTGTATTTAGTTGTAGATGACTTTAGAGCTGGCCACAACCAGCATCACAATAGTCTTGGATGTCTCACTAGTTTAAAATCCATAGCTTTTCAATGGACTTGTCCATTGTTGCACACAAAAATAAAAAATATGGAGCCCTAATGCGCATAGTACTCTGCTTGTGTCAAACGTGGGGGTTGTTGTGCTGTAATTGCAACCTCGGTCATACTTCACCATTGATCAAGATCGTTCCCAATTTTATTTTGGACTGGATGATCTTCACCTACTCATCTTTTAGATGGCACAAGCATCTAGATTGAAAAGGGTTGGGCTTTCTTCCTTCAATTATTCCTTTTTCAACACCTTCTATAATTTCTAACCATGTAATATGTTGGAATTAGGGTTGCAGGAATGCACACACAACTTCAAGAAGATGAGGAAGCTTGAGCACAACACAGTTGTGTATTATGAGTGCCAAAAATGAAAGATAACAAGCCCTAGAAGATAATGGGCGTATATACAATGCACGGGGGAAAAAACCTCCTAGTGAGGGAAAAAGTGCCCCGGCGGTCCTAAGTGTGTTCACACACATCACTACTATAATATGGTAACAAATCCCCCCTGGAGTGATGCGGTGAACAAGAGCTAGCACTCATGTATAGGGAAGTGTCTAGCTATGTGGACGAATCCACAAAAGGGAGTAAGCCCAAAGCTTTGCGAAAAGCTTCGAACTTCTCACGAGGCAGAGCCTTTGTGAAAAGGTCTGCAAGGTTATCCTGTGTTGGCACATAAGCCAAACTGATCTCTCCTGCAGAGAGTCTCTCCCTGACATAATGGTAGTGCACCTCAATGTGCTTCGTACGAGCATGGAACACTGGGTTCCGCGCAACTGCCAATGCGCTCTGACTGTCAGTGAAGATGGTGGTGGCAGATGGCTGCCCAACACCCAAATCAGCCATAAGGCGTCTGAGCCACACACACTCAACCGTAGCTGTGAAAGCTGCCCTGTACTCAGCTTCACAACTAGAAGTGGCCACAGTAGGCTGCTTCTTGCTCAACCATGATATGCATGAGCTTCCAAGCATGAAGCAAAAACCACTCGTGGACACGCGTGTGTCATAACAACCAGCCCAGTCAGAATCTGAAAAAGCATGTAAATCTGGCGGCAATGATCCCCCCTTGGGATAAAACAACCCAAGATGCCGAGTACCACTCAAATAGCGAAAGATACGCTTCACTGCCTGCCAATGCTTAATGCCTGGGCTATGCATAAATCTGCTCACCTGTGAGACTGCAAACTGAATGTCTGGCCTCGTAATGCATACATAAATGAGGCAACCAACAGCTGTCTGATAGAGTGTGACATCAAAGTGATCTCCAGCATCATGAAGACTCAACTTCAAACCTGTCTCCATTGGAGTAGCAATAGGCTTGCAGTCTTCAAGGCCAAATCTCCGCAACAATGTTTCAATATACTTTGTCTGACACAAAGCAATACCTCCATCACACTGCTTAAATTGTATCCCCAAATAATGATGCAAATGCCCCAAATCTGACATCTCAAAAGAGGCATTCAAATCAGCCTTAAAATCAGCAATATGACTCTCATTTGGTCCTGTGAGCAGCATGTCATCGACATAGAGAGCAATGATTAGATGTACACCATCCACACGTTTAACATACAAAGTGCTTTCTGTTGGACTATTCTGAAACCCATGTGCAGTCAAATATGCATGTATTTTTTCATACCAAGCTCGTGGAGCTTGCTTTAAACCATATAAAGCCTTTTTTAACCTGCACACTTTGTTTTCCTGCCCTCTTTGAACAAAACCACGAGGCTGCGATACATACACCTCCTCATGCAAATCTCCATTTAAGAACGCAGTCTTTATGTCCAGCTGATGTACATTCCAACCATTATGAGCTGCTAATGCACAGATGCTACGAACAGTGGTCATACGACATGTGGGAGCAAAAGTCTCATCAAAATCAATGCCCTTCTCTTGAGCATAACCTTTTGCAACAAGCCTAGCCTTATGGCGATCCACTGTGCCATCAGGCTTACGCTTCAATTTGTATACCCACTTAGTGCCAATGGCCTTCTTGCCAGGGGGCAAGTCACATAAAGACCATGTACCATTCTTCATAATAGCATCGTATTCTGCTTGCATAGCAGCCATCCAATTTTCTGAACTTTGTGCCTCATCAAATGAAACAGGCTCACTTTCATCGCACATACTAGAAACAGCCAATGCATAACAATCTGACGCATAAGAGGCACCATGAGAGCCAGAACGAGTGCGACTAGACAAAGGGGCATCCAACTTGCTGTCACGCAAAGTCTGCACCAGCCATCTAGGCATGTTCCTAGAGCCCTCAATCTCTTGTCTCTCATCCTCAAGTGCATCATGCACATCTGCATCAGATATAGGCTGATCTGTGCCATCATTTAAAACCTGCATAGGCTGAAAAACTGCCTCATGAGGTATTGCACTTGACTGTGCACCATTGAAAAGAGGCAACAATGTATCATAGACATCACGTGAGCTGATATCTGTCTCCTTAGTACATGAAACCAAGGGCTGAACTGCATCTTCCACAAATACAACATCACGGCTAACCAAAATGCGCTTTGTCTGTGGATGATACAAACGATAGCCTTTGCTCTCAGCACTATATCCAACAAAAATACATTTGACAGCTTTGTCATCCAATTTTCTGCGATGTTGCACAGGCACTAATGCATATGCCAGGCAACCAAAAACACGTAAATGGCCAACAGATGGCTTGCGGCCATGCCAAGCCTCATATGGAGTGACAACCTGTAATGCTTTGGTGGGACACCTGTTTAGTACATAAGTGGCACACATGACAGCCTCAAGCCAAAAACCATGTGGTAGACTTTGACTCTTAACCATACATCTTGCCATTTCCATGAGAGACCTGTTTTTTCTCTCAGCCACACCATTTTGCTGTGGTGTATACGGCACTGTACATTGGTGTTTTATCCCACGCTCAGCCAGAAATGCATTAAATTCTGAAGACATATACTCCCCCCCTCGATCTGAACGGAGGGTGCCCATCTTACTTTGTGACACATTTTCAGCCATAACCAAAAACTGTTTGAAGCACAAAAACACTTCGGACTTTGCCTTCAAAGGATATACCCATGCATGCCTGGTAAAATCATCAATGAAAGTCACGAAGTAAAGGTAGTTTCCAAATGATGGAGTTTGCATGGGACCACAAACATCACTGTGAACAAGCTGCAATCTGCGTTCAGCTCTCACTGATCCATCTTTGGGAAAGGAAGCACGCTGCATTTTACCCAATATGCAGCCCTCACAAACATGCTTGACAGGTGCCTCAAGCTTAGGCAAAGAAGACACCATTTCAGATTTCTGCAGGCGCAGCAAACTTGCAAAATTCAGATGACCAAAACGTGCATGCCACAGTTTTGCATTTGAAATAGCCTGCGTATCCATAATAGCACATGCTGAATCCTCTACACATTTGCCATCCATATTGAGCTTATACAGCCCTCGACATAGTGAACCAGATGCTACAATGATGTCACCACAAGAGAGATCATGAACAGTACATCTGTCATCCACAAATTTTACAACCAAACCTGTTTTGGCAAATGCGGAGACTGACAGCAGATTCTTTTTGATCCCTGGCACATACAATGCATCAAAAAGTGTAAAGGTGTTGCCATTTGCAACATTCAGCACAATCTGTCCAACTCCTTTAACGGGATAAGAGGAGTTATTGGCACAAGTGACAGTATTCCCTGTGGGAGCAGACTCAAGGAAAGTGAATAAACTGCGCTGCGAGGTGATATGCTTAGTGGCACCACTGTCAAAGTACCATACATCTGAATCTACTGCAGACATACATGTGTCATGCAAAGATGGGTCATAACTGCACTGCGCATTGAATGCCCATTCTGTATCTAGCACAACATTAGCAGATTCATTGTTAGAAGGAGAGGCATCTGCAACAGCCATACCAGCCTCTTTCTTCTTAGCCTCTTTCGCAGCCAGCTTAGGACACGCTTTGATGACATGATCATTTCCCTTACAGTACTTGCAAAATGTCTTCTGTTTGTCACCCTTCTTCTCATCTTTGTCTTCCTTCTTTGGTTGCGCAGCATTTGCAGATTTCTGCTTACTAGAAGAAAAGCCAGCTTTACCTTTCCCGCTTCTCTGACTAGCAACGAAAGCTTGATCTGCGACACGCATAATATTCCTGTTTTGCCTTGACTGGTCTTCTTGCAGCAAAACAGAAACTAACTCCTCAAATGATAAGGCATTGGGATTGCCTTTCATCATCAAGCGAAGAGTGGAAGCAAAACCCTGATAAGAATCTGGTAGACCATTCAAAACAGTCTGCACAAGTGAACTGTCAGACAGGATTTCATCTGCAGAAATGAGCTGCTCTTTGAAATCCTTGATCTTTGTCAAAAAGCTATCCATAGAATCACCTTCGTTCATATGCTCACTCTCCAACTGTTTTCGGAGATAAGCAACACGAGCCTCATTTCTTGCCTGATACAATGTGGCAAGTACATCCCAAGCATCCTTAGAAGTCCTGCAAGAGCGAATATGTGGGATAATGGTACGTTTGACAGACAGCGCAATCAAGGCATGAGCCTGCGCATCTCTACCATCCCACCGAATCTGCTCTGCTGAAAGTGGTGGTTCTCGAACAGCTGCTACAGCACTTGTGCCTGCACCATCATCAACAGTACCTGTTTCTGATGTGTTTGCAGCATTCCCAGCCACAATAGGACGTGCATCAATACCCTGCACAATATTCCATAACCCCTTTGCTACCAATACATGTCGCATCATATATGCCCACAATGGATAGTTGGTGCCATCCAACTTATCCTCAGCAGCCAACATGCGGAATACATCATTGTTGTCAGCCATGGCCAATGACTGTACTACTAGATGTAAATGCTGTCTGTAAGAGGAAAACCTGTATAAAATCGACCTGTGCTATGTAGCACAGCCCAAAACAGACGAATGGGCACCTGTCCTGCAGATTTTAATCCTGACAGAAAATCTGCACAGTAGGACGATTTTGCCTGCGCAGTACTTGGAATGCAAAAACGGAGGGCGAAATGACCTCAGATCAAAATTCTGAAACGACCAAGCCCTACGGGCTTGCCCACGGCATATACTAACCTGCAGACGCTCGTGAAACCTCGTCGCAATCGGAGGAGATGAAGCGGCAGGTGCCGGTGATGCTGCCCGGGAGGAGGAAGCCTGCTCTGATACCAATTGTTGGAATTAGGGTTGCAGGAATGCACACACAACTTCAAGAAGATGAGGAAGCTTGAGCACAACACAGTTGTGTATTATGAGTGCCAAAAATGAAAGATAACAAGCCCTAGAAGATAATGGGCGTATATACAATGCACGGGGGAAAAAACCTCCTAGTGAGGGAAAAAGTGCCCCGGCGGTCCTAAGTGTGTTCACACACATCACTACTATAATATGGTAACATAATAAAGATCTCGTCTGAACAAGCAACCATGTAATAAAGATCTCGTCTGAAAGAATGGCCCTATGGCCATTCTAAAGCACATCATGGGTGGTAGAATGGCCCTAGGGGTCATTCTTTCAATCTCACCATGGATGGTGTGCTTTAGAATGGCCCTAGGTCCATTCTTCTATGGATAATCTTGTTGTATTGTGAATGCATATTGAAAAAGTGACCCTAGGGCATGGAGAATGGCCCAGGGCCATTCTAAAACATACCATTGATGGCAGAATAGCCCTAGGGCCATTCTTTCAAGCACACCATGGATGAAAAATACAACAAGATTGTCCATGGATGGTATAATAGCCCTAGGGCCATTCAAAATTCACCAATAATTAACACAAGGGAGTGGAGAATGGCCCTAGGTCAAAAACACCACGGACGAAAAATACAATAAGATTGTACATGGATGGTAGAATGGCCCTAGGGGGCGATTCTGAAATTCACCAACAAGTAGTTAACATAAGGGAGTGGAGGACCATTCTCACAATGTGCTTTAGAATGGCACTAGGGCCATTCTTTCAACCATATTGTGATTACAAGGATGGCCCTAGGGCCATTCTTCTATGGATGATCTTGATGTATCTTGAACATCCAATACTGATATGAATATGCTGCCTCATGATAGCGAGAAGTAGATGAGTGAATATGTAGAGGTCTAAGCCTCGAAATGCCAAAGACATGTGCAAAGATGGCAAAAGATATACAATACATGACACGATAAGGTAAATCATAATAGCAATCGTAGAGCCATGATGATAGTGCATGAGCAGCTCTCCTACCATGATAATAAAAAATGCTGTCAAAATAATGTCGAGGATGATGTGATTCTGCACCATGGCAATTAAATGAAGGATAAAAGTAATAGGAACAACCCATAGTTGCATGTGAACACTACCCAAAGTGTATACACCAAAAGACAATTCACAACAAGTGTGAATACACCTCTCAAACACAAGGCATATAGGACATGTGACCCACAATGTGCAAACAAGCCCAACTAATACTCAACTTGAATCGACATGTACTCCACGTGAAAGAATCCCCAAACGTGTGAATGACCACCAAGGACACTCACGGTGTGTGAACACTTCTGATCAAACACCACGCCTGTGAATAGCTCTAAAATCAAATAATCAACGTGTGTGTTCGAACAACCTGTAAAGAATCTTCCAAGGATGTGTGGAAGAAGCCCAAAACATGCTGCACATAAGAACAAGGGCTAGTAAAACACAAATAATCAAGGGATGTGAACACACCTCAACAAGCGCAACACGTGTAGAACTAGAGTGGACAAGGTAATATGAAGAGCTAGTGTTCGATGGCAAAAGATTTTAGTGGTCACAAGGTTAGAAATGAATGCTTGAGTGGGAAAGTGGTCAAGTGGGCAAAACCTAGGCTAAGAGAAATGTGAAAGAGGGAGTGTGAAAAGTAGGGAAAGAAAAAACCTAGAAAGAGGCAAGTCTCTTTTACGTTTGTCAAGATCTTTTTTTCTCTCCCTTCTCTTCCTCAACGACTCTTTTACGTTTGTCAAGATCTTTTTTCTCTCCCTTCTTTTCCTCAAGCACTGGTAGCTAAATGCTCAACAAGAGCTTGGTGATGCTTCTCCTCTAATGGCTGATAGGAGCCAAAAGCCAGACAAAGGATTGTCTAAATCACCCTTTGATTTTAGCCCTAGAATGCTTGGAAGCAGCTTCAATGTTGCCAGAGAACCGTGGGAAGGGTCGATCTCCTGTTTGCAGCTATGTGGCTATGCGCTAGCTGGCCTAGTTGGCTCGGCCACCAAACACCCATGTATAGCTGGCACAAAACGGAGTGTTTAGAAACTGGCCGCCCTAGTTGCAAAGGCTAGGAGAGAGAGAGAGTAGCGAGATCATCAACCAAGAGCTGAAACAAAACGGAGTGCGTTGTAGCCTGTTGCAATGAACGCCTAAAAAACAATGCGTTGCTTAGGTTAAAAATGGTGGCGTTTCTTAGGTCCCCTAGTTGGCTAAACTTGACCTTTTGCTTGCTCTCTCTCTCTCTCTCTCTCTCTCTCTCTCTCTCTCTCTCTCTCTCTCTCTCTCTCTCTCTCTCTCTCTCACAAAGTACAGTGAAGAACCTTTGCACACCTCACAAAACAGTGTGTACGCTACAGTTTGCACATGATGCATAAGCCTTAGTTGGTCCCCTTACATGCTGGAGACAAACTCTGAGCAGCAATTGAAGTAAAACTAAAAAATGCTGCAATCAGCGCTTAGTAAAACTCAAAAATGCTGCAATCAGCGCTTGTTCGATGATGCTCTGAAAACAAGCTCATGTGTGATGTGATACGACTCGAAAGATAAAATTCCTTATAATACGACTCGTTGCGTTTGCATTTCCTTTAGCAGCTGCGTGGATTGTAACCTTGTTTTCAATTGCTTGTTATGCTGAGCTAACTGAACAAGGTCATCTAGCACCTCTTTGTATTTAGTTGTAGATGACTTTAGAGCTGGCCACAACCAGCATCACAATAGTCTTAGATGTCTCACTAGTTTAAAATCCATAGCTTTTCAATGGACTTGTCCATGGTTGCAACCAAAAATAAAAAATATGGAGCCCTAATGCGCATAGTACTCTGCTTGTGTCAAATGTGGGGGCTATTGTGCTGTAATTGCAACCTCGGTCATACTTCACCATTGATCAAGATCGTTCCCAATTTTATTTCGGACTGGATGATCTTCACCTCCTCATCTTTTAGACGGCACAAGCATCTAGATTGAAATGGGTTGGGCTTTCTTCCTTCAATTATTCCTTTTTCAACACCTTCTATAATTTCTAACCATGTAATAAAGATCTCGTCTGAACAAGCAACCACGTGTGACAGATTATGTGCAAAGTAGGCACCCATCAAAGTTTCTACACTCGCAATGAATTTCTATAAATATAAATGAACAAACAAAAAGTAAGCAATAATTCTAACTTATCTAAAAAATTCAAATAAAGTAAAAACACAAGAAATAATTTCTTACATCCCAATCTAAGCGAGTTGCATGCCCCTTTACAAGTCCAAGTACTGACCTTGATAGTTTGTGATAAAAATCCCATTGGGCCTCTCAACAAGTGCTTGAGTATATCATTGTAGGCTTGCTGTTAAAACAAGGTTTGGGCCTCTATATTTGCTATCCTTGTTGAGATACTGTCGACATGGACTTTTAGAGGTGCATGGATGATAACAATTTGGGCCTTCCAAATTGCATAAATATCCCTCGAATAAAGTATTTTTTTCAGGCAATTAAGTCCTTAACATAACCTTGGTAGCATAGATGGAATGTTTCCCATCTATGATCCAATAATCAAAATCCTAGAGCTTTTCACTTACCGCCTCTTTTTTGGTCAATGCATTCCCTCCCTTTTTTCGAATCTTCTTCATTGGCATTAAATATGCACAAGACCTAGGGTTATTCGCACGTTCAACATACCACTCCACACTGTTTGACTTTGTCCTTTTTCAACGGGCAAGGGACATAAATAATGTTTGGGCACTTGCACACATTTCATTATTGGAATTTCAAACTCTGTGTACAAACCAAGTGGAAAGTATTTTGCATACTTGTCCATACCCCCCCCCAAGAGCTAATTCCTACACCTTTTTAGCCTTCCTTGCCAAATTCTTGGAATTCATAATGTTCAAATATGAGGGTACCTATTGAGAACCTCCAGTTCCCAATGTAGCAGGCTTTACTTCATCCACATCAAAAATGTTGCTCTTGCCTTATGGAGAAGATCTTGCCTTCTTCTTTGCACTTGATGCAGCTTTACGGGGCTTTGGCACTTTCTTTCCCAAGACTTGTATAGTAATATCTTGTAGCTTGTTAGTAGTGATATCAGATCTCTATCAGATATACTATTGACATCTAGCTTCCATCTTCTAGAGAACATAGCGTCCTCTTGGTCTGCTACCATGTGATCTGTGACATCTGTTGGAGAAACAAGTTGATAAGATAATGCACCCAGTACGTCAACATCAATACATTCAATTTTCGGATGCAAGTTAACAAAAACTGACACAACAAAAACCATTATTTTTCCTTTATCCTCAAAAGACTCATTATCATCTAGAGGCTGAAGGAATAGATGAATCTCGTGTATTTTTTGACCATGTAGATTGAAGAAGTCAATGTACCACTTCTTTGTCTCGCCAAATGGCCATGTCAACATTTGATAGAAAAGAAATTTTCCTCTTTGGAGCCATCCACATGTATCTAAAATGAGTTTTAAAAAAATAAGACAATCATAGAAAAAACAATCATACTTACATCCAAATGCGAACTTTGAATAGACCATTCTAAAATTGACCATAGTAGTTGACACAAGGGAGTAGAGATTTGTCTAAGGACCATTCTAAAATTTACCAATAGTTGACACAAGGGAGTGGAGAATGGCCCTAGGACCATTCTCTCAAGTACAATGTGCTTTTTTAAAATGGACCTAAGGTCATTCTACCACGCACAATGTGCTTGAAAGAATGGCTCTATGGGTCATTCTAAAGCACATCATGGGTGGTAGAATGACCCTAAGGGTCATTCTTTCAATCTCACCATGGATGGTGTGCTTTAGAATGGCCCTAGGTCCATTCTTCTATGGATAATCTTGTTGTATTGTGAATGCATATTGAAAAAGTGAGCCTAGGGCCTGGAGAATGGCACAGGGCCATTCTAAAACATACCATTGATGGTAGAATAGCCCTAGGGCCATTCTTTCAAGCACACCATGGATGAAAAATACAACAAGATTGTCCATGGATGGTATAATAGCCCTAGGCCATTCAAAATTCACCAATAATTGACACAAGGGAGTGGAGAATGGCCCTAGGTCAAAAACACCATGGATGAAAAATACAATAAGATTGTACATGGATGGTAGAATGGCCCTAGGGCGATTCTGAAATTCACCAACAAGTAGTTAACATAAGGGAGTGGAGGACCATTCTCACAATGTGCTTTAGAATGGCACTAGGGCCATTCTTTCAACCATATTGTGATTACAAGGATGGCCCTAGGGCCATTCTTCTATGGATGATCTTGATGTATCTTGAACATCCAATACTGATATGAATATGCTGCCTCATGATAGCGAGAAGTAGATGAGTGAATATGTAGAGGTCTAAGCCTCGGAATGCCAAAGACATGTGTAAATATGGCAAAAGATATACAATACATGACACGATAAGGTAAATCATAATAGCAATCGTAGAGCCATGATGATAGTGCATGAGCAGCTCTCCTACCATGATAATAAAAAATGCTGTCAAAATAATGTCGAGGATGATGTGAATCTGCACCATGGCAAATAAATGAAGGATAAAAGTAATAGGAACAACCCATAGTTGCATGTGAACACTACCCAAAGTGTATACACCAAAAGACAATTCACAACAAGTGTGAATACACCTCTCAAACACAAGGCATATAGGACATGTGACCCACAATGTGCGAACAAGCCCAACTAATACTCAACTTGAATCGACATGTACTCCACGTGAAAGAATCCCCAAACGTGTGAATGACCACCAAGGACACTCACAGTGTGTGAACACTTCTCATCAAACACCACGCCTATGAATAGCTCGAAAATCAAATAATCAACGTGTGTGAACAACCTCTAAAGAATCTTCCAAGGATGTGTGGAAGAAGCCCAAAACGTGCTGCACATATGAACAAGGGCTAGTAAAACACAAATAATCAAGGGATGTGAACACACCTCAACAAGCGCAACACGTGTAGAACTAGAGTGGACAAGGTAATATGAAGAGCTAGTGTTCGATGGCAAAAGATTTTAGTGGTCATAACGTTAGAAATGAATGCTTGAGTGGGAAAGTGGTCAAGTGGGCAAAACCTAGGCTAAGAGAAATGTGAAAGAGGAAGTGTGAAAAGTAGGGAAAGAAAAAACCTAGAAAGAAGCAAGTCTCTTTTACGTTTGTCAAGATCTTTTTCTCTCTCCCTTCTCTACCTCAACCACTCTTTTACGTTTGTCAAGATCTTTTTTCTCTCCCTTCTTTTCCTCAAGCACTGGTAGCTAAATGCTCAAGAAGAGCTTGGTAATGCTTCTCCTCTAATGGCTGATAGGAGCCAAAAGCCAGACAAAGGATTGTCTAAATCACCCTTTGATTTTAGCCCTGGAATGCTTGGAAGCGGCTTCAATGTTGTCAGAGAACCGTGGGAAGGGTCGATCTCCTGTTTGCAGCTATGTGGCTATGCGCTAGTTAGCCTAGTTGGCTCGGCCACCAAACACCCGTGTATAGCTGGCACAAAACGGAGTGTTTAGAAACTGGCCGCCCTAGTTGCAAAGGCTAGGAGAGAGAGAGTAGCGAGATCATCAACCGAGAGCTGAAACAAAACGGAGTGCGTTGTAGCCTGTTGCAATGAACGCCTAAAAAATAATGCGTTGCTTAGGTTAAAAATGGTGGCGTTTCTTAGGTCCCCTAGTTGGCTAAACTTGACCTCTTGCTTGCTCTCTCTCTCTCTCTCTCTCTCTCTCTCTCTCTCTCTCTCTCTCCCCCTCTCTCTCTCTCTCTCACACACACACACAAAGTACAGTGAAGAACCTTTTGCACACCTCACAAAACAGTGTGTACGCTGCAGTTTGCGCATGATGCATAAGCCTTAGTTGGTCCCCTTACATGCTGGAGACAAACTTTGAGCAGCAATTGAAGTAAAACTCGGAAATGCTACTATCAGATGCTCTGAAAACAAGCTCATGTGTGATGTGATACGACTTGTTGCGTTTGCATTTCCTTTAGTAGATGCGTGGATTGTAACCTTGTTTTCAATTGCTCGTTATGCTGAGCTAACTGAACAAGGTCATCTAGCACCTCTTTGTATTTAGTTGTAGATGACTTTAGAGCTGGCCAAAACCAGCATCACAATAGTCTTGGATGTCTCACTAGTTTAAAATCCATAGCTTTTCAATGGACTTGTCCATGGTTGCAATCAAAAATAAAAAATATGGAGCCCTAATGCGCATAGTACTCTGCTTGTCAAACTGGGGGCTGTTGTGCTGTAATTGCAACCTCGGTCATACTTCACCATTGATCAAGATCGTTCCCAATTTTATTTCGGATGACTCGATGATCTTCACCTCCTCATCTTTTAGCCGGCACAAGCATCTAGATTGAAAAGGGTTGGGCTTTCTTCCTTCAATTATTCCTTTTTCAACACCTTTTATAATTTCTAACCATGTAATAAAGATCTCGTCTGAACAAGCAACCATGTGTGACTGATTATGTGCAAAGTAGGCACCCATCAAAGTTTCTACACTCGCAATGAATTTCTATAAATATAAATGAACAAACAAAAAGTAAGCAATAATTCTAACTTATCTAAAAAATTCAAATAAACTAAAAACACAAGAAATAATTTCTTACATCCCAATCTAAGCGAGTTGCATGCCCCTTTACAAGTCCAAGTACTGACCTTGATAGTTTGTGATAAAAATCCCATTGGGCCTCTCAAGCGCTTGAGTATATCATTGTAGGCTTGCTGTTAAAACAAGGTTTGGGCCTCTATATTTGCTATCCTTGTTGAGATACTGTCAACATGGACTTTTGGAGGTGCATCGACGATAACAATTTGGGCCTTCCAAATTGCATAAATATCCCTCGAATAAAGTATTTTCTTCAGGCAATTAAGTTCTTAATATAACCTTGGTAGCATAGATGGAATGTTTCCCATCTATGATCCAATAATCAAAATCCTAGAGCTTTTCACTTACCGCCTCTTTTTTGGTCAATGCATTCCCTCAATTATTCCTTTTTCAATTATTCCTTTTTCAACACCTTTTATAATTTCTAACCATGTAATAAAGATCTCGTCTGAACAAGCAACCATGTGTGACTGATTATGTGCAAAGTAGGCACCCATCAAAGTTTCTACACTCGCAATGAATTTCTATAAATATAAATGAACAAACAAAAAGTAAGCAATAATTCTAACTTATCTAAGAAATTCAAATAAACTAAAAACACAAGAAATAATTTCTTACATCCCAATCTAAGCGAGTTGCATGCCCCTTTACAAGTCCAAGTACTGACCTTGATAGTTTGTGATAAAAATCCCATTGGGCCTCTCAAGCGCTTGAGTATATCATTGTAGGCTTGCTGTTAAAACAAGGTTTGGGCCTCTATATTTGCTATCCTTGTTGAGATACTGTCAACATGGACTTTTGGAGGTGCATCGACGATAACAATTTGGGCCTTCCAAATTGCATAAATATCCCTCGAATAAAGTATTTTCTTCAGGCAATTAAGTTCTTAATATAACCTTGGTAGCATAGATGGAATGTTTCCCATCTATGATCCAATAATCAAAATCCTAGAGCTTTTCACTTACCGCCTCTTTTTTGGTCAATGCATTCCCTCCCTTTTTTCGAATCTTCTTCATTGGCATTAAATATGCACAAGACCTAGGGTTATTCGCACGTTCAACATACCACTCCACACAATTTGACTTTGTCCTTTTTCAGCGGCGCGGCAGGGGACATAAATAATGTTTGGGCACTTGCACACATTTCATTATTGGAATTTCAAACTCTGTGTACAAACCAAGTGGAAAGTATTTTGCATACTTGTCCATACACCCCCCCCAAGAGCTAATTCCTACACCTTTTTAGCCTTCCTTGCCAAATTCTTGGAATTCATGATGTTCAAATATGAGGGTACCTATTGAGAACCTCCAATTCCCAATGTAGCAGGCTTTACTTCATCCACATCAAAAATGTTGCTCTTGCCTTCTTCTTTGAACTTGATGCAGCTTTACGGGACTTTGGCACTTTCTTTCCCAAGACTTGTATAGTAATATCTTGTAGCTTGTTAGTAGTGATATCAGATCTCTATCAGATATACTATTGACATCCAGCTTCCATCTTCTAGAGAACATAGCATCCTCTTGGTCTGCTACCATGTGATCCGTGACATCTGTTGGAGAAACAAGTTGATAAGATAATGCACCCAATACGTCAACATCAATACATTCAATTTTCGGATGCAAGTTAACAAAAACTGACACAACAAAAACCATTATTTTTCCTTTATCCTCAAAAGACTCATTATCATCTAGAGGCTGAAGGAATAGATGAATCTCGTGTATTTTTTGACCATGTAGATTGTAGAAGTCAATGTACCACTTCTTTGTCTCGCCAAATGGCCATGTCAACATTTGATAGAAAAGAAATTTTCCTCTTTGGAGCTATCCACATGTATCTAAAATGAGTTTTTAAAAAAAAAGTCAATCATAGAAAAAACAATCATACTTACATCCAAATGCAAACTTTGAATAGACCATTCTAAAATTGACCATAGTAGTTGACACAAGGGAGTAGAGATTTGTCGAAGGACCATTCTAAAATTTACCAGTAGTTGACACAAGGGAGTGGAGAATGGCCGTAGGACCATTCTCTCAAATACAATGTGCTTTTTTAAAATGGACCTAAGGTCATTCTACCACGCACAATGTGCTTGAAAGAATGGCCCTATGGCCATTCTAAAGCACATCATGGGTGGTAGAATGGCCCTAAGGGTCATTCTTTCAATCTCACCATGGATGGTGTGCTTTAGAATGGCTCTAGGTCCATTCTTCTATGGATAATCTTGTTGTATTGTGAATGCATATTGAAAAAGTGACCCTAGGGCATGGAGAATGGCCCAGGGCCATTCCAAAACATACCATTGATGGTAGAATAGCCCTAGGGCCATTCTTTCAAGCACACCATGGATGAAAAATACAACAAGATTGTCCATGGATGGTATAATAGCCCTAGGGCCATTCAAAATTCACCAATAATTGACACAAGGGAGTGGAGAATGGCCCTAGGTCAAAAACACCATGGACGAAAAATACAATAAGATTGTACATGGATGGTAGAATGGCCCTAGGGCGATTCTAAAATTCACCAACAAGTAGTTAACATAAGGGAGTGGAGGACCATTCTCACAATGTGCTTTAGAATGGCACTAGGGCCATTCTTTCAACCATATTGTGATTACAAGGATGGCCCTAGGGCCATTCTTCTATGGATGATCTTGATGTATCTTGAACATCCAATACTGATATGAATATGCTGCCTCATGATAGCGAGAAGTAGATGAGTGAATATGTAGAGGTCTAAGCCTCGAAATGCCAAAGACATGTGCAAAGATGGAAAAAGATATACAATACATGACACGATAAGGTAAATCATAATAGCAATCGTAGAGCCATGATGATAGTGCATGAGCAGCTCTCCTACCATGATAATAAAAAATGCTGTCAAAATAATGTCGAGGATGATGTGAATCTGCACCATGGCAATTAAATGCAGGATAAAAGTAATAGGAACAACCCATAGTTGCATGTGAACACTACCCAAAGTGTATACACCAAAAGACAATTCACAACAAGTGTGTATACACCTCTCAAACACAAGGCATATAGGACATGTGACCCACAATGTGCGAACAAGCCAAACTAATACTCAACTTGAATCAACATGTACTCCACGTGAAAGAATCCCCAACCAAGAACACTCACAGTGTGTGAACACTTCTCATCAAACACCACGCCTCTGAATAGCTCTAAAATCAAATAATCAACGTGTGTGAACAACCTCTAAAGAATCTCCCAAGGATGTGTGGAAGAAGCCCAAAACGTGCTGCACATATGAACAAGGTCTAGTAAAACACAAATAATCAAGGCATGTGAACACACCTCAACAAGCGCAACACGTGTAGAACTAGAGTGGACAAGGTAATATGAAGAGCTAGTGTGCGATGGCAAAAGATTTTAGTGGTCACAAGGTTAGAAATGAATGCTTGAGTGGGAAAGTGGTCAAGTGGGCAAAACCTAGGCTAAGAGAAATGTGAAAGAGGGAGTGTGAAAAGTAGGGAAAGAAAAAACCTAGAAAGAAGCAAGTCTCTTTTACATTTGTCAAGATCTTTTTTCTCTCCCTTCTTTTCCTCAAGCACTGGTAGCTAAATGCTCAACAAGAGCTTGGTGATGCTTCTCCTCTAATGGCTGATAGGAGCCAAAAGCCAGACAAAGGATTGTCTAAATCACCCTTTGCTTTTAGCCCTGGAATGCTTGGAAGCGGCTTCAATGTTACCAGAGAACCGTGGGAAGGGTCGATCTCCTGTTTTTGCAGCTATGTGGCTATGCGCTAGTTGGCCTAGTTGGCTCGGCCACCAAACACCCGTGTATAGCTGGCACAAAACGGAGTGTTTAGAAACTGGCCGCCCTAGGTTCAAAGGCTAGGAGAGAGAGAGTAGCAAGATCATCAACCGAGAGTTGAAACAAAACGGAGTGCGTTGTAGCCTGTTGATGAACACCTAAAAAACAATGTGTTGCTTAGGTTAAAAATGGTTGCGTTTCTTAGGTCCCCTAGTTCGCTAAACTGGACCTTTTGCTTGCTCTCTCTCTCTCTCTTTCTCTCTCTCTCTCTCTCTCTCTCTCTCTCTCTCTCTCTCTCTCTCTCTCTCTCTCTCTCTCTCTCTCTCTCACAAAGTACAGTGAAGAACCTTTTGCACACCTCACAAAACAGTGTGTACGCTGCAGTTTGCGCATGATGCATAAGCCTTAGTTGGTCCCCTTACATGCTGGAGACAAACTTTGAGCAGCAATTGAAGTAAAACTCAGAAATGCTGCAATCAGCGCTTGTTCGATGATGCTCTGAAAACAAGGTCATGTGTGATGTGATATGACTCGAAAGATAAAATTCCTTATAATACGACTCGTTGCGTTTGCATTTCCTTAAACAGCTACGTGGATTGTAACCTTGTTTTCAATTGCTTGTTATGTGAGCTAACTGAACAAGGTCATCTAGCACCTCTTTGTATTTAGTTGTAGATGACTTTAGAGCTGGCCACAACCAGCATCACAATAGTCTTGGATGTCTCACTAGTTTAAAATCCATAGCTTTTCAATGGACTTGTCCATGGTTGCAAACAAAAATAAAAAATATGGAGCCCTAATGCGCATATGTGTCAAACGTGGGGGCTGTTGTGCTGTAATTGCAACCTCAGTCATACTTCACCATTGATCAAGATCGATCCCAATTTTATTTCGGACTCGATGATCTTCACCTCCTCATCTTTTAGACGGCACAAGCATCTAGATTGAAAAGGGTTGGGCTTTCTTCCTTCAATTATTCCTTTTTCAACACCTTCTATAATTTCTAACCATGTAATAAAGATCTCGTCTGAACAAGCAACCATGTGTGATTGATTATGTACAAAGTAGGCACCCATCAAAGTTTCTACACTCGCAATGAATTTCTATAAATATAAATGAACAAATAAAAAGTAAGCAATAATTCTAACTTTTATCCTTCATTTAATTGCCATGGTGTAGAATCACATCATCCTCGACATTATTTTGGCAGCATTTTTTATTATCATGGTAGGAGAGCTGCTCATGCACTATCATCATGGCTCTACCATTGCTATTATGATTTACCTTATCGTGTCATGTATTGTATATCTTTTGCCATATTTGCACATGTCTTTGGCATTTCGAGGCTTAGACCTCTACATATTCACTCATCTACTTCTCGCTATCATGAGGCAGCATATTCATATCTGTATTGGGGATGTTCAAGATACATCAAGATCATTCATAGAAGAATGGCCCTAGGGCCATCCTTGTAATCACAATATGGTTGAAAGAATGGCCCTAGTGCCATTCTAAAGCACATTGTGAGAATGGTCCTCCACTCCCTTATGTTAACTACTTATTGGTGAATTTCAAAATCGCCCTAGGGCCATTCTCCACTCCCTTGTGTCAATTATTGGTGAATTTTGAATGGCCCTAGGGCTATTATACCATCCATGGACAATCTTGTTGTATTTTTCATCCATGGTGTGCTTGAAAGAATGGCCCTAGGGCTATTCTACCATCAATGGTATGTTTTAGAATGGCCCTGGGCCATTCTCCACGCCCTAGGGTCATTTTTTCAATATGCATTCACAATACAACAAGATTATACATAGAAGAATGGACCTAGGGCCATTCTAAAGCACACCATCCATGGTGAGATTGAAAGAATGACACTTAGGGCCATTCTACCACCCATGATGTGCTTTAGAATGGCCATAGGGCCATTCTTTCAAGCACATTGTGCGTGGTAGAATGACCTTAGGTCCATTTTAAAAAAGCACATTGTACTTGAGAGAATGGTCCTAGGGCCATTCTCCACTCCCTTGTGTCAACTATTGGTAAATTTTAGAATGGTCCTTAGACAAATCTCTACTCCCTTGTGTCAACTACTATGGTCAATTTTAGAATGGTCTATTCAAAGTTCGCATTTGGATGTAAGTATGATTGTTTTTTCTATGATTGTCTTATTTTTTTAAAACTCATTTTAGATACATGTGGATGGCTCCAAAGAGGAAAATTTCTTTTCTATCAAATGTTGACATGGCCATTTGGCGAGACAAAGAAGTGGTACATTGACTTCTACAATCTACATGGTCAAAAAACACACGAGATTCATCTATTCCTTCAGCCTCTAGATGATAATGAGTCTTTTGAGGATAAAGGAAAAATAATGGTTTTTGTTGTGTCAGTTTTTGTTAACTTGCATCCGAAAATTGAATGTATTGATGTTGACTTACTGGGTGCATTATCTTATCAACTTGTTTCTCCAACAGATGTCACGGATCACATGGTAGCAGACCAAGAGGACGCTATGTTCTCTAGAAGATGGAAGCTAGATGTCAATAGTATATCTGATAGAGATCTGATATCACTACTAACAAGCTACAAGATATTACTATACAAGTCTTGGGAAAGAAAGTGCCAAAGCCCCGTAAAGCTGCATCAAGTTCAAAGAAGAAGGCAAGATCTTCTCCATAAATAAAGATCAACATTTTTGATGTGGATGAAGTAAAGCCTGCTACATTGGGAACTGGAGGTTCTCAATAGGTACCCTCATATTTGAACATTATGAATTCCAGGAATTTGGCAAGGAAGGCTAAAAAGGTGTAGGAATTAGCTCTGGGGGGGGTATGGACAAGTATGCAAAATACTTTCCACTTGGTTTGTACACAGAGTTTGAAATTCCAATAATGAAATGTGTGCAAGTGCCCAAACATTATTTATGTCCCCTGCCCGCTGAAAAAGGACAAAGTCAAATTGTGTGGAGTGGTATGTTGAACGTGCGAATAACCCTAGGTCTTGTGCATATTTAATGCCAATGAAGAAGATTAGAAAAAAGGGAGGGAATGCATTGACCAAAAAAGAGGCGGTAAGTGAAAAGCTCTAGGATTTTGATTATTGGAACATAGATGGGAAACATTCCATCTATGCTACCAAGGTTATGTTAAGGACTTAATTGCCTGAAAAAAATACTTTATTTGAAGGATATTTATGCAATTTGGAAGGCCCAAATTGTTATCGTCCATGCACCTCCAAAAGTCCATGTGGATAGTATCTCAACAAGGATAGCAAATATAGAGGCCCAAACCCTGTTTTAACAGCAAGCCTACAATGATATACTCAAGCACTTGAGAGGCCCAATGGGATTTTTATCACAAACTATCAAGGTCAGTACTTGGACTTGTAAAGGGGCATGCAACTCGCTTAGATTGGGATGTAAGAAATTATTTCTTGTGTTTTTAGTTTATTTGAATTTTTTAGATAAGTTAGAATTATTGCTTACTTTTTGTTTGTTCATTTATATTTATAGAAATTCATTGCGAGTGTAGAAACTTTGATGGGTGCCTACTTTGCACATAATCAGTCACACATGGTTGCTTGTTCAGACGAGATCTTTATTACATGGTTAGAAATTATAGAAGGTGTTGAAAAAGGAATAATTGAAGGAAGAAAGCCCAACCCTTTTCAATCTAGATGCTTGTGCCGTCTAAAAGATGAGGAGGTGAAGATCATCCAGTCCGAAATAAAATTGGGAACGATCTTGATCAATGGTGAAATATGATCGAGGTTGCAATTACAGCACAATAGCCCCCATGTTTGACACAAGCAGAGTACTATGCGCATTAGGGCTCCATATTTTTTATTTTTGTTTGCAACCATGGACAAGTCCATTGAAAAGCTATGGATTTTAAACTAGTGAGACATCCAAGACTATTGTGATGCTGGTTGTGGCCAGCTCTAAAGTCATCTACAACTAAATACAAAGAGGTGCTAGATGACCTTGTTCAGCTAGCTCAGCATAACAAGCAATTGAAAACAAGGTTACAATCCACGCAGCTGCTAAAGGAAATGCAAACACAACGAGTCGTATTATAAGGAATTCTATCTTTCGAGTCGTATCACATCACACATGAGCTTGTTTTCAGAGCATCATCGAACAAGCGCTGATTGTAGCATTTCCGAGTTTTACTTCAATTGCTGCTCAAAGTTTGTCTCCAGCATGTAAGGGGACCAACTAAGGCTTATGCATCATGCGCAAACTGCAGCGTACACACTGTTTTGTGAGGTGTGCAAAAGGTTCTTCACTGTACTTTGTGAGAGAGAGAGAGAGAGAGAGAGAGAGAGAGAGAGAGAGAGAGAGAGAGAGAGAGAGAGAGAGAGAATGCGTGGTGTTTGATGAGAAGTGTTCACACACTGTGAGTGTCCTTGGTGGTCATTCACACATTTAGGGATTCTTTCACATGGAGTACATGTCGATTCAAGTTGAGTATTAGTTGGGCTTGTTCGCACATTGTGGGTCACATGTCCTATATGCCTTGTGTTTGAGAGGTGTATTCACACTTGTTGTGAATTGTCTTTTGGTGTATACACTTTGGGTAGTGTTCACATGCAACTATGGGTTGTTCCTATTACTTTTATCCTTCATTTAATTGCCATGGTGCAGAATCACATCATCCTCGACATTATTTTGATAGCATTTTTTATTATCATGGTAGGAGAGCTGCTCATGCACTATCATCATGGCTCTACGATTGCTATTATGATTTACCTTATCGTGTCATGTATTGTATATCTTTTGCCATATTTGCACATGTCTTTGGCATTCCGAGGCTTAGACCTCTACATATTCACTCATCTACTTCTCGCTATCATGAGGCAGCATATTCATATCAGTATTGGATGTTCAAGATACATCAAGATCATCCATAGAAGAATGTCCCTAGGGCCATCCTTGTAATCACAATATGGTTGAAAGAATGGCCCTAGTGCCATTCTAAAGCACATTGTGAGAATGGTCCTCCACTCCCTTATGTTAACTACTTGTTGGTGAATTTCAGAATCGCCCTAGGGCCATTCTACCATCCATGTACAATCTTATTGTATTTTTCGTCCATGGTGTTTTTGACCTAGGGCCATTCTCCGCTCCCTTGTGTCAATTATTGGTGAATTTTGAATGGCCCTAGGGCTATTATACCATCCATGGACAATCTTGTTGTATTTTTCATCCATGGTGTGCTTGAAAGAATGGCCCTAGGGCTATTCTACCATCAATGGTATGTTTTAGAATGGCCCTGGGCCATTCTCCATGCCCTAGGGTCACTTTTTCAATAAATGACCCTTAGGGCCATTCTACCACCAATGATGTGCTTTAGAATGGCCATAGGGCCATTCTTTCAAGCACATTGTGCGTGGTAGAATGACCTTAGGTCCATTTTAAAAAAGCACATTGTACTTGAGAGAATGGTCCTAGGGCCATTCTCCACTCCCTTGTGTCAACTATTGGTAAATTTTAGAATGGTCCTTAGACAAATCTCTACTCCCTTGTGTCAACTACTATGGTCAATTTTAGAATGGTCTATTCAAAGTTTGCATTTGGATGTAACTATGATTGTTTTTTCTATGATTGACTTATCTTTTTAAAGCTCATTTTAGATACATGTGGATGGCTCCAAAGAGGAAAATTTCTTTTTTATCAAATGTTGACATGGCCATTTGGCGAGACAAAGAAGTGGTACATTGACTTCTACAATCTACATGGTCAAAAAATACACGAGATTCATCTATTCCTTCAGCCTCTAGATGATAATGAGTCTTTTGAGGATAAAGGAAAAATAATGGTTTTTGTTGTGTCAGTTTTTGTTAACTTGCATCCGAAAATTGATGTATTGATGTTGACGTACTGGGTGCATTATCTTATCAACTTGTTTCTCCAACAGATGTCACGGATCACATGGTAGCAGACCAAGAGGACGCTATGTTCTCTAGAAGATGAAAGCTGGATGTCAATAGTATATCTCAGATCTGATATCACTACTAAAGCTACAAGATATTACTATACAAGTCTTGGGAAAGAAAGTGCCAAAGCCCCGTAAAGCTGCATCAAGTTCAAAGAAGAAGGCAAGATCTTCTCCATAAATAAAGAGCAACATTTTTGATGTGGATGAAGTAAAGCCTGCTACATTGGGAACTGGAGGTTCTCAATAGGTACCCTCGTATCTGAACATTATGAATTCCAAGAATTTGGCAAGGAAGGCTAAAAAGGTGTAGGAATTAGCTCTTGGGGGGGTATGGACAAGTATGCAAAATACTTTCCACTTGGTTTGTACACAGAGTTTGAAATTCCAATAATGAAATGTGTGCAAGTGCCCAAACATTATTTATGTCCCCTGCCGCTGAAAAAGGACAAAGTCAAATTGTGTGGAGTGGTATGTTGAACGTGCGAATAATCCTAGGTCTTGTGCATATTTAATGCCAATGAAGAAGATTAGAAAAAAGGGAGGGAATGCATTGACCAAAAAAGAGGCGGTAAGTGAAAAGCTCTAGGATTTTGATTATTTGATCATAGATGGGAAACATTCCATCTATGCTACCAAGGTTATGTTAAGGACTTAATTGCCTGAAAGAAATACTTTATTCGAGGGATATTTATGCAATTTGGAAGGCCCAAATTGTTATCGTCCATGCACCTCCAAAAGTCCATGTGGATAGTATCTCAACAAGGATAGCAAATATAGAGGCCCAAACCCTGTTTGAACAGCAAGCCTACAATATTATACTCAAGCACTTTTGAGAGGCCCAATGGGATTTTTATCACAAACTATCAAGGTCAGTACTTGGACTTGTAAAGGGGCATGCAACTCGCTTAGATTGGGATGTAAGAAATTATTTCTTGTGTTTTTAGTTTATTTGAATTTTTTAGATAAGTTAGAATTATTGCTTACTTTTTGTTTGTTCATTTATATTTATAGAAATTCATTGCGAGTGTAGAAACTTTGATGGGTGCCTACTTTGCACATAATCAGTCACACATGGTTGCTTGTTCAGACGAGATCTTTATTACATGGTTAGAAATTATAGAAGGTGTTGAAAAAGGAATAATTGAAGGAAGAAAGCCCAACCCATTTCAATCTAGATGCTTGTGCCGTCTAAAAGATGAGGAGGTGAAGATCATCCAGTCCGAAATAAAACTGGGAACGATCTTGATCAATGGTGAAGTATGACCGAGGTTGCAATTACAGCACAACAGCCCCCACGTTTGACACAAGCAGAGTACTATTGGCATTAGGGCTCCATATTTTTTATTTTTGTTTGCAACCATGGACAAGTCCATTGAAAAGCTATGGATTTTAAACTAGTGAGACATCCAATACTATTGTGATGCTAGTTGTGGCCAGCTCTAAAGTCATCTACAACTAAATACAA
The DNA here is from genome assembly GCF_041138505.1 of Cibotium barometz. Lineage (NCBI taxonomy): Eukaryota > Viridiplantae > Streptophyta > Polypodiopsida > Cyatheales > Cibotiaceae > Cibotium > Cibotium barometz. The sequence goes on from NC_141055.1 coordinate 2,189,962, forward strand.
AGAGGTGCTAGACGACCTTGTTCAGTTAGCTCAGCATAACAAGCAATTGAAAACAAGGTCGCAACTGCTAAAGGAAATGCAAACGCAACGAGTCGTATTATAAGGAATTTTATCTTTTCGAGTCGTATCACATCACACATGAGCTTGTTTTCAGAGCATCATTGAACAAGCGCTCATTGCAGCATTTTCGAGTTTTACTTCAATTGATGCTCAAAGTTTGTCTCCATCATGTAAGGGGACCAACTAAGGCTTATGCATCATGCGCAAACTGCAGCGTACACACTGTTTTGTGAGGTGTGCAAAAGGTTCTTCACTGTACTTTGAGAGAGAGAGAGAGAGAGAGAGAGCAAGCAAAAGGTCAAGTTTAGTCAACTAGGGGACCTAAGAAACGCCACCATTTTTAACCTAAGCAACGCATTGTTTTTTAGGCGTTCATTGCAACAGGCTACAATGCACTCCGTTTTGTTTCAGCTCTCGGTTGATGATCTCGCTACTCTCTCTCTCCTAGCCTTTGCAACTAGGGCGGCCAGTTTCTAAACACTCCGTTTTGTGCCCGCTATACACAGGTGTTTGGTGGCCGAGCCAACTAGGCCAACTAGCGCATAGCCACATAGCTGCAAACAGGAGATGGACCCTTCCCATGGTTCTCTGGCAACATTGAAGCCGCTTCCAAGCATTCTACGGCTAAAATAAAAGGGTGATTTAGACAATCCTTTGTCTGGCTTTTGGCTCCTATCAGCCATTAGAGGAGAAGCATCACCAAGCTCTTGTTGAGCATTTAGCTACCAGTGCTTGAGAAAAAGAAGGGAGAGAAAAAAGATCTTGACAAACGTAAAAGAGTGGTTGAGGAAGAGAAGGGAGAGAAAAAAAGATCTTGACAAATGTAAAAGAGACTTGCTTCTTTCTAGGTTTTTTCTTTCCCTACTTTTCACACTCCCTCTTTCACATTTCTCTTAGCCTAGGTTTTGCCCACTTGACCACTTTCCCACTCAAGCATTCATTTCTAACCTTGTGACCACTAAAATCTTTTGCCATCGAACACTAGCTCTTCATATTACCTTGTCCACTCTAGTTCTACAGGTGTTGCGCTTGTTGAGGTGTGTTCACATGCCTTGATTATTTGTGTTTTACTAGACCTTGTTCATATGTGCAGCACGTTTTGGGCTTCTTCCACACATCCTTGGGAGATTCTTTAGAGGTTGTTCACACACTTTGATTATTTGATTTTAGAGCTATTCACAGGCGTGGTGTTTGATGAGAAGTGTTCACACATTGTGAGTGTTCTTGGTGGTCATTCACACGTTTGGGGATTCTTTCACGTGGAGTACATGTCGATTCAAGTTGAGTATTATTTGATCTTGTTCGCACATTGTGGGTCACTTGTCCTATATGCCTTGTGTTTAAGAGGTGTATTCACACTTGTTGTGAATTGTCTTTTGGTGTATACACTTTGGGTAGTGTTCACATGCAACTATGGGTTGTTCCTATTACTTTTATCCTTCATTTAATTGCCATGGTGCAGAATCACATCATCCTCGACATTATTTTGGCAGCATTTTTTATTATCATGGTAGGAGAGCTGCTCATGCACTATCATCATGGCTCTACGATTGCTATTATGATTTACCTTATCGTGTCATGTATTGTATATCTTTTGCCATATTTGCACATGTCTTTGGCATTTCGAGGCTTAGACCTCTACATATTCACTCATCTACTTCTCGCTATCATGAGGCAGCATATTCATATCAGTATTGGATGTTCAAGATACATCAAGATCATCCATAGAAGAATGGCCCTAGGGCCATCCTTGTAATCACAATATGGTTGAAAGAATGGCCCTAGTGCCATTCTAAAGCACATTGTGAGAATGGTCCTCCACTCCCTTATGTTAACTACTTGTTGGTGAATTTCAAAATCGCCCTAGGGCCATTCTACCATCCATGTACAATCTTATTGTATTTTTCGTCCATGGTGTTTTTGACCTAGGGCCATTCTCCACTCCCTTGTGTCAATTATTGGTGAATTTTGAATGGCCCTAGGGCTATTATACCATCCATGGACAATCTTGTTGTATTTTTCATCCATGGTGTGCTTGAAAGAATGGCCCTAGGGCTATTCTACCATCAATGGTATGTTTTGGAATGGCCCTGGGCCATTCTCCATGCCCTAGGGTCACTTTTTCAATATGCATTCACAATACAACAAGATTATCCATAGAAGAATGGACCTAAAGCCATTCTAAAGCACACCATCCATGGTGAGATTGAAAGAATGACCCTTAGGGCCATTCTACCACCAATGATGTGCTTTAGAATGGCCATAGGGCCATTCTTTCAAGCACATTGTGCGTGGTAGAATGACCTTAGGTCCATTTTAAAAAAGCACATTGTATTTGAGAGAATGGTCCTAGGGCCATTCTCCACTCCCTTGTGTCAACTATTGGTAAATTTTAGAATGGTCCTTAGACAAATCTCTACTCCCTTGTGTCAACTACTATGGTCAATTTTAGAATGGTCTATTCAAAGTTTGCATTTGGATGTAAGTATGATTGTTTTTTCTATGATTGACTTATTTTTTTAAAACTCATTTTAGATACATGTGGATGGCTCCAAAGAGGAAAATTTCTTTTCTATCAAATGTTGACATGGCCATTTGGCGAGACAAAGAAGTGGTACATTGACTTCTACAATCTGCATGGTCAAAAAATACACGAGATTCATCTATTCCTTCAGCCTCTAGATGATAATGAGTCTTTTGAGGATAAAGGAAAAATAATGGTTTTTGTTGTGTCAGTTTTTGTTAACTTGCATCCGAAAATTGAATGTATTGATGTTGACGTACTGGGTGCATTATCTTATCAACTTGTTTCTCCAACAGATGTCACGGATCACATGGTAGCAGACCAAGAGGACGCTATGTTCTCTAGAAGATGGAAGCTGGATGTCAATAGTATATCTGATAGAGATCTGATATCACTACTAACAAGCTACAAGATATTACTATACAAGTCTTGGGAAAGAAAGTGCCAAAGTCCCGTAAAGCTGCATCAAGTTCAAAGAAGAAGGCAAGAGCAACATTTTTGATGTGGATGAAGTAAAGCCTGCTACATTGGGAACTGGAGGTTCTCAATAGGTACCCTCATATTTGAACATTATGAATTCCAAGAATTTGCCAAGGAAGGCTAAAAAGGTGTAGGAATTAGCTCTTGGGGGGGGGTGTATGGACAAGTATGCAAAATACTTTCCACTTGGTTTGTACACAGAGTTTGAAATTCCAATAATGAAATGTGTGCAAGTGCCCAAACATTATTTATGTCCCCTGCCCCGCTGAAAAAGGACAAAGTCAAATTGTGTGGAGTGGTATGTTGATCGTGCGAATAACCCTAGGTCTTGTGCATATTTAATGCCAATGAAGAAGATTCCAAAAATGGGAGGGAATGCATTGACCAAAAAAGAGGCGGTAAGTGAAAAGCTCTAGGATTTTGATTATTGGATCATAGATGGGAAACATTCCATCTATGCAACCAAGGTTATATTAAGGACTTAATTGCCTGAAGAAAATACTTTATTCGAGGGATATTTATGCAATTTGGAAGGCCCAAATTGTTATCGTCGATGCACCTCCAAAAGTCCATGTCGACAGTATCTCAACAAGGATAGCAAATATAGAGGCCCAAACCTTGTTTTAACAGCAAGCCTACAATGATATACTCAAGCGCTTGAGAGGCCCAATGGGATTTTTATCACAAACTATCAAGGTCAGTACTTGGACTTGTAAAGGGGCATGCAACTCGCTTAGATTGGGATGTAAGAAATTATTTCTTGTGTTTTTAGTTTATTTGAATTTTTTAGATAAGTTAGAAGTATTGCTTACTTTTTGTTTGTTCATTTATATTTATAGAAATTCATTGCGAGTGTAGAAACTTTGATGGGTGCCTACTTTGCACATAATCAATCACACATGGTTGCTTGTTCAGACGAGATCTTTATTACATGGTTAGAAATTATAGAAGGTGTTGAAAAAGGAATAATTGAAGGAAGAAAGCCCAACCCTTTTCAATCTAGATGCTTGTGCCGTCTAAAAGATGAGGAGGTGAAGATCATCCAGTCCGAAATAAAATTGGGAACGATCTTGATCAATGGTGAAGTATGACTGAGGTTGCAATTACAGCACAACAGCCCCCAGTTTGACACAAGCAGAGTACTATGCGCATTAGGGCTCCATATTTTTTATTTTTGTTTGCAACCATGGACAAGTCCATTGAAAAGCTATGGATATTGTGATGCTGGTTGTGGCCAGCTCTAAAGTCATCTACAACTAAATACAAAGAGGTGCTAGATGACCTTGTTCAGCTAGCTCAGCATAATAAGCAATTGAAAACAAGGTTACAATCCACGCAGCTGCTAAAGGAAACGCAAACGCAATGAGTTGTATTATAAGGAATTTTATCTTTCGAGTCGTATCACATCACACATGAGCTTGTTTTCAGAGCATCATCGAACAAGCGCTGATTGCAGCATTTCCGAGTTTTACTTCAATTGATGCTCAAAGTTTGTCTCCAGCATGTAAGGGGACCAACTAAGGCTTATGCATCATGCGCAAACTGTAGCATACACACTATTTTGTGAGGTGTGCAAAAGGTTCTTCACTGTACTTTGAGAGAGAGAGAGAGAGAGAGAGAGAGAGAGAGAGAGAGAGAGCAAGCAAAAGGTCAAGTTTAGCCAGCTAGGGGACCTAAGAAATGCCACCATTTTTAACCTAAACAACGCATTGCTTTTTAGGCGTTCATTGCAAACAGGCTACAATGCACTCCGTTTTGTTTCAGCTCTCAGTTGATGATCTCGCTACTCTCTCTCTCCTAGCCTTTGCAACTAGGGCGGCCACTTTCTAAACACTCCGTTTTGTGCCAGCTATACACGGGTGTTTGGTGGCCGACCCTTCCCACGGTTCTCTGGCAACATTGAAGCCACCTCCAAGCATTCCAGGGCTAAAATCAAAGGGTGATTTAGACAATCCTTTGTCTGGCTTTTGGCTCCTATCAGAGGAGAAGCATCACCAAGCTCTTGTTGAGCGTTTAGCTACCAGTGCTTAAGGAAAAGAAGGGAGAGAAAAAAGATCTTGCCAAACGTAAAAGAGTGGTTGAGGAAGAGAAGGGAGAGAAAAAAAGATATTGACAAACGTAAAAGAGACTTGCTTCTTTCTAGGTTTTTTCTTTCCCTACTTTTCACACTCCCTCTTTCACATTTCTCTTAGCCTAGGTTTTGCCCACTTGACCACTTTCCCACTCAAGCATTCATTTCTAACCTTGTGACCACTAAAATCTTTTGCCATCGAACACTAGCTCTTCATATTACCTTGTCCACTCTAGTTCTACACGTGTTGCGCTTGTTGAGGTGTGTTCACATGCCTTGATTATTTGTGTTTTACTAGACCTTGTTCATATGTGCAGCACGTTTTGGGCTTCTTCCACACATCCTTGGGAGATTCTTTAGAGGTTGTTCACACACATTGATTATTTGATTTTAGAGCTATTCACAGGCGTGGTGTTTGATGAGAAGTGTTCACACATTGTGAGTGTTCTTGGTGGTCATTCACACGTTTGGGGATTCTTTCACGTGGAGTACATGTCGATTCAAGTTGAGTATTAGTTGGGCTTGTTCGCACATTGTGGGTCACATGTCCTATATGCCTTGTGTTTGAGAGGTGTATTCACACTTGTTGTGAATTGTCTTTTGGTGTATACACTTTGGGTAGTGTTCACATGCAACTATGGGTTGTTCCTATTACTTTTATCCTTCATTTAATTGCCATGCTGCTGATTCACATCATCCTCGACATTATTTTGACAGCATTTTTTATTATCATGGTAGGAGAGCTGCTCATGCACTATCATCATGGCTCTACGATTGCTATTATGATTTACCTTATCGTGTCATGTATTGTATATCTTTTGCCATATTTGCACATGTCTTTGGCATTTCGAGGCTTAGACCTCTACATATTCACTCATCTACTTCTCGCTATCATGAGGCAGCATATTCATATCAGTATTGGATGTTCAAGATACATCAAGATCATCCATAGAAGAATGGCCCTAGGGCCATCCTTGTAATCACAATATGGTTGAAAGAATGGCCCTAGTGCCATTCTAAAGCACATTGTGAGAATGGTCCTTTCCCACTCAAGCATTCATTTCTAACCTTGTGACCACTAAAATCTTTTGCCATCGAACACTAGCTCTTCATATTACCTTGTCCACTCTAGTTCTACACGTGTTGCGCTTGTTGAGGTGTGTTCACATCCCTTGATTATTTGTGTTTTACTAGCCCTTGTTCATATGTGCAGCACGTTTTGGGCTTCTTCCACACATCCTTGGAAGATTCTTTAGAGGTTGTTCGAACACACACGTTGATTATTTGATTTTAGAGCTATTCACAGGCGTGGTGTTTGATGAGAAGTGTTCACACACTGTGAGTGTCCTTGGTGGTCATTCACACATTTGGGGATTCTTTCACGTGGAGTACATGTCGATTCAAGTTGAGTATTATTTGATCTTGTTCGCACATTGTGGGTCACATGTCCTATATGCCTTGTGTTTGAGAGGTGTATTCACACTTGTTGTGAATTGTCTTTTGGTGTATACACTTTGGGTAGTGTTCACATGCAACTATGGGTTGTTCCTATTACTTTTATCCTTCATTTAATTGCCATGGTGCAGAATCACATCATCCTCGACATTATTTTGACAGCATTTTTTATTATCATGGTAGGAGAGCTGCTCATGCACTATCATCATGGCTCTACGATTGCTATTATGATTTACCTTATCGTGTCATGTATTGTATATCTTTTGCCATATTTGCACATGTCTTTGGCATTCCGAGGCTTAGACCTCTACATATTCACTCATCTACTTCTCGCTATCATGAGGCAGCATATTCATATCAGTATTGGATGTTCAAGATACATCAAGATCATCCATAGAAGAATGTCCCTAGGGCCATCCTTGTAATCACAATATGGTTGAAAGAATGGCCCTAGTGCCATTCTAAAGCACATTGTGAGAATGGTCCTCCACTCCCTTATGTTAACTACTTGTTGGTGAATTTCAGAATCGCCCTAGGGCCATTCTACCATCCATGTACAATCTTATTGTATTTTTCGTCCATGGTGTTTTTGACCTAGGGCCATTCTCCACTCCCTTGTGTCAATTATTGGTGAATTTTGAATGGCCCTAGGGCTATTATACCATCCATGGACAATCTTGTTGTATTTCTCATCCATGGTGTGCTTGAAAGAATGGCCCTAGGGCTATTCTACCATCAATGGTATGTTTTAGAATGGCCCTGGGCCATTCTCCATGCCCTAGGGTCATTTTTTCAATATGCATTCACAATACAACAAGATTATCCATAGAAGAATGGACCTAGGGCCATTCTAAAGCACACCATCCATGGTGAGATTGAAAGAATGACCCTTAGGGCCATTCTACCACCCATGATGTGCTTTAGAATGGCCATAGGGCCATTCTAAAGCACATCATGGGTGAGATTGAAAGAATGACCCTTAGGGCCATTCTACCACCCATGATGTGCTTTAGAATGGCCATAGGGCCATTCTTTCAAGCACATTGTGCGTGGTAGAATGACCTTAGGTCCATTTTAAAAAAGCACATTGTACTTGAGAGAATGGTCCTAGGGCCATTCTCCACTCCCTTGTGTCAACTATTGGTAAATTTTAGAATGGTCCTTAGACAAATCTCTACTCCCTTGTGTCAACTACTATGGTCAATTTTAGAATGGTCTTTTCAAAGTTTGCATTTGGATGTAAGTATGATTGTTTTTTCTAGATTGACTTATTTTTTTAAAACTCATTTTAGATACATGTGGATGGCTCCAAAGAGGAAAATTTCTTTTTTATCAAATGTTGACATGGCCATTTGGCGAGACAAAGAAGTGGTATATTGACTTCTACAATCTACATGGTCAAAAAATACACGAGATTCATCTATTCCTTCAGCCTCTAGATGATAATGAGTCTTTTGAGGATAAAGGAAAAATAATGGTTTTTGTTGTGTCAGTTTTTGTTAACTTGCATCCGAAAATTGAATGTATTGATGTTGACGTACTGGGTGCATTATCTTATCAACTTGTTTCTCCAAAAGATGTCACGGATCACATGGTAGCAGACCAAGAGGACGCTATGTTCTCTAGAAGATGGAAGCTGGATGTCAATAGTATATCTGATAGAGATCTGATATCACTACTAACAAGCTACGAGATGTTACTAACAAGCTACAAGATATTACTATACAAGTCTTAGGAAAGAAAGTGCCAAAGCCCCGTAAAGCTGCATCAAGTTCAAAGAAGAAGGCAAGATCTTCTCCATAAATAAAGAGCAACGTTTTTGATGTGGATGAAGTAAAGCCTGCTACATTGGGAACTGGAGGTTCTCAATAGGTACCCTCATATTTGAACATTATGAATTCCAAGAATTTGGCAAGGAAGGCTAAAAAGGTGTAGGAATTAGCTCTTGGGGGGGGGTATGGACAAGTATGCAAAATACTTTCCACTTGGTTTGTACACAGAGTTTGAAATTCCAATAATGAAATGTGTGCAAGTGCCCAAGCATTATTTATGTCCCCTACCGCTGAAAAAGGACAAAGTCAAATTGTGTGGAGTGGTATGTTGAATGTGCGAATAACCCTAGGTCTTGTGCATATTTAATGCCAATGAAGAAGATTAGAAAAAAGGGAGGGAATGCATCGACCAAAAAAGAGGCGGTAAGTGAAAAGCTCTAGGATTTTGATTATTGGATCATAGATGGGAAACATTCCATCTATGCTACCAAGGTTATGTTAAGGACTTAATTGCCTGAAAAAAATACTTTATTTGAGGGATATTTATGCAATTTGGAAGGCCCAAATTGTTATCGTCCATGCACCTCGAAAAGTCCATGTGGATAGTATCTCAACAAGGATAGCAAATATAGAGACCCAAACCTTGTTTTAACAGCAAGCCTACAATGATATACTAAGCACTTGAGAGGCCCAATGGGATTTTTATCACAAACTATCAAGGTCAGTACTTGGACTTGTAAAGGGGCATGCAACTCGCTTAGATTGGGATGTAAGAAATTATTTCTTGTGTTTTTAGTTTATTTGAATTTTTTAGATAAGTTAGAATTATTGCTTACTTTTTGTTTGTTCATTTATATTTATAGAAATTCATTGCGAGTGTAGAAACTTTGATGGGTGCCTACTTTGCACATAATTAGTCACACATGGTTGCTTGTTCAGACGAGACCTTTATTACATGGTTAGAAATTATAGAAGGTGTTGAAAAAGGAATAATTGAAGGAAGAGAGCCCAACCCTTTTTAATCTAGATGCTTGTGCCGTCTAAAAGATGAGGAGGTGAAGATCATCCAGTCCGAAATAAAATTGGGAACGATCTTGATCAATGGTGAAGTATGACCGAGGTTGCAATTACAGCACAACAGCCCCCACGTTTGACACAAGCAGAGTACTATGCGCATTAGGGCTCCATATTTTTTATTTTTGTTTGCAACAATGGACAAGTCCATTGAAAAGCTATGGATTTTAAACTAGTGACTACTGTGATGCTGGTTGTGGCCAGCTCTAAAGTCATCTACAACTAAATACAAAGAGGTGCTAGATGACCTTGTTCAGCTAGCTCAGCATAACAAGCAATTGAAAACAAGGCTACAATCCACGCAGCTGCTAAAGGAAATGCAAACGCAACGAGTCGTATTATAAGGAATTTTATCTTTCGAGTCGTATCACATCACACATAAGCTTGTTTTCAGAGCATCATCGATTGCAGCATTTCCGAGTTTTACTTCAACTGCTGCTCAGAGTTTGTCTCCAGCATGTAAGGGGACCAACTAAGACTTATGCATCATGCGCAAACTGCAGCGTACACACTGTTTTGTGAGGTGTGCAAAAGGTTCTTCACTGTACTTTGAGAGAGAGAGAGAGAGAGAGAGAGAGAGAGAGAGAGAGAGAGAGAGAGAATGCAAGCAAAAGGTCAAGTTTAGCCAGCTAGGGGACCTAAGAAACGCCACCATTTTTAACCTAAGCAACGCATTGATTTTAGGCGTTCATTACAACAGGCTACAACGCACTCCGTTTTGTTTCAGCTCTCGGTTGATGATCTCGCTAGTCTCTCTCTCTCCTAGCCTTTGCAACTAGGGCGGCCAGTTTCTAAACACTCTGTGTTTCGTGCCAGCTCTATACACGGGTGTTTGGTGGCCGAGCCAACTAGGCCAGCTAGCGCATAGCCACATAGCTGCAAACAGGAGATCGACACTTCCCACGGTTCTCTGGCAACATTGAAGCTGCTTCCAAGCATTCGAGGGCTAAAATCAAAGGGCGATTTAGACAGTCCTTTGTCTGGCTTTTGGCTCCTATCAGCCATTAGAGAAGAAGCATCACCAAGCTCTTGTTGAGCGTTTAGCTACCGGTGCTTTTGAGGAAAAGAAGGGAGAGAAAAAAGATCTTGACAAACGTAAAAGAGTGGTTGAGGAAGAGAAGGGAGAGAAAAAAAGATCTTGACAAACGTAAAAGAGACTTGCTTCTTTCTAGGTTTTTTCTTTCCCTACTTTTCACACTCCCTCTTTCACATTTCTCTTAGCCTAGGTTTTGCCCACTTGACCACTTTCCCACTCAAGCATTCATTTCTAACCTTGTGACCACTAAAATCTTTTGCCATCGAACACTAGCTCTTCATATTACCTTGTCCACTCTAGTTCTACACGTGTTGCGCTTGTTGAGGTGTGTTCACATCCCTTGATTATTTGTGTTTTACTAGCCCTTGTTCATATGTGCAGCACGTTTTGGGCTTCTTCCACACATCCTTGGAAGATTCTTTAGAGGTTGTTCGAACACACACGTTGATTATTTGATTTTAGAGCTATTCACAGGCGTGGTGTTTGATGAGAAGTGTTCACACACTGTGAGTGTCCTTGGTGGTCATTCACACGTTTGGGGATTTCTTCACGTGGAGTACATGTCGATTCAAGTTGAGTATTAGTTGGGCTTGTTCGCACATTGTGGGTCACATGTCCTATATGCCTTGTGTTTGAGAGGTGTATTCACACTTGTTGTGAATTGTCTTTTGGTGTATACACTTTGGGTAGTGTTCACATGCAACTATGGGTTGTTCCTATTACTTTTATCCTTCATTTAATTGCCATGGTGCAGAATCACATCATCCTCGACATTATTTTGATAGTATTTTTTATTATCATGGTAGGAGAGCTGCTCATGCACTATCATCATGGCTCTACGATTGCTATTATGATTTACCTTATCGTGTCATGTATTGTATATCTTTTGCCATATTTGCACATGTCTTTGGCATTTCGAGGCTTAGACCTCTACATATTCACTCATCTACTTCTCGCTATCATGAGGCAGCATATTCATATCAGTATTGGATGTTCAAGGTACATCAAGATCATCCATAGAAGAATGGCCCTAGGGCCATCCTTGTAATCACAATATGGTTGAAAGAATGGCCCTAGTGCCATTCTAAAGCACATTGTGAGAATGGTCCTCCACTCCCTTATGTTAACTACTTGTTGGTGAATTTCAGAATCACCCTAGGGCCATTCTACCATCGATGTACAATCTTATTGTATTTTTCGTCCATGGTGTTTTTGACCTAGGGCCATTCTCCACTCCCTTGTGTCAATTATTGGTGAATTTTAAATGGCCCTAGGGCTATTATACCATCCATGGACAATCTTGTTGTATTTTTTATCCATGGTGTGCTTGAAAGAATGGCCCTAGGGCTATTCTACCATCAATGGTATGTGTTAGAATGGCCCTGGGCCATTCTCCATGCCCTAGGGTCACTTTTTCAATATGCATTCACAATACAACAAGATTATCCATAGAAGAATGGACCTAGGGCCATTCTAAAGCACACCATCCATGGTGAGATTGAAAGAATGACACTTAGGGCCATTCTACCACCCATGATGTGCTTTAGAATGGCCATAGGGCCATTCTTTCAAGCACATTGTGCATGGTAGAATGACCTTAGGTCCATTTTAAAAAAGCACATTGTACTTGAGAGAATGGTCCTAGGGCCATTCTCCACTCCCTTGTGTCAACTATTGGTAAATTTTAGAATGGTCCTTAGACAAATCTCTACTCCCTTGTGTCAACTTCTATGGTCAATTTTAGAATGGTCTATTCAAAGTTTGCATTTGGATGTAAGTATGATTTTTTTTTCTATGATTGACTTATTTTTTTAAAACTCATTTTAGATACATGTGGATGGCTCCAAAGAGGAAAATTTCTTTTCTATCAAATGTTGACATGGCCATTTGGCGAGACAAAGAAGTGGTACATTGACTTCTACAATCTACATGGTCAAAAAATGCACGAGATTCATCTATTCCTTCAGCCTCTAGATGATAATGAGTCTTTTGAGGATAAAGGAAAAATAATGGTTTTTGTACACAGAGTTTGAAATTCTAATAATGAAATGTGTGGAAGTGCCCAAACATTATTTATGTCCCCTGCCGCGCTGAAAAAGGACAAAGTCAAATTGTGTGGAGTGGTATGTTGAAAGTGCGAATAACCCTAGGTCTTGTGCATAATTAATGCCAATGAAGAAGATTCCAAAAATGGGAGGGAATGCATTGACCAAAAAAGAGGCGGTAAGTGAAAAGCTCTAGGATTTTGATTATTGGATCATAGATGGGAAACATTCCATCTATGCTACCAAGGTTATGTTAAGGACTTAATTGCCTGAAAAAAATACTTTATTCGAGGGATATTTATGCAATTTGGAAGGCCCAAATTGTTATCGTCGATGCACCTCCAAAAGTCCATGTCGACAGTATCTCAACAAGGATAGCAAATATAGAGGCCCAAACCTTGTTTTAACAGCAAGCCTACATTGATATACTCAAGCACTTGAGAGGCCCAATGGGATTTTTATCACAAACTATCAAGGTCAGTACTTGGACTTGTAAAGGGGCATGCAACTCGCTTAGATTGGGATGTAAGAAATTATTTCTTGTGTTTTTAATTTATTTGAATTTTTTAGATAAGTTAGAATTATTGCTTACTTTTTGTTTGTTCATTTATATTTATAGAAATTCATTGCGAGTGTAGAAACTTTGATGGGTGCCTACTTTGCACATAATTAGTCACACACGGTTGCTTGTTCAGACGAGATCTTTATTACATGGTTAGAAATTATAGAAGGTGTTGAAAAAGGAATAATTGAAGGAAGAAAGCCCAACCCTTTTCAATCTAGATGCTTGTGCCGTCTAAAAGACGAGGAGGTGAAGATCATGCAGTCCGAAATAAAATTGGGAACGATCTTGATCAATGGTGAAGTATGACCGAGGTTGCAATTAAAGCACAACAGCCCCCACGTTTGACACATGCAGAGTACTATGCGCATTAGGGCTCCATATTTTTTATTTTTGTTTGCAACCATGGACAAGTCCATTGAAAAGCTATGGATTTTAAACTAGCGAGACATCCAAGACTATTGTGATGCTGGTTGTGGCCAGCTCCAAAGTCATCTACAACTAAATACAAAGAGGTGCTAGATGACCTTGTTCAGCTAGCTCAGCATAACAAGCAATTGAAAACAAGGTTACAATCCACGCAGCTGCTAAAGGAAACGCAAACGCAACGAGTCGTATTATAAGGAATTTTATCTTTCGAGTCGTATCACATCACACATGAGCTTGTTTTCAGAGCATCATCGAACAAGCGCTGATTGTAGCATTTCCGAGTTTTACTTCAATTGATGCTCAAAGTTTGTCTCCAGCATGTAAGGGGACCAACTAAGGGTTATGCATCATGCGCAAACTGCAGCGTACACACTATTTTGTGAGGTGTGCATAAGGTTCTTCACTGTACTTTGAGAGAGAGAGAGAGAGAGAGAGAGAGAGGAAGCAAAAGGTCAAGTTTAGCCAGCTAGGGGACCTAAGAAACGCCACCATTTTTAACCTAAACAACGCATTGTTTTTTAGGCGTTCATTGCAAACAGGCTACAATGCACTCCGTTTTGTTTCAGCTCTCGGTTGATGATCTCGCTACTCTCTCTCTCCTAGCCTTTGCAACTAGGGCGGCCAGTTTCTAAACGCTCCGTTTTGTGCCAGCTATACACGGGTGTTTGGTGGCCGAGCCAACTAGGCCAGCTAGCGCATAGCCACATAGCTGCAAACAGGAGATCGACCCTTCCCACGGTTCTCTGGCAACATTGAAGCCGCCTCCAAGCATTCCAGGGCTAAAATCAAAGGGTGATTTAGACAATCCTTTGTCTGGCTTTTGGCTCCTATCAACCATTAGAGGAGAAGCATCACCAAGCTCTTGTTGAGCGTTTAGCTACCAGTGCTTGAGGAAAAGAAGGGAGAGAAAAAAGATCTTGACAAACGTAAAAGAGTGGTTGAGGAAGAGAAGGGAGAGAAAAAAAGATCTTGACAAACGTAAAAGAGACTTGCTTCTTTCTAGGTTTTTTCTTTCCCTACTTTTCACACTCCCTCTTTCACATTTCTCTTAGCCTAGGTTTTGCCCACTTGACCACTTTCCCACTCAAGCATTCATTTCTAACCTTGTGACCACTAAAATCTTTTGCCATCGAACACTAGCTCTTCATATTACCTTGTCCACTCTAGTTCTACAAGTGTTGCGCTTGTTGAGGTGTGTTCACATCCCTTGATTATTTGTGTTTTACTAGCCCTTGTTCATATGTGCAGCACGTTTTGGGCTTCTTCCACACATCCTTGGAAGATTCTTTAGAGGTTGTTCGAACACACACGTCGATTATTTGATTTTAGAGCTATTCACAAGCGTGGTGTTTGATGAGAAGTGTTCACACACTGTGAGTGTCCTTGGTGGTCATTCACACGTTTGGGGATTCTTTCACGTGGAGTACATGTCGATTCAAGTTGAGTATTAGTTGGGCTTGTTCGCACATTGTGGGTCACATGTCCTATATGCCTTGTGTTTGAGAGGTGTATTCACACTTGTTGTGAATTGTCTTTTGGTGTATACACTTTGGGTAGTGTTCACATGCAACTATGGGTTGTTCCTATTACTTTTATCCTTCATTTAATTGCCATGGTGCAGAATCACATCATCCTCGACATTATTTTGACAGTATTTTTTATTATCATGGTAGGAGAGCTGCTCATGCACTATCATCATGGCTCTACGATTGCTATTATGATTTACCTTACGTGTCATGTATTGTATATCTTTTGCCATATTTGCACATGTCTTTGGCATTTCGAGGCTTAGACCTCTACATGTTCACTCATCTACTTCTCGCTATCATGAGGCAGCATATTCATATCAGTATTAGATGTTCAAGATACATCAAGATCATCCATAGAAGAATGGCCCTAGGGCCATCCTTGTAATCACAATATGGTTGAAAGAATGGCCCTAGTGCCATTCTAAAGCACATTGTGAGAATGGTCCTCCACTCCCTTATGTTAACTACTTGTTGGTGAATTTCAGAATCGCCCTAGGGCCATTCTACCATCCATGTACAATCTTATTGTATTTTTCGTCCATGGTGTTTTTGACCTAGGGCCATTCTCCACTCCCTTGTGTCAATTATTGGTGAATTTTGAATGGCCCTAGGGCTATTATACCATCTGTGAGATCCCTGTTCCCACCGTCAACAGATTCGGGGTACTAGCAACAGCGGAAGTAGCACTTCATGCACGGGGCAGGGACCCACACTCGGGGCCTCGTCCCACGGATATCCGGACAAGAGACTAATCCGTCGATTTTTCAAAAACCGAACCCGAAAAAACTTCCCTTACCCGGAAAGCATGGGCGATTCCAGCAGGATAACTCTTTACTCTAGCGTAGTCAAGATCATTACTGATCAAACCGATCCGACTGCACCTCTAACGGTACTTGGTCAGATCAAGGAAGAAACTTGCACTTGGATCATTGGGATCAACGCTTTTTTCCCCATCAAGAGGCACAGCCGTTGATTCCTATCCATAGAACAATTTACTATCCGGGATTTACTTCATCTATCGTAATAATAGAATTTAAATCGCGATTTACGGATCCATCAGTCCAGTTTAACCCCATCCAGTCCCATGGGTTAGCCAACCGCCCAACCACTATAGTGATGGGATCCAATTTGGAATTTGGTTAGGTTTTGTCCCGGGTACCAAGGAAAAGAGTTCCAAGGCCCCCTAGCCGGAAGTTCATGCAAACATAAAACTAGCCACACCACTTACACACCCAATATGAAAATTACCTTTTTCTTAGCATCAGCTAACTTTAAAACAATCCTTTAATGAAACCATAGTACCACTGATCACAATCTTCCAATTTATCTAGTTGATTCATAATTTCCCATCATTCCTTCATCAGAGTATCTATGGCATCATTGGCAACTAGAACGCTTACCACCTGTCCACACAGGGGCCTTTTCAATAGTTCCTAACCCATAATACTCGGCAATATAATCACTTATAAAAATCAAGATGGACTCTCGTTGAAGATCAGCAAGATCAACCAACAGATCCATATAAAGAGCCATGGACTCATCCATTGAAGACCAGCAAGGTCAATCAACCAGATCCATGCCCGTTTTCATAAAACAACTCTTACTCCTTGTTCCAATATCTTCCTCGACGCACGCGTGGGTATCCTGGGCGACCCAGAGCCCGAGCACTGTATGGTCAGCACCCTCTAGGATCCTTCGCAGGTGACCTAGCGCTTCACTCATAGGCCGCTTCCTTGGTCCCTCATCCACCGTACCGGAAGCTCACCATTTTAATCGAACCGAGGCTGGTCAAGACCTCGGTCGACCTTGCTACGCGAGACGTCCTCCATTGACTCTCTGTCAGTAGTTGCAACTTTATCAGTTAGGTCTCCACAACCTTAATCACAAGACGGTCAAAATGCTTTTCCAGCATTCTTGACATAAAACAGTCATTTACAAACAGCATTTACAAACAGTTTATTACAAATACAATTTCTAAATTTGGCCTCAAGCATAGCTTAATCTTGGATTAAGGAAAAGCTTTATGAAAAGCTTCATTTGGATTGAGAATGGGTCATGAGTATGACCGTTTCTTGAGTGAGAGAGAGAAATTACATAAAAACCATTAGAATTTAAACATAAATAGAAATTAACTTCAATAGCATTTATTAAATTATGTAACTCTTCACTACTATTCACCAATTAACTTCAATAGCATTTAAAAAACCATACCAATTAAGCTTCTCAAGCTTGAGAGGGGTTGAGAAGAGAGAAACATTGAGAAATTATAGAAAAGATCAATATTCACTAATTACCTTACAAATTGCTTGATTCTTTGTTCACGGTAGAGGCCCCCAACCAATCAATTGGTTAAGTATGTTGATGGAGCCACTAATGGGGATTGAAGAAAGAGGGAAGCTCCAAAAACTAGTGAATTATTAAATGAATTCACAGTTCTTGGCTTAGGTGGAGTAGAGTAACGATGCATAAACACTATATATTTTTCAACAAGGTGGAGGCTTTTATTTATAGGAAAAATTGAGCTCCTAACCAAACAAACTGATTCTAGAATTTTCCAAATCAGTTTGGTCAATTTTTGACCATTTTTAGGTCAGTTAAGCTAACTTTTTGGAACTAGACTTGAATGAGGAGAGAGGAGAGATGAAATATCTCAATTTATATGAGTTTAAAACTCATTCAAGCATGTGAAATATGCACCTCCTTTAAAGAACTCCCCTTCCTTACATATGTGTCATAATGGAATCATTTTAATATTGCTCATAGTTTTTTACTAATAAACCTTGTACATTTTCAACTCTTCATCTTATGTGAAATATGCACCTCCTTTAAAGAACTCCCCTTCCTTACATATGTGTCATAATGGAATCATTTTAATATTGCTCATAGTTTTTTTTTACTAATAAACCTTGTACATTTTCAACTCTTCATCTTATGTGAAATATGCACCTCCTTTAAAGAACTCCCCTTCCTTACATATGTGTCATAATGGAATCATTTTAATATTGCTCATAGTTTTTTTACTAATAAACCTTGTACATTTTCAACTCTTCATCTTATGTGAGCATTTACTCATTTTTGGATACCCAAAATATCTCATATTTTTAATATTGCTCATAGTTTTTTACTAATAAACCTTGTACATTTTCAACTCTTCATCTTATGTGAGCATTTACTCATTTTTGGGTATCTTCTTTTACAAATTGGATTTATCTCCTCCCTACACATGGATTGATGCTATTGGCCCATAGGAACCTTAATTGGACTATAATCCAAAAATTTCTGAAAATCTAGACCCTTAGACTAAGGTCCTTTATACCCATTTCCAATAAATTCTAATTGCACATTGGAAAGTTCTTTTTGAATTTCTGTTTCAGGGGAACTTATTTTAATAAGATGAGATAATTTTCTATCCAAAAATATTAAAAATCTAAATATTCTCTCTCTAGAATATTTTCTCTCTCTAGGTTAAAACAGTTATAAACAAGGTCTTTATATTTCTGAAGAGGGATTGATTACAGGGGAAGATACTAGACATCAAAAAGGGGGTTGGGGGAGGAATCTTACACCATCCATGGACAATCTTGTTGTATTTCTCATCCATGGTGTGCTTGAAAGAATGGCCCTAGGGCTATTCTACCATCAATGGTATATTTTAGAATGGCCCTGGGCCATTCTCCACGCCCTAGGGTCACTTTTTCAATATGCATTCACAATACAACAAGATTATCCATAGAAGAATGGACCTAGGGCCATTCTAAAGCACACCATCCATGGTGAGATTGAAAGAATGACACTTAGGGCCATTCTACCACCCATGATGTGCTTTAGAATGGCCATAGGGCCATTCTTTCAAGCACATTGTGCGTGGTAGAATGACCTTAGGTCCATTTTAAAAAAGCACATTGTACTTGAGAGAATGGTCCTAGGGCCATTCTCCACTCCCTTGTGTCAACTATTGGTAAATTTTAGAATGGTCCTTAGACAAATCTCTACTCCCTTGTGTCAACTACTATGGTCAATTTTAGAATGGTCTATTCAAAGTTCGCATTTGGATGTAAGTATGATTGTTTTTTCTATGATTGACTTATTTTTTTAAAACTCATTTTAGATACATGTGGATGGCTCCAAAGAGGAAAATTTCTTTTCTATCAAATGTTGACATGGCCATTTGGCGAGACAAAGAAGTGGTACATTGACTTCTTCAATCTACATGGTCAAAAAATACACGAGATTCATCTATTCCTTCAGCCTCTAGATGATAATGAGTCTTTTGAGGATAAAGGAAAAATAATGGTTTTTGTTGTGTCAATTTTTGTTAACTTGCATCCGAAAATTGAATGTATTGATGTTGACGTATTGGGTGCATTATCTTATCAACTTGTTTCTCCAACAGATGTCACGGATCACATGGTAGCAGACCAAGAGGACGCTATGTTCTCTAGAAGATGGAAGCTGGATGTCAATAGTATATCTGATAGAGATCTGATATCACTACTAACAAGCTACAAGATATTACTATACAAGTCTTGGGAAAGAAAGTACCAAAGCCCCGTAAAGCTGCATCAAGTTCAAAGAAGAAGGCAAGATCTTCTCCATAAATAAAGAGCAACATTTTTGATGTGGATGAAGTAAAGCCTGCTACATTGGGAACTGGAGGTTCTCAATAGGTACCCTCATATTTGAACATTATGAATTTCAAGAATTTGGCAAGGAAGGCTAAAAAGGTGTAGGAATTAGCTCTTGGGGGGGGGTATGGACAAGTATGCAAAATACTTTCCACTTGGTTTGTACACAGAGTTTGAAATTCTAATAATGAAATGTATGCAAGTGCCCAAACATTATTTATGTCCCCTGCCTGCTGAAAAAGGACAAAGTCAAATTGTGTGGAGTGGTATATTGAACGTGCAAATAACCCTAGGTCTTGCGCATAATTAATGCCAATGAAGAAGATTCCAAAAAAGGGAGGGAATGCATTGACCAAAAAAGAGGCGGTAAGTGAAAAGCTCTAGGATTTTGATTATTGGATCATAGATGGGAAACATTCCATCTATGCTACCAAGGTTATGTTAAGGACTTAATTGCCTGAAAAAAATACTTTATTCGAGGGATATTTATGTAATTTGGAAGGCCCAAATTGTTATCGTTGATGCACCTCCAAAAGTCCATGTCGACAGTATCTCAACAAGGATAGCAAATATAGAGGCCCAAACCTTGTTTTAACAGCAAGCCTACAATGATATACTCAAGCACTAGGCCCAATGGGATTTTTATCACAAACTATCAAGGTCAGTACTTGGACTTGTAAAGGGGCATGCAACTCGCTTAGATTGGGATGTAAGAAATTATTTCTTGTGTTTTTAGTTTATTTGAATTTTTTAGATGTTAGAATTATTGCTTACTTTTTGTTTGTTCATTTATATTTATAGAAATTCATTGCGAGTGTAGAAACTTTGATGGGTGCCTACTTTGCACATAATCAGTCACACATGGTTGCTTGTTCAGACGAGATCTTTATTACATGGTTAGAAATTATAGAAGGTGTTGAAAAAGGAATAATTGAAGGAAGAAAGCCCAACCCATTTCAATCTAGATGCTTGTGCCATCTAAAAGATGAGGAGGTGAAGATCATCCAGTCCGAAATAAAATTGGGAACGATCTTGATCAATGGTGAAGTATGACCGAGGTTACAATTACAGCACAACAGCCCCCACGTTTGACACAAGCAGAGTACTATGCGCATTAGGGCTCCATATTTTTTATTTTGGTTTGCAACAATGGGCAAGTCCATTGAA
Source organism: Cibotium barometz (assembly GCF_041138505.1). Taxonomy (NCBI): domain Eukaryota; kingdom Viridiplantae; phylum Streptophyta; class Polypodiopsida; order Cyatheales; family Cibotiaceae; genus Cibotium; species Cibotium barometz. The sequence continues at coordinate 2,210,791 of NC_141055.1, forward strand.
AAGCTATGGATTTTAAACTAGTGAGATATCCAAGACTATTGTGATGCTGGTTGTGGCCAGCTCTAAAGTCATCTACAACTAAATACAAAGAGGTGCTAGATGACCTTGTTCAGCTAGCTCAGCATAACAAGCAATTGAAAACAAGGTTACAATCCACGCAGCTGCTAAAGGAAACGCAAACGCAACGAGTCGTATTATAAGGAATTTTATCTTTCGAGTCGTATCACATCACACATGAGCTTGTTTTCAGAGCATCATCGAACAAGCGCTGATTGCAGCATTTTCGAGTTTTACTTCAATTGATGCTCAAAGTTTGTCTCCAGCATGTAAGGGGACCAACTAAGGCTTATGCATCATGCGCAAACTGCAGCGTACACACTATTTTGTGAGGTGTGCAAAAGGTTCTTCACTGTACTGAGAGAGAGAGAGAGAGAGAGAGAGAGAGAGAGAGAGAGAGAGAGAGAGAGAGAGAGAGAGAATGCAAGCAAAGGGTCAAGTTTAGCCAACTAGGGGACCTAAGAAACGCCACCATTTTTAACCTAAGCAACGCATTGTTTTTTAGGCGTTCATTGCCAACAGGCTACAACGCACTCCGTTTTGTTTCAGCTCTCGGTTGATAATCTCGCTACTCTCTCTCTCTCCTAGCCTTTGCAACTAGGGCGGCCAGTTTCTAAACACTCCGTTTCGTGCCAGCTTTACACGCGTGTTTGGTGGCCGAGCCAACTAGGCCAGCTAGCGCATAGCCACATAGCTGCAAACAGGAGATCGACCCTTCCCACGGTTCTCTGGCAACATTGAGGCCGCTTCCAAGCATTCCAGGGCTAAAATCAAAGGGCAATTTAGACAGTCCTTTGTCTGGCTTTTGGCTCCTATCAGCCATTAGAGGAGAAGCATCACCAAGCTCTTGTTGAGCGTTTAGCTACCGGTGCTTGAGCAAAAGAAGGGAGAGAAAAAAGATCTTGACAAACGTAAAAGAGTGGTTGAGGAAGAGAAGGGAGAGAAAAAAAGATCTTGACAAACGTAAAAGAGACTTGCTTCTTTCTAGGTTTTTTCTTTCCCTACTTTTCACACTCCCTCTTTCACATTTCTCTTAGCCTAGGTTTTGCCCACTTGACCACTTTCCCACTCAAGCATTCATTTCTAACCTTGTGACCACTAAAATCTTTTGCCATCGACGAACACTAGCTCTTCATATTACCTTGTCCACTCTAGTTCTACACGTGTTGCGCTTGTTGAGGTGTGTTCACATCCCTTGATTATTTGTGTTTTACTAGACCTTGTTCATATGTGCAGCACGTTTTGGGCTTCTTCCACACATCCTTGGAAGATTCTTTAGAGGTTGTTCGAACACACATGTTGATTATTTGATTTTAGAGCTATTCACAGGCGTGGTGTTTGATGAGAAGTGTTCACACACTATGAGTGTCCTTGGTGGTCATTCACACGTTTGGGGATTCTTTCACGTGGAGTACATGTCGATTCAAGTTGAGTATTAGTTGGGCTTGTTCGCACATTGTGGGTCACATGTCCTATATGCCTTGTGTTTGAGAGGTGTATTCACACTTGTTGTGAATTGTCTTTTGGTGTATACACTTTGGGTAGTGTTCACATGCAACTATGGGTTGTTCCTATTACTTTTATCCTTCATTTAATTGCCATGGTGCAGAATCACATCATCCTCGACATTATTTTGACAGTATTTTTTATTATCATGGTAGGAGAGCTGCTGATGCACTATCATCATGGCTCTACGATTGCTATTATGATTTACCTTACGTGTCATGTATTGTATATCTTTTGCCATATTTGCACATGTCTTTGGCATTTCGAGGCTTAGACCTCTACATATTCACTCATCTACTTCTCGCTATCATGAGGCAGCATATTCATATCAGTATTAGATGTTCAAGATACATCAAGATCATCCATAGAAGAATGGCCCTAGGGCCATCCTTGGAATCACAATATGGTTGAAAGAATGGCCCTAGTGCCATTCTAAAGCACATTGTGAGAATGGTCCTCAACTCCCTTATGTTAACTACTTGTTGGTGAATTTCAGAATCACCCTAGGGCCATTCTACCATCCATGTACAATCTTATTGTATTTTTCGTCCATGGTGTTTTTGACCTAGGGCCATTCTCCACTCCCTTGTGTCAATTATTGGTGAATTTTTAATGGCCCTAGGGCTATTATACCATCCATGGACAATCTTGTTGTATTTTTCATCCATGGTGTGCTTGAAAGAATGGCCCTAGGGCTATTCTACCATCAATGGTATGTTTTAGAATGGCCTTGGGGCCATTCTCCATGTCCTAGGGTCACTTTTTCAATATGCATTCACAATACAACAAGATTATCCATAGAAGAATGGACCTAGGGCCATTCTAAACCACACCATCCATGGTGAGATTGAAAGAATGACACTTAGGGCCATTCTACCACCCATGATGTGCTTTAGAATGGCCATAGGGCCATTCTATCAAGCACATTGTGCGTGGTAGAATGACCTTAGGTCCATTTTAAAAAAGCACATTGTACTTGAGAGAATGGTCCTAGGGCCATTCTCCACTCCCTTGTGTCAACTATTGGTAAATTTTAGAATGGTCCTTAGACAAATCTCTACTCCCTTGTGTCAACTACTATGGTCAATTTTAGAATGGTCTATTCAAAGTTTGCATTTGGATGTAACTATGATTGTTTTTTCTATGATTGACTTATTTTTTTAAAACTCATTTTAGATACATGTGGATGGCTCCAAAGAGGAAAATTTCTTTTCTATCAAATGTTGACATGGCCATTTGGCGAGACAAAGAAGTGGTACATTGATTTCTACAATTTACATGGTCAAAAAATACACGAGATTCATCTATTCCTTCAGACTCTAGATGATAATGAGTCTTTTGAGGATAAAGGAAAAATAATGGTTTTTGTTATGTCAGTTTTTGTTAACTTGCATCCGAAAATTGAATGTATTGATGTTGACATACTGGGTGCATTATCTTATCAACTTGTTTCTCCAACAGATGTCACGGATCACATGGTAGCAGACCAAGAGGACGCTATGTTCTCTAGAAGATGGAAGCTGGATGTCAATAGTATATCTGATAGAGATCTGATATCACTACTAATAACAAGCTACAAGATATTACTATACAAGTCTTGGGAAAGAAAGTGCCAAAGCCCCGTAAAGCTGCATCAAGTTCAAAGAAGAAGGCAAGATCTTCTCCATAAATAAAGAGCAACATTTTTGATGTGGATGAAGTAAAGCCTGCTACATTGGGAACTGGAGGTTCTCAATAGGTACCCTCATATTTGAACATTATGAATTCGAAGAAGGCTAAAAAGGTGTAGGAATTAGCTCTTGGGGGGGTATGGACAAGTATGCAAAATACTTTCCACTTGGTTTGTACACAGAGTTTGAAGTTCCAATAATGAAATGTGTGCAAGTGCCCAAACATTATTTATGTCCCCTGCCCCCGCTGCCGCTGAAAAAGGACTAAGTCAAATTGTGTGGAGTGGTATGGTAAACGTGCGAATAACCCTAGGTCTTGTGCATATTTAATGCCAATGAAGAAGATTCGAAAAAAGGGAGGGAATGCATTGACCAAAAAAGAGGCGGTAAGTGAAAAGCTCTAGGATTTTGATTATTGGATCATAGATGGGAAACATTCCATCTATGCTACCAAGGTTATGTTAAGGACTTAATTGCCTGAAAAAAATACTTTATTCGAGGGATATTTATGCAATTTGGAAGGCCCAAATTGTTATCGTCGATGCACCTCCAAAAGTCCATGTCGATAGTATCTCAACAAGGATAGCAAATATAGAGGCCCAAACCTTGTTTTAACAGCAAGCCTACAATGATATACTCAAGCACTTGAGAGGCCCAATGGGATTTTTATCACAAACTATCAAGGTCAGTACTTGGACTTGTAAAGGGGCATGCAACTCGCTTAGATTGGGATGTAAGAAATTATTTCTTGTGTTTTTAGTTTATTTGAATTTTTTAGATAAGTTAGAATTATTGCTTACTTTTTGTTTGTTCATTTATATTTATAGAAATTCATTGCGAGTGTAAAAACTTTGATGGGTGCCTACTTTGCACATAATTAGTCACACACGGTTGCTTGTTCAGACGAGATCTTTATTACATGGTTAGAAATTATAGAAGGTGTTGAAAAAGGAATAATTGAAGGAAGAAAGCCCAACCCTTTTCAATCTAGATGCTTGTGCCGTCTAAAAGACGAGGAGGTGAAGATCATGCAGTCCGAAATAAAATTGGGAACGATCTTGATCAATGGTGAAGTATGACCGAGGTTGCAATTAAAGCACAATAGCCCCCACGTTTGACACATGCAGAGTACTATGGGCATTAGGGCTCCATATTTTTTATTTTTGTTTGCAACCATGGACAAGTCCATTGAAAAGCTATGGATTTTAAACTAGTGAGACATCCAAGACTATTGTGATGCTGGTTGTGGCCAGCTCTAAAGTCATCTACAACTAAATACAAAGAGGTGCTAGATGACCTTGTTCAATTAGCTCAGCATAACAAGCAATTGAAAACAAGGTTACAATCCACGCAGCTGCTAAAGGAAATGCAAACACAACGAGTCGTATTATAAGTAATTTTATCTTTTCGAGTCGTATCACATCACACATAAGCTTGTTTTCAGAGCATCATCGAACAAGTGCTGATTGCAGCATTTCTGAGTTTTACTTCAATTGATGCTCAAAGTTTGTCTCCAGCATGTAAGGGGACCAACTGAGGCTTATGCATCATGCGCAAACTGCAGCGTACACACTATTTTGTGAGGTGTGCAAAAGGTTCTTCACTGTACTTTGAGAGAGAGAGAGAGAGAGAGAGAGAGAGAGAGAGAGAGAGAGAGAGAGAGAGCAAGCAAAAGGTCAAGTTTAGCCAACTAGGGGACCTAAGAAACGCCACCATTTTTAACCTAAGCAATGCATTGTTTTTTAGGCGTTCATTGCAACAACAGGCTACAACGCACTCCGTTTTGTTTCAGCTCTCGGTTGATGATCTCGCTATCTCTCTCTCCTAGCCTTTGCAACTAGGGCGGCCAGTTTCTAAACACTCCGTTTTGTGCCAGCTATACACGGGTGTTTGGTGGCCGAGCCAACTAGGCCAGCTAGCGCATAGCCACATCGCTGCAAACAGGAGATCGACCCTTCCCACGGTTCTCTCGCAACATTGAAGCCGCTTCCAAGCATTCTACGGCTAAAATCAAAGGGTGATTTAGACAATCCTTTGTCTAGCTTTTGGCTCCTATCAGCCATTAGAGGAGAAGCATCACCAAGCTCTTGTTGAGCATTTAGCTACCAGTGCTTGAGGAAAAGAAGGGAGAGAAAAAAGATCTTGACAAACGTAAAAGAGTGGTTGAGGAAGAGAAGGGAGAGAAAAAAAGATCTTGACAAACGTAAAAGAGACTTGCTTCTTTCTAGGTTTTTTCTTTCCCTACTTTTCACACTCCCTCTTTCACATTTCTCTTAGCCTAGGTTTTGCCCACTTGACCACTTTCCTACTCAAGCATTCATTTCTAACCTTGTGACCACTAAAATCTTTTGCCATCGAACACTAGCTCTTCATATTACCTTGTCCACTCTAGTTCTACACGTGTTGCGCTTGTTGAGGTGTGTTCACAAGCCTTGATTATTTGTGTTTTACTAGACCTTGTTCATATGTGCAGCATGTTTTGGGCTTCTTCCACACATCCTTGGGAGATTCTTTAGAGGTTGTTCACACACGTTGATTATTTGATTTTAGAGCTATTCACAGGCATGATGTTTGATGAGAAGTGTTCACACACTGTGAGTGTTCTTGGTGGTCATTCACACGTTTGGGGATTCTTTCACGTGGAGTACATGTCGATTCAAGTTGAGTATTAGTTGGGCTTGTTCGCACATTGTGGGTCACATGTCCTATATGCCTTGTGTTTGAGAGGTGTATTCACACTTGTTGTGAATTGTCTTTTGGTGTATACACTTTGGGTAGTGTTCACATGCAACTATGGGTTGTTCCTATTACTTTTATCCTTCATTTAATTGCCATGGTGCAGAATCACATCATCCTCGACATTATTTTGGCAGCATTTTTTATTATCATGGTAGGAGAGCTGCTCATGCACTATCATCATGGCTCTACGATTGCTATTATGATTTACCTTATCGTGTCATGTATTGTATATCTTTTGCAATATTTGCACATGTCTTTGGCATTTCGAGGCTTAGACCTCTACATATTCACTCATCTACTTCTCGCTATCATGAGGCAGCATATTCATATCAGTATTGGATGTTCAAGATACATCAAGATCCTCCATAGAAGAATGGCCCTAGGGCCATCCTTGTAATCACAATATGGTTGAAAGAATGGCCCTAGTGCCATTCTACAGCACATTGTAAGAATGGTCCTCCACTCCCTTATGCTAACTACTTGTTGGTGAATTTCAGAATCGCCCTAGGGCCATTCTACCATCCATGTGCAATCTTATTGTATTTTTCGTCCATGGTGTTTTTGACCTAGGGCCATTCTCCACTCCCTTGTGTCAATTATTGGTGAATTTTGAATGGCCCTAGGGCGATTATACCATCCATGGACAATCTTGTTGTATTTTTCATCCATGGTGTGCTTGGAATGGCCCTAGCGCTATTCTACCATCAATGGTATGTTTTAGAATGGCCCTGGGCCATTCTCCACGCCCTAGGGTCATTTTTTCAATATGCATTCACAATACAACAAGATTATCCATAGAAGAATGGACCTAGGGCCATTCTAAAGCAAACCATCCATGGTGAGATTGAAAGAATGACCCTTAGGGCCATTCTACCACCCATGATGTGCTTTAGTATGGCCATAGGGCCATTCTTTCAAGCACATTGTGCATGGTAGAATGACCTTAGGTCCATTTTAAAAAAGTACATTGTACTTGAGAGAATGGTCCTAGGGCCATTCTCCACTCCCTTGTGTCAACTATTGGTAAATTTTAGAATGGTCCTTGGACAAATCTCTACTCCCTTGTGTCAACTACTATGTTTAATTTTAGAATGGTCTATTCAAAGTTTGCATTTGGATGTAAGTATGATGTTTTTTTATATGATTGACTTATTTTTTTAAAACTCATTTTAGATACATGTGGATGGCTTCAAAGAGGAAAATTTCTTTTCTATCAAATGTTGACATGGCCATTTGGCGAGACAAAGAAGTGGTACATTGACTTCTACAATCTACATGGTCAAAAAATACACGAGATTCATCTATTCCTTCAGCCTCTAGATGATAATGAGTCTTTTGAGAATAAAGGAAAAATAATGGTTTTTGTTGTGTCAGTTTTTGTTAACTTGCATCCAAAAATTGAATGTATTGATGTTGAGGTACCGGGTGCATTATCTTATCAACTTGTTTCTCCAACAGATGTCACGGATCACATGGTAGCAGACCAAGAGGACACTATGTTCTCTAGAAGATGGAAGCTTGGATGTCAATAGTATATCTGATAGAGATCTGATATCACTACTAACAAGCTACAAGATATTACTATACATGTCTTGGGAAAGAAAGTGCCAAAGCCCCGTAAAGCTGCATCAAGTTCAAAGAAGAAGGCAAGATCTTCTCCATAAATAAAGAGCAACATTTTTTATGTGGATGAAGTAAAGCCTACTACATTGGGAACTGGAGGTTCTCAATAGGTACCCTCATATTTGAACATTATGAATTCCAAGAATTTGGCAAGGAAGGCTAAAAAGGTGCAGGAATTAGCTCTTGGGGGGGGGTATGGACAAGTATGCAAAATACTTTCCACTTGGTTTGTACACAGAGTTTGAAATTCTAATAATGAAATGTGTGCAAGTGCCCAAACATTATTTATGTCCCCTGCCTGCTGAAAAAGGACAAAGTCAAATTGTGTGGAGTGGTATGTTGAACGTGCGAATAACCCTAGGTCTTGTGCATATTTAATGCCAATGAAGAAGATTCGAAAAAAGGGAGGGAATGCATTGACCAAAAAAGAGGCGGTAAGTGAAAAGCTCTAGGATTTTGATTATTGGATCATAGATGGGAAACATTCCATCTATGCTACCAAGGTTATGTTAAGGACTTAATTGCCTGAAAAAAATACTTTAATTGAGGGATATTTATGCAATTTGGAAGGCCCAAATTGTTATCGTCCATGCACCTCCAAAAGTCCATGTGGACAGTATCTCAACAAGGATAGCAAATATAGAGACCCAAACCTTTTTTTAACAGCAAGCCTACAATGATATACTCAAGCACTTGAGAGGCCCAATGGGATTTTTATCACAAACTATCAAGGTCAGTACTTGGACTTGTAAAGGGGCATGCAACTCGCTTAGATTGGGATGTAAGAAATTATTTCTTGTGTTTTTAGTTTATTTGAATTTTTTAGATAAGTTAGAATTATTGCTTACTTTTTGTTTGTTCATTTATATTTATAGAAATTCATTGCGAGTGTAGAAACTTCGATGGGTGCCTACTTTGCACATAATTAGTCACACATGGTTGCTTGTTCAGACGAGATCTTTATTACATGGTTAGAAATTATAGAAGGTGTTGAAAAAGGAATAATTGAAGGAAGAAAGCCCAACCCTTTTCAATCTAGATGCTTGTGCCGAGGAGGTGAAGATCATCCAGTCCGAAATAAAATTGGGAACGATCTTGATCAATGGTGAAGTATGACCGAGGTTGCAATTACAGCACAACAACCCCCACGTTTGACACAAGCAGAGTACTATGCGCATTAGGGCTCCATATTTTTTATTTTTGTTTGCAACAATGGACAATTGAAAAGCTATGGATTTTAAAAAAGTGAGACATCCTAGACTATTGTGATGCTGGTTGTGGCCAGCTCTAAGGTCATCTACAACTAAATACAAAGAGGTGCTACATGACCTTGTTCAGCTAGCTTAGCATAACAAGTAATTGAAAACAAGGTTACAATCCACGCAGCTGCTAAAGGAAACGCAAACGCAACGAGTCGTATTATAAGAAATTTTATCTTTCGAGTCGTATCACATCACACATAAGCTTGTTTTCAGAGCATCATCGAACAAGCGCTGATTGCAGCATTTCCGAGTTTTACTTCAACTGCTGCTCAGAGTTTGTCTCCAGCATGTAAGGGGACCAACTAAGGCTTATGCATCATGCGCAAACTGTTGCGTACACAATGTTTTGTGAGGTGTGCAAAATGTTCTTCACTGTACTTTGTGAGATAGAGAGAGAGAGAGAGAGAGAGAGAGAGAGAGAGAGAGAGAGAGAGAGAGAGAGAGAATGCAAGCAAATGGTCAAGTTTAGCCAACTAGGGGACCTAAGAAACGCCACCATTTTTAACCTTAGCAACGCATTGTTTTTTAGGCGTTCATTGCAACAGGCTACAAAGCACTCCGTTTTGTTTCAGCTCTCGGTTGATGATCTCGCTACTCTCTCTCTCTCCTAGCCTTTGCAACTAGGGCGGCCAGTTTCTAAACACTCCGTTTCGTGCCAGCTTTACACGCGTGTTTGGTGGCCGAGCCAACTAGGCCAGCTAGCGCATAGCCACATAGCTGCAAACAGGAGATCGACCCTTCCCACGATTCTCTGGCAACATTGAAGCCCCTTCCAAGCGTTCCATGGCTAAAATCAAAGGGCAATTTAGACAGTCCTTTGTCTGGCTTTTGGCTCCTATCAGCCATTAGAGGAGAAGCATCACCAAGCTCTTGTTGAGCGTTTAGCTACCGGTGCTTGAGGAAAAGAAGGGAGAGAAAAAAGATCTTGACAAACGTAAAAGAGTGGTTGAGGAAGAGAAGGGAGAGAAAAAAAGATCTTGACAAACGTAAAAGAGACTCGCTTCTTTCTAGGTTTTTTCTTTCCCTACTTTTCACACTCCCTCTTTCACATTTCTCTTAGCCTAGGTTTTGCCCACTTGACCACTTTCCCACTCAAGCATTCATTTCTAACCTTGTGACCACTAAAATCTTTTGCCATCGAACACTAGCTCTTCATATTACCTTGTCCACTCTAGTTCTACACGTGTTGCGCTTGTTGAGGTGTGTTCACATCCCTTGATTATTTGTGTTTTACTAGACCTTGTTCATATGTGCAGCACGTTTTGGGCTTCTTCCACACATCCTTGGAAGATTCTTTAGAGGTTGTTCGAACACACACGTTGATTATTTGATTTTAGAGCTATTCACAGGCGTGGTGTTTGATGAGAAGTGTTCACACACTGTGAGTGTCCTTGGTGGTCATTCACACGTTTGGGGATTCTTTCACGTGGAGTACATGTCGATTCAAGTTGAGTATTAGTTGGGCTTGTTCGCACATTGTGGGTCACATGTCCTATATGCCTTGTGTTTGAGAGGTGTATTCACACTTGTTGCGAATGATCTTTTGGTGTATACACTTTGGTTAGTGTTCACATGCAACTATGGGCTGTTCCTATTACTTTTATCCTTCATTTAATTGCCATGGTGCAAAATCACATCATCCTCGACATTATTTTGACAGCATTTTTTATTATCATGGTAGGAGAGCTGCTCATGCACTATCATCATGGCTCTACGATTGCTATTATGATTTACCTTATCGTGTCATGTATTGTATATCTTTTGCCATATTTGCACATGTCTTTGGCATTTCGAGGCTTAGACCTCTACATATTCACTCATCTACTTCTCGCTATGATGAGGCAGCATATTCATATCAGTATTGGATGTTCAAGATACATCAAGATCATCCATAGAAGAATGGCCCTATGGCCATCCTTGTAATCACAATATGGTCGAAAGAATGGCCCTAGTGCCATTCTAAAGCACATTGTGAGAATGGTCCTCCACTCCCTTATGTTAACTACTTGTTGGTGAATTTCAGAATAGCCCTAGGGCCATTCTACCATCCATGTACAATCTTATTGTATTTTTCGTCCATGGTGTTTTTGACCTAGGGCCATTCTCCACTCCCTTGTGTCAATTATTGGTGAATTTTGAATGGCCCTAGGGCTATTTATCCTGGTCCTTGGACAAATCTCTATTCCCTTGTGTCAACTACTATGGTCAATTTTAGAATGGTCTATTCAAAGTTTGCATTTGGATGTAAGTATGATTGTTTTTTCTATGATTGACTTATTTTTTTAAAACTCATTTTAGATACATGTGGATGGCTCCAAAGAGGAAAATTTCTTTTCTATCAAATGTTGACATGGCCATTTGGCGAGACAAAGAAGTGGTACATTGACTTCTACAATCTACATGGTCAAAAAATACACGAGATTCATCTATTCCTTCAGCCTCTAGATGATAATGAGTCTTTTGAGGATAAAGGAAAAATAATGGTTTTTGTTGTGTCAGTTTTTGTTAACTTGCATCCGAAAATTGAATGTATTGATGATGACGTATTGGGTGCATTATCTTATTAACTTGTTTCTCCAACAGAGGTCACGGATCACGTTAGCAGACCAAGAGGACGCTATGTTCTCTAGAAGATGGAAGCTGGATGTCAATAGTATATCTAATAGAGATCTGATATCACTACTAACAAGCTACAAGATATTACTATACAAGTCTTAGGAAAGAAAATGCCAAAGCCCCATAAAGCTGCATCAAGTTCAAAGAAGAAGGCAAGATCTTCTCCATAAATAATGAGCAACATTTTTGATGTGGATGAAGTAAAGCCTGCTACATTGGGAACTGGAGGTTCTCAATAGGTACCCTCATATTTGAACATTATGAATTCCAAGAATTTGGCAAGGAAGGCTAAAAAGGTGTAGGAATTAGCTCTTGGGGGGGTATGGACAAGTATGCAAAATACTTTCCACTTGGTTTGTACATAGAGTTTGAAATTCCAATAATGAAATGTGTGCAAGTGCCCAAACATTATTTATGTCCCCTGCCCCGCTGAAAAAGGACAAAGTCAAATTGTGTGGAGTGGTATGTTGAACGTGCGAATAACCCTAGGTCTTGTGCATAATTAATGCCAATGAAGAAGATTCCAAAAAGGGAGGGAATGCATTGACCAAAAAAGAGGCGGTAAGTGAAAAGCTCTAGGATTTTGATTATTGGATCATAGATGGGAAACATTCCATCTATGCTACCAAGGTTATGTTAAGGACAAAAGTCCATGTCGACAGTATCTCAACAAGGATAGCAAATATAGAGGCCCAAACCTTGTTTTAACAGCAAGCCTACAATGATATACTCAAGCACTTGAGAGGCCCAATGGGATTTTTATCACAAACTATCAAGGTCAGTACTTGGACTTGTAAAGGGGCATGCAACTCGCTTAGATTGGGATGTAAGAAATTATTTCTTGTGTTTTTAGTTTATTTGAATTTTTTAGATGTTAGAATTATTGCTTACTTTTTGTTTGTTCATTTATATTTATAGAAATTCATTGCGAGTGTAGAAACTTTGATGGGTGCCTACTTTGCACATAATCAGTCACACATGGTTGCTTGTTCAGACGAGATCCTTATTACATGGTTAGAAATTATAGAAGGTGTTGAAAAAGGAATAATTGAAGGAAGAAAGCCCAACCCATTTCAATCTAGATGCTTGTGCCGTCTAAAAGATGAGGAGGTGAAGATCATCCAGTCCGAAATAAAATTGGGAACGATCTTGATCAATGGTGAAGTATGACCGAGGTTGCAATTACAGCACAACAGCTCCCACGTTTGACACAAGCAGAGTACTATGCACATTAGGGCTCCATATTTTTTATTTTTTGTTTGCAACCATGGACAAGTCCATTGAAAAGCTATGGATTTTAAACTAGTGAGACATCCAAGACTATTGTGATGCTGGTTGTGGCCTGCTCTAAAGTCATCTACAACTAAATACAAAGAGGTGCTAGATGACCTTGTTCAGTTAGCTCAGCATAACAAGCAATTGAAAACAAGGTTACAATCCACGCAGCTGCTAAAGGAAATGCAAACGCAACGAGTCGTATTATAAGGAATTTTATCTTTCGAGTCGTATCACATCACACATGAGCTTGTTTTCAGAGCATCATCGAACAAGCGCTGATTGCAGCATTTTCGAGTTTTACTTCAATTGCTGCTCAAAGTTTGTCTCTAGCATGTAAGGGGACCAACTAAGGCTTATGCATCATGCGCAAACTACAGCGTACACACTGTTTTGTGAGGTGTGCAAAAGGTTCTTCACTATACTTTGAGAGAGAGAGAGAGAGAGAGAGAGAGAGAGAGAGAGAGCAAGCAAAAGGTCAAGTTTAGCCAACTAGGGGACCTAAGAAACACCACCATTTTTAACCTAAACAACGCATTGTTTTTTAGGCGTTCATTGCAACAGGCTACAACGCACTCCGTTTTGTTTCAGCTCTCGGTTGATGATCTTGCTACTCTCTCTCTCCTAGCCTTTGCAACTAGGGCGGCCAGTTTCTAAACACTCCGTTTTGTGCCAGCTATACACGGGTGTTTGGTGGCCGAGCCAACTAGGCCAGCTAGCGCATAGCCACATAGCTGCAAACAAGAGATCGACCCATTTCCACGGTTCTCTGGCAACATTGAAGCCGCTTCCAAGCATTCCAGGGCTAAAATCAAAGGGCAATTTAGACAGTCCTTTGTCTGGCTTTTGGCTCCTATTAGCCATTAGAGGAGAAGCATCACCAAGCTCTTGTTGAGCGTTTAGCTACCGATGCTTGAGCAAAAGAAGGGAGAGAAAAAAGATCTTGACAAATGTAAAAGAGTGGTTGAGGAAGAGAAGGGAGAGAAAAAAAGATCTTGACAAACGTAAAAGAGACTTGCTTCTTTCTAGGTTTTTTCTTTCCCTACTTTTCACACACCCTCTTTCACATTTCTCTTAGCCTAGGTTTTGCCCACTTGACCACTTTCCCACTCAAGCATTCATTTCTAACCTTGTGACCACTAAAATCTTTTGCCATCAAACACTAGCTCTTCATATTACCTTGTCCACTCTAGTTCTACACGTGTTGCGCTTGTTGAGGTGTGTTCACATCCCTTGATTATTTGTGTTTTACTAGACCTTGTTCATATGTGCAACACGTTTTGGGCTTCTTCCACACATCCTTGGAAGATTCTTTAGAGGTTGTTCGAACACACACGTTGATTATTTGATTTTCGAGCTATTCACAGGCGTGGTGTTTTTTGATGAGAATTGTTCACACACTGTGAGTGTCCTTGGTGGTCATTCACACGTTTGGGGATTCTTTCACGTGGAGTACATGTCGATTCAAGTTGAGTATTAGTTGGGCTTGTTCGCACATTGTGGGTCACATGTCCTATATGCCTTGTGTTTGGAGAGGTGTATTCACACTTGTTGTGAATTGTCTTTTGGTGTATACACTTTGGGTAGTGTTCACATGCAACTATGGGTTGTTCCTATTACTTTTATCCTTCATTTAATTGCCATGGTGCAGAATCACATCATCCTCGACATTATTTTGACAGTATTTTTTATTATCATGGTAGGAGAGCTGCTCATGCACTATCATCATGGCTCTACGATTGCTATTATGATTTACCTTATCGTGTCATGTATTGTATATCTTTTGCCATATTTGCACATGTCTTTGGCATTTCGAGGCTTAGACCTCTACATATTCACTCATCTACTTCTCGCTATCATGAGGCAGCATATTCATATCAGTATTGGATGTTCAAGATACATCAAGATCATTCATAGAAGAATGGCCCTATGGCCATCCTTGTAATCACAATATGGTTGAAAGAATGGCCCTAGTGCCATTCTAAAGCACATTGTGAGAATGGTCCTCCACTCCCTTATGTTAACTACTTGTTGGTGAATTTCAGAATCGCCCTAGGGCCATTCTACCATCCATGTACAATCTTATTGTATTTTTCGTCCATGGTGTTTTTGACCTAGGGCCATTCTCCACTCCCTTGTGTCAATTATTGGTGAATTTTGAATGGCCCTAGGGCTATTTACAATCCATGGACAATCTTGTTGTATTTTTCATCCATGGTGTGCTTGAAAGAATGGCCCTAGGGCTATTCTACCATCAATGGTATGTTTTAGAATGACCCTGGGCCATTCTCCATGCCCTAGGGTCACTTTTTCAATATGCATTCACAATACAACAAGATTATCCATAGAAGAATGGACCTAGGGCCATTCTAAAGCACACCATCCATGGTGAGATTGAAAGAATGACCCTTAGGGCCATTCTACCACCCATGATGTGCTTTAGAATGGCCATAGGGCCATTCTTTCAAGCACATTGTGCGTGGTAGAATGACCTTAGGTCCATTTTAAAAAAGCACATTGTACTTGAGAGAATGGTCCTAGGGCCATTCTCCACTCCCTTGTGTCAACTATTGGTAAATTTTAGAATGGTCCTTGGACAAATCTCTACTCCCTTGTGTCAACTACTATGGTCAATTTTAGAATGGTCTATTCAAAGTTTGCATCTGGATGTAACTATGATTGTTTTTTCTATGATTGACTTATCTTTTTAAAGCTCATTTTAGATACATGTGGATGGCTCCAAAGAGGAAAATTTCCTTTTTATCAAATGTTGACATTGCCATTTGGCGAGACAAAGAAGTGGTACATTGACTTCTACAATCTACATGGTCAAAAAATACACGAGATCCATCTATTCCTTCAGCCTCTAAATAATGGTTTTTGTTGTGTCAGTTTTTGTTAACTTGCATCCGAAAAATTGAATGTATTGATGTACTGGGTGCATTATCTTATCAACCTGTTTCTCCAACAGATGTCACGGATCACATGGTAGCAGACCAAGAGGACGCTATGTTCTCTAGAAGATGGAAGCTGGATGTCAATAGTATATCTGATAGAGATCTGATATCACTACTAAACAAGCTACAAGATATTACTATACAAGTATTGGGAAAGAAAGTGCCAAAGCCCCGTAAAGCTGCATCAAGTTCAAAGAAGAAGGCAAGATCTTCTCCATAAATAAAGAACAACATTTTTTATGTGGATGAAGTAAAGCCTGCTACATTGGGAACTGGAGGTTCTCAATAGGTACCCTCATATTTGAACATTATGAATTCCAAGAATTTGGCAAGGAAGGCTAAAAAGGTGTAGGAATTAGCTCTTGGGGGGGGTATGGACAAGTATGCAAAATACTTTCCACTTGGTTTGTACACAGAGTTTGAAATTCCAATAATGAAATGTATGCAAGTGCCCAAACATTATTTATGTCCCCTGCCCGCCGCCGCTGAAAAAGGACAAAGTCAAATTGTGTGGAGTGGTATGTTGAACGTGCGAATAACCCTAGGTCTTGTGCATATTTAATGCCAATGAAGAAGATTCGAAAAAAGGGAGGGAATGCATTGACCAAAAAAGAGGCGGTAAGTGAAAAGCTCTAGGATTTTGATTATTGGATCATAGATGGGAAACATTCCATCTATGCTACCAAGGTTATGTTAAGGACTTAATTGCCTGAAAAAAATACTTTATTCGAGGGATATTTATGCAATTTGGAAGGCCCAAATTGTTATCGTCGATGCACCTCCACCAAAAGTCCATGTCGACAGTATCTCAACAAGGATAACAAATATAGAGGCCCAAACTTTGTTTTAACAGCAAGCCTACAATGATATACTCAAGCACTTGAGAGGCCCAATGGGATTTTTATCACAAACTATCAAGGTCAGTACTTGGACTTGTAAAGGGGCATGCAACTCGCTTAGATTGGGATGTAAGAAATTATTTCTTGTGTTTTTAGTTTATTTGAATTTTTTAGATAAGTTAGAATTATTGCTTACTTTTTGTTTGTTCATTTATATTTATAGAAATTCATTGCGAGTGTAGAAACTTTGATGGGTGCCTACTTTGCACATAATCAGTCACACATGGTTGCTTGTTCAGACGAGATCTTTATTACATGGTTAGAAATTATAGAAGGTGTTGAAAAAGGAATAATTGAAGGAAGAAAGCCCAACCCATTTCAATCTAGATGCTTGTGCCGTCTAAAAGATGAGGAGGTGAAGATCATCCAGTCCGAAATAAAATTGGGAACGATCTTGATCAATGGTGAAGTATGACCGAGGTTGCAATTACAGCACAACAGCCCCCACATTTGACACAAGCAGAGTACTATTGGCATTAGGGCTCCATATTTTTTATTTTTTGTTTGCAACCATGGACAAGTCCATTGAAAAGCTATGGATTTTAAACTAGTGAGACATCCAAGACTATTGTGATGCTGGTTGTGGCCAGCTCTAAAGTCATCTACAACTAAATACAAAGAGGTGCTAGATGACCTTGTTCAATTAGCTCAGCATAACAAGCAATTGAAAACAAGGTTACAATCCACGCAGCTGCTAAAGGAAATGCAAACGCAACGAGTCGTATTATAAGTAATTTTATCTTTTCGAGTCGTATCACATCACACATAAGCTTGTTTTCAGAGCATCATCGAACAAGTGCTGATTGCAGCATTTCTGAGTTTTACTTCAATTGATGCTCAAAGTTTGTCTCCAGCATGTAAGGGGACCAACTAAGGCTTATGCATCATGCGCAAACTGTAGCGTACACACTATTTTGTGAGGTGTGCAAAAGGTTCTTCACTGTACTTTGAGAGAGAGAGAGAGAGAGAGAGAGAGAGAGAGAGAGAGAGAGAGAGAGAGAGAGAGAGAGCAAGCAAAAGGTCAAGTTTAGCCAACTAGGGGACCTAAGAAACGCCACCATTTTAACCTAAGCAATGCATTGTTTTTTAGGCGTTCATTGCAACAACAGGCTACAACGTACTCCGTTTTGTTTCAGCTCTCGGTTGATGATCTCGCTATCTCTCTCTCCTAGCCTTTGCAACTAGGGCGGCTAGTTTCTAAACACTCCGTTTTGTGCCAGCTATACACGGGTGTTTGGTGGCCGAGCCAACTAGGCCAGCTAGCGCATAGCCACATCGCTGCAAACAGGAGATCGACCCTTCCCATGGTTCTCTCGCAACATTGAAGCCGCTTCCAAGCATTCTACGGCTAAAATCAAAGGGTGATTTAGAAAATTCTTTGTCTGGCTTTTGGCTCCTATCAGCCATTAGAGGAAAAGCATCACCAAGCTCTTGTTGAGCATTTAGCTACCAGTGCTTGAGGAAAAGAAGGGAGAGAAAAAAGATCTTGACAAACGTAAAAGAGTGGTTGAGGAAGAGAAGGGAGAGAAAAAAAGATCTTGACAAACGTAAAAGAGACTTGCTTCTTTCTAGGTTTTTTCTTTCCCTACTTTTCACACTCCCTCTTTCACATTTCTCTTAGCCTAGGTTTTGCCCACTTGACCACTTTCCTACTCAAGCATTCATTTCTAACCTTGTGACCACTAAAATCTTTTGCCATCGAACACTAGCTCTTCATATTACCTTGTCCACTCTAGTTCTACACGTGTTGCGCTTGTTGAGGTGTGTTCACAAGCCTTGATTATTTGTGTTTTACTAGACCTTGTTCATATGTGCAGCATGTTTTGGGCTTCTTCCACACATCCTTGGGAGATTCTTTAGAGGTTGTTCACACACGTTGATTATTTGATTTTTGAACTATTCACAGGCGTGGTGTTTGATGAGAAGTGTTCACACACTGTGAGTGTTCTTGGTGGTCATTCACACGTTTGGGGATTCTTTCACGTGGAGTACATGTCGATTCAAGTTGAGTATTAGTTGGGCTTGTTCGCACATTGTGGGTCACATGTCCTATATGCCTTGTGTTTGAGAGGTGTATTCACACTTGTTGTGAATTGTCTTTTGGTGTATACACTTTGGGTAGTGTTCACATGCAACTATGGGTTGTTCCTATTACTTTTATCCTTCATTTAATTGCCATGGTGCAGAATCACATCATCCTCGACATTATTTTGGCAGCATTTTTTATTATCATGGTAGGAGAGCTGCTCATGCACTATCATCATGGCTCTACGATTGCTATTATGATTTACCTTATCGTGTCATGTATTGTATATCTTTTGCAATATTTGCACATGTCTTTGGCATTTCGAGGCTTAGACCTCTACATATTCACTCATCTACTTCTCGCTATCATGAGGCAGCATATTCATATCAGTATTGGATGTTCAAGATACATCAAGATCCTCCATAGAAGAATGGCCCTAGGGCCATCCTTGTAATCACAATATGGTTGAAAGAATGGCCCTAGTGCCATTCTACAGCACATTGTAAGAATGGTCCTCCACTCCCTTATGTTAACTACTTGTTGGTGAATTTCAGAATCGCCCTAGGGCCATTCTACCATCCATGTACAATCTTATTGTATTTTTCGTCCATGGTGTTTTTGACCTAGGGCCATTCTCCACTCCCTTGTGTCAATTATTGGTGAATTTTGAATGGCCCTAGGGCGATTATACCATCCATGGACAATATTGTTGTATTTTTCATCCATGGTGTGCTTGGAATGGCCCTAGCGCTATTCTACCATCAATGGTATGTTTTAGAATGGCCCTGGGCCATTCTCCACGCCCTAGGGTCATTTTTTCAATATGCATTCACAATACAACAAGATTATCCATAGAAGAATGGACCTAGGGCCATTCTAAAGCAAACCATCCATGGTGAGATTGAAAGAATGACCCTTAGGGCCATTCTACCACCCATGATGTGCTTTAGTATGGCCATAGGGCCATTCTTTCAAGCACATTGTGCATGGTAGAATGACCTTAGGTCCATTTTAAAAAAGTACATTGTACTTGAGAGAATGGTCCTAGGGCCATTCTCCACTCCCTTGTGTCAACTATTGGTAAATTTTAGAATGGTCCTTGGACAAATCTCTACTCCCTTGTGTCAACTACTATGTTTAATTTTAGAATGGTCTATTCAAAGTTTGCATTTGGATGTAAGTATGATGTTTTTTTATATGATTGACTTATTTTTTTAAAACTCATTTTAGATACATGTGGATGGCTTCAAAGAGGAAAATTTCTTTTCTATCAAATGTTGACATGGCCATTTGGCGAGACAAAGAAGTGGTACATTGACTTCTACAATCTACATGGTCAAAAAATACACGAGATTCATCTATTCCTTCAGCCTCTAGATGATAATGAGTCTTTTGAGAATAAAGGAAAAATAATGGTTTTTGTTGTGTCAGTTTTTGTTAACTTGCATCCAAAAATTGAATGTATTGATGTTGAGGTATCGGGTGCATTATCTTATCAACTTGTTTCTCCAACAGATGTCACGGATCACATGGTAGCTGACCAAGAGGACACTATGTTCTCTAGAAGATGGAAGCTTGGATGTCAATAGTATATCTGATAGAGATCTGATATCACTACTAACAAGCTACAAGATATTACTATACAAGTCTTGGGAAAGAAAGTGCCAAAGCCCCGTAAAGCTGCATCAAGTTCAAAGAAGAAGGCAAGATCTTCTCCATAAATAAAGAGCAACATTTTTTATGTGGATGAAGTAAAGCCTACTACATTGGGAACTGGAGGTTCTCAATAGGTACCCTCATATTTGAACATTATGAATTCCAAGAATTTGGCAAGGAAGGCTAAAAAGGTGTAGGAATTAGCTCTTGGGGGGGGGTATGGACAAGTATGCAAAATACTTTCCACTTGGTTTGTACACAGAGTTTGAAA
This sequence comes from Cibotium barometz, assembly GCF_041138505.1. Taxonomy (NCBI): domain Eukaryota; kingdom Viridiplantae; phylum Streptophyta; class Polypodiopsida; order Cyatheales; family Cibotiaceae; genus Cibotium; species Cibotium barometz. The sequence goes on from NC_141055.1 coordinate 2,231,348, forward strand.
TTCTAATAATGAAATGTGTGCAAGTGCCCAAACATTATTTATGTCCCCTGCCCGCTGAAAAAGGACAAAGTCAAATTGTGTGGAGTGGTATGTTGAACGTGCGAATAACCCTAGGTCTTGTGCATATTTAATGCCAATGAAGAAGATTCGAAAAAAGGGAGGGAATGCATTGACCAAAAAAGAGGCGGTAAGTGAAAAGCTCTAGGATTTTGATTATTGGATCATAGATGGGAAACATTCCATCTATGCTACCAAGGTTATGTTAAGGACTTAATTGCCTGAAAAAAATACTTTAATTGAGGGATATTTATGCAATTTGGAAGGCCCAAATTGTTATCGTCCATGCACCTCCAAAAGTCCATGTGGACAGTATCTCAACAAGGATAGCAAATATAGAGACCCAAACCTTTTTTTAACAGCAAGCCTACAATGATATACTCAAGCACTTGAGAGGCCCAATGGGATTTTTATCACAAACTATCAAGGTCAGTACTTGGACTTGTAAAGGGGCATGCAACTCGCTTAGATTGGGATGTAAGAAATTATTTCTTGTGTTTTTAGTTTATTTGAATTTTTTAGATAAGTTAGAATTATTGCTTACTTTTTGTTTGTTCATTTATATTTATAGAAATTCATTGCGAGTGTAGAAACTTTGATGGGTGCCTACTTTGCACATAATCAGTCACACATGGTTGCTTGTTCAGACGAGATCTTTATTACATGGTTAGAAATTATAGAAGGTGTTGAAAAAGGAATAATTGAAGGAAGAAAGCCCAACCCTTTTCAATCTAGATGCTTGTGCCGAGGAGGTGAAGATCATCCAGTCCGAAATAAAATTGGGAACGATCTTGATTAATGGTGAAGTATGACCGAGGTTGCAATTACAGCACAACAACCCCCACGTTTGACACAAGCAGAGTACTATGCGCATTAGGGCTCCATATTTTTTATTTTTGTTTGCAACAATGGACAATTGAAAAGCTATGGATTTTAAAAAAGTGAGACATCCAAGACTATTGTGATGCTGGTTGTGGCCAGCTCTAAAGTCATCTACAACTAAATACAAAGAGGTTTTAGATGACCTTGTTCAGCTAGCTCAGCATAACAAGCAATTGAAAACAAGGTTACAATCCACGCAGCTGCTAAAGGAAACGCAAACGCAACGAGTCGTATTATAAGAAATTTTATCTTTCGAGTCGTATCACATCACACATAAGCTTGTTTTCAGAGCATCATCGAACAAGTGCTGATTGCAGCATTTTCGAGTTTTACTTCAACTCCTGCTCAGAGTTTGTCTCCAGCATGTAAGGGGACCAACTAAGGCTTATGCATCATGCGCAAACTGTTGCGTACACACTGTTTTGTGAGGTGTGCAAAAGGTTCTTCACTGTACTTTGTGAGATAGAGAGAGAGAGAGAGAGAGAGAGAGAGAGAGAGAGAGAGAGAGAGAGAATGCAAGCAAATGGTCAAGTTTAGCCAACTAGGGGACCTAAGAAACGCCACCATTTTTAACCTTAGCAACGCATTGTTTTTTAGGCGTTCATTGCAACAGGCTACAATGCACTCCGTTTTGTTTCAGCTCTCGGTTGATGATCTCGCTACTCTCTCTCTCTCCTAGCCTTTGCAACTAGGGCGGCCAATTTCTAAACACTCCGTTTCGTGCCAGCTTTACACGCGTGTTTGGTGGCCGAGCCAACTAGGCCAGCTAGCACATAGCCACATAGCTGCAAACAGGAGATCGACCCTTCCCACGGTTCTCTGGCAACATTGAAGCCGCTTCCAAGCGTTCCATGGCTAAAATCAAAGGGCAATTTAGACAGTCCTTTGTCTGGCTTTTGGCTCCTATCAGCCATTAGAGGAGAAGCATCACCAAGCTCTTGTTGAGCGTTTAGCTACCGGTGCTTGAGGAAAAGAAGGGAGAGAAAAAAGATCTTGACAAACGTAAAAGAGTGGTTGAGGAAGAGAAGGGAGAGAAAAAAAGATCTTGACAAACGTAAAAGAGACTTGCTTCTTTCTAGGTTTTTTCTTTCCCTACTTTTCACACTCCCTCTTTCACATTTCTCTTAGCCTAGGTTTTGCCCACTTGACCACTTTCCCACTCAAGCATTCATTTCTAACCTTGTGACCATTAAAATCTTTTGCCATCGAACACTAGCTCTTCATATTACCTTGTCCACTCTAGTTCTACACGTGTTGCGCTTGTTGAGGTGTGTTCACATCCCTTGATTATTTGTGTTTTACTAGACCTTGTTCATATGTGCAGCACGTTTTGGGCTTCTTCCACACATCCTTGGAAGATTCTTTAGAGGTTGTTCGAACACACACGTTGATTATTTGATTTTAGAGCTATTCACAGGCGTGGTGTTTGATGAGAAGTGTTCACACACTGTGAGTGTCCTTGGTGGTCATTCACACGTTTGGGGATTCTTTCACGTGGAGTACATGTCGATTCAAGTTGAGTATTAGTTGTTACCATATTATAGTAGTGATGTGTGTGAACACACTTAGGACCGCCGGGGCACTTTTTCCCTCACTAGGAGGTTTTTTCCCCCGTGCATTGTATATACGCCCATTATCTTCTAGGGCTTGTAATCTTTCATTTTTTGGCACTCATAATACACTACTGTGTTGTGCTCAAGCTTCCTCATCTTCTTGAAGTTGTGTGTGCATTCCTGCAACCCTAATTCCAACAATTGGTATCAGAGCAGGCTTCCTCCTCCCGGGCAGCATCACCGGCACCTGCCGCTTCATCTCCTCCGATTGCGACGAGGTTTCACGAGCGTCATTTCAGAATTTTGATCTGAGGTCATTTCGCCCTCCGTTTTTGCATTCCAAGTACTGCGCAGGCAAAATCGTCCTACTGTGCAAATTTTCTGTCAAAATTAAAATCTGCAGGACAGGTGCCCATTCGTCTGTTTTGGGCTGTGCTACATAGCACAGGTCGATTTTATACAGGTTTTCCTCTTACAGACAGCATTTACATCTAGTAGTACAGTCATTGGCCATGGCTGACAACAATGATGTATTCCGCATGTTGGCTGCTGAGGATAAGTTGGATGGCACCAACTATCCATTGTGGGCATATATGATGCGACATGTATTGGTAGCAAAGGGGTTATGGAACATTGTGCAGGGTATTGATGCACGTCCTATTGTGGCTGGGAATGCTGCAAACACATCAGAAACAGGTACTGTTGATGATGGTGCAGGCACAAGTGCTGTAGCAGCTGTTCGAGAACCACCACTTTCAGCAGAGCAGATTCGTTGGGATGGTAGAGATGCGCAGGCTCATGCCTTGATTGCGCTGTCTGTCAAACGTACCATTATCCCACATATTCGCTCCTGCAGGACTTCTAAGGATGCTTGGGATGTACTTGCCACATTGTATCAGGCAAGAAATGAGGCTCGTGTTGCTTACCTCCGAAAACAGTTGGAGAGTGAGCATATGAACGAAGGTGATTCTATGGATAGCTTTTTGACAAAGATCAAGGATTTCAAAGAGCAGCTCATTTCTGCAGATGAAATCCTGTCAGACAGTTCACTTGTGCAGACTGTTTTGAATGGTCTACCAGATTCTTATCAGGGTTTTGCTTCCACTCTTCGCTTGATGATGAAAGGCAATCCCAATGCCTTATCATTTGAGGAGTTAGTTTCTGTTTTGCTGCAAGAAGACCAGTCAAGGCAAAACAGGAATATTATGCGTGTCGCAGATCAAGCTTTCGTTGCTGGTCAGAGAAGCGGGAAAGGTAAAGCTGGCTTTTCTTCTAGTAAGCAGAAATCTGCAAATGCTGCGCAACCAAAGAAGGAAGACAAAGATGAGAAGAAGGGTGACAAACAGAAAACATTTTGCAAGTACTGTAAGGGAAATGATCATGTCATCAAAGCGTGTCCTAAGCTGGCTGCGAAAGAGGCTAAGAAGAAAGAGGCTGGTATGGCTGTTGCAGATGCCTCTCCTTCTAACAATGAATCTGCTAATGTTGTGCTAGATACAGAATGGGCATTCAATGCGCAATGTAGTTATGACCCATCTTTGCATGACACATGTATGTCTGCAGTAGATTCAGATGTATGGTACTTTGACAGTGGTGCCACTAAGCATATCACCTCGCAGCGCAGTTTATTCACTTTCCTTGAGTCTGCTCCCACAGGGAATACTGTCACTTGTGCCAATAACTCCTCTTATCCCGTTAAAGGAGTTGGACAGATTGTGCTGAATGTTGCAAATGGCAACACCTTTACACTTTTTGATGCATTGTATGTGCCAGGGATCAAAAAGAATCTGCTGTCAGTCTCCGCATTTGCCAAAACAGGTTTGGTTGTAAAATTTGTGGATGACAGATGTACTGTTCATGATCTCTCTTGTGGTGACATCATTGTAGCATCTGGTTCACTATGTCGAGGGCTGTATAAGCTCAATATGGATGGCAAATGTGTAGAGGATTCAGCATGTGCTATTATGGATACGCAGGCTATTTCAAATGCAAAACTGTGGCATGCACGTTTTGGTCATCTGAATTTTGCAAGTTTGCTGCGCCTGCAGAAATCTGAAATGGTGTCTTCTTTGCCTAAGCTTGAGGCACCTGTCAAGCATGTTTGTGAGGGCTGCATATTGGGTAAAATGCAGCGTGCTTCCTTTCCCAAAGATGGATCAGTGAGAGCTGAACGCAGATTGCAGCTTGTTCACAGTGATGTTTGTGGTCCCATGCAAACTCCATCATTTGGAAACTACCTTTACTTCGTGACTTTCATTGATGATTTTACCAGACATGCATGGGTATATCCTTTGAAGGCAAAGTCCGAAGTGTTTTTGTGCTTCAAACAGTTTTTGGTTATGGCTGAAAATGTGTCAGAAAGTAAGATGGGCACCCTCCGTTCAGATCGAGGGGGGGAGTATATGTCTTCAGAATTTAATGCATTTCTGGCTGAGCGTGGGATAAAACACCAATGTACAGTGCCGTATACACCACAGCAAAATGGTGTGGCTGAGAGAAAAAACAGGTCTCTCATGGAAATGGCAAGATGTATGGTTAAGAGTCAAAGTCTACCACATGGTTTTTGGCTTGAGGCTGTCATGTGTGCCACTTATGTACTAAACAGGTGTCCCACCAAAGCATTACAGGTTGTCACTCCATATGAGGCTTGGCATGGCCGCAAGCCATCTGTTGGCCATTTACGTGTTTTTGGTTGCCTGGCATATGCATTAGTGCCTGTGCAACATCGCAGAAAATTGGATGACAAAGCTGTCAAATGTATTTTTGTTGGATATAGTGCTGAGAGCAAAGGCTATCGTTTGTATCATCCACAGACAAAGCGCATTTTGGTTAGCCGTGATGTTGTATTTGTGGAAGATGCAGTTCAGCCCTTGGTTTCATGTACTAAGGAGACAGATATCAGCTCACGTGATGTCTATGATACATTGTTGCCTCTTTTCAGTGGTGCACAGTCAAGTGCAATACCTCATGAGGCAGTTTTTCAGCCTATGCAGGTTTTAAATGATGGCACAGATCAGCCTATATCTGATGCAGATGTGCATGATGTACTTGAGGATGAGAGACAAGAGATTGAGGGCTCTAGGAACATGCCTAGATGGCTGGTGCAGACTTTGCGTGACAGCAAGTTGGATGCCCCTTTGTCTAGTCGCACTCGTTCTGGCTCTCATGGTGCCTCTTATGCGTCAGATTGTTATGCATTGGCTGTTTCTAGTATGTGCGATGAAAGTGAGCCTGTTTCATTTGATGAGGCACAAAGTTCAGAAAATTGGATGGCTGCTATGCAAGCAGAATACGATGCTATTATGAAGAATGGTACATGGTCTTTATGTGACTTGCCCCCTGGCAAGAAGGCCATTGGCACTAAGTGGGTATACAAATTGAAGCGTAAGCCTGATGGCACAGTGGATCGCCATAAGGCTAGGCTTGTTGCAAAAGGTTATGCTCAAGAGAAGGGCATTGATTTTGATGAGACTTTTGCTCCCACATGTCGTATGACCACTGTTCGTACCATCTGTGCATTAGCAGCTCATAATGGTTGGAATGTACATCAGCTGGACATAAAAACTGCATTCTTAAATGGAGATTTGCATGAGGAGGTGTATGTATCGCAGCCTCGTGGTTTTGTTCAAAGAGGGCAGGAAAACAAAGTGTGCAGGTTAAAAAAGGCTTTATATGGTTTAAAGCAAGCTCCACGAGCTTGGTATGAAAAAATACATGCATATTTGACTGCACATGGGTTTCAGAATAGTCCAACAGAAAGCACTTTGTATGTTAAACGTGTGGATGGTGTACATCTAATCATTGCTCTCTATGTCGATGACATGCTGCTCACAGGACCAAATGAGAGTCATATTGCTGATTTTAAGGCTGATTTGAATGCCTCTTTTGAGATGTCAGATTTGGGGCATTTGCATCATTATTTGGGGATACAATTTAAGCAGTGTGATGGAGGTATTGCTTTGTGTCAGACAAAGTATATTGAAACATTGTTGCGGAGATTTGGCCTTGAAGACTGCAAGCCTATTGCTACTCCAATGGAGACAGGTTTGAAGTTGAGTCTTCATGATGCTGGAGATCACTTTGATGTCACACTCTATCAGACAGCTGTTGGTTGCCTCATTTATGTATGCATTACGAGGCCAGACATTCAGTTTGCAGTCTCACAGGTGAGCAGATTTATGCATAGCCCAGGCATTAAGCATTGGCAGGCAGTGAAGCGTATCTTTCGCTATTTGAGTGGTACTCGGCATCTTGGGTTGTTTTATCCCAAGGGGGGATCATTGCCGCCAGATTTACATGTTTTTTCAGATTCTGACTGGGCTGGTTGTTATGACACACGCGTGTCCACGAGTGGTTTTTGCTTCATGCTTGGAAGCTCATGCATATCATGGTTGAGCAAGAAGCAGCCTACTGTGGCCACTTCTAGTTGTGAAGCTGAGTACAGGGCAGCTTTCACAGCTACGGTTGAGTGTGTGTGGCTCAGACGCCTTATGGCTGATTTGGGTGTTGGGCAGCCATCTGCCACCACCATCTTCACTGACAGTCAGAGCGCATTGGCAGTTGCGCGGAACCCAGTGTTCCATGCTCGTACGAAGCACATTGAGGTGCACTACCATTATGTCAGGGAGAGACTCTCTGCAGGAGAGATCAGTTTGGCTTATGTGCCAACACAGGATAACCTTGCAGACCTTTTCACAAAGGCTCTGCCTCGTGAGAAGTTCGAAGCTTTTCGCAAAGCTTTGGGCTTACTCCCTTTTGTGGATTCGTCCACATAGCTAGACACTTCCCTATACATGAGTGCTAGCTCTTGTTCACCGCATCACTCCAGGGGGGATTTGTTACCATATTATAGTAGTGATGTGTGTGAACACACTTAGGACCGCCGGGGCACTTTTTCCCTCACTAGGAGGTTTTTTCCCCCGTGCATTGTATATACGCCCATTATCTTCTAGGGCTTGTAATCTTTCATTTTTTGGCACTCATAATACACTACTGTGTTGTGCTCAAGCTTCCTCATCTTCTTGAAGTTGTGTGTGCATTCCTGCAACCCTAATTCCAACATTAGTTGGGCTTGTTCGCACATTGTGGGTCACATGTCCTATATGCCTTGTGTTTGAGAGGTGTATTCACACTTGTTGCGAATTATCTTTTGGTGTATACACTTTGGGTAGTGTTCACATGCAACTACGGGCTGTTCCTATTACTTTTATCCTTCATTTAATTGCCATGGTGCAAAATCACATCATCCTCGACATTATTTTGACAGCATTTTTTATTATCATGGTAGGAGAGCTGCTCATGCACTATCATCATGGCTCTACGATTGCTATTATGATTTACCTTATCGTGTCATGTATTGTATATCTTTTGCCATATTTGCACATGTCTTTGGCATTTCGAGGCTTAGACCTCTACATATTCACTCATCTACTTCTCGCTATCATGAGGCAGCATATTCATATCAGTATTGGATGTTCAAGATACATCAAGATCATCCATAGAAGAATGGCCCTAGGGCCATCCTTGTAATCACAATATGGTTGAAAGAATGGCCCTAGTGCCATTCTAAAGCACATTGTGAGAATGGTCCTCCACTCCCTTATGTTAACTACTTGTTGGTGAATTTCAGAATAGCCCTAGGGCTATTCTACCATCCATGTACAATCTTATTGTATTTTTCGTCCATGGTGTTTTTGACCTAGGGCCATTCTCCACTCCCTTGTGTCAATTATTGGTGAATTTTGAATGGCCCTAGGGCTATTTATCCTGGTCCTTGGACAAATCTCTATTCCCTTGTGTCAACTACTATGGTCAATTTTAGAATGGTCTATTCAAAGTTTGCATTTGGATGCAAGTATGATTGTTTTTTCTATGATTGACTTATTTTTTTAAAACTCATTTTAGATACATGTGGATGGCTCCAAAGAGGAAAATTTCTTTTCTATCAAATGTTGACATGGCCATTTGGCGAGACAAAGAAGTGGTACATTGACTTCTACAATCTACATGGTCAAAAAATACACGAGATTCATCTATTCCTTCAGCCTCTAGATGATAATGAGTCTTTTGAGGATAAAGGAAAAATAATGGTTTTTGTTGTGTCAGTTTTTGTTAACTTGCATCCGAAAATTGAATGTATTGATGATGACGTATTGGGTGCATTATCTTATTAACTTGTTTCTCCAACAGAGGTCACGGATCACGTTAGCAGACCAAGAGGACGCTATGTTCTCTAGAAGATGGAAGCTGGATGTCAATAGTATATCTAATAGAGATCTAATATCACTACTAACAAGCTTCAAGATATTACTATACAAGTCTTGGGAAAGAAAGTGCCAAAGCCCCGTAAAGCTGCATCAAGTTCAAAGAAGAAGGCAAGATCTTCTCCATAAATAATGAGCAACATTTTTGATGTGGATGAAGTAAAGCCTGCTACATTGGGAACTGGAGGTTCTCAATAGGTACCCTCATATTTGAACATTATGAATTCCAAGAATTTGGCAAGGAAGGCTAAAAAGGTGTAGGAATTAGCTCTTGGGGGGGGTATGGACAAGTATGCAAAATACTTTCCACTTGGTTTGTACACAGAGTTTGAAATTCCAATAATGAAATGTGTGCAAGTGCCCAAACATTATTTATGTCCCCTGCCCCGCTGAAAAAGGACAAAGTCAAATTGTGTGGAGTGGTATGTTGAACGTGCGAATAACCCTAGGTCTTGTGCATATTTAATGCCAATGAAGAAGATTCCAAAAAGGGAGGGAATGCATTGACCAAAAAAGAGGCGGTAAGTGAAAAGCTCTAGGATTTTGATTATTGGATCATAGATGGGAAACATTCCATCTATGCTACCAAGGTTATGTTAAGGACTTAATTGCCTTAAAAAAATACTTTATTCGAGGGATATTTATGCAATTTGGAAGGCCCAAATTGTTATCGTCGATGCACCTCCAAAAGTCCATGTCGACAGTATCTCAACAAGGATAGCAAATATAGAGGCCCAAACCTTGTTTTAACAGCAAGCCTACAATGATATACTCAAGCACTTGAGAGGCCCAATGGGATTTTTATCACAAACTATCAAGGTCAGTACTTGGACTTGTAAAGGGGCATGCAACTCGCTTAGATTGGGATGTAAGAAATTATTTCTTGTGTTTTTAGTTTATTTGAATTTTTTAGATGTTAGAATTATTGCTTACTTTTTGTTTGTTCATTTATATTTATAGAAATTCATTGCGAGTGTAGAAACTTTGATGGGTGCCTACTTTGCACATAATCAGTCACACATGGTTGCTTGTTCAGACGAGATCCTTATTACATGGTTAGAAATTATAGAAGGTGTTGAAAAAGGAATAATTGAAGGAAGAAAGCCCAACCCATTTCAATCTAGATGCTTGTGCCGTCTAAAAGATGAGGAGGTGAAGATCATCCAGTCCGAAATAAAATTGGGAACGATCTTGATCAATGGTGAAGTATGACCGAGGTTGCAATTACAGCACAACAGCTCCCACGTTTGACACAAGCAGAGTACTATGCGCATTAGGGCTCCATATTTTTTATTTTTTGTTTGCAACCATGGACAAGTCCATTGAAATGCTATGGATTTTAAACTAGTGAGACATCCAAGACTATTGTGATGCTGGTTGTGGCCTGCTCTAAAGTCATCTACAACTAAATACAAAGAGGTGCTAGATGACCTTGTTCAGTTAGCTCAGCATAACAAGCAATTGAAAACAAGGTTACAATCCACGCAGCTGCTAAAGGAAATGCAAACGCAACGAGTCGTATTATAAGGAATTTTATCTTTCGAGTCGTATCACATCACACATGAGCTTGTTTTCAGAGCATCATCGAACAAGCGCTGATTGCAGCATTTTCGAGTTTTACTTCAATTGCTGCTCAAAGTTTGTCCCCAGCATGTAAGGGGACCAACTAAGGCTTATGCATCATGCGCAAACTACAGCGTACACACTGTTTTGTGAGGTGTGCAAAAGGTTCTTCACTATACTTTGAGAGAGAGAGAGAGAGAGAGAGAGCAAGCAAAAGGTCAAGTTTAGCCAGCTAGGGGACCTAAGAAACACCACCATTCTTTTTTAGGCGTTCATTGCAACAGGCTACAATGCACTCCGTTTTGTTTCAGCTCTCGGTTGATGATCTCGCTACTCTCTCTCTCCTAGCCTTTGCAACTAGGGCGGCCAGTTTCTAAACACTCCGTTTTGTGCCAGCTATACACAGGTGTTTGGTGGCCGAGCCAACTAGGCCAGCTAGCGCATAGCCACATAGCTGCAAACAAGAGATCGACCCATTTCCACGGTTCTCTGGCAACATTGAAGCCGCTTCCAAGCATTCCAGGGCTAAAATCAAAGGGCAATTTAGACAGTCCTTTGTCTGGCTTTTGGCTCCTATCAGCCATTAGAGGAGAAGCATCACCAAGCTCTTGTTGAGCGTTTAGCTACCGATGCTTGAGCAAAAGAAGGGAGAGAAAAAAGATCTTGACAAATGTAAAAGAGTGGTTGAGGAAGAGAAGGGAGAGAAAAAAAGATCTTGACAAACGTAAAAGAGACTTGCTTCTTTCTAGGTTTTTTCTTTCCCTACTTTTCACACTCCCTCTTTCACATTTCTCTTAGCCTAGGTTTTGCCCACTTGACCACTTTCCCACTCAAGCATTCATTTCTAACCTTGTGACCACTAAAATCTTTTGCCATCAAACACTAGCTCTTCATATTACCTTGTCCACTCTAGTTCTACACGTGTTGCGCTTGTTGAGGTGTGTTCACATCCCTTGATTATTTGTGTTTTACTAGACCTTGTTCATATGTGCAGCACGTTTTGGGCTTCTTCCACACATCCTTGGAAGATTCTTTAGAGGTTGTTCGAACACACACGTTGATTATTTGATTTTAGAGCTATTCAAGGCGTGGTGTTTGATGAGAATTGTTCACACACTGTGAGTGTCCTTGGTGGTCATTCACACGTTTGGGGATTCTTTCACGTGGAGTACATGTCGATTCAAGTTGAGTATTAGTTGGGCTTGTTCGCACATTGTGGGTCACATGTCCTATATGCCTTGTGTTTGAGAGGTGTATTCACACTTGTTGTGAATTGTCTTTTGGTGTATACACTTTGGGTAGTGTTCACATGCAACTATGGGCTGTTCCTATTACTTTTATCCTTCATTTAATTGCCATGGTGCAGAATCACATCATCCTCGACATTATTTTGACAGTATTTTTTATTATCATGGTAGGAGAGCTGCTCATGCACTATCATCATGGCTCTACGATTGCTATTATGATTTACCTTATCGTGTCATGTATTGTATATCTTTTGCCATATTTGCACATGTCTTTGGCATTTCGAGGCTTAGACCTCTACATATTCACTCATCTACTTCTCGCTATCATGAGGCAGCATATTCATATCAGTATTGGATGTTCAAGATACATCAAGATCATTCATAGAAGAATGGCCCTATGGCCATCCTTGTAATCACAATATGGTTGAAAGAATGGCCCTAGTGCCATTCTAAAGCACATTGTGAGAATGGTCCTCCACTCCCTTATGTTAACTACTTGTTGGTGAATTTCAGAATCGCCCTAGGGCCATTCTACCATCCATGTACAATCTTATTGTATTTTTCGTCCATGGTGTTTTTGACCTAGGGCCATTCTCCACTCCCTTGTGTCAATTATTGGTGAATTTTGAATGGCCCTAGGGCTATCTACCATCCATGGACAATCTTGTTGTATTTTTCATCCATGGTGTGCTTGAAAGAATGGCCCTAGGGCTATTCTACCATCAATGGTATGTTTTAGAATGACCCTGGGCCATTCTCCATGCCCTAGGGTCACTTTCTCAATATGCATTCGCAATACAACAAGATTATCCATAGAAGAATGGACCTAGGGCCATTCTAAAGCACACCATCCATGGTGAGATTGAAAGAATGACCCTTAGGGCCATTCTACCACCCATGATGTGCTTTAGAATGGCCATAGGGCCATTCTTTCAAGCACATTGTGCGTGGTAGAATGACCTTAGGTCCATTTTAAAAAAGCACATTGTACTTGAGAGAATGGTCCTAGGGCCATTCTCCACTCCCTTGTGTCAACTATTGGTAAATTTTAGAATGGTCCTTAGACAAATCTCTACTCCCTTGTGTCAACTACTATGGTCAATTTTAGAATGGTCTATTCAAAGTTTGCATTTGGATGTAAGTATGATTGTTTTTTCTATAATTGACTTATCTTTTTAAAGCTCATTTTAGATACATGTGGATTGCTCCAAAGAGGAAAATTTCCTTTTTATCAAATGTTGACATTGCCATTTGGCGAGACAAAGAAGTGGTACATTGACTTCTACAATCTACATGGTCAAAAAATACACGAGATCCATCTATTCCTTCAGCCTCTAGATGATAATGAGTCTTTTGAGGATAAAGAAAAAATAATGGTTTTTGTTGTGTCAGTTTTTGTTAACTTGCATCCGAAAAATTGAATGTATTGATGTACTGGGTGCATTATCTTATCAACTTGTTTCTCCAACAGATGTCACGGATCACATGGTAGCAGACCAAGAGGACGCTATGTTCTCTAGAAGATGGAAGCTGGATGTCAATAGTATATCTGATAGAGATCTGATATCACTACTAAACAAGCTACAAGATATTACTATAAAAGTATTGGGAAAGAAAGTGCCAAAGCCCCGTAAAGCTGCATCAAGTTCAAAGAAGAAGGCAAGATCTTCTCCATAAATAATGAGCAACATTTTTGATGTGGATGAAGTAAAGCCTGCTACATTGGGAACTGGAGGTTCTCAATAGGTACCCTCATATTTGAACATTATGAATTCCAAGAATTTGGCAAGGAAGGCTAAAAAGGTGTATGGACAAGTATGCAAAATACTTTCCACTTGGATTGTACACAGAGTTTGAAATTCCAATAATGAAATGTATGCAAGTGCCCAAACATTATTTATGTCCCCTGCCCCGCTGAAAAAGGACAAAGTCAAATTGTGTGGAGTGGTATGTTGAACGTGCGAATAACCCTAGGTCTTGTGCATATTTAATGCCAATGAAGAAGATTCGAAAAAAGGGAGGGAATGCATTGAACAAAAAAGAGGCGGTAAGTGAAAAGCTCTAGGATTTTGATTATTGGATCATAGATGGGAAACATTCCATCTATGCTACCAAGGTTATGTTAAGGACTTAATTGCCTGAAAAAAATACTTTATTCGAGGGATATTTATGCAATTTGGAAGGCCCAAATTGTTATCGTCGATGCACCTCCAAAAGTCCATGTCGACAGTATCTCAACAAGGATAGCAAATATAGAGACCCAAACCTTATTTTAACAGCAAGCCTACAATGATATACTCAAGCACTTGAGAGGCCCAATGGGATTTTTATCACAAACTATCAAGGTCAGTACTTGGACTTGTAAAGGGGCATGCAACTCGCTTAGATTGGGATGTAAGAAATTATTTCTTGTGTTTTTAGTTTATTTGAATTTTTTAGATAAGTTAGAATTATTGCTTACTTTTTGTTTGTTCATTTATATTTATAGAAGTTCATTGTTGCAAGTGTAGAAACTTTGATGGGTGCCTACTTTGCACATAATCAGTCACACATGGTTGCTTGTTCAGACGAGATCTTTATTACATGGTTAGAAATTATACAAGGTGTTGAAAAAGGAATATTTAAAGGAAGAAAGCCCAACCCATTTCAATCTAGATGCTTGTGCCGTCTAAAAGATGAGGAGGTGAAGATCATCCAGTCCGAAATAAAATTGGGAACGATCTTGATCAATGGTGAAGTATGACCGAGGTTGCAATTACAGCACAACAGCCCCCACGTTTGACACAAGCAGAGTACTATGCGTATTAGGGCTCCATATTTTTTATTTTTGTTTGCAACCATGGACAAGTCCATTGAAAAGCTATGGATTTTAAACTAGTGAGACATCCAAGACTATTGTGATGCTGGTTGTGGCCAGCTCTAAAGTCATCTACAACTAAATACAAAGAGGTGCTAGATGACCTTGTTCAGCTAGCTCAGCATAACAAGCAATTGAAAACAAGGTTACAATCTGTAACTGTGAGGTCCCCCCTGTTCCCACCGAGCAACGGATTTGGGTACTAGCAGCGGAAGTAGCACTTCTCGCACGGGACAGGGGTCCCACATTCGGGGCCTCGTCCACGGATATCCGGACAAGAGACTAATCCGTCGGTTTTTCCAAAACCGAACCCGCAAAAAACTTCCCTTACCCGGAAAGCACGGGCGATTCCACCAGGATAATTTTTTACTCTAACGTAGTCAAGATCATTACTGATCACGCTGATCCAACTGCACCTATAAAGATACTCGGTCGGATCAAGGAAGAAACTTGCACTTGGATCATTGGGATCAACGCTTTTTTCCCCATCAAGAGGCACAGCCGTTGATTCCTATCCATAGAACAATTACTATCCGGGACTTACTTCATCTATCGTAATAACAGAAATTGAGTCTCGGTTTACGGATCCATCAGTCCAGCCTAACCCCATCCGATCCCATGGGTTAGCCAACCGCCCTACCACTGTAGTGATGGGATCCAATTTGGAATTTGGTTAGGTTTTGTCCCGGGTACCAAGGAAAAGAGTTCAAGGCCCCCTAGCCGGAAGTTCATGCAAACATAAAATTAGGCACACCACTTACACACCCAATATGAAATTGCCTTTTTCTTAGCATCAGCTAACTTTAAAACAATCCTTTAATGAAACCATAGTACCACTGATCACAGTCTTCCAAATTATCCGATTGATTCTCAAATTTTCCATCATTCCTTCATCAGAGTATCTATGGCATCATTGGCAACTAGAACGCTCACCACCTGACCACTCAGGGGCCGTTTCTATAGTTCCTAGCCCATAATACTCGGCAATATAATCACTTATCAAGATGGACTCTCGTTGAAGATCAGCAAGATCAACCAACAGATCCATATAAAAGAGCCATGGACTCATCCGTTGAGGACCAGCAAGGTCAGTCAACCAGATCCATGCCCGGTTTCACAAAACAACTCTTACTCCTTGTTCCAATATCTTCCTCGACGCACGCGTGGGTATCCTAAGCGACCCAGAGCCCGAGCACCGTATGGTCAGCACCCTCTAGGATCCTTCGCAGGTGACCTAGCGCTTCACTCATAGGCCGCTTCCTTGGTCCCTCATCCACCGTACCGGAAGCTCACCATTTTAATCGAACCGAGGCTGGTCAAGACCTCGGTCGACCTTGCTACGCGAGACGTCCTCCATTGACTCTCCGTCAGCAGTTGCAACTTTATCAGTTAGGTCTCCACGACCTTAATCACAAGACGGTCAAAATGCTTCCCCAGCATTCTTGACATAAAACAGCCATTTACAAACAGCATTTACAAACAGTTTACAAATACAGTTTCTATATTAACTCTCATTTTTCCACATTGTTCCTCATTAATCCACATTACTTATTCCACATTCCATTTATATGTGTACTCATCCAATCACCTCATTTTCCATCTCTTCACTTCAAATTCCTTCACATCACATATCATATATTCACATCCATATCCACATCCATACATCCACATCCATATCCCATATCCACATTCATACATACACATCCATATCCGCATCCATACATCCACATCCACATCCACATTCACATCCATACATCCACATCTACCTGCTTACCTCCATTTTCACATCCTCATTTATACATCCACATCCCATATCCACATTCATACATACACATCCATACATCCACATCTACATCCACATACATACATACATCCACATCCACAGTCACATTCACATACATCCACATCCACATTCCCATACATCCACATTCCACATTCACATCTATACATCCACATCTACATTCACATTCACATACATCCACATCCCCATTCCCATTCACATCTATACATCCACATCCATTCACATCTATACATCCACATCTACATTCACATTCACATCTATGCATATATATCTTCATGCATATATCCATTTTCACGTTCATACATCCACACTCCCATCTCCACATCCACACATCCACATACATACATCCATTTCCACATTCCCATTTATATAACCCCATATACCTTCACATCTAATCTTTTACATCACATCCATTCTCGCCCTATCACAACCCATATACATCTTATCCTATCACATACACTTCTTACCTCATCCCCCCATATACATCTTAATTCATCTTATCACCTCCTAACTTATTTCATAAGCATCTTATCACACCTCTTATCACATCTCTTATCACCTCCTAACTTATTTCATAAGCATCTTATCACATCTCTTATCACATCCTATCACATCTCTTATCTATTTATAGAATACAAGAGAATTCTTACATTTGATATAAGATTTCTTTACACATTTATTTATGAATAAATTCTATTTAAGGAGATTAATTCTTTCAAAGTAAAAATCAATCTTTTATGTATCTTCCTATGCATAAATTCATTTTTAATGAAAATGACACTTTTGAATTAAATTTTAATCTTTTCTGCATTTTTCTATACATAACTTCAATTTAGATGAGAATGACACTTTTGAATTAAAAAATCAATCTTTTAAGCATCTTCTTATGCATAAATTCAATTTGGTAGGAATTACACTTTTAGAATAAAAAAATTTCTCTTATGCATCTAAGTTAAGCATAAAATCCATTTATGAGGAAAATCACACTTTTAGTATAAAAAGAATATCTTTTATGCATACCTATATGCATGAAATTCAATTATGATAAAAGTCACACTTTTATAATAAAATAATCAACTTTTATGCATACCTCTATACATGAAATCCAATATGATAAAAGTAACACTTTTGATATAAAAATTTTTCCATTATGCATACTTCTATGCATGAAATAAAAATGGTAAAAATAACACTTTTGATATAAAAATTTATCCATTATGCATACTTCTATGCATGAAATAAAAATGGTAAAAATAACACTTTTGATATAAAAATTTATCCATTATGCCTAGCATTAAAATTCAATTTCTCCATGATTGTAATGAAATTCTTTCAATTAATCTAGGATGATAATTCCTAGAATATGGTAGGAAGTCCTCTTTTTATGCTTTGAATGAAAATTTTTTATGCATAATTTTTATAAAAATTTTGCCATAGCTCCGCTGCTATGACTGATAAATCTCAATTTTTCTAAGGGATAATGCTTATCATTAAGAAAATAATTAAAATAATCTCTAATTGGATTATCAATCCATAATGGATTGAATCATTTATATACATAAACTAAAAGCATAGAAAAAAGCCATTAATTTGGCCTCAAGCATAGCTTAATCTTGGGTTAAGGAAAAGCTTTATGAAAAGCTTGATTTGGATTGAGAACGGTTCATGAGTATGACCATTTCTTGAGTGAGAGAGAGAATTTTATAAAAATCATTAGAATTTAAACATAAATAAAAATTAACTTCAATAGCATTATGTAACTCTTCACTACTATTCAAACTTCAATAGCATTAAAAAAAAACCATACCAATTAAACTTCTCAAGCTTGAGAGGGGTTGAGAAGAGAGAAACATTGAGAAATTATAGAAAGATCAATATTCACTAATTACCTTACAACTTGCTTGATTCTTTGTTCACGGTAGAGGCCCCTAACCAATCAATTGGTTAAGTATGTTGATGGAGCCACTAATGGGGATTGAAGAAAGAGGGAAGCTCCAAAAACTAGTGAATTATTAAATGAATTCACAGTTTCTGGCTTAGGTGGAGTAGAGTAACGATGCATAAACACTATATATTTTTCAACAAGGGTGAGGCTTCTATTTATAGGAAAAATTGAGCTCCTAACCAAACAAACTGATTC
The DNA here is from genome assembly GCF_041138505.1 of Cibotium barometz. Lineage (NCBI taxonomy): Eukaryota > Viridiplantae > Streptophyta > Polypodiopsida > Cyatheales > Cibotiaceae > Cibotium > Cibotium barometz. The sequence goes on from NC_141055.1 coordinate 2,249,711, forward strand.
TAGAATTTTCTAAATCAGTTTGGTCAATATTTGACCATTTTTAGGTCAGTTAAGCTAACTTTTTGGAACTAGACTTGAATGAGGAGAGAGGAGAGATGAAATATCTCAATTTTTATGAGTTTAAAACTCATTCAAGCATGTGAAATATGCACCTCCTTTAAAGAACTCCCCTTCCTTACATATGTCATACTTTTAATATTGCTCATAATTTTTTACTAATAAACCTTGTACATTTTCAACTCTTCATCTTATGTGAAATATGCACCTCCTTTAAAGAACTCCTCTTCCTTACATATGTCATACTTTTAATATTGCTCATAATTTTTTTCTAATAAACCTTGTACATTTTCAACTCTTCATCTTATGTGAGTATTTACTCATTTTTGGGTATCTTCTTTTTCAAATTGGATTTATCTCCTCCCTACACATGGATTGATGCTATTGGTCCATAGGAACCTTAATTGGACCATAATCCAAAAATTTCTGAAAATCTAGACCCTTAGACTAAGGTCCTTTATACACATTTCCAATTAATTCCAATTGCACATTGGAAAGTTCTTTTTGAATTTCTGTTTCAGGGAAACTTATTTTAATAAGATGAGATAATTTTCTATCCAAAAATATTAAAAATCTGAATATTCTCTCTCTAGAATATTTTCTCTCTCTAGGTTAAAACAGTTAGAAACAAGTCTTTTATATTTCTGAAGAGGGATTGATTATAGAAGAAGATACTAGACATCAAAAAGGGGTTTGGGGGAGGAATCTTACAGTAACATACCCATCTTCACTAATAAAGAAATGTCCATGTAATTATGAGTTTTTATGGTATAAATATCAATGATTTTTCTATTTGAGTCCTTTCTACTTGGAATCTTCAAATTCTGAGCCCAAATTTGGAATCTGCGTGCGATTTTACCCTAATATAGGATTTTACAGCATCCAAAACGGACACCGGATCAAGCCTATACGCTAATTTCAATCATTTTAGTTATAAAACGGCAACCTTTAAACCTTAATAAATGCACGACCGCACGTCCGATTGACGAACGGTCTGAACCCCTGCGACCAGGAGAACCTCCCGGACAAAAAAAATTTTCGCCCCCGGGGCGGTCCGGCACGCAAATCGAGGCGGGCGCCCCAAATTTGGGTACCCCATCCCAAAATTTGGTCCGTACACACTTACTAGGGTGCCCGTACAATGGCTGCCCAATAACCAAAGGACGGCCGCCCACTGTATGGTCCACGCGTACCCTTAGGTGGACACCCAGACCAGATAAGGTACATGCGTACCACTCCTTTCCCAGACAACCGACACCGTACCTTTCCCGTAGACACATGCAGGCCACTGGTCCATAGCCTTTGAAGGTACACCGTCCTTTCGTCCTTGCTTTGCGCAGCGCCCGCACCCTCACCCCTCAGCTATATAAACCACCGAGGTGCTCCTCAGTCGGCACGCACTTCTGTGTAGCGTATGCCCTGTTGTACCGTCGTCTGTACCGCCATCCGTCCCTGTGTAGCGTACTTGCTGCAAGTGCAGCCACCCCTCTCACACCCCCTCATTTGGCTCTTTTCAGATAAGCCAATTTTCCTCCATTCCCCTCTTGCCAAGAGGCAGTGTCCTTAACTCTTCTCCCCCCCCGTGTGAATAGACTTACAGAGAGGCTTGCAGCCACCCCTCCCAACCCTCTCCACGTTTTTGCCTTTGCCCTTTAAGGACATCTCACAATCCCCCCCCCCCATTTGCGTAGACTTTAGTAAGGGATTTTTGACTCAAGCGAGGGTTCGTGCGCCATATTCTTTTGCTCATACAGTGAGCAAACGAGCTCGGAATTCAGATCCGACTGAAGCGTTTCGATCGCAGCAGCGAGCTCTACAAGACGATGCCTAAGATGCCCTCATCTCGGAGACGACAAAATATTGCCTCAAGAGGAGCACGTAACAACGAGATGGGGGAAGATGCGCCCACCAACGCGGCTCCAGTCCGCCCTTTTCAAGCCCCTCAAGGAAACGGTGGCCAGGTTAACTTGGTTAATTTTCAAAAGAAGAGATTTTTCCTTAAATTAGTATTAATGAATGGTGTCTTTTCCTCTTAAATTGACGACATAAAAATTATATGAAGTTATGAACTATGTGATGTTGTATTCGATAAATTGCGTTGAAATTGTTATCTTCATGAATTATGGATATTTGGTAAATTGCATTGAAGATGTTATCTTTGGAATTCAAGATTTTTTGGCTTTAACGCTAACTCCGTTCCGTGCTTGTGTAGCCGGGCGGCGTCGTTAGCAAAGCCCAGTAATGGCCCAAGGTATCCCTCATACCTTTGGAAGAATAAGGATCGCCGATTGAGGCGAGAGATTATGAGGCTGCCTAGTTCTGAGGGCCCAGGCTAGTGCGGTAAATAAGCCCACCCTAGTGCGTAGACATCCCTCTGAGGGGCGGGAGGATCGAGCGATGGAGCCTGAGAGGGCGACAGGCCGGCTTGAGTCCTCGCCCCAGCGGCCGACGATGAGGCGTATGGTCCCGTAGGATTTTGCCCAGCATGTAGAGGCTGGAAGGCCGAATTCTAGATCATTGGCAGAATAAGAATAAGAGAGCCAGTTTGGCTTGTATGGAAATGGATTCATGTATAAACTTTTTATATAATTACATCTTGTCTTTGGTATGATTGTATTGTGCAAGAAGGCTGTTTTAATAAACCTTGTGAAAGGGCCTTAATTAAGGAACATATTTGTTTATGTCAAACAGTGTGGTAGTATTAATTAGAAAACAAATTGATGCGTGAGTAGGGTGGAAAGTGGGAGGATGGAATGCCCTGACGGCACCATCCTACGGATGGGTGGACCCGATTAGTCGGGTAGCTTTCCAACAAATTAAGTGAAAGCCCTACGTTAGATAGTTAGGTTCTTGGGCAACTCTATTCTAGAAGACTAGGTCAGTGGCTGTGCCTTGCATAAGATGAGGAAAAAAGCGTTGTCTCTAGATATCAAGTCTAGTAGTTGCCCAATTTCTGATAAATTGCCCTATGGGTGATTTGATGTTTAGAAAATCACGCTTCCCCTGCGAGATAGAGCTAGGTCATACCTATGAATCGTATCCTTGAATCTCTACAGGGTCAAGGTGTCGATGAATAGGAAATTTTTCCCAAGATAAGACTTAGCGGACTATCTTAAGTGTTTCTCCCATTTTTAAAGGAAGGAACCTTACACAATCCACGCAGCTGCTAAAGGAAATGCAAACGCAACGAGTCGTATTATAAGGAATTTTATCTTTTCGAGTCGTATCACATCACACATGAGCTTGTTTTCAGAGCATCATTGAACAAGCGCTGATTGCAGCATTTCCGAGTTTTACTTCAATTGATGCCCAAAGTTTGTCTCCAGCATGTAAGGGGACCAACTAAGGCTTATGCATCATGCGCAAACTGCAGCGTACACACTGTTTTGTGAGGTGTGCAAAAGGTTCTTCACTGTACTTTGTGAGAGAGAGAGAGAGAGAGAGAGAGAGAGAGAGAGAGAGAGCAAGCAAAAGGTCAAGTTTAGCCAGCTGGGGGACCTAAGAAACACCACCATTTTTAACCTAAACAACGCATTGTTTTTTAGGCGTTCATTGCAACAGGCTACAACGCACTCCAACGCACTCCGTTTTGTTTCAGCTCTCGGTTGATGATCTCGCTACTCTCTCTCTTCTAGCCTTTGCAACTAGGGCGGCCAGTTTCTAAACACTCCGTTTTGTGCCAGCTATACACAGGTGTTTGGTGGCCGAGCCAACTAGGCCAGCTAGCGCATAGCCACATAGCTGCAAACAGGAGATCGACCCTTCCCACGGTTCTCTGGCAACATTGAAGCCGCCTCCAAGCATTCCAGGGCTAAAATCAAAGGGTGATTTAGACAATCCTTTGTTTGGCTTTTGGCTCCTATCAGCCATTAGAGGAGAAGCATCACCAAGCTCTTGTTGAGAATTTAGCTACCAGTGCTTGAGGAAAAGAAGGGAGAGAAAAAAGATCTTGACAAACGTAAAAGAGTGGTTGAGGAAGAGAAGGGAGAGAAAAAAAGATCTTGACAAACGTAAAAGAGACTTGCTTCTTTCTAGGTTTTTTCTTTCCCTACTTTTCACACTCCCTCTTTCACATTTCTCTTAGCCTAGGTTTTGCCCACTTGACCACTTTCCCACTCAAGCATTTATTTCTAACCTTGTGACCACTAAAATCTTTTGCCATCGAACACTAGCTCTTCATATTACCTTGTCCACTCTAGTTCTACACGTGTTGCGCTTGTTGAGGTGTGTTCACATGCCTTGATTATTTGTGTTTTACTAGACCATGTTCATATGTGCAGCACGTTTTGGGCTTCTTCCACACATCCTTGGGAGATTCTTTAGAGGTTGTTCACACACGTTGATTATTTGATTTTAGAGCTATTCACAGGCGTGGTGTTTGATGAGAAGTGTTCACACACTGTGAGTGTTCTTGGTGGTCATTCACATGTTTGGGGATTCTTTCACGTGGAGTACATGTCGATTCAAGTTGAGTATTAGTTGGGCTTGTTCACACATTGTGGGTCACATGTCCTATATGCCTTGTGTTTGAGAGGTGTATTCACACTTGTTGTGAATTGTCTTTTGGTGTATACACTTTGGGTAGTGTTCACATGCAACTATGGGTTGTTCCTATTACTTTTATCCTTCATTTAATTGCCATGGTGCAGATTCACATCATCCTCGACATTATTTTGACAGCATTTTTTATTATCATGGTAGGAGAGCTGCTCATGCACTATCATCATGGCTCTACGATTGCTATTATGATTTACCTTATCGTGTCATGTATTGTATATCTTTTGCCATATTTGCACATATTTGCACATGTCTTTGGCATTTCGAGGCTTAGACCTCTACATATTCACTCATCTACTTCTCGCTATCATGAGGCAGCATATTCATATCAGTATTGGATGTTCAAGATACATCAAGATCATCCATAGAAGAATGGCCCTAGGGCCATCCTTGTAATCACAATATGGTTGAAAGAATGGCCCTAGTGCCATTCTAAAGCACATTGTGAGAATGGTCCTCCACTCCCTTATGTTAACTACTTGTTGGTGAATTTCAGAATTGCCCTAGGGCCATTCTACCATCCATGTACAATCTTATTGTATTTTTCGTCCATGGTGTTTTTGACCTAGGGCCATTCTCCACTCCCTTGTGTCAATTATTGGTGAATTTTGTATGGCCCTAGGGCTATTTACCATCCATGGACAATCTTGTTGTATTTTTCATCCATGGTGTGCTTGAAAGAATGGCCCTAGGGCTATTCTACCATCAATGGTATGTTTTAGAATGACCCTGGGCCATTCTCCATGCCCTAGGGTCACTTTTTCAATATGCATTCACAATACAACAAGATTATCCATAGAAGAATGGACCTAGGGCCATTCTAAAGCACACCATCCATGGTGAGATTGAAAGAATGACACTTAGGGCCATTCTACCACACCCATGATGTGCTTTAGAATGGCCATAGGGCCATTCTTTCAAGCACATTGTGCGTGGTAGAATGACCTTAGGTCCATTTTAAAAAAGCACATTGTACTTGAGAGAATGGTCCTAGGGCCATTCTCCACTCCCTTGTGTCAACTATTGGTAAATTTTAGAATGGTCCTTGGACAAATCTCTATTCCCTTGTGTCAACTACTATGGTCAATTTTAGAATGGTCTATTCAAAGTTTGCATTTGGATGTAACTATGATTGTTTTTTCTATGATTGACTTATTTTTTTAAAACTCATTTTAGATACATGTGGATGGCTCCAAAGAGGAAAATTTCCTTTTTATCAAATGTTGACATTGCCATTTGGCGAGACAAAGAAGTGGTACATTGACTTCTACAATCTACATGGTCAAAAAATACACGAGATCCATCTATTCCTTCAGCCTCTAGATGATAATGAGTCTTTTGAGGATAAAGGAAAAATAATGGTTTTTGTTGTGTCAGTTTTTGTTAACTTGCATCCGAAAAATTGAATGTATTGATGTTGACGTACTGGGTGCATTATCTTATCAACTTGTTTCTCCAACAGATGTCACAGATCACATGGTAGCAGACCAAGAGGACGCTATGTTCTCTAGAAGATGGAAGCTGGATGTCAATAGTATATCTGATAGAGATCTGATATCACTACTAAACAAGCTACAAGATATTACTATACAAGTCTTGGGAAAGAAAGTGCCAAAGCCCCGTAAAGCTGCATCAAGTTCAAAGAAGAAGGCAAGATCTTCTCCATAAATAAAGAGCAACATTTTTGATGTGGATGAAGTAAAGCCTGCTACATTGGGAACTGGAGGTTCTCAATAGGTACCCTCATATTTGAACATTATGAATTCCAAGAATTTGGCAAGGAAGGCTAAAAAGGTGTAGGAATTAGCTCTTGGGGGGGGGTATGGACAAGTATGCAAAATACTTTCCACTTGGTTTGTACACAGAGTTTGAAATTCCAATAATGAAATGTATGCAAGTGCCCAAACATTATTTATGTCCCCTGCCGCTGAAAAAGGACAAAGTCAAATTGTGTGGAGTGGTATGTTGAACGTGCGAATAACCCTAGGTCTTGTGCATATTTAATGCCAATGAAGAAGATTCGAAAAAAGGGAGGGAATGCATTGACCAAAAAAGAGGCGGTAAGTGAAAAGCTCTAGGATTTTGATTATTGGATCATAGATGGGAAACATTCCATCTATGCTACCAAGGTTATGTTAAGGACTTAATTGCCTGAAAAAAATACTTTATTCGAGGGATATTTATGCAATTTGGAAGGCCCAAATTGTTATCGTCGATGCACCTCCAAAAGTCCATGTCGACAGTATCTCAACAAGGATAGCAAATATAGAGGCCCAAACCTTGTTTTAATAGCAAGCCTACAATGATATACTCAAGCACTTGAGAGGCCCAATGGGATTTTTATCACAAACTATCAAGGCCAGTACTTGGACTTGTAAAGGGGCATGCAACTCGCTTAGATTGGGATGTAAGAAATTATTTCTTGTGTTTTTAGTTTATTTGAATTTTTTAGATAAGTTAGAATTATTGCTTACTTTTTGTTTGTTCATTTATATTTATGGAAATTCATTGTTGCGAGTGTAGAAACTTTGATGGGTGCCTACTTTGCACATGATCAGTCACACATGGTTGCTTGTTCAGACGAGATCTTTATTACATGGTTAGAAATTATAGAAGGTGTTGAAAAAGGATTAATTGAAGGAAGAAAGCCCAACCCATTTCAATCTAGATGCTTGTGCCGTCTAAAAGATGAGGAGGTGAAGATCATCCAGTCCGAAATAAAATTGGGAACGATCTTGATCAATGGTGAAGTATGACCGAGGTTGCAATTACAGCACAACAGCCCCCACGTTTGACACAAGCAGAGTACTATGCGCATTAGGGCTCCATATTTTTTATTTTTGTTTGCAACCATGGACAAGTCCATTGAAAAGCTATGGATTTTAAACTAGTGAGACATCCAAGACTATTGTGATGCTGGTTGTGGCCAGCTCTAAAGTCATCTACAACTAAATACAAAGAGGTGCTAGATGACCTTGTTCAGCTAGCTCAGCATAACAAGCAATTGAAAACAAGGTTACAATCCACGCAGCTGCTAAAGGAAATGCAAATGCAACGAGTCGTATTATAAGGAATTTTATCTTTTCGAGTCGTATCACATCACACATGAGCTTGTTTTCAGAGCATCATCGAACAAGCGCTGATTGCAGCATTTCTGAGTTTTACTTCAATTGATGCCCAAAGTTTGTCTCCAGCATGTAAGGGGACCAACTAAGGCTTATGCATCATGCGCAAACTGCAGCGTACACACTATTTTGTGAGGTGTGTGTGAGATCCCTGTTTCCACCGCGCAACGGATTCGGGGTACTAGCAGCGGAAGTAGCACTTCTTGCGCGAGGCAGGGTCCCACACGCGGGGCCTCGTCCACGGATATCTGGACAAAAGACTAATCCGTCGGTTTTTCCAAAACCAGACCCGGAAAAACTTCCCTTATCCGGAAAGCACGGACGATTCCACCAGGATAATTTTTACTCTAACGTAGTCAAAACCCTTACTGATCAAACAGATCCGACTGCATCTATAAAGATACTTGGTTAGATCAAGGAAGAAACTTGCACTTGGATCATTGGGATCAACGCTTTTTTCCCCACCAAGGAGGCACAGTCGTTGATTCCTATCCATAGAACAATTACTATCCGGGATTTACTTTATCTATCGTAATAACAGAAATTGAGTCTCGATTTACGGATCCATCAGTCCAGCCTAACCCCATCCGATCCCATGGGTTAGCCAACCGCCCAACCACTGTAGTGATGGGATCCAATTTGGAATTTGGTTAGGTTTTGTCCCGGGTACCAAGGAAAAGAGTTCCAAGGCCCCCTAGCCGGAATTTCATGCAAACATAAAACTAGCCACACCACTTACACACCCAATATGAAAATTGCCTTTTTCTTAGCATCAGCTAACTTTAAAACAATCCTTTAATGAAACCATAGTACCACTGATCACAATCTCCCAATTTATCCAGTTGATTCATAATTTCCCATCATTCCTTCATCAGAGTATCTATGGCATCATTGGCAACTAGAACGCTCACCACCTCTCCACACAGGGGCCGTTTCAATAGTTCCTAGCCCATAATACTCAACAATATAATCACTTATCAAGATGGACTCTCATTGAAGATCAGCAAGATCAACCAACAGATCCATATAAAAGAGCCATGGACTCATCCGTTGAGGACCAGCAAGGTCAGTCAACCAGATCCATGCCCGGTTCCAGAAAACAACTCTTACTCCTTGTTCCAATATCTTCCTCGACGCACGCGTGGGTATCCTGGGCGACCCAGAGCCCGAGCACCATATGGTCAGCACCCTCTAGGATCCTTCGCAGGTGACCTAGCGCTTCACTCATAGGCCGCTCCCTCATCCACCGTACCGGAAGCTCACCATTTTAATCGAACCGAGGCTGGTCAAGACCTCGGCCGACCTTGCTACGCGAGACGTCCTCCATTGACTCTCCATCAGCAGTTGCAACTTTATCAGTTAGGTCTCCACGACCTTAATCACAAGACGGTCAAAATGCTTTCCCACCATTCTTGACATAAAACAGCCATTTACAAACAGCATTTACAAACAGTTTACAATTACAATTTCTATATTAACTCTCATTTTTCCACATTATCCCTCATACAATCCATATTACTTATTCCACATTTCATTTATATGTGTACTCATCCAATCATATCATTTTCCATCTCTTCACTTCAGATTCCTTCACATCACATATCATATATTCACATCCATATCCACATCCATACATCCACATCCACATCCACATTCACATCCATACATCCACATCTACATGCTTAACTCCATTTTCACATCCTCATTTATACATCCACATCCCATATCCACATTCATACATACACATCCATATCCGCATTCATACATACACATCCATATCCACATCCACATGCATACATTCATTATCACGTCCTCATTCATACATCCACATCCACATACATACATACATACATCCACATCCACATCCACATTCCCATTCACATCTATACATCCATATCTACATGCACATTTCATCCATACATCCACATCTATATCCTCATTCACATCCATACATCCACATTCATGCATCCACATCTACATGCTTATCTCCATTTTCACATCCTCATTTATACATCCACATCCCATATCCACATTCATACATACGCATCCATATCCACATCCACATGCATACATATATCCACATCCACATTCCCATTCACATATATACATCCATATCTACATGCACATTCACATCCATACATCCACATTCATGCATCCACATCTACATGCTTATCTCCATTTTCACATCCTCATTTATACATCCACATTCCATATCCACATTCATACATACGCATCCATATCCACATCCACATGCATACATATATCCACATCCACATTCCCATTCACATATATACATCCATATCTACATGCACATTCACATCCATACATCCACATCTATATGCTCATTCACATCCATACATCCACATTCATGCATCCACATCTACATGCATACATCCATACATCCACATCCACATTTACATCCATGCATCCACATCTACATGCTTAACTCCATTTCACATCCTCATTTATACATCCACATCCCATATCCACATTCATACATACACATCCATATCCACATCCACATGCATACATATATCCACATCCACATTTCCATTCACATATATACATCCATATCTACATGCACATTCACATCCATACATCCACATCTATATGCTCATTCACATCCATACATCCACATTCATGCATCCACATCTACATGCATACATCCATACATCCACATCCACATTTACATCCATGCATCCATATCTACATTCTTATTCACATCCATACATCCACATTCATGCATCCACATCTACATTCATACATCCACATCCACATCCACATTCACATCCATACATCCACATTCATACATCCACATCCACATCCACATTCACATCCATACATCCACATCTACAAGCTTATCTCCATTTTCACATCCTCATTTATACATCCACATCCCATATCCACATTCATACATACACATCCATATCCACATCCACATGCATCTTATCATATTTTATCACTTCCCATATCTTTTATGCATACCTCTATGCATGAAATTCAATTATGCTAAAAGTAACACTTTTATAATAAAATATTCAATTTTTATGCATACCTCTATGCATGAAATCCAATATGATAAAAGTAACACTTTTGATATAAAAAAATTATCCTTTATGCATACTTCTATGCATGAAAATTAAAAATGATAAAAGTAACACTTTTGATATATAAAAAATTATCCTTTATGCATGATATTAAAATTCAATTTCTCCATGATTATAATGAAATTCTTTCAATTAATCTAGGATGATAATTCCTAGAATATGGTAGGAAGTCCTCTTTTTATGCTTTGAATGAAATTATTTTATGCATAATTTTTATAAAAATTTTGCCATAGCTCCGCTGCTGCTATGACTGATAAATCTCAATTTTTTCTAAGGGATAAAGCTTATCATTAAGGAAATAATTAAAATGATCTCTAATTGGATCATTAATCTATAATGGATTGAATCATCAATATGCATAAACTAAAAGCATAGAAAAAAGCCATTAATTTGGCCTCAAGCATGGCTTAATCTTGGATTAAGGAAAAGCTTTATGAAAAGCTTCATTTGGATTGAGAATGGGTCATGAGTATGACCATTTCTTGAGTGAGAGAGAGAAATTACATAAAAACCATTAGAATTTAAACATAAATAAAAATTAACTTTAATAGCATTTATTAAATTATATAACTCTTCACTACTATTCACCAATTAACTTTAATAGCATTTAAAAAAACCATACCAATTAAGCTTCTCAAGCTTGAGAGGGGTTGAGAAGAGAGAAACATTGAGAAATTATAGAAAAGATCAATATTCACTAATTACCTTACAAATTGCTTGATTCTTTGTTCACGGTAGAGGCCCCCAACCAATCAATTGGTTAAGTATGTTGATGGAGCCACTAATGGGGATTGAAGAAAGAGGGAAGCTCCAAAAACTAGTGAATTATTAAATGAATTCACAGTTCTTGGCTTAGGTGGAGTAGAGTAACGATGCATAAACACTATATATTTTTCAACAAGGGGGAGGCTTCTATTTATAGGAAAAATTGAGCTCCTAACCAAACAAACTGATTCTAGAATTTTCCAAATCAGTTTGGTCAATTTTTGACCATTTTTAGGTCAGTTAAGCTAACTTTTTGGAACTAGACTTGAATGAGGAGAGAGGAGAGATGATATATCTCAATTTTTTATAAGTTTAAAACTCATTCAAGCATGTGAAATATGCACCTCCTTTAAAGAACTCCCCTTCCTTACATATGTGTCATAATGGAATCATTTTAATATTGCTCATAGTTTTTTTACTAATAAACCTTGTACATTTTCAACTCTTCATCTTATGTGAAATATGCACCTCCTTTAAAGAACTCCCCTTCCTTACATATGTGTCATAATGGAATCATTTTAATATTGCTCATAGTTTTTTACTAATAAACCTTGTACATTTTCAACTCTTCATCTTATGTGAGCATTTACTCATTTTTGGATACCCAAAATATCTCATATTTTTAATATTGCTCATAGTTTTTTACTAATAAACCTTGTACATTTTTAACTCTTCATCTTATGTGAGCATTTAAGGGACTCCCCTTCCTTACATATGTGTCATAATAAAATCATTATACCCAAAATATCTCATATTTTTAATATTGCACATAGTTTTTTACTAATAAACCTTGTACATTTTCAACTCTTCACCTCATGTGAGCATTTACTCATTTTTGGGTATTTTCTTTTTACAAGTTGGATTTATCTCCTCCCTACACATGGATTGATGCTATTGGTCCATAGGAACCTTAATTGGACCATAGTCTAAAGATTTCTGAAAATCTAGACCCTTAGGCTAAGGTTCTTTATACCTATTTTCAATTAATTCCAATTGCACATTGGAAAATTCTTTTTGAATTTCTGTTTCAGGGGAACTCATCTGAATTAGAAGAGATATTTTTCTATCCAAAAATATTCAAAATCTGAATATTCTCTCTCTAGAATATTTTTCTCTCTCTAGGCTAAAACAGATAGAAACAAGGTCTTTATATTTCTGAAGAGGGATTGATTACAGGGAAAGATACTAGACATCAAAAAGGGGGTGGGGGAGGAATCTTACATTCTACCCCACTTAAAAAATGCGAGATGTCGTCATCTCGCAAACTGGGATAATTTCGCAAGATGCACGAATATGAGACTTAGAGAAAAATTTTAATCAAGATTAACCACCAAGAAACGTCTTAAAGAGAGCAAGATTCAAAATAAGAACAAGATTTAAACTTTATTCATTCTCGGAACTTATACAGTAAAGATAGAAGAACTCTTTACACTTCCATAAGCCCGTCCATCATATGATCACAAAAGCAATCCTCACAAGCTGCACAAGTATAAGGTAACTCATCTATGGGAATAATTCTGTTGGTTATTGCTGCACCTATCTCAGTGGTATGAGGTGATCTAACAAAAGGACCTCTGAGAGGCAAGCCAAAAACGGGATAAAGGCATATCTTCTCATGAGGAAGAAAACATGCCAGTAAGAAGACCCGCTCAGAAAACCCAAGATGCCTTGATCTCATGACACAGTAGTATCGGGGACCCAAACCCAAAGCTTCAATAACCATGGCCAAGCGGACATTGTTATGAAAGTGCTGCTGACCCCAGGGTGTTACCCTAGTTATGTTTTGATATGTCCGCCATTTGGTTTGCGCTACAGAAGTTCCCAAGTGAGGGAAAAGTGAGCGCTCATACTGCTCTATAAAATCCTTCTTCACAGATTCACTTGCGTCTTGAAGGTGAGGAATCATTATGGATAAAACTAGTTCTTGTTGCCAAGCCATGAAGGAGATTAAGAAAGAAAGGAGATCAATGGAAGTAAGATTACTGTGAGCGACAAGTAAAAGTTACGACTTATATAAAGGAAGGAGCTAGCGTAACTTAGAAGCCAACGGTAACTTGCCACTGAAGTTTTATCGTCTTTCCATGATTTGGGTTTGACACATTTTTCTATAGAAGGCATTAAGAATTTTGAGATGAAGAGATAAAAGAAGCTTGTAGGCTAAGTCACCTACTTTCATTGAATTCAGATATAAGGCTCACAATATCTGGGGGATAACTTCATATACTCCCCAAGAGATAAAGAACTTCTTTTGGGCCGTACTCGAATGAAGACCAAAACCTTGATATCCAAAACATCGATTCTCACTTCTGAACTCATTGTTCTGAATCCTTAAAACAGGTGGGACTCTTGAGAAGTATTCTAGGAAAAGGGTCTTCCTTTGTTAAACAGAACTTTCTTTTATTTTAGAGAGGGAATAATTATAAGATCAGAAAGGGAGATTCTTACTCCTGTATACCTCGAAGGCTGGGGAGGAATCTTACATTCTACCCCACTTAAAAAGTGCGAGATGTCCTCATCTCGCAAGGTAGAGGACAACTCTTTTTCTTAACATCCAATTTTATTTTGGGGTTTCTTATATTCTGGTCAACCCGACAGAACACTGGGATAAATATCCCTTATATAGAACTCATCATTAATATTCAGATCATATCATTCATATCTTTAACATGATAATGGTCCATTAGACCGAAAAATTTCCTTCTGAACATTCCTCCATGGGAATTTCAGTCAAGCAAGTTCTCAATTTGTCATCCCTTAATGTGAGGTCCCCCTGTTCCCACCGAGCAACGGATTCGGGTACTAGCAGCGGAAGTAGCACTTCTCGCGCGGGACAGGGGTCCTACATTCGGGGCCTCGTCCACGGATATCCGGACAAGAGACTAATCCGTCGGTTTTTCCAAAACCGAACCCGGAAAAACTTCCCTTACCGGAAAGCACGGGCGATTCCACCAGGATAATTTTTTTCTCTAACGAAGACAAGATCATTTCTGATCAAGCTGATCCAATTGTATCTTCAAGATACTAGATCAGATCAAGGAAGAAACTTGCACTTGGATCATTGGGATCAACGCTTTTTTCCCCATTCAAGAGGCACAGCCGTTGATTCCTATCCATAGAACAATTACTGTCCGGGATTTACTTTATCTATCGCATTAACAAAAGTTGAGTCTCGATTTACGGATCCATCAGTCCAGCCTAACCCCATCCGATCCCATGGGTTAGCCAACCGCCCAACCACTGTAGTGATGGGATCCAATTTGGAATTTGGTTAGGTTTTGTCCCGGGTACCAAGGAAAAGAGTTTCAAGGCCCCCTAGCCGGAAGTTCATGCAAACATAAAATTAGGCACACCACTTACACACCCAATATGAAATTGCCTTATTCTTAGCATCAGCTAACTTTAAAACAATCCTTTAATGAAACCATAGTACCACTGATCACAGTCTTCCAAATTATCCGGTTGATTCTCAAATTTCCCATCATTCCTTCATCATCAGAGTATCTATGGCATCATTGGCAACTAGAACGCTCACCACCTGTCCACTCAGAGGCCGTTTCCATAGTTCCTAGCCCATAATACTCGGCAATATAATCATTTATCAAGATGGACTCTCGTTGAAGATCAGCAAGATCAACCAACAGATCCATATAAAAGAGCCATGGACTCATCCGTTGAGGACCAGCAAGGTCAGTCAACTAGATCCATGCCCGGTTTCACAAAATAACTCTTACTCCTTGTTCCAATATCTTCCTCGACGCACGCGTGGGTATCCTAGGCGACCCAGAGCCCGAGCACCGTATGGTCAGCACCCTCTAGGATCCTTCGCAGGTGACCTAGTGCTTCACTCATAGGCCGCTTCCTTGGTCCCTCATCCACCGTACCGGAAGCTCACCATTTTAATCGAACCGAGGCTGGTCAAGACCTCGGTCGACCTTGCTACGCGAGACGTCCTCCATTGACGCTCCGTCTCAGCAGTTGCAACTTTATCAGTTAGGTCTCCACGACCTTAATCACAAGACGGTCAAAATGCTTCCCCAGCATTCTTGACATAAAACAGCCATTTACAAACAGCATTTACAAACAGTTTACAAATACAGTTTCTATATTAACTCTCATTTTTCCACATTGTTCCTCATTAATCCACATTACTTATTCCACATTCCATTTATATGTGTACTCATCCAATCACCTCATTTTCCATCTCTTCACTTCAATTTCCTTCACATCACATATCATATATTCACATCCATATCCACATTCATACATACACATCCATATCCGCATCCATACATCCACATCCACATCCACATTCACATCCATACATCCACATCTACATGCTTACCTCGATTTTCACATCCTCATTTATACATCCACATCCCATATCCACATTCATACATACACATCCATACATCCACATCTACATCCACATACATACATACATCCACATCCACATTCACATTCACATACATCCACATCCACATTCCCATACATCCACATCTATACATCCACATTCCACATTCACATCTATACATCCACATCTACATTCACATTCACATACATCCACATCCCCATTCCCATTCACATCTATACATCCACATCTACATCCACATACATACATACATCCACATCCACATTCCACATTCACATCTATACATCTACATCTACATCCACATTCACATACATCCACATCCACATTCCCATTCACATCTATACATCCACATCTACATATACATTCACATCTACATCCACATTCACATCTATGCATATATATCTTCATGCATATATCCATTTTCACGTTCATACATCCACATCTACATGCTTACCTCCATTTTCACATCCTCATTTATACATCCACATCCCATATCCACATTCATACATACACATCCATACATCCACATCTACATCCACATACATACATACATCCACATCCACATTCACATTCATACATACATCCACATCCACATTCACATTCACATACATCCACATCCACATTCCCATACATCCACATCTATACATCCACATTCCACATTCACATCTATACATCCACATCTACATTCACATTCACATACATCCACATCTACATTCACATTCACATACATCCACATCCACATTCCACATTCACATCTATACATCCACATCTACATCCACATTCACATACGTCCACATCCACATTCCCATTCACATCTATACATCCACATCCATTCACATCTATACATCCACATCTACATCCACATTCACATCTATGCATATATATCTTCATGCATATATCCATTTTCACGTTCATACATCCACACTCCCATCTCCACATCCACACATCCACATACATACATCCATTTCCACATTCCCATTTATATAACCCCATATACCTTCACATCTAATCTTTTACATCACATCCATTCTCGCCCTATCACAACCCATATACATCTTATCCTATCACATACACTTCTTACCTCATCCCCCCATACACATCTTAATTCATCTTATCACCTCCTAACTTATTTCATAAGCATCTTATCACCTCTTATCACACCTCTTATCACATCTCTTATCACCTCCTAACTTATTTCATAAGCATCTTATCACACCTCTTATCACATCCTATCACATCTCTTATCTATTTATAGAATACAAGAGAATTCTTACATTTGATATAAGATTGCTTTACACATTTATTTATGAATAAATTCTATTTAAGGAGATTAATACTTTCAAAGTAAAAATCAATCTTTTATGCATCTTCCTATGCATAAATTCATTTTTAATGAAAATGACACTTTTGAATTAAATTTTAATCTTTTATGCATTTTTCTATACATAAATTCAATTTAGATGAGAATGACACTTTTGAATTAAAAAATCAATCTTTTATGCATCTTCTTATGCATAAATTCAATTTGGTAGGAATTACACTTTTAGAATAAAAAAATTTCTCTTATGCATCTAAGTTAAGCATAAAATCCATTTATGAGAAAAATCACACTTTTAGTATAAAAAGAATATCTTTTATGCATACCTATATGCATGAAATTCAATTATGATAAAAGACACTTTTATAATAAAATAATCAACTTTTATGCATACCTCTATGCATGAAATCCAATATGATAAAAGTAACACTTTTGATATAAAAATTTTTCCATTATGCATACTTCTATGCATGAAATAAAAATGGTAAAAATAACACTTTTGATCTAAAAATTTATCCATTATGCATACTTCTATGCATGAAATAAAAATGGTAAAAATAACACTTTTGATATAAAAATTTATCCATTATGCCTAATATTAAAATTCAATTTCTCCATGATTGTAATGAAATTCTTTCAATTAATCTAGGATGATAATTCCTAGAATATGGTAGGAAGTCCTCTTTTTATGCTTTGAATGAAAATTTTTTATGCATAATTTTTATAAAAATTTTGCCATAGCTCCGCTGCTATGATGACTGATAAATCTCAATTTTTCTAAGGGATAAAGCTTATCATTAAGGAAATAATTAAAATGATTCTCTAATTGGATCCTCAATCCATAATGGATTGAATCATCAATATACATAAACTAAAAGCATAAGAAAAAGCCATTAATTTGGCCTCAAGCATAACTTAATCTTGGGTTAAGGAAAAGCTTTATGAAAAGCTTGATTTGGATTGAGAATGGGTCATGAGTATGACCATTTCTTGAGTGAGAGAGAGAATTTACATAAGAATCATTAGAATTTAAACATAAATGAAAATTAACTTCAATAGCATTTATTAAATTATGTAACTCTTCACTACTATTCAAACTTCAATAGCATTTAAAAAAAACCATACCAATTAAACTTCTCAAGCTTGAGAGGGGTTGAGAAGAGAGAAACATTGAGAAATTATAGAAAGATGAATATTCACTAATTACCTTACAACTTGCTTGATTCTTTGTTCATGGTAGAGGCCCCCAACCAATCAATTGGTTAAGTATGTTGATGGAGCCACTAATGGGGATTGAAGAAAGAGGGAAGCTCCAAAAACTAGTGAATTATTAAATGAATTCACAGTTCTTGGCTTAGGTGGAGTAGAGTAACGATGCATAAACACTATATATTTTTCAACAAGGGGGAGGCTTCTATTTATAGGAAAAATTGAGCTCCTAACCAAACAAACTGATTCTAGAATTTTCTAAATCAGTTTGGTCAATATTTGACCATTTTTAGGTCAGTTAAGCTAACTTTTTGGAACTAGACTTAAATGAGGAGAGAGGAGAGATGAAATATCTCAATTTTTATGAGTTTAAAACTCATTCAAGCATGTGAAATATGCACCTCCTTTAAAGAACTCCCCTTCCTTACATATGTCATATTTTTAATATTGCTCATAGTTTTTTACTAATAAACCTTGTACATTTTCAACTCTTCATCTTATGTGAAATATGCACCTCCTTTAAAGAACTCCTCTTCCTTACATATGTCATACTTTTAATATTGCTCATAATTTTTTACTAATAAACCTTGTACATTTTCAACTCTTCATCTTATGTGAAATATGCACCTCCTTTAAAGAACTCCTCTTCCTTACATATGTCATACTTTTAATATTGCTCATAATTTTTTACTAATAAACCTTGTACATTTTCAACTCTTCATCTTATGTGAGTATTTACTCACTTTTGGGTATCTTCTTTTTCAAATTGGATTTATCTCCTCCCTACACATGGATTGATGCTATTGGTCCATAGGAACCTTAATTGGACCATAATCCAAAAATTTCTGAAAATCTAGACCCTTAGACTAAGGTCCTTTATACACATTTCCAATTAATTCCAATTGCACATTGGAAAGTTCTTTTTGAATTTCTGTTTCAGGGAAACTTATTTTAATAAGATGAGATAATTTTCTATCCAAAAATATTAAAAATCTGAATATTCTCTCTCTAGAATATTTTCTCTCTCTAGGTTAAAACAGTTAGAAACAAGTCTTTTATATTTCTGAAGAGGGATTGATTATAGAAGAAGATACTAGACATCAAAAAGGGGGTTTGGGGAGGAATCTTACACTTAACTTGATCTACTGATCAAGTGTTAACAGTAACAATTTGACAGCACAACCCACTAATCTCATAGTGATTTGATGAATTCATTATCACCATTCCAGTTATGAATATCATCACTGGGACTCGTCCCATTCATCCTCATTGTGGTTTTGTTCAGATTTTTATATTTCAACTAATTTCAAAAATCATCATTTTTCAATCAGAATCCAATTCAATTCATCAATTCTCAAACAGAATTAAAAATCATATCAACCACATTCGAATTCATCATCTGGATAGCATTAACGCTTATAATTTCAAGTCTTAGATTTACTCGTATATACTGTCAGTAAAGAGCTGCAGTATACTCTCGGTATATACGGGTAGTCGTGGCTCCTGGAATTATAAGGTAAATACCATCATGTGTAGGTCTCAAGCAAGTCAGGGATTCTATATAATTGCGGTACTTCTATCTGAAGACCCAATTACCAAATTACGAATTTCAGTTTGAATATCAAATTGTATGAATTATATCACACAATTACAACCTTTTTGTGTTTCTACATAAATTTTTGACATATTTGTCTTCTCAGTTGATCTTTATTAACCAATTCGCTCTGATACCAACTGTGAGATCCCTGTTTCCACCTCGCAACGGATTCGGGGTACTAGCAGCGGAAGTAGCACTTCTTGCGCGAGGCAGGGTCCCACACTCGGGGCCTCATCCCCACGGATATCTGGACAAAAGACTAATCCGTCGGTTTTTCCAAAACCAGACCCGGAAAAACTTCCCTTATCCGGAAAGCACGGACGATTCCACCAGGATAATTTTTACTCTAACGTAGTCAAAACCCTTACTGATCAAACAGATCCGACTGCATCTATAAAGATACTTGGTCAGATCAAGGAAGAAACTTGCACTTGGATCATTGGGATCAACGCTTTTTTCCCCACCAAGGAGGCACAACCGTTGATTCCTATCCATAGAACAATTACTATCCGGGATTTACTTTATCTATCGTAATAACAGAAATTGAGTCTCGATTTACGGATCCATCAGTCCAGCCTAACCCCATCCGATCCCATGGGTTAGCCAACCGCCCAACCACTGTAGTGATGGGATCCAATTTGGAATTTGGTTAGGTTTTGTCCCGAGTACCAAGGAAAAGAGTTCCAAGGCCCCCTAGCCGGAATTTCATGCAAACATAAAACTAGCCACACCACTTACACACCCAATATGAAAATTGCCTTTTTCTTAGCATCAGCTAACTTTAAAACAATCCTTTAATGAAACCATAGTACCACTGATCACAATCTCCCAATTTATCCAGTTGATTCATAATTTCCCATCATTCCTTCATCAGAGTATCTATGGCATCATTGGCAACTAGAACGCTCACCACCTCTCCACACAGGGGCCGTTTCAATAGTTCCTAGCCCATAATACTCAACAATATAATCACTTATCAAGATGGACTCTCATTGAAGATCAGCAAGATCAACCAACAGATCCATATAAAAGAGCCATGGACTCATCCGTTGAGGACCAGCAAGGTCAGTCAACCAGATCCATGCCCGGTTTCACAAAACAACTCTTACTCCTTGTTCCAATATCTTCCTCGACGCACGCGTGGGTATCCTGGGCGACCCAGAGCCCGAGCACCGTATGGTCAGCACCCTCTAGGATCCTTCACAGGTGACCTAGCGCTTCACTCATAGGCCGCTTCCTTGGTCCCTCATCCACCGTACCGGAAGCTCACCATTTTAATCGAACCGAGGCTGGTCAAGACCTCGGCCGACCCTGCTACGCGAGACGTCCTCCATTGACTCTCCATCAGCAGTTGCAACTTTATCAGTTAGGTCTCCACGACCTTAATCACAAGACGGTCAAAATTCTTTCCCACCATTCTTGACATAAAACAGCCATTTACAAACAGCATTTACAAACAGTTTACAATTACAATTTCTATATTAACTCTCATTTTTCCACATTATCCCTCATACAATCCATATTACTTATTCCACATTTCATTTATATGTGTACTCATCCAATCATATCATTTTCCATCTCTTCACTTCAGATTCCTTCACATCACATATCATATATTCACATCCATATCCACATCCATACATTCACATCCACATCCACATTCACATCCATACATCCACATCTACATGCTTAACTCCATTTTCACATCCTCATTTATACATCCACATCCCATATCCACATTCATACATACACATCCATATCCACATCCATATCCGCATTCATACATACACATCCATATCCACATCCACATGCATACATTCATTATCACGTCCTCATTCATACATCCACATCCACATACATACATACATACATCCACATCCACATCCACATTCCCATTCACATCTATACATCCATATCTACATGCACATTTCATCCATACATCCACATCTATATCCTCATTCACATCCATACATCCACATTCATGCATCCACATCTACATGCTTATCTCCATTTTCACATCCTCATTTATACATCCACATCCCATATCCACATTCATACATACGCATCCATATCCACATCCACATGCATACATATATCCACATCCACATTCCCATTCACATATATACATCCATATCTACATGCACATTCACATCCATACATCCACATTCATGCATCCACATCTACATGCTTATCTCCATTTTCACATCCTCATTTATACATCCACATTCCATATCCACATTCATACATACGCATCCATATCCACATCCACATGCATACATATATCCACATCCACATTCCCATTCACATATATACATCCATATCTACATGCACATTCACATCCATACATCCACATCTATATGCTCATTCACATCCATACATCCACATTCATGCATCCACATCTACATGCATACATCCATACATCCACATCCATATTTACATCCACGCATCCACATCTACATGCTTAACTCCATTTTCACATCCTCATTTATACATCCACATCCCATATCCACATTCAAACATACACATCCATATCCACATCCACATGCATACATATATCCACATGCACATTTCCATTCACATATATACATCCATATCTACATGCACATTCACATCCATACATCCACATCTATATGCTCATTCACATCCATACATCCACATTCATGCATCCACATCTACATGCATACATCCATACATCCACATCCACATTTATATCCATGCATCCACATCTACATTCTTATTCACATCCATACATCCACATTCATGCATCCACATCTACATTCATACATCCACATCCACATCCACATCCACATTCACATCCATACATCCACATTCATACATCCACATCCACATCCACATTCACATCCATACATCCACATCTACAAGCTTATCTCCATTTTCACATCCTCATTTATACATCCACATCCCATATCCACATTCATACATACACATCCATATCCACATCCACATGCATCTTATCATATTTTATCACTTCCCATATCTTTTATGCATACCTCTATGCATGAAATTCAATTATGCTAAAAGTAACACTTTTATAATAAAATATTCAATTTTTATGCATACCTCTATGCATGAAATCCAATATGATAAAAGTAACACTTTTGATATAAAAAAATTATCCTTTATGCATACTTCTATGCATGAAAATTAAAAATGATAAAAGTAACACTTTTGATATAAAAAAAATTATCCTTTATGCATGATATTAAAATTCAATTTCTCCATGATTATAATGAAATTCTTTCAATTAATCTAGGATGATAATTCCTAGAATATGGTAGGAAGTCCTCTTTTTATGCTTTGAATGAAATTATTTTATGCATAATTTTTATAAAAATTTTGCCATAGCTCCGCTGCTATGACTGATATATCTCAATTTTTTCTAAGGGATAAAGCTTATCATTAAGGAAATAATTAAAATGATCTCTAATTGGATCATTAATCTATAATGGATTGAATCATCAATATGCATAAACTAAAAGCATTAAAAAAAGCCATTAATTTGGCCTCAAGCATAGCTTAATCTTGGATTAAGGAAAAGCTTTATGAAAAGCTTCATTTGGATTGAGAATGGGTCATGAGTATGACCATTTCTTGAGTGAGAGAGAGAAATTACATAAAAAACATTAGAATTTAAACATAAATAAAAATTAACTTCAATAGCATTTATTAAATTATATAACTCTTCACTACTATTCACCAATTAACTTTAATAGCATTTAAAAAAACCATACCAATTAAGCTTCTCAAGCTTGAGAGGGGTTGAGAAGAGAGAAACATTGAGAAATTATAGAAAAGATCAATATTCACTAATTACCTTACAAATTGCTTGATTCTTTGTTCACGGTAGAGGCCCCCAACCAATCAATTGGTTAAGTATGTTGATGGAGCCACTAATGGGGATTGAAGAAAGAGGGAAGCTCCAAAAACTAGTGAATTATTAAATGAATTCACAGTTCTTGGCTTAGGTGGAGTAGAGTAACGATGCATAAACACTATATATTTTTCAACAAGGGGGAGGCTTCTATTTATAGGAAAAATTGAGCTCCTAACCAAACAAACTGATTCTAGAATTTTCCAAATCAGTTTGGTCAATTTTTGACCATTTTTAGGTCAGTTAAGCTAACTTTTTGGAACTAGACTTGAATGAGGAGAGAGGAGAGATGAAATATCTCAATTTTTTATGAGTTTAAAACTCATTCAAGCATGTGAAATATGCACCTCCTTTAAAGAACTCCCCTTCCTTACATATGTGTCATAATGGAATCATTTTAATATTGCTCATAGTTTTTTTACTAATAAACCTTGTACATTTTCAACTCTTCATCTTATGTGAAATATGCACCTCCTTTAAAGAACTCCCCTTCCTTACATATGTGTCATAATGGAATCATTTTAATATTGCTCATAGTTTTTTACTAATAAACCTTGTACATTTTCAACTCTTCATCTTATGTGAGCATTTACTCATTTTTGGATACCCAAAATATCTCATATTTTTAATATTGCTCATAGTTTTTTACTAATAAACCTTGTACATTTTCAACTCTTCATCTTATGTGAGCATTTAAGGGACTCCCCTTCCTTACATATGTGTCATAATAAAATCATTATACCCAAAATATCTCATATTTTTAATATTGCACATAGTTTTTTACTAATAAACCTTGTACATTTTCAACTCTTCACCTCATGTGAGCATTTACTCATTTTTGGGTATTTTCTTTTTACAAGTTGGATTTATCTCCTCCCTACACATGGATTGATGCTATTGGTCCATAGGAACCTTAATTGGACCATAGTCAAAAGGTTTCTGAAAATCTAGACCCTTAGGCTAAGGTTCTTTATACCTATTTTCAATTAATTCCAATTGCACATTGGAAAATTCTTTTTGAATTTCTGTTTCAGGGGAACTCATCTGAATTAGAAGAGATATTTTTCTATCCAAAAATATTCAAAATCTGAATATTCTCTCTCTAGAATATTTTTCTCTCTCTAGGCTAAAACAGATAGAAACAAGGTCTTTATATTTTTGAAGAGGGATTGATTACAGGGAAAGATACTAGACATCAAAAAGGGGGTGGGGGAGGAATCTTACAGTGTGCAAAAGGTTCTTCACTGTACTTAAGGAGAGAGAGAGAGAGAGAGAGAGAGAGAGCAAGCAAAAGGTCAAGTCTAGCCAACTAGGGGACCTAAGAAACGCCACCATTTTTAACCTAAGCAACGCATTATTTTTTAGGCGTTCATTGCAATAGGCTACAACGCACTCCGTTTTGTTTCAGCTCTCGGTTGATGATCTCGCTACTCTCTCTCTCCTAGCCTTTGCAGCTAGGGCGGCAAGTTTCTAAACACTCCGTTTTGTGCCAGCTATACATGGGTGTTTGGTGGCCGAGCCAACTAGGCCAGCTAGCGCATAGCCACATAGCTGCAAACAGGAGATCGATCCTTCCCACGGTTCTCTGGGGCAACATTGAAGCCGCTTCCAAGCATTCTAGGGCTAAAATCAAAGGGTGATTTAGACAATCCTTTGTCTGGCTTTTGGCTCCTATCAGCCATTAGAGGAGAAGCATCACCAAGCTCTTGTTGAGAATTTAGCTACCAGTGCTTGAGGAAAAGAAGGGAGAGAAAAAAGATCTTGACAAACGTAAAAGAGTGGTTGAGGAAGAGAAGGGAGAGAAAAAAAGATCTTGACAAACGTAAAAGAGACTTGCTTCTTTCTAGGTTTTTTCTTTCCCTACTTTTCACACTCCCTCTTTCACATTTCTCTTAGCCTAGGTTTTTCCCACTTGACCACTTTCCCACTCAAGCATTCATTTCTAACCTTGTGACCACTAAAATCTTTTGCCATCACTAGCTCTTCATATTACCTTGTCCACTCTAGTTCTACACGTGTTGCGCTTGTTGAGGTGTGTTCACATGCCTTGATTATTTGTGTTTTACTAGACCTTGTTCATATGTGCAGCACGTTTTGGGCTTCTTCCACACATCCTTGGGAGATTCTTTAGAGGTTGTTCACACACGTTGATTATTTGATTTTAGAGCTATTCACAGGCGTGGTGTTTGATGAGAAGTGTTCACACACTGTGAGTGTTCTTGGTGGTCATTCACACGTTTGGGGATTCTTTCACGTGGAGTACATGTCGATTCAAGTTGAGTATTAGTTGGGCTTGTTCGCACATTGTGGGTCACATGTCCTATATGCCTTGTGTTTGAGAGGTGTATTCACACTTGTTGTGAATTGTCTTTTGGTGTATACACTTTGGGTAGTGTTCACATGCAACTATGGGTTGTTCCTATTACTTTTATCCTTCATTTAATTGCCATGGTGCAGATTCACATCATCCTCGACATTATTTTGACAGCATTTTTTATTATCATGGTAGGAGAGCTGCTCATGCACTATCATCATGGCTCTACGATTGCTATTATGATTTACCTTATCGTGTCATGTATTGTATATCTTTTGCCATATTTGCACATGTCTTTGGCATTTCGAGGCTTAGACCTCTACATATTCACTCATCTACTTCTCGCTATCATGAGGCAGCATATTCATATCAGTATTGGATGTTCAAGATACATCAAGATCATCCATAGAAGAATGGCCCTAGGGCCATCCTTGTAATCACAATATGGTTGAAAGAATGGCCCTAGTGCCATTCTAAAGCACATTGTGAGAATGGTCCTCCACTCCCTTATGTTAACTACTTGTTGGTGAATTTCAGAATCGCCCTAGGGCCATTCTACCATCCATGTACAATCTTATTGTATTTTTCGTCCATGGTGTTTTTGACCTAGGGCCATTCTCCACTCCCTTGTGTCAATTATTGGTGAATTTTGAATGGCCCTAGGGCTATTATACCATCCATGGACAATCTTGTTGTATTTTTCATCCATGGTGTGCTTGAAAGAATGGCCCTAGGGCTATCCTACCATCAATGGTATGTTTTAGAATGGCCCTGGGCCATTCTCCACGCCCTAGGGTCACTTTTTCAATATGCATTCACAATACAACAAGATTATCCATAGAAGAATGGACCTACTAAAGCACCCCATCCATGGTGAGATTGAAAGAATGACACTTAGGGCCATTCTACCACACCCATGATGTGCTTTAGAATGGCCATAGGGCCATTCTTTCAAGCACATTGTGCGTGGTAGAATGACCTTAGGTCCATTTTAAAAAAGCACATTGTACTTGAGAGAATGGTCCTAGGGCCATTCTCCACTCCCTTGTGTCAACTATTGGTAAATTTTAGAATGGTCCTTGGACAAATCTCTATTCCCTTGTGTCAACTACTATGGTCAATTTTAGAATGGTCTATTCAAAGTTTGCATTTGGATGTAAGTATGATTGTTTTTTATATGATTGACTTATTTTTTTAAAACTCATTTTAGATACATGTGGATGGCTCCAAAGAGGAAAATTTCTTTTCTATCAAATGTTGACATGGCCATTTGGCGAGACAAAGAAGTGGTACATTGACTTCTACAATCTACATGGTCAAAAAATACACGAGATTCATCTATTCCTTCAGCCTCTAGATGATAATGAGTCTTTTGAGGATAAAGGAAAAATAATGGTTTTTGTTGTGTCAGTTTTTGTTAACTTGCATCCGAAAACTGAATGTATTGATGTTGACGTATTGGGTGCATTATCTTATCAACTTGTTTCTCCAACAGATGTCACGGATCACATGGTAGCAGACCAAGAGGACGATATGTTCTCTAGAAGATGGAAGCTGGTGGATGTCAATAGTATATCTGATAGAGATCTGATATCACTACTAACAAGCTACAAGATATTACTATACAAGTCTTGGGAAAGAAAGTGCCAAAGCCCCGTAAAGCTGCATCAAGTTCAAAGAAGAAGGCAAGATCTTCTCCATAAATAAAGAGCAACATTTTTGATGTGGATGAAGTAATAAAGCCTGCTACATTGGGAACTGGAGGTTCTCAATAGGTACCCTCATATTTGAACATTATGAATTCCAAGAATTTGGCAAGGAAGGCTAAAAAGGTGTAGGAATTAGCTCTTGGGGGGGGTATGGACAAGTATGCAAAATACTTTCCACTTGGTTTGTACACAGAGTTTGAAATTCCAATAATGAAATGTATGCAGGTGCCCAAACATTATTTATGTCCCCTGCCCCCGTTGAAAAAGGACTAAGTCAAATTGTGTGGAGTGGTATGTTGAACGTGCGAATAACCCTAGGTCTTGTGCATAATTAATGCCAATGAAGAAGATTCCAAAAAAGGGAGGGAATGCATTGACCAAAAAAGAGGCGGTAAGTGAAAAGCTCTAGGATTTTGATTATTGGATCATAGATGGGAAACATTCCATCTATGCTACCAAGGTTATGTTAAGGACTTAATTGCCTGAAAAAAATACTTTATTCGAGGGATATTTATGCAATTTGGAAGGCCCAAATTGTTATTGTCGATGCACCTCCAAAAGTCCATGTTGACAGTATCTCAACAAGGATAGCAAATATAGAGGCCCAAACCTTGTTTTAACAGCAAGCCTACAATGATATACTGAAGCACTTGAGAGGCCCAATGGGATTTTTATCACAAACTATCAAGGTCAGTACTTGTACTTGTAAAGGGGCATGCAACTCGCTTAGATTGGGATGTAAGAAATTATTTCTTGTGTTTTTAGTTTATTTGAATTTTTTAGATAAGTTAGAATTATTGCTTACTTTTTGTTTGTTCATTTATATTTATAGAAATTCATTGCGAGTGTAGAAACTTTGATGGGTGCCTACTTTGCACATAATCAGTCACACATGGTTGCTTGTTCAGACGAGATCCTTATTACATGGTTAGAAATTATAGAAGGTGTTGAAAAAGGAATAATTGAAGGAAGAAAGCGCAACCCATTTCAATCTAGATGCTTGTGCCGTCTAAAAGATGAGGAGATGAAGATCATCCAGTCCGAAATAAAATTGGGAATGATCTTGATCAATGGTGAAGTATGACACCGAGGTTGCAATTACAACACAACAGCCCCCACGTTTGACACAAGCAGAGTACTATGCGCATTAGGGCTCCATATTTTTTATTTTTGTTTGCAACCATGGACAAGTCCATTGAAAAGCTATGGATTTTAAACTAGTGAGACATCCAAGACTATTGTGATGCTGGTTGTGGCCTGCTCTAAAGTCATCTACAACTAAATACAAAGAGGTGCTAGATGACCTTGTTCAGCTAGCTCTGTATAACAAGCAATTGAAAACAAGGTTACAATCCACACAGCTGCTAAAGGAAATGCAAACGCAACGAGTCGTATTATAAGGAATTTTATCTTTCGAGTCGTATCACATCACACATGAGCTTGTTTTCAGAGCATCATCGAACAAGCGCTGATTGCAGCATTTTCGAGTTTTACTTCAATTGCTACTCAAAGTTTGTCTCCAGCATGTAAGGGGACCAACTAAGGCTTATGCATCATGCGCAAACTGCAGCGTACACACTGTTTTGTGAGGTGTGCAAAAGGTTCTTCACTATACTTTGTGAGAGAGAGAGAGAGAGAGAGAGAGAGAGAGAGCAAGCAAAAGGTCAAGTTTAGCCAGCTAGGGGACCTAAGAAACACCACCATTTTTAACCTAAACAACGCATTGTTTTTTAGGCGTTCATTGCAACAGGCTACAATGCACTCCGTTTTGTTTCAGCTCTCGGTTGATGATCTCGCTACTCTCTCTCTCCTAGCCTTTGCAACTAGGGCGGCCAGTTTCTAAACACTCCGTTTTGTGCCAGCTATACACAGGTGTTTGGTGGCCGAGCCAACTAGGCCAGCTAGCGCATAGCCACATAGCTGCAAACAGGAGATCGACCCTTCCCACGGTTCTCTGGCAACATTGAAGCCGCCTCCAAGCATTCCAGGGCTAAAATCAAAGGGTGATTTAGACAATCCTTTGTCTGGCTTTTGGCTCCTATCAGCCATTAGAGGAGAAGCATCACCAAGCTCTTGTTGAGCGTTTAGCTAGCAGTGCTTGAGGAAAAGAAGGGAGAGAAAAAAGATATTGACAAACGTAAAAGAGTGGTTGAGGAAGAGAAGGAAGAGAAAAAAAGATCTTGACAAACGTAAAAGAGACTTGCTTCTTTCTAGGTTTTTTCTTTCCCTACTTTTCACACTCCCTCTTTCACATTTCTCTTAGCCTAGGTTTTGCCCACTTGACCACTTTCCCACTCAAGCATTCATTTTTAACCTTGTGACCACTAAAATCTTTTGACATCAAACACTAGCTCTTCATATTACCTTGTCCACTCTAGTTCTACACGTGTTGCGCTTGTTGAGGTGTGTTCACATCCCTTGATTATTTGTGTTTTACTAGCCCTTGTTCATATGTGCAGTACGTTTTGGGCTTCTTCCACACATCCTTGGAAGATTCTTTAGAGGTTGTTCGAACACACACGTTGATTATTTGATTTTAGAGCTATTCACAGGCGTGGTGTTTGTTGATGACAAGTGTTCACACACTGTGAGTGTCCTTGGTGGTCATTCACACGTTTGGGGATTCTTTCACGTGGAGTACATGTCGATTCAAGTTGAGTATTAGTTGGGCTTGTTCTCACATTGTGGGTCACATGTCCTATATGCCTTGTGTTTGAGAGGTGTATTCACACTTGTTGTGAATTGTCTTTTGGTGTATACACTTTGGGTAGTGTTCACATGCAACTATGGGTTGTTCCTATTACTTTTATCCTTCATTTAATTGCCATGGTGCAGAATCACATCATCCTTGACATTATTTTGACAGCATTTTTTATTATCATGGTAGGAGAGCTGCTCATGCACTATCATCATGGCTCTACGATTGCTATTATGATTTACCTTATCGTGTCATGTATTGTATATCTTTTGCCATATTTGCACATGTCTTTGGCATTTCAAGGCTTAGACCTCTACATATTCACTCATCTACTTCTCACTATCATGAGGCAGCATATTCATATCAGTATTGGATGTTCAAGATACATCAAGATCATTCATAGAAGAATGGCCCTAGGGCCATCCTTGTAATCACAATATGGTTGAAAGAATGGCCCTAGTGCCATTCTAAAGCACATTGTGAGAATGGTCCTCCACTCCCTTATGTTAACTACTTGTTGGTGAATTTCAGAATCGCCCTAGGGCCATTCTACCATCCATGTACAATCTTATTGTATTTTTCGTCCATGGTGTTTTTGACCTAGGGCCATTCTCCACTCCCTTGTGTCAATTATTGGTGAATTTTGAATGGCCCTAGGGCTATTATACCATCCATGGACAATCTTGTTGTATTTTTCATCCATGGTGTGCTTGAAAGAATGGCCCTAGGGCTATTCTACTATCAATGGTATGTTTTAGAATGGCCCTGGGCCATTCTCCATGCCCTAGGGTCACTTTTTCAATATGCATTCACAATACAACAAGATTATCCATAGAAGAATGGACCTAGGGCCATTCTAAAGCACACCATCCATGGTGAGATTGAAAGAAGAATGACCCTTAGGGCCATTCTACCACCCATGATGTGCTTTAGAATGGCCATAGGGCCATTCTTTCAAGCACATTGTGCGTGGTAGAATGACCTTAGGTCCATTTTAAAAAAGCACATTGTACTTGAGAGAATGGTCCTAGGGCCATTCTCCACTCCCTTGTGTCAACTATTGGTAAATTTTAGAATGGTCCTTAGACAAATCTCTACTCCCTTGTGTCAACTACTATGGTCAATTTTAGAATGGTCTATTCAAAGTCTGGATTTGGATGTAAGTATGATTGTTTTTTCTATGATTGACTTATTAAAGGGAGAGAATGCATTGACCAAAAAAGAGGCGGTAAGTGAAAAGCTCTAGGATTTTGATTATTGGATCATAGATGGGAAACATTCCATCTATGCTACCAAGGTTATGTTAAGGACTTAATTGCCTGAAAAAAATACTTTATTCGAGGGATATTTATGCAATTTGGAAGGCCCAAATTGTTATCGTCGATGCACCTCCAAAAGTCCATGTCGACAGTATCTCAACAAGGATAGCAAATATAGAGGCCCAAACCTTGTTTTAACAGCAAGCCTACAATGATATACTCAAGCACTTGAGAGGCCCAATGGGATTTTTATCACAAACTATCAAGGTCAGTACTTGGACTTGTAAAGGGACATGCAACTCGCTTAGATTGGGATGTAAGAAATTATTTCTTGTGTTTTTAGTTTATTTGAATTTTTTAGATAAGTTAGAATTATTGCTTACTTTTTGTTTGTTCATTTATATTTATAGAAATTCATTGTTGCGAGTGTAGAAACTTTGATGGGTGCCTACTTTGCACATAATCAGTCACACATGGTTGCTTGTTCAGACGAGATCTTTATTACATGGTTAGAAATTATAGAAGGTGTTGAAAAAGGAATAATTGAAGGAAGAAAGCCCAACCCATTTGAATCTAGATGCTTGTGCCGTCTAAAAGATGAGGAGGTGAAGATCATCCAGTCCGAAATAAAATTGGGAACGATCTTGATCAATGGTGAAGTATGACCGAGGTTGCAATTACAGCACAACAGCCCCCACGTTTGACACAAGCAGAGTACTATGCACATTAGGGCTCCATATTTTTTATTTTTGTTTGCAACCATGGACAAGTCCATTGAAAAGCTATGGATTTTAAACTAGTGAGACATCCAAGACTGTTGTGATGCTGGTTTTGGCCAGCTCTAAAGTCATCTACAACTAAATACAAAGAGGTGCTAGATGACCTTGTTCAGCTAGCTCAGCATAACAAGCAATTGAAAACAAGGTTATAATCCATGCAGCTGCTAAAGGAAATACAAACGCAACGAGTCGTATTATAAGGAATTTTATCTTTTCGAGTCGTATCACATCACACATGAGCTTGTTTTCAGAGCATCATCGAACAAGCGCTGATTGCAGCATTTCCGAGTTTTACTACAATTGATGCCCAAAGTTTGTCTCCAGCATGTAAGGGGACCAACTAAGGCTTATGCATCATGCGCAAACTGCAGCGTACACACTATTTTGTGAGGTGTGCAAAAGGTTCTTCACTGAGAGAGAGAGAGAGAGAGAGAGAGAGAGAGAGAGAGAGAGAGAGAGAGCAAGCAAAAGGTCAAGTTTAGCCAGCTAGGGGACCTAAGAAACACCACCATTTTTAACCTAAACAACGCATTGTTTTTTAGGCGTTCATTGCAACAGGCTACAACGCACTCCATTTTGTTTCTGCTCTCGGTTTTGATGATCTCGCTACTCTCTCTCTCCTAGCCTTTGCAACTAGGGCGGCCAGTTTCTAAACACTCCGTTTTGTGCCAGCTATACACGGGTGTTTGGTGGCCAAGCCAACTAGGCCAGCTAGCGCATAGCCACATAGCTGCAAACAGGAGATCGACCCTTCCCACGGTTCTCTGGCAACATTGAAGCCGCCTCCAAGCATTCCAGGGCTAAAATCAAAGGGTGATTTAGACAATCCTTTGTCTGGCTTTTGGCTCCTATCAGCCATTAGAGGAGAAGCATCACCAAGCTCTTGTTGAGAATTTAGCTACCAGTGCTTGAGGAAAAGAAGGGAGAGAAAAAAGATCTTGACAAACATAAAAGAGTGGTTGAGGAAGAGAAGGGAGAGAAAAAAAGATCTTGACAAACGTAAAAGAGACTTGCTTCTTTCTAGGTTTTTTCTTTCCCTACTTTTCACACTCCCTCTTTCACATTTCTCTTAGCCTAGGTTTTGCCCACTTGACCACTTTCCCACTCAAGCATTCATTTCTAACCTTGTGACCACTAAAATCTTTTGCCATCGAACACTAGCTCTTCATATTACCTTGTCCACTCTAGTTCTACACGTGTTGCGCTTGTTGAGGTGTGTTCACATGCCTTGATTATTTGTGTTTTACTAGACCTTGTTCATATGTGTAACACGTTTTGGGCTTCTTCCACACATCCTTGGGAGATTCTTTAGAGGTTGTTCACACACGTTGATTATTTGATTTTAGAGCTATTATCACAGGCGTGGTGTTTGATGAGAAGTGTTCACACACTGTGAGTGTTCTTGGAGGTCATTCACATGTTTGGGGATTCTTTCACGTGGAGTACATGTCGATTCAAGTTGAGTATTCGTTGGGCTTGTTTGCACATTGTGGGTCACATGTCCTATATGCCTTGTGTTTGAGAGGTGTATTCACACTTGTTGTGAATTGTCTTTTGGTGTATACACTTTGGGTAGTGTTCACATGCAACTATGGGTTGTTCCTATTACTTTTATCCTTCATTTAATTGCCATGGTGCAGAATCACATCATCCTCGACATTATTTTGATAGCATTATTTATTATCATGGTAGGAGAGCTGCTCATGCACTATCATCATGGCTCTACGATTGCTATTATGATTTACCTTATCATGTCATGTATTGTATATCTTTTGCCATATTTGCACATGTCTTTGGCATTTCGAGGCTTAGACCTCTACATATTCACTCATCTACTTCTCGCTATCATGAGGCAGCATATTCATATGAGTATTGGATGTTCAAGATACATCAAGATCATCCATAGAAGAATGGCCCTAGGGCCATCCTTGTAATCACAATATGGTTGAAAGAATGGCCCTAGTGCCATTCTAAAGCACATTGTGAGAATGGTCCTCCACTCCCTTATGTTAACTACTTGTTGGTGAATTTCAGAATCGCCCTAGGGCCATTCTACCATCCATGTACAATCTTATTGTATTTTTCGTCCATGGTGTTTTTGACCTAGGGCCATTCTCCACTCCCTTGTGTCAATTATTGGTGAATTTTGAATGGCCCTAGGGCTATTATACCATCCATGGACAATCTTGTTGTATTTTTCATCCATGGTGTGCTTGAAAGAATGGCCCTAGGGCTATCCTACCATCAATGGTATGTTTTAGAATGGCCCTGGGCCATTCTCCACGCCCTAGGGTCACTTTTTCAATATGCATTCACAATACAACAAGATTATCCATAGAAGAATGGACCTAGGGCCATTCTAAAGCACACCATCCATGGTGAGATTGAAAGAATGACACTTAGGGCCATTCTACCACCCATGATGTGCTTTAGAATGGCCATAGGGCCATTCTTTCAAGCACATTGTGCGTGGTAGAATGACCTTAGGTCCATTTTAAAAAAGCACATTGTACTTGAGAGAATGGTCCTAGGGCCATTCTCCACTCCCTTGTGTCAACTATTGGTAAATTTTAGAATGGTCCTTGGACAAATCTCTATTCCCTTGTGTCAACTACTATGGTCAATTTTAGAATGGTCTATTCAAAGTTTGCATTTGGATGTAAGTATGATTGTTTTTTATATGATTGACTTATTTTTTTAAAACTCATTTTAGATACATGTGGATGGCTCCAAAGAGGAAAATTTCTTTTCTATCAAATGTTGACATGGCCATTTGGCGAGACAAAGAAGTGGTACATTGACTTCTACAATCTACATGGTCAAAAAATACACGAGATTCATCTATTCCTTCAGCCTCTAGATGATAATGAGTCTTTTGAGGATAAAGGAAAAATAATGGTTTTTGTTGTGTCAGTTTTTGTTAACTTGCATCCGAAAATTAAATGTATTGATGTTGATGTATTGGGTGCAATATCTTATCAACTTGTTTCTCCAACAGATGTCACGGATCACATGGTAGCAGACCAAGAGGACGCTATGTTCTCTAGAAGATGGAAGCTGGATGTCAATAGTATATGTGATAGAGATCTGATATCACTACTAACAAGCTACAAGATATTACTATACAAGTCTTGGGAAAGAAAGTGCCAAAGCCCCGTAAAGCTGCATCAAGTTCAAAGAAGAATGCAAGATCTTCTCCATAAATAAAGAGCAACATTTTTGATGTGGATGAAGTAAAGCCTGCTACATTGGGAACTGGAGGTTCTCAATAGGTACCCTCATATTTGAACATTATGAATTCTAAGAATTTGGCAAGGAAGGCTAAAAAGGTGTAGGAATTAGCTCTTGGGGGGGGGGTATGGACAAGTATGCAAAATACTTTCCACTTGGTTTGTACACAGAGTTTGAAATTCCAATAACGAAATGTGTGCAAGTGCCCAAACATTATTTATGTCCCCTGCCGCTGAAAAAGGACTAAGTCAAATTGTGTGGAGTGGTATGTTGAACGTGCGAATAACCCTAGGTCTTGTGCATATTTAATGCCAATGAAGAAGATTCCAAAAAAGGGAGGGAATGCATTGACCAAAAAAGAGGCGGTAAGTGAAAAGCTCTAGGATTTTGATTATTGGATCATAGATGGGAAACATTCCATCTATGCTACCAAGGTTATGTTAAGGACTTAATTGCCTGAAAAAAATACTTTATTCGAGGGATATTTATGCAATTTGGAAGGCCCAAATTGTTATCGTCGATGCACCTCCAA
Source organism: Cibotium barometz (assembly GCF_041138505.1). Classification (NCBI taxonomy): domain Eukaryota; kingdom Viridiplantae; phylum Streptophyta; class Polypodiopsida; order Cyatheales; family Cibotiaceae; genus Cibotium; species Cibotium barometz. Next base: position 2,286,229 of record NC_141055.1, read on the forward strand.
AAGTCCATGTCGACAGTATCTCAACAAGGATAGCAAATATAGAGGCCCAAACCTTGTTTTAACAGCAAGCCTACAATGATATACTCAAGCACTTGAGAGGCCCAATGGGATTTTTATCACAAACTATCAAGGTCAGTACCATGCGCATTAGGGCTCCATATTTTTTATTTTTGTTTGCAACCATGGACAAGTCCATTGAAAAGCTATGGATTTTAAACTAGTGAGACATCCAAGACTATTGTGATGCTGGTTGTGGCCTGCTCTAAAGTCATCTACAACTAAATACAAAGAGGTGCTAGATGACCTTGTTCAGCTAGCTCTGTATAACAAGCAATTGAAAACAAGGTTACAATCCACGCAGCTGCTAAAGGAAATGCAAACGCAACGAGTCGTATTATAAGGAATTTTATCTTTCGAGTCGTATCACATCACACATGAGCTTGTTTTCAGAGCATCATCGAACAAGCGCTGATTGCAGCATTTTCGAGTTTTACTTCAATTGCTGCTCAAAGTTTGTCTCCAGCATGTAAGGGGACCAACTAAGGCTTATGCATCATAAGCAAATTGCAGCGTACACACTGTTTTGTAAGGTGTGCAAAAGGTTCTTCACTATACTTTGTGAGAGAGAGAGAGAGAGACAGAGAGAGCAAGCAAAAGGTCAAGTTTAGCCAGCTAGGGGACCTAAGAAACACCACCATTTTTAACCTAAACAACGCATTGTTTTTTAGGCGTTCATTGCAACAGGCTACAATGCACTCCGTTTTGTTTCATCTCTCGGTTGATGATCTCGCTACTCTCTCTCTCCTAGCCTTTGCAACTAGGGCGGCCAGTTTCTAAACACTCTGTGCCAGCTATACACGGGTGTTTGGTGGCCGAGCCAACTAGGCCAGCTAGCGCATAGCCACATAGCTGCAAACAGGAGATCGACCCTTCCCACGGTTCTTTGGCAACATTGAAGCCGCCTCCAAGCATTCCAGGGCTAAAATCAAAGGGTAATTTAGACAATCCTTTGTTTGGCTTTTGGCTCCTCTATCAGCCATTAGAGGAGAAGCATCACCAAGCTCTTGTTGAGCGTTTAGTTAGCAGTGCTTGAGGAAAAGAAGGGAGAGAAAAAAGATATTGACAAACGTAAAAGAGTGGTTGAGGAAGAGAAGGGAGAGAAAAAAAGATCTTGACAAACGTAAAAGAGACTTGCTTCTTTCTAGGTTTTTTCTTTCCTTACTTTTCACACTCCCTCTTTCACATTTCTCTTAGTCTAGGTTTTGCCCACTTGACCACTTTCCCACTCAAGCATTCATTTCTAACCTTGTGACCACTAAAATCTTTTGAAATCGAACACTAGCTCTTCATATTACCTTGTCCACTCTAGTTCTACACGTGTTGCGCTTGTTGAGGTGTGTTCACATCCCTTGATTATTTGTGTTTTACTAGCCCTTGTTCATATGTGCAGTACGTTTTGGGCTTCTTCCACACATCCTTGGAAGATTCTTTAGAGGTTGTTCGAACACACACGTTGATTATTTGATTTTAGAGCTATTCACAGGCGTGGTGTTTGATGACAAGTGTTCACACACTGTGAGTGTCCTTGGTGGTCATTCACACGTTTGGGGATTCTTTCACGTGGAGTACATGTCGATTCAAGTTGAGTATTAGTTGGGCTTGTTCGCACATTGTGGGTCACATGTCCTATATGCCTTGTGTTTGAGAGGTGTATTCACACTTGTTGTGAATTGTCTTTTGGTGTATACACTTTGGTGGGTAGTGTTCACATGCAACTATGGGTTGTTCCTATTACTTTTATCCTTCATTTAATTGCCATGGTGCAGAATCACATCATCCTCGACATTATTTTGACAGCATTTTTTATTATCATGGTAGGAGAGCTGCTCATGCACTATCATCATGGCTCTACGATTGCTATTATGATTTACCTTATCGTGTCATGTATTGTATATCTTTTGCCATATTTGCACATGTCTTTGGCATTTCGAGGCTTAGACCTCTACATATTCACTCATCTAGTTCTCGCTATCATGAGGCAGCATATTCATATCAGTATTGGATGTTCAAGATACATCAAGATCATCCATAGAAGAATGGCCCTAGGGCCATCCTTGTAATCACAATATGGTTGAAAGAATGGCCCTAGTGCCATTCTAAAGCACATTGTGAGAATGGTCCTCCACTCCCTTATGTTAACTACTTGTTGGTGAATTTCAGAATCACCCTAGGGCCATTCTACCATCCATGTACAATCTTATTGTATTTTTCGTCCATGGTGTTTTTGACCTAGGGCCATTCTCCACTCCCTTGTGTCAATTATTAGTGAATTTTGAATGGCCCTAGGGCTATTATACCATCCATGGACAATCTTGTTGTATTTTTCATCCATGGTGTGCTTGAAAGAATGGCCCTAGGGCTATTCTACTATCAATGGTATGTTTTAGAATGGCCCTGGGCCATTCTCCATGCCCTAGGGTCACTTTTTCAATATGCATTCACAATACAACAAGATTATCCATAGAAGAATGGACCTAGGGCCATTCTAAAGCACACCATCCATGGTGAGATTGAAAGAGTGACCCTTAGGGCCATTCTACCACATGATGATGTGCTTTAGAATGGCCATAGGGCCATTCTTTCAAGCACATTGTGCGTGGTAGAATGACCTTAGGTCCATTTTAAAAAAGCACATTGTAAGAGAATGGTCCTAGGGCCATTCTCCACTCCCTTGTGTCAACTATTGGTAAATTTTAGAATGGTCCTTAGACAAATCTCTACTCCCTTGTGTCAACTACTATGGTCAATTTTAGAATGGTCTATTCAAAGTTTGCATTTGCATGTAAGTATGATTGTTTTTTCTATGATTGACTTATTATTTTAAAACTCATTTTAGATACATGTGGATGGCTCCAAAGAGGAAAATTTCCTTTTTATCAAATGTTGACATTGCCATTTGGCGAGACAAAGAAGTGGTACATTGACTTCTACAATCTACATGGTCAAAAAATACACGAGATTCATCTATTCCTTCAGCCTCTAGATGATAATGAGTCTTTTGAGGATAAAGGAAAAATAATGGTTTTTGTGGTGTCAGGTTTTGTTAACTTGCATCCAAAAATTGAATGTATTGATGTTGACGTACTGGGTGCATTATCTTATCAACTTGTTTCTCCAACAGATGTCACGGATCACATGGTAGCAGACCAAGAGGACGCTATGTTCTCTAGAAGATGGAAGCTGGATGTCAATAGTATATCTGATAGAGATCTGATATCACTACTAAACAAGCTACAAGATATTACTATACAAGTCTTGGGAAAGAAAGTGCCAAAGCCCCGTAAAGCTGCATCAAGTTCAAGGAGAAGGCAAGATCTTCTCCATAAATAAAGAGCAACATTTTTGATGTGGATGAAGTAAAGCCTGCTACATTGGGGGAACTGGAGGTTCTCAATAGGTACCCTCATATTTGAACATTATGAATTCCAACAATTTGGCAAGGAAGGCTAAAAAGGTGTAGGAATTAGCTCTTGGGGGGGGGGGGGTATGGACAAGTATGCAAAATACTTTCCACTTGGTTTGTACACAAGGTTTGAAATTCCAATAATGAAATGTATGCAAGTGCCCAAACATTATTTATGTCCCTTGCCCGCCGCCGCGCTGAAAAAGGACAAAGTCAAATTGTGTGGAGTGGTATGTTGAACGTGCGAATAACCCTAGGTCTTGTGCATATTTAATGCCAATGAAGAAGATTCCAAAAAAGGGAGGGAATGCATTGACCAAAAAAGAGGCGGTAAGTGAAAAGCTCTAGGATTTTGATTATTGGATCATAGATGGGAAACATTCCATCTATGCTACCAAGGTTATGTTAAGGACTTAATTGCCTGAAAAAAATCCTTTATTCGAGGGATATTTATGCAATTTGGAAGGCCCAAATTGTTATCGTCGATGCACCTCCAAAAGTCCATGTCGACAGTATCTCAACAAGGATAGCAAATATAGAGGCCCAAACCTTGTTTTAACAGCAAGCCTACAATGATATACTCAAGCACTTGAGAGGCCCAATGGGATTTTTATCACAAACTATCAAGGTCAGTACTTGTACTTGTAAAGGGGCATGCAACTCGCTTAGATTGGGATGTAAGAAATTATTTCTTGTGTTTTTAGTTTATTTGAATTTTTTAGATAAGTTAGAATTATTGCTTACTTTTTGTTTGTTCATTTATATTTATAGAAATTCATCGTTGCGAGTGTAGAAACTTTGATGGGTGCCTACTTTGCACATAATCAGTCACACATGGTTGCTTGTTCAGACGAGATCTTTATTACATGGTTAGAAATTATAGAAGGTGTTGAAAAAGGAATAATTGAAGGAAGAAAGCCCAACCCTTTTCAATCTAGATGCTTGTGCCGTCTAAAAGATAAGGAGGTGAAGATCATCCAGTCCGAAATAAAATTGGGAACGATCTTGATCAATGGTGAAGTATGACCGAGGTTGCAATTACAGCACAACAGCCCCCACGTTTGACACAAGCAGAGTACTATGCGCATTAGGGCTCCATATTTTTTATTTTTGTTTGCAACCATGGACAAGTCCATTGAAAAGCTATGGATTTTAAACTAGTGAGACATCCAAGACTATTGTGATGCTGGTTGTGGCCTGCTCTAAAGTCATCTACAACTAAATACAAAGAGGTGCTAGATGACCTTGTTCAGCTAGCCCAGCATAACAAGCAATTGAAAACAAGGTTACAATCCACGTAGTTGCTAAAGGAAATGCAAACGCAATGAGTCGTATTATAAGGAATTTTATCTTTTCGAGTCGTATCACATCACACATGAGCTTGTTTTCAGTTCTGAGCTTTACTTCAATTGATGCCCAAAGTCATGCGCAAACTCCAGCGTACACACTGTTTTGTGAGGTGTGCAAAAGGTTCTTCACTGTACTTTGTGAGAGAGAGAGAGAGAGAGAGAGAGAGAGAGAGAGCAAGCAAAAGGTCAAGTTTAGCCAGCTAGGGGACCTAAGAAACACCACCATTTTTAAACTAAACAACACAATGTTTTTTTGGCGTTCATTGCAACAGGCTACAACGCACTCCGTTTTGTTTCAGCTCTCGGTTGATGATCTCGCTACTCTCTCTCTCCTAGCCTTTGCAACTAGGGCGGCCAGTTTCTAAACACTCCGTTTTGTGCCAGCTATACACGGGTGTTTGGTGGCCGAGCCAACTAGGCCAGCTAGCGCATAGCCACATAGCTGCAAACAGGAGATCGACCCTTCCCACGGTTCTCTGGCAACATTGAAGCCGCCTCCAAGCATTCCAGGGCTAAAATCAAAGGGATCATGATTTAGACAATCCTTTGTCTGGTTTTTGGCTCCTATCAGCCATTAGAGGAGAAGCATCACCAAGCTCTTGTTGAGAATTTAGCTACCAGTGCTTGAGGAAAAGAAGGGAGAGAAAAAAGATCTTGACAAACGTAAAAGAGTGGTTGAGGAAAAGAAGGGAGAGAAAAAAAGATCTTGACAAACGTAAAAGAGACTTGCTTCTTTCTAGGTTTTTTCTTTCCCTATTTTTCACACTCCCTCTTTCACATTTCTCTTAGCCTAGGTTTTGCCCACTTGACCACTTTCCCACTCAAACATTCATTTCTAACCTTGTGACCACTAAAATCTTTTGCCATCGAACACTAGCTCTTCATATTACCTTGTCCACTCTAGTTCTACACGTGTTGCGCTTGTTGAGGTGTGTTCACATGCCTTGATTATTTGTGTTTTACTAGACCTTGTTCATATGTGCAGCACGTTTTGGGCTTCTTCCACACATCCTTGGGAGATTCTTTAGAGGTTGTTCACACACGTTGATTATTTGATTTTAGAGCTATTATCACACAGGCGTGGTGTTTGATGAGAAGTGTTCACACACTGTGAGTGTTCTTGGTGGTCATTCACATGTTTGGGGATTCTTTCACGTGGAGTACATGTCGATTCAAGTTGAGTATTAGTTGGGCTTGTTCGCACATTGTGGGTCACATGTCCTATATGCCTTGTGTTTGAGAGGTGTATTCACACTTGTTGTGAATTGTCTTTTGGTGTATACACTTTGGGTAGTGTTCACATGCAACTATGGGTTGTTCCTATTACTTTTATCCTTCATTTAATTGCCATGGTGCAGAATCACATCATCCTCGACATTATTTTGACAGCATTTTTTATTATCATGGTAGGAGAGCTGCTCATGCACTATCATCATGGCTCTACGATTGCTATTATGATTTACCTTATCATGTCATGTATTGTATATCTTTTGCCATATTTGCACATGTCTTTGGCATTTCGAGGCTTAGACCTCTACATATTCACTCATCTACTTCTCGCTATCATGAGGCAGCATATTCATATGAGTATTGGATGTTCAAGATACATCAAGATCATCCATAGAAGAATGGCCCTAGGGCCATCCTTGTAATCACAATATGGTTGAAAGAATGGCCCTAGTGCCATTCTAAAGCACATTGTGAGAATGGTCCTCCACTCCCTTATGTTAACTACTTGTTGGTGAATTTCAGAATCGCCCTAGGGCCATTCTACCATCCATGTACAATCTTATTGTATTTTTCGTCCATGGTGTTTTTGACCTAGGGCCATTCTCCACTCCCTTGTGTCAATTATTGGTGAATTTTGAATGGCCCTAGGGCTATTATACCATCCATGGACAATCTTGTTGTATTTTTCATCCATGGTGTGCTTGAAAGAATGGCCCTAGGGCTATCCTACCATCAATGGTATGTTTTAGAATGGCCCTGGGCCATTCTCCACGCCCTAGGGTCACTTTTTCAATATGCATTCACAATACAACAAGATTATCCATAGAAGAATGGACCTAGGGCCATTCTAAAGCACACCATCCATGGTGAGATTGAAAGAATGACACTTAGGGCCATTCTACCACCCATGATGTGCTTTAGAATGGCCATAGGGCCATTCTTTCAAGCACATTGTGCGTGGTAGAATGACCTTAGGTCCATTTTAAAAAAGCACATTGTACTTGAGAGAATGGTCCTAGGGCCATTCTCCACTCCCTTGTGTCAACTATTGGTAAATTTTAGAATGGTCCTTGGACAAATCTCTATTCCCTTGTGTCAACTACTATGGTCAATTTTAGAATGGTCTATTCAAAGTTTGCATTTGGATGTAAGTATGATTGTTTTTTCTATGATTGACTTATTATTTTTAAACTTATTTTAGATACATGTGGATGGCTCCAAAGAGGAAAATTTCTTTTCTATCAAATGTTGACATGGCCATTTGGCGAGACAAAGAAGTGGTACATTGACTTCTACAATCTACATGGTCAAAAAATACACGAGATTCATCTATTCCTTCAGCCTCTAGATGATAATGAGTCTTTTGAGGATAAAGGAAAAATAATGGTTTTTGTTGTGTCAGTTTTTGTTAACTTGCATCCGAAAATTAAATGTATTGATGTTGACGTATTGGGTGCATTATCTTATCAACTTGTTTCTCCAACAGATGTCACGGATCACATGGTAGCAGACCAAGAGGATGCTATGTTCTCTAGAAGATGGAAGCTGGATGTCAATAGTATATCTGATAGAGATCTGATATCACTACTAACAAGCTACAAGATATTACTATACAAGTCTTGGGAAAGAAAGTGCCAAAGCCCCGTAAAGCTACATCAAGTTCAAAGAAGAATGCAAGATCTTCTCCATAAATAAAGAGCAACATTTTTGATGTGGATGAAGTAAAGCCTGCTACATTGGAAACTGGAGGTTCTCAATAGGTACCCTCATATTTGAACAGTATGAATTCCAAGAATTTGGCAAGGAAAACTAAAAAGGTGTAGGAATTAGCTCTTGGGGGGGGTATGGACAAGTATGCAAAATACTTTCCACTTGGTTTGTACACAGAGTTTGAAATTCCAATAATGAAATGTGTGCAAGTGCCCAAACATTATTTATGTCCCCTGCCCGCTGAAAAAGGACTAAGTCAAATTGTGTGGAGTGGTATGTTGAACGTGCGAATAACCCTAGGTCTTGTGCATATTTAATGCCAATGAAGAAGATTCCAAAAAAGGGAGGGAATGCATTGACCAAAAAAGAGGCGGTAAGTGAAAAGCTCTAGGATTTTGATTATTGGATCATAGATGGGAAACATTCCATCTATGCTACCAAGGTTATGTTAAGGACTTAATTGCCTGAAAAAAATACTTTATTCGAGGGATATTTATGCAATTCACACGTTTGGGGATTCTTTCACGTGGAGTACATGTCGATTCAAGTTGAGTATTAGTTGGGCTTGTTCGCACATTGTGGGTCACATGTCCTATATGCCTTGTGTTTGAGAGGTGTATTCACACTTGTTGTGAATTGTCTTTTGGTGTATACACTTTGGGTAGTGTTCACATGCAACTATGGGTTGTTCCTATTACTTTTATCCTTCATTTAATTGCCATGGTGCAGAATCACATCATCCTCGACATTATTTTGACAGCATTTTTTATTATCATGGTAGGAGAGCTGCTCATGCACTATCATCATGGCTCTACGATTGCTATTATGATTTACCTTATCATGTCATGTATTGTATATCTTTTGCCATATTTGCACATGTCTTTGGCATTTCGAGGCTTAGACCTCTACATATTCACTCATCTACTTCTCGCTATCATGAGGCAGCATATTCATATGAGTATTGGATGTTCAAGATACATCAAGATCATCCATAGAAGAATGGCCCTAGGGCCATCCTTGTAATCACAATATGGTTGAAAGAATGGCCCTAGTGCCATTCTAAAGCACATTGTGAGAATGGTCCTCCACTCCCTTATGTTAACTACTTGTTGGTGAATTTCAGAATCGCCCTAGGGCCATTCTACCATCCATGTACAATCTTATTGTATTTTTCGTCCATGGTGTTTTTGACCTAGGGCCATTCTCCACTCCCTTGTGTCAATTATTGGTGAATTTTGAATGGCCCTAGGGCTATTATACCATCCATGGACAATCTTGTTGTATTTTTCATCCATGGTGTGCTTGAAAGAATGGCCCTAGGGCTATCCTACCATCAATGGTATGTTTTAGAATGGCCCTGGGCCATTCTCCACGCCCTAGGGTCACTTTTTCAATATGCATTCACAATACAACAAGATTATCCATAGAAGAATGGACCTAGGGCCATTCTAAAGCACACCATCCATGGTGAGATTGAAAGAATGACACTTAGGGCCATTCTACCACCCATGATGTGCTTTAGAATGGCCATAGGGCCATTCTTTCAAGCACATTATGCGTGGTAGAATGACCTTAGGTCCATTTTAAAAAAGCACATTGTACTTGAGAGAATGGTCCTAGGGCCATTCTCCACTCCCTTGTGTCAACTATTGGTAAATTTTAGAATGGTCCTTGGACAAATCTCTATTCCCTTGTGTCAACTACTATGGTCAATTTTAGAATGGTCTATTCAAAGTTTGCATTTGGATGTAAGTATGATTGTTTTTTCTATGATTGACTTATTATTTTTAAACTCATTTTAGATACATGTGGATGGCTCCAAAGAGGAAAATTTCTTTTCTATCAAATGTTGACATGGCCATTTGGCGAGACAAAGAAGTGGTACATTGACTTCTACAATCTACATGGTCAAAAAATACACGAGATTCATCTATTCCTTCAGCCTCTAGATGATAATGAGTCTTTTGAGGATAAAGGAAAAATAATGGTTTTTGTTGTGTCAGTTTTTGTTAACTTGCATCCGAAAATTAAATGTATTGATGTTGACGTATTGGGTGCATTATCTTATCAACTTGTTTCTCTGTAAGATCCCTGTTCCCACCGAGCAACGGATTCGGGGTACTGGCAGCGGAAGTAGCGCTTCTCGCGTGGGACAGGGGTCCCACACTCGGGGCCTCGCCCACGGATATCCGGATAAGAGACTAATCCGTCGGTTGTTCCAAAACCGAACCCGGAAAAACTTCCTTTACCGGAAAGCACGGGCGATTCCACCAGGATAACTTTTACTCTAACGTAGTCAAGATCATTTCTGATCGAGATGGTCCGATTACATCTATAAGATACTTAGTCAGTTCAAGGAAGAAACTTGCACTTGGATCATTGGGATCAACGCTTTTTTCCCCATTCAAGAGGCACAGCCGTTGATTCCTATCCATAGAACAGTTACTGTCCGGGATTTATTATTTTTTTTTTCTATCGTAAAAACAAAAGTTTGAGTCTCGGTTTACGGATCCATCAGTCCAGCCTAACCCCATCCAATCCCATGGGTTAGCCAACCGCCCAACCACTGTAGTGATGGGATCCAATTAAAAAAATTTGGTTAGGTTTTGTCCCGGGTACCAAGGAAAAGAGTTCCAAGGCCCCCTAGCCGGATGTTCATGCAAAATAAAACTAGTCACACCACTCACACACCCAATATGAAATTGCCTTTTTTTCAACCAGATTCAACCAGTTTAAAACAATCCTTTAATAAAACCATAGTATCATTGATCACCATCTTCCAATTTATCCCATTGATTCTTAATTTTCCATCATTCCTTCATCAGAGTATATATGGCATCATTGGCAACTAGAACGCTCAGGGGCCGTTTCGATAGTTCCTAGCCTTTAATAATTTTCCATCATTCCTTCATCAGAGTATATATGGCATCATTGGCAACTAGAACGCTCAGGGGCCGTTTCGATAGTTCCTAGCCTTTAATACTTGGCAATATAATCACTTATCAAGATGGACTCTCGTTGAAGATCAGCAAGATCAACCAACAGATCCATATAAGGGGCCATGGACTCATCCATTGAAGACCAGCAAGGTCAATCAACCAGATCCATGCCCGATTCAGAAAACAACTCCAACTCTGTTCCAATATCTTCCTCGACGCACGCGTGGGTATCCTAGGCGACCCAGAGCCCGAGCACCGTATGGTCAGCACCCTCTAGGATCCTTCGCAGGTAACCTAGCGCTTCACGCATAGGCCGCTTCCTTGGCCCCTCATCCACCGTACCGGAAGCTCACCATTTTAATCGCACCGAGGCTGGTCAAGACCTCGGCCGACCTTGCTACGCGAGACGTCCTTCATTGACTCCCCGTCAGCAGTTACAACTTTACCATCACGACTTTAATCACAAGACGGTCAAAATGCTCCCCCCAGCATTCTTGACATAAAACAATCATTTACAAACAGCATTTACAAACAGCATTTACAAACAGTTTACAATACAATTTCTATTTTAACTTTCATTTTTCCACATTATCCCTCATCAATCTATATTACTTATTCCATATTCCATTTATATGTATACTCATCCCATCACATCATTTCTATCTCATCACTTCAGATTCCCTCACATCACATATCGCATATTCACATCCATACATCTACATCTATATGCGTACATTCACATCTACATACATACATCTACATCTCTATGCATACATCTACATCCACATTCACATTCACCTCCATACATCTACATCTATATGCATACATCTACCTCCACATTCACATCCACATCTATACATCTACATCTACATGCATACATCCACCTCTACATCCACATCTACATCTATACACCTACATCTACATGCATACATCCACATCTCCATTCGTATCTACATCTACATCTATACATCTACATCTACATGCATCCATCCACCTCCACTTCCACATCTATATCTATACATCTACATCTACATGTATACATCCACATCTCCATTCACATCTACATCTATACATCTACATCTACATGCATCCATCCACCTCCACATCCACATCTACATCTATACATCTACATCTACATGCATACATCCATATCTCCATTCCCATCTACATCTATACATCTACATCTACATGCATCCATCTACCTCCACATCCACATCTACATCTATACATCTACATCTACATGTATACATCCACCTCCACATCCACATCCGTATCTATACATCTATATCTACATGTATACATCCACATCCACATCTATACATCTACATCTACATGCATACATCCACATCTCCATTCACATCTACATCTATACATCTACATCTACATGCATCCATCCACCTCCATATCCACATCTACATCTATACATCTACATCTACATGCAAACATCCACATCTCCATGCATGATAAAATTCTTTTAATTAATCTAGGATGATAGTTCCTAGAATATGGTAGAAAGTCCTCTTTTTATGCTTTGAATGAATTTATTTTATGCGTAATTTCTATAAAAATTTTGCCATAGCTCCGCTACTATGACTGATAAATCTCAATTTTTTTCTAAGGGATAAAGCTCATTATTAAAGAAATAATTAGAATGGTCTCTAATTGGATCATCAATCCATAATGGTCTCTAATTGGATCATTAAGAAAACAATTAGAATGGTCTCTAATTGGATCATCAATCCATAATGGTCTCTAATTGGATCATTAAGAAAACAATTAGAATGGTCTCTAATTGGGTCATCAATCCATAATGGTCTCTAATTGGATCATTAAGAAAACAATTAGAATGGTCTCTAATTGGGTCATCAATCCATAATGGATTGAATCATCAATGTGCATAAACTAAAAGCATAGCAAAAAGCCATTAATTTGGCCTCAAGAATAGCTTAATCTTGGATTAAGGAAAAGCTTTATGAAAAGCTTCATTTGGATTGAGAATGGGTCATGAGTATGACCATTTCTTGAGTGAGAGAGAGAAATTATAAAAACCATTAGAATTTAAATATAAGTGGAAATTAACTTCTATAGCATTTATTAAATTATGTACCTCTTCACTACTATTCACCAATTAACTTCATTAGCATTTAAAAAAAAACCATACCAATTAAACTTCTCAAGCTTGAGAGGGGTTGAGAAGAGAGAATCATTGAGAAATCATAGAAAAGATCGAAATTCAATATACTTACCTTATGATTTGCTTGATTCTTTATTCACGGTAGAGGCCCCCAACCAATCAATTGGTTTAGTATGTTGATGGAGCCACCAATGGAGATTGAAGAAAGAGAGAGGTATCAAAAACTAGTGAATTATTAAAGAATTCACAGTTCTTGGCTTAGGTAGAGTAGAGTAACAAGGCATAAGACACTATATATTTTAGCTTAGGTGGAGTAGAGTAACAAAGCATAAGACTCTATCTAATTTGGCTTAGGTGGAGTAGAGTAACAAAGCATAAGAGACTATATATTTTGGCTTAGGTGGAGTAGAGTAACAAAGCATAAGAGACTATATATTTTGGCTTAGGTGGAGTAGAGTAACAAAGCATAAGAGACTATGTTTTTTTCAACAAGGGGAGGCTTCTATTTATAGGAAAATTTGAGCTCCTAACCAAACAAACTGATTCTAGAATTTTCTAAGTCAGTTTGGTCACTTTTTGACCATTTTTAGGTCAGTTAAGCTAACTTTCTGGAACTAGACTTGAATGAGGAGAGAGGAGAGATGAAATATCTCAATTTTTATGAGTTTAAAACTCATTCAAGCATGTGAAATATGCACCTCCTTTAAAGAATTCCCCTTCCTTACATATGTGTCAAAATTGTATTGCTCATAGTTTTTTACTAATAAACCTTGTACATTTTCAACTCTTCATCTTATGTGAAATATGCACCTCCTTTAAAGAACTCCTCTTCCTTACATATGTGTCATAGTTTTTTTACTAATAAGCCTTGTACATTTTCAACTCTTCATCTTATGTGAAATATGCACCTCCTTTAAAGAACTCCCCTTCCTTACATATGTGTTTATTTACTAATAAACCTTGTACATTTTCAACTCTTCATCTTATGTGAAATATGCACCTCCTTTAAAGAACTCCTCTTCCTTACATATGAGTTTATTTACTAATAAACCTTGTACATTTTCAACTCTTCATCTTATGTGAGCATTTACTCATTTTTGGGTATCTTCTTTTACAATTTGGATTTATCTCCTCCCTACACATGGATTGATGCTATTGGCCCATAGAAACCTTAATTGGACCATAGTTTAAAGATTTCTGAAAATCTAGGCCCTTAGACTAAGGTTCTTTATACCTATTTCCAATTAATTCCAATTGCACATTGGAAATTTCTTTTTGAATTTCTGTTTCAGGGGAACTTATTTTAATAAGATGAGTTATTTTTCTATCCAAAAATATTCATAATCTGAATATTCTCTCTCTAGAATATTTTCTCTCTCTAGGTTAAAACAGTTAGAAACAAGGTCTTTATATTTCTGAAGAGGGATTGATTACGGGGGAAGATACTAGACATCAAAAAGGGGGTTGGGGGAGGAATCTTACATTCTACCCCACTTAAAAAACGCGAGATGTCCTCATCTCGCAACTTGGGATAATTTCGCAAGATGCACGAATATGAGACTTAGAGAAAATTTTTAATCAAGATTAACCACCAAGAAAAGTCTTAAAGAGAGCAAGATTCAAAATAAGAACAAGATTTAAACTTTACTCATTCACGGGACTTATACAGTAAAGATAGAAGAACTCTTTACACTTCCATAAGCCCATCCATCATATGGTCACAAAAGCAGTCCTCACAAGCTGCACAAGTATAGGGTAACTCATCTATGGGAATGATTCTGCTGGTTATTGCCGCACCTATCTTAGTGGTATGAGGTGATCTAACAAAAGGACCTCTGAGAGGCAAGCCAAAAACGGGGTAAAGGCATATCTTCTCATGAGGAAGAAAACATGCCAGTAAAAAGACCCGCTCAGAAAACCCAAGATGCCTTGATCTCATGACACAGTAGTATCGGGGACCCAAACCCAAAGCTTCAATAACCATGGCCAAGCGGACATTGTTACGAAAGTGTTGCTGACCCCAGGGTGTTACCCTAGTTATGTTTTGATAGGTCCGCCATTTGGTCTGCGCTACAGAAGTTCCTAGGTGAGGAAAAAGTGAGCGCTCATACTGTTCTATAAAGTCTTTCTTCACAGACTCTCTTGCGTCTTGAAGGTGAGAAATCATCAGGGATAAAACTAATTCCTGTTGCCAAGCCATGAAGGAGATTAAGAAAGAAAGGAGATTGATGGGAGTAAGATTACTGTGAGCGACAAGTAAAAGTTACGACTTATATAAAGGAAGGAGCTAGCGTAACCTAGAAGCCAACGGTAACTTGCCACTGAAGTTTTACCGTCTTTCCATGATTTGTGTTTGACACATTTCTCTATAGAAGGCATTACGAATTTTGTGATGAGGAGATAAAAGAAACTTGTAGGCTAAGTCACCTACTTTCATTGAATTCAGATATAAGGATCACAATATCTGGGGATAACTTCTTATACTCCCCAAGAGATAAAGAACTTCTTTTGGGCCATACTCGAATGAAAACCAAAACCTTGGTATCCAAAACACCGATTCTTACTTCTAAACTCATTGTTCTAAATCCTTAAATTAGGCGTGACTCCTGAGAAGTATTTTAGGAAAAGGGTATTCCTTTTTTTAAACAGAAACTTTCTTTTATTTTAGAGAGGGAATAATTATAAGATCCGAAAGGGAGATTCTTACTCCTATATACCTCGAAGGCTGGGGAGGAATCTTACATCCTACCCCACTTAAAAAGTGCGAGATGTCCTCATCTCGCAAGGTAGAGGACAGCTCTTATTCTTAAGATCCAATTTTATTCTGGGGTTCCTTATATTCTGGTCAACCCAACAGAACACTGGGATAATTATCCCTTATATAGAACTCATCATTAAATAACAATTCATTCAGATCATATCATTCATATCTTTAACATGATAAGGTCCATTAGACCGAAAAGTTTCCTTCGGAACATTCCTCCACGGAAATTTCAGTTAAGAAAGTTCTCAATTTGACATCCCTTAACTTGATCTACCGGTCAAGTATTAACAGTAGCAATCTGACAGCACAACCCACTAATCTCATAGTGATTTGCTGAATTCGTCATCATCATTCTAGTTATGAATATCATCACAAGGACTCGTCCCATTCCCCCTCATTGTGGTTTCATTATATTTCAACTAATTTTTAAAAATCAACATTTTTCAATCAGCATTTTCAATCAGAATCCAAATCAATTCATTCATTCTCAAACAGAATTAAAAATCATATCAATCACATTCGAAATCATCATCTAGATAGCATTAACGCTTATAATTTCAAGTCTTAGATTTACTCGTATATACTGTCAGTAAAGAGCTGCAGTATACTCTCGGTATATACGCGTAGTCACGGCCCTTGGAATTATAAGGTAAATAATATCATGTCTACGCCTCAAGCAAGTCAGGGATTCTATATAATCGCGGTACTTCTATCTGGAGAACCAATTACCAAATTATGAATTTCAGTTTGAATATCAAATTGTATGAATTATATCACACAATTATAACCTTTTTGTGTTTCTTGATAAATTTTTGACATATTTGTCTTCTCAGTTGATCTTTATTAACCAAACGCTCTGATACCAACTGTAAGATCCCTGTTCCCACCGAGCAACGGATTCGGGGTACTGGCAGCGGAAGTAGCGCTTCTCGCGTGGGACAGGGGTCCCACACTCGGGGCCTCGCCCACGGATATCCGGATAAGAGACTAATCCGTCGGTTGTTCCAAAACCGAACCCGGAAAAACTTCCTTTACCGGAAAGCACGGGCGATTCCACCAGGATAACTTTTACTCTAACGTAGTCAAGATCATTTCTGATCGAGATGGTCCGATTACATCTATAAGATACTTAGTCAGTTCAAGGAAGAAACTTGCACTTGGATCATTGGGATCAACGCTTTTTTCCCCATTCAAGAGGCACAGCCGTTGATTCCTATCCATAGAACAGTTACTGTCCGGGATTTATTATTTTTTTTTTCTATCGTAAAAACAAAAGTTTGAGTCTCGGTTTACGGATCCATCAGTCCAGCCTAACCCCATCCAATCCCATGGGTTAGCCAACCGCCCAACCACTGTAGTGATGGGATCCAATTAAAAAAATTTGGTTAGGTTTTGTCCCGGGTACCAAGGAAAAGAGTTCCAAGGCCCCCTAGCCGGATGTTCATGCAAAATAAAACTAGTCACACCACTCACACACCCAATATGAAATTGCCTTTTTTTCAACCAGATTCAACCAGTTTAAAACAATCCTTTAATAAAACCATAGTATCATTGATCACCATCTTCCAATTTATCCCATTGATTCTTAATTTTCCATCATTCCTTCATCAGAGTATATATGGCATCATTGGCAACTAGAACGCTCAGGGGCCGTTTCGATAGTTCCTAGCCTTTAATAATTTTCCATCATTCCTTCATCAGAGTATATATGGCATCATTGGCAACTAGAACGCTCAGGGGCCGTTTCGATAGTTCCTAGCCTTTAATACTTGGCAATATAATCACTTATCAAGATGGACTCTCGTTGAAGATCAGCAAGATCAACCAACAGATCCATATAAGGGGCCATGGACTCATCCATTGAAGACCAGCAAGGTCAATCAACCAGATCCATGCCCGATTCAGAAAACAACTCCAACTCTGTTCCAATATCTTCCTCGACGCACGCGTGGGTATCCTAGGCGACCCAGAGCCCGAGCACCGTATGGTCAGCACCCTCTAGGATCCTTCGCAGGTAACCTAGCGCTTCACGCATAGGCCGCTTCCTTGGCCCCTCATCCACCGTACCGGAAGCTCACCATTTTAATCGCACCGAGGCTGGTCAAGACCTCGGCCGACCTTGCTACGCGAGACGTCCTTCATTGACTCCCCGTCAGCAGTTGCAACTTTACCATCACGACTTTAATCACAAGACGGTCAAAATGCTCCCCCCAGCATTCTTGACATAAAACAATCATTTACAAACAGCATTTACAAACAGCATTTACAAACAGTTTACAATACAATTTCTATTTTAACTTTCATTTTTCCACATTATCCCTCATCAATCTATATTACTTATTCCATATTCCATTTATATGTATACTCATCCCATCACATCATTTCTATCTCATCACTTCAGATTCCCTCACATCACATATCGCATATTCACATCCATACATCTACATCTATATGCGTACATTCACATCTACATACATACATCTACATCTCTATGCATACATCTACATCCACATTCACATTCACCTCCATACATCTACATCTATATGCATACATCTACCTCCACATTCACATCCACATCTATACATCTACATCTACATGCATACATCCACCTCTACATCCACATCTACATCTATACACCTACATCTACATGCATACATCCACATCTCCATTCGTATCTACATCTACATCTATACATCTACATCTACATGCATCCATCCACCTCCACTTCCACATTTATATCTATACATCTACATCTACATGTATACATCCACATCTCCATTCACATCTACATCTATACATCTACATCTACATCTACATGCATCCATCCACCTCCACATCCACATCTACATCTATACATCTACATCTACATGCATACATCCATATCTCCATTCCCATCTACATCTATACATCTACATCTACATGCATCCATCTACCTCCACATCCACATCTACATCTATACATCTACATCTACATGTATACATCCACCTCCACATCCACATCCGTATCTATACATCTATATCTACATGTATACATCCACATCCACATCTATACATCTACATCTACATGCATACATCCACATCTCCATTCACATCTACATCTATACATCTACATCTACATGCATCCATCCACCTCCATATCCACATCTACATCTATACATCTACATCTACATGCAAACATCCACATCTCCATGCATGATAAAATTCTTTTAATTAATCTAGGATGATAGTTCCTAGAATATGGTAGAAAGTCCTCTTTTTATGCTTTGAATGAATTTATTTTATGCGTAATTTCTATAAAAATTTTGCCATAGCTCCGCTACTATGACTGATAAATCTCAATTTTTTTCTAAGGGATAAAGCTCATTATTAAAGAAATAATTAGAATGGTCTCTAATTGGATCATCAATCCATAATGGTCTCTAATTGGATCATTAAGAAAACAATTAGAATGGTCTCTAATTGGATCATCAATCCATAATGGTCTCTAATTGGATCATTAAGAAAACAATTAGAATGGTCTCTAATTGGGTCATCAATCCATAATGGTCTCTAATTGGATCATTAAGAAAACAATTAGAATGGTCTCTAATTGGGTCATCAATCCATAATGGATTGAATCATCAATGTGCATAAACTAAAAGCATAGCAAAAAGCCATTAATTTGGCCTCAAGAATAGCTTAATCTTGGATTAAGGAAAAGCTTTATGAAAAGCTTCATTTGGATTGAGAATGGGTCATGAGTATGACCATTTCTTGAGTGAGAGAGAGAAATTATAAAAACCATTAGAATTTAAATATAAGTGGAAATTAACTTCTATAGCATTTATTAAATTATGTACCTCTTCACTACTATTCACCAATTAACTTCATTAGCATTTAAAAAAAAACCATACCAATTAAACTTCTCAAGCTTGAGAGGGGTTGAGAAGAGAGAATCATTGAGAAATCATAGAAAAGATCGAAATTCAATATACTTACCTTATGATTTGCTTGATTCTTTATTCACGGTAGAGGCCCCCAACCAATCAATTGGTTTAGTATGTTGATGGAGCCACCAATGGAGATTGAAGAAAGAGAGAGGTATCAAAAACTAGTGAATTATTAAAGAATTCACAGTTCTTGGCTTAGGTAGAGTAGAGTAACAAGGCATAAGACACTATATATTTTAGCTTAGGTGGAGTAGAGTAACAAAGCATAAGACTCTATCTAATTTGGCTTAGGTGGAGTAGAGTAACAAAGCATAAGAGACTATATATTTTGGCTTAGGTGGAGTAGAGTAACAAAGCATAAGAGACTATGTTTTTTTCAACAAGGGGAGGCTTCTATTTATAGGAAAATTTGAGCTCCTAACCAAACAAACTGATTCTAGAATTTTCTAAGTCAGTTTGGTCACTTTTTGACCATTTTTAGGTCAGTTAAGCTAACTTTCTGGAACTAGACTTGAATGAGGAGAGAGGAGAGATGAAATATCTCAATTTTTATGAGTTTAAAACTCATTCAAGCATGTGAAATATGCACCTCCTTTAAAGAATTCCCCTTCCTTACATATGTGTCAAAATTGTATTGCTCATAGTTTTTTACTAATAAACCTTGTACATTTTCAACTCTTCATCTTATGTGAAATATGCACCTCCTTTAAAGAACTCCTCTTCCTTACATATGTGTCATAGTTTTTTTACTAATAAGCCTTGTACATTTTCAACTCTTCATCTTATGTGAAATATGCACCTCCTTTAAAGAACTCCCCTTCCTTACATATGTGTTTATTTACTAATAAACCTTGTACATTTTCAACTCTTCATCTTATGTGAAATATGCACCTCCTTTAAAGAACTCCTCTTCCTTACATATGAGTTTATTTACTAATAAACCTTGTACATTTTCAACTCTTCATCTTATGTGAGCATTTACTCATTTTTGGGTATCTTCTTTTACAATTTGGATTTATCTCCTCCCTACACATGGATTGATGCTATTGGCCCATAGAAACCTTAATTGGACCATAGTTTAAAGATTTCTGAAAATCTAGGCCCTTAGACTAAGGTTCTTTATACCTATTTCCAATTAATTCCAATTGCACATTGGAAATTTCTTTTTGAATTTCTGTTTCAGGGGAACTTATTTTAATAAGATGAGTTATTTTTCTATCCAAAAATATTCATAATCTGAATATTCTCTCTCTAGAATATTTTCTCTCTCTAGGTTAAAACAGTTAGAAACAAGGTCTTTATATTTCTGAAGAGGGATTGATTACGGGGGAAGATACTAGACATCAAAAAGGGGGTTGGGGGAGGAATCTTACATTCTCCAACAGATGTCACGGATCACATGGTAGCAGACCAAGAGGATGCTATGTTCTCTAGAAGATGGAAGCTGGATGTCAATAGTATATCTGATAGAGATCTGATATCACTACTAACAAGCTACAAGATATTACTATACAAGTCTTGGGAAAGAAAGTGCCAAAGCCCCGTAAAGCTACATCAAGTTCAAAGAAGAATGCAAGATCTTCTCCATAAATAAAGAGCAACATTTTTGATGTGGATGAAGTAAAGCCTGCTACATTGGGAACTGGAGGTTCTCAATAGGTACCCTCATATTTGAACAGTATGAATTCCAAGAATTTGGCAAGGAAAACTAAAAAGGTGTAGGAATTAGCTCTTGGGGGGGTATGGACAAGTATGCAAAATACTTTCCACTTGGTTTGTACACAGAGTTTGAAATTCCAATAATGAAATGTGTGCAAGTGCCCAAACATTATTTATGTCCCCTGCCCGCTAAAAAAGGACTAAGTCAAATTGTGTGGAGTGGTATGTTGAACGTGCGAATAACCCTAGGTCTTGTGCATATTTAATGCCAATGAAGAAGATTCCAAAAAAGGGAGGGAATGCATTGACCAAAAAAGAGGCGGTAAGTGAAAAGCTCTAGGATTTTGATTATTGGATCATAGATGGGAAACATTCCATCTATGCTACCAAGGTTATGTTAAGGACTTAATTGCCTGAAAAAAATACTTTATTCGAGGGATATTTATGCAATTCACACGTTTGGGGATTCTTTCACGTGGAGTACATGTCGATTCAAGTTGAGTATTAGTTGGGCTTGTTCGCACATTGTGGGTCACATGTCCTATATGCCTTGTGTTTGAGAGGTGTATTCACACTTGTTGTGAATTGTCTTTTGGTGTATACACTTTGGGTAGTGTTCACATGCAACTATGGGTTGTTCCTATTACTTTTATCCTTCATTTAATTGCCATGGTGCAGAATCACATCATCCTTGACATTATTTTGATAGCATTTTTTATTATCATGGTAGGAGAGCTGCTCATGCACTATCGTCATGGCTCTACGATTGCTATTATGATTTACCTTATCGTGTCATGTATTGTATATCTTTTGCCATATTTGCACATGTCTTTGGCATTTCGAGGCTTAGACCTCTACATATTCACTCATCTACTTCTCGCTATCATGAGGCAGCATATTCATATGAGTATTGGATGTTCAAGATACATCAAGATCGTTCATATAAGAATGGCCCTAGGGCCATCCTTGTAATCACAATATGGTTGAAAGAATGGCCCTAGTGCCATTCTAAAGCACATTGTGAGAATGGTCCTCCACTCCCTTATGTTAACTACTTGTTGGTGAATTTCAGAATCGCCCTAGGGCCATTCTACCATCTATGTACAATCTTATTGTAGTTTTCGTCCATGGTGTTTTTGACCTAGGGCCATTCTCCACTCCCTTGTGTCAATTATTGGTGAATTTTGAATGGCCCTAGGGCTATTTACCATCCATGGACAATCTTGTTGTATTTTTCATCCATGGTGTGCTTGAAAGAATGGCCCTAGGGCTATTCTACCATCAATGGTATGTTTTAGAATGACCCTGGGCCATTCTCCATGCCCTAGGGTCACTTTTTCAATATGCATTCACAATACAACAAGATTAGAAGAATGGACCTAGGGCCATTCTAAAGCACACCATCCATGGTGAGATTGAAAGAATGACCCTTAGGGCCATTCTACCACCCATGATGTGCTTTAGAATGGCCATAGGGCCATTCTTTCAAGCACATTGTGCGTGGTAGAATGACCTTAGGTCCATTTTAAAAAAGCACATTGTACTTGAGAGAATGGTCCTAGGGCCATTCTCCACTCCCTTGTGTCAACTATTGGTAAATTTTAGAATGGTCCTTAGACAAATCTCTACTCTCTTGTGTCAACTACTATGGTCAATTTTAGAATGGTCTATTCAAAGTTTGCATTTGGATGTAAGTATGATTGTTTTTTCTATGATTGACTTATTTTTTTAAAACTCATTTTAGATACATGTGGATGGCTCCAAAGAGGAAAATTTCTTTTTTATCAAATGTTGACATGGCCATTTGGCAAGACAAAGAAGTGGTACATTGACTTCTACAATCTACATGGTCAAAAAATACACGAGATTCATCTATTCCTTCAGCCTCTAGATGATAATGAGTCTATTGAGGATAAAGAAAAAATAATGGTTTTTGTTGTTTCAGTTTTTGTTAACTTGCATCTGAAAATTGAATGTATTGATGTTGACGTACTGGGTGCATTATCTTATCAACTTGTTTCTCCAAACAGATGTCACGGATCACATGGTAGCAGACCAAGAGGACGCTATGTTCTCTAGAAGATGGAAGCTGGATGTCAATAGTATATCTGATAGAGATCTGATATCACTACTAAACAAGCTACAAGATATTACTATACAAGTCTTGGGAAAGAAAGTGCCAAAGCCCCGTAAAGCTGCATCAAGTTCAAAGACGAAGGCAAGATCTTCTCCATAAATAAAGAGCAACATTTTTGATGTGGATGAAGTAAAGCCTGCTACATTGGGAACTGGAGGTTCTCAATAGGTACCCTCATATTTGAACATTATGAATTCCAAGAATTTGGCAAGGAAGGCTAAAAAGGTGTAGGAATTAGCTCTTGGGGGGGTATGGACAAGTATGCAAAATACTTTCCACTTGGTTTGTACACAGAGTTTGAAATTCCAATAATGAAATGTATGCAAGTGCCCAAACATTAATTATGTCCCCTGCCGCCGCCGCCGCTGAAAAAGGACAAAGTCAAATTGTGTGGAGTGGTATGTTGAACGTGCGAATAACCCTAGGTCTTGTGCATATTTAATGCCAATGAAGAAGATTCCAAAAAAGGGAGGGAATGCATTGACCAAAAAAGAGGCGGTAAGTGAAAAGCTCTAGGATTTTGATTATTGGATCATAGATGGGAAACATTCCATCTATGCTACCAAGGTTATGTTAAGGACTTAATTGCCTGAAAAAAATACTTTATTCGAGGGATATTTATGCAATTTGGAAGGCCCAAATTGTTATCGTCGATGCACCTCCAAAAGTCCATGTCGACAGTATCTCAACAAGGATAGCAAATATAGAGGCCCAAACCTTGTTTTAACAGCAAGCCTACAATGATATACTCAAGCACTTGAGAGGCCCAATGGGATTTTTATCACAAACTATCAAGGTCAGTACTTGGACTTGTAAAGGGGCATGCAACTCGCTTAGATTAGGATGTAAGAAATTATTTCTTGTGTTTTTAGTTTATTTGAATTTTTTAGATAAGTTAGAATTATTGCTTACTTTTTGTTTGTTCATTTATATTTATAGAAATTCATTGTTGCGAGTGTAGAAACTTTGATGGGTGGCTACTTTGCACATAATCAGTCACACATGGTTGCTTGTTCAAACGAGATCTTTATTACATGGTTAGAAATTATAGAAGGTGTTGAAAAAGGAATAATTGAAGGAAGAAAGCCCAACCCATTTCAATCTAGATGCTTGTGCCGTCTAAAAGATGAGGAGGTGAAGATCATCCAGTCCGAAATAAAATTGGGAACGATCTTGATCAATGGTGAAGTATGACTGAGGTTGCAATTACAGCACAACAGCCCCCACGTTTGACACAAGCTGAGTACTATGCGCATTAGGGCTCCATATTTTTTATTTTTGTTTGCAACCATGGACAAGTCCATTGAAAAGCTATGGATTTTAAACTAGTGAGACATCCAAGACTATTGTGATGCTGGTTGTGGCCAGCTCTAAAGTCATCTACAACTAAATACAAAGAGGTGCTAGATGACCTTGTTCAGCTAGCTCAGCATAACAAGCAATTGAAAACAAGGATACAATCCATGCAGCTGCTAAAGGAAATACAAACGCAACGAGTCGTATTATAAGGAATTTTATCTTTTCGAGTCGTATCACATCACACATGAGCTTGTTTTCAGAGCATCATCGAACAAGCGCTGATTGCAGCATTTCCGAGTTTTACTTCAATTGATGCCCAAAGTTTGTCTCCAGCATGTAAGGGGACCAACTAAGGCTTATGCATCATGCGCAAACTGCAGCGTACACACCATTTTGTGAGGTGTGCAAAAGGTTCTTCACTGTACTTTGTGAGAGAGAGAGAGAGAGAGAGAGAGAGAGAGAGAGAGAGAGAGAGAGAGAGAGAGAGAGAGAGAGAGAGAGAGAGAGAGCAAAAGGTCAAGTTTAGCCAGCTAGGGGACCTAAGAAACACCACCATTTTTAACCTAAACAACGCATTGTTTTTTAGGCGTTCATTGCAACAGGCTACAACGCACTCCGTTTTGTTTCAGCTCTCGGTTTTGATGATCTCGCTACTCTCTCTCTCCTAGCCTTTGCAACTAGGGCGGCCAGTTTCTAAACACTCCGTTTTGTGCCAGCTATACACGGGTGTTTGGTGGCCGAGCCAACTAGGCCAGCTAGCGCATAGCCACATAGCTGCAAACAGGAGATCGACCCTTCCCATGGTTCTCTGGCAACATTGAAGCCACCTCCAAGCATTCCAGGGCTAAAATCAAAGGGTGATTTAGACAATCCTTTGTTTGGCTTTTGGCTCCTATCAGCCATTAGAGGAGAAGCATCACCAAGCTCTTGTTGAGAATTTAGCTACCAGTGCTTGAGGAAAAGAAGGGAGAGAAAAAAGATCTTGACAAACGTAAAAGAGTGGTTGAGGAAGAGAAGGGAGAGAAAAAAAGATCTTGACAAACGTAAAGGAGACTTGCTTCTTTCTAGGTTTTTTCTTTCCCTACTTTTCACACTCCCTCTTTCACATTTCTCTTAGCCTAGGTTTTGCCCACTTGACCACTTTCCCACTCAAGCATTCATTTCTAACCTTGTGACCACTAAAATCTTTTGCCATCGAACACTAGCTCTTCATATTACCTTGTCCACTCTAGTTCTACACGTGTTGCGCTTGTTGAGGTGTGTTCACATGCCTTGATTATTTGTGTTTTACTAGACCTTGTTCAAATGTGTAGCACCTTTTGGGCTTCTTCCACACATCCTTGGGAGATTCTTTAGAGGTTGTTCACACACGTTGATTATTTGATTTTAGAGCTATTCACAGGCGTGGTGTTAGATGAGAAGTGTTCACACACTGTGAGTGTTCTTGGTGGTCATTCACATGTTTGGGGATTCTTTCACGTGGAGTACATGTCGATTCAAGTTGAGTATTAGTTGGGCTTGTTCGCACATTGTGGGTCACATGTCCTATATGCCTTGTGTTTGAGAGGTGTATTCACACTTGTTGTGAATTGTCTTTTGGTGTATACACTTTGGGTAGTGTTCACATGCAACTATGGGTTGTTCCTATTACTTTTATCCTTCATTTAATTGCCATGGTGCAGAATCACATCATCCTCGACATTATTTTGACAGCATTTTTTATTATCATGGTAGGAGAGCTGCTCATGCACTATCATCATGGCTCTACGATTGCTATTATGATTTACCTTATCATGTCATGTATTGTATATCTTTTGCCATATTTGCACATGTCTTTGGCATTTCAAGGCTTAGACCTCCACATATTCACTCATCTACTTCTCGCTATCATGAGGCAGCATATTCATATCAGTATTGGATGTTCAAGATACATCAAGATCATCCATAGAAGAATGGCCCTAGGGCCATCCTTGTAATCACAATATGGTTGAAAGAATGGCCCTAGTGCCATTCTAAAGCACATTGTGAGAATGGTCCTCCACTCCCTTATGTTAACTACTTGTTGGTGAATTTCAGAATCGCCCTAGGGCCATTCTATCATCCATGTACAATCTTATTGTATTTTTCGTCCATGGTGTTTTTGACCTAGGGCCATTCTCCACTCCCTTGTGTCAATTATTGGTGAATTTTGAATGGCCCTAGGGCTATTATACCATCCATGGACAATCTTGTTGTATTTTTCATCCATGGTGTGCTTGAAAGAATGGCCCTAGGGCTATTCTACCATCAATGGTATGTTTTAGAATGGCCCTGGGCCATTCTCCACGCCCTAGGGTCACTTTTTCAATATGCATTCACAATACAACAAGATTATCCATAGAAGAATGGACCTAGGGCCATTCTAAAGCACACCATCCATGGTGAGATTGAAAGAATGACCCTTAGGGCCATTCTACCACCCATGATGTGCTTTAGTATGGCCATAGGGCCATTCTTTCAAGCACATTGTGCGTGGTAGAATGACCTTAGGTCCATTTTAAAAAAGCACATTGTACTTGAGAGAATGGTCCTAGGGCCATTCTCCACTCCCTTGTGTCAACTATTGGTAAATTTTAGAATGGTCCTTGGACAAATCTCTATTCCCTTGTGTCAACTACTATGGTCAATTTTAGAATGGCCTATTCAAAGTTTGCATTTGGATGTAAGTATGATTGTTTTTTCTATGATTGACTTATTTTTTTAAAACTCATTTTAGATACATGTGGATGGCTCCAAAGAGGAAAATTTCTTTTCTATCAAATGTTGACATGGCCATTTGGCGAGACAAAGAAGTGGTACATTGACTTCTACAATCTACATGGTCAAAAAATACACGAGATTCATCTATTCCTTCAGCCTCTAGATGATAAATGGTTTTTGTTGTGTCAGTTTTGTTAACTTGCATCCGAAAATTGAATGTATTGATGTTGACGTATTGGGTATCAACTTGTTTCTCCAACAGATGTCACGGATCACATGGTAGCAGACCAAGAGGACGCTATGTTCTCTAGAAGATGGAAGCTGGATGTCAATAGTATATCTGATAGAGATCTGATATCACTACTAACAAGCTACAAGATATTACTATACAAGTCTTGGGAAAGAAAGTGCCAAAGCCCCGTAAAGCTGCATCAAGTTCAAAGAAGAATGCAAGATCTTCTCCATAAATAAAGAGCAACATTTTTGATGTGGATGAAGTAAAGCCTGCTACATTGGGAACTGGAGGTTCTCAATAGGTACCCTCATATTTGAACATTATGAATTCCAAGAATTTGGCAAGGAAGGCTAAAAAGGTGTAGGAATTAGCTCTTGGGGGGGGGGTATGGACAAGTATGCAAAATACTTTAAACTTGGTTTGTACACAGAGTTTGAAATTCCAATAATGAAATGTGTGCAAGTGCCCAAACATCATTTATGTCCCCTGCCGCTGAAAAAGGACTAAGTCAAATTGTGTGGAGTGGTATGTTGAACGTGTGAATAACCCTAGGTCTTGTGCATATTTAATGCCAATGAAGAAGATTCCAAAAAAAGGAGGGAATGCATTGACCAAAAAAGAGGCGGTAAGTGAAAAGCTCTAGGATTTTGATTATTGGATCATAGATGGGAAACATTCCATCTATGCTACCAAGGTTATGTTAAGGACTTAATTGCCTGAAAAAAATACTTTATTCGAGGGATATTTATGCAATTTGGAAGGCCCAAATTGTGATCGTCGATGCACCTCCAAAAGTCCATGTCGACAGTATCTCAACAAGGATAGCAAATATAGAGGCCCAAACCTTGTTTTAACAGCAAGCCTACAATGATATACTCAAGCACTTTGAGAGGCCCAATGGGATTTTTATCACAAACTATCAAGGTCAGTACTTGGACTTGTAAAGGGGCATGCAACTCGCTTAGATTGGGATGTAAGAAATTATTTCTTGTGTTTTTAGTTTATTTGAATTTTTTAGATAAGTTAGAATTATTGCTTACTTTTTGTTTGTTCATTTATATTTATAGAAATTCATTGTTGCGAGTGTAGAAACTTTGATGGGTGCCTACTTTGCACATAATCGGTCACACATGGTTGCTTGTTCAGACGAGATCTTTATTACATGGTTAGAAATTATAGAAGGTGTTGAAAAAGGAATAATTGAAGGAAGAAAGCCCAACCCATTTCAATCTAGATGCTTGTGCCGTCTAAAAGATGAGGAGGTGAAGATCATCCAGTCCGAAATAAAAAATCTTGATCAATGGTGAAGTATGACCGAGGTTGCAATTACAGCACAACAGCCCCCACGTTTGACACAAGCAGAGTACTATGCGCATTAGGGCTCCATATTTTTTATTTTTGTTTGCAACCATGGACAAGTCCATTGAAAAGCTATGGATTTTAAACTAGTGAGACATCCAAGACTATTGTGATGCTAGTTGTGGCCAGCTCTAAAGTCATCTACAACTAAATACAAAGAGGTGCTAGATGACCTTGTTCAGCTAGCCCAGCATAACAAGCAATTAAAAACAAGGTTACAATCCATGCAGCTGCTAAAGGAAATACAAACGCAACGAGTCGTATTATAAGGAATTTTATCTTTTCGAGTCGTATCACATCACACATGAGCTTGTTTTCAGAGCATCATCGAACAAGCGCTGATTGCAGCATTTCCGAGTTTTACTTCAATTGATGCCCAAAGTTTGTCTCCAGCATGTAAGGGGACCAACTAAGGCTTATGCATCATGCGCAAACTGCAGCATACACACTATTTTGTGAGGTGTGCAAAAGGTTCTTCACTGTACTTTGTGAGAGAGAGAGAGAGAGAGAGAGAGAGAGAGAGAGAGAGAGAGAGAGAGAGCAAGCAAAAGGTCAAGTTTAGCCAGCTAGGGGACCTAAGAAACACCACCATTTTTAACCTAAATAATGCATTGTTTTTTAGGCGTTCATTGCAACAGGCTACAACGCACTCCGTTTTGTTTCAGCTCTCGGTTGATGATCTCGCTACTCTCTCTCTCCTAGCCTTTGCAACTAGGGCGGCCAGATTCTAAACACTCCGTTTTGTGCCAGCTATACACGGGTGTTTGGTGGCCGAGCCAACTAGGCCAGCTAGCGCATAGCCACATAGGTGCAAACAGGAGATCGACCCTTCCCACGGTTCTCTGGCAACATTGAAGCCGCCTCCAAGCATTCCAGGGCTAAAATCAAAGGGTGATTTAGACAATCCTTTGTCTGGCTTTTGGCTCCTATCAGCCATTAGAGGAGAAGCATCACCAAGCTCTTGTTGAGAATTTAGCTACCAGTGCTTGAGGAAAAGAAGGGAGAGAAAAAAGATCTTGACAAATGTAAAAGAGTGGTTGAGGAAGAGAAGGGAGAGAAAAAAAGATCTTGACAAACGTAAAAGAGACTTGCTTCTTTCTAGGTTTTTTCTTTCCCTACTTTTCACACTCCCTCTTTCACATTTCTCTTAGCCTAGGTTTTGCCCA
The DNA here is from genome assembly GCF_041138505.1 of Cibotium barometz. Taxonomy (NCBI): domain Eukaryota; kingdom Viridiplantae; phylum Streptophyta; class Polypodiopsida; order Cyatheales; family Cibotiaceae; genus Cibotium; species Cibotium barometz. The sequence continues at coordinate 2,316,340 of NC_141055.1, forward strand.
CTTGACCACTTTCCCAATCAAGCATTCATTTCTAACCTTGTGACCACTAAAATCTTTTGCCATCGAACACTAGCTCTTCATATTACCTTGTCCACTCTAGTTCTACACGTGTTGTGCTTGTTGAGGTGTGTTCACATCCCTTGATTATTTGTGTTTTACTAGCCCTTGTTCACATGTGCAGTACGTTTTGGGCTTCTTCCACACATCCTTGGAAGATTCTTTAGAGGTTGTTCGAACACACACGTTGATTATTTGATTTTAGAGCTATTCACAGGCGTGGTGTTTGATGAGAAGTGTTCACACACTGTGAGTGTTCTTGGTGGTCATTCACATGTTTGGGGATTCTTTCACGTGGAGTACATGTCGATTCAAGTTGAGTATTAGTTGGGCTTGTTCGCACATTGTGGGTCACATGTCCTATATGCCTTGTGTTTGAGAGGTGTATTCACACTTGTTGTGAATTGTCTTTTGGTGTATACACTTTGGGTAGTGTTCACATGCAACTATGGGTTGTTCCTATTACTTTTATCCTTCATTTAATTGCCATGGTGCAGAATCAAATCATCCTCGACATTATTTTGATAGCATTTTTTATTATCATGGTAGGAGAGCTGCTCATGCACTATCATCATGGCTCTACGATTGCTATTATGATTTACCTTATCATGTCATGTATTGTATATGTTTTGCCATATTTGCACATGTCTTTGGCATTTCGAGGCTTAGACCTCTACATATTCACTCAGCTACTTCTCGCTATCATGAGGCAGCATATTCATATCAGTATTGGATGTTCAAGATACATCAAGATCATCCATAGAAGAATGGCCCTAGGGCCATCCTTGTAATCACAATATGGTTGAAAGAATGGCCCTAGTGCCATTCTAAAGCACATTGTGAGAATGGTCCTCCACTCCCTTATGTTAACTACTTGTTGGTGAATTTCAGAATCGCCCTAGGGCCATTCTACCATCCATGTACAATCTTATTGTATTTTTCGTCCATGGTGTTTTTGACCTAGGGCCATTCTCCACTCCCTTGTGTCAATTATTGGTGAATTTTGAATGGCCCTAGGGCTATTATACCATCCATGGACAATCTTGTTGTATTTTTCATCCATGGTGTGCTTGAAAGAATGGCCCTAGGGCTATTCTACCATCAATGGTATGTTTTAGAATGGCCCTGGGCCATTCTCCACGCCCTAGGGTCACTTTTTCAATATGCATTCACAATACAACAAGAATATCCATAGAAGAATGGACCTAGGGCCATTCTAAAGCACACCATCTATGGTGAGATTGAAAGAATGACCCTTAGGGCCATTCTACCACCCATGATGTGCTTTAGAATGGCCATAGGGCCATTCTTTCAAGCACATTGTGCGTGGTAGAATGACCTTAGGTCCATTTTAAAAACGCACATTGTACTTGAGAGAATGGTCCTAGGGCCATTCTCCACTCCCTTAAGTCAACTATTGGTAAATTTTAGGATGGTCCTTGGACAAATCTCTATTCCCTTGTGTCAACTACTATGGTCAATTTTAGAATGGTCTATTCAAAGTTTGCATTTGGATGTAAGTATGATTGTTTTTTCTATGATTGACTTATTTTTTTAAAACTCATTTTAGATACATGTGGATGGCTCCAAAGAGGAAAATTTCTTTTCTATCAAATGTTGACATGGCCATTTGGCGAGACAAAGAAGTGGCACATTGACTTCTACAATCTACATGGTCAAAAAATACACGAGATTCATCTATTCCTTCAGCCTCTAGATGATAATGAGTCTTTTGAGGATAAAGGAAAAATAATGGTTTTTGTTGTGTCAGTTTTTGTTAACTTGCATCCGAAAATTAAATGTATTGATGTTGACGTATTGGGTGCATTATCTTATCAACTTGTTTCTCCAACAGATGTCACGGATCACATGGTAGCAGACCAAGAGGACGCTATGTTCTCTAGAAGATGGAAGCTGGATGTCAATAGTATATCTGATAGAGATCTGATATCACTACTAACAAGCTACAAGATATTAATATACAAGTCTTGGGAAAGAAAGTGCCAAAGCCCCGTAAAGCTGCATCAAGTTCAAAGAAGAATGCAAGATCTTCTCCATAAATAAAGAGCAACATTTTTGATGTGGATGAAGTAAAGCCTGCTACATTGGGAACTGGAGGTTCTCAATAGGTACCCTCATATTTGAACATTATGAATTCCAAGAATTTGGCAAGGAAGGCTAAAAAGGTGTAGGAATTAGCTCTTGGGGGGGGTATGGACAAGTATGCAAAATACTTTCCACTTGGTTTGTACACAGAGTTTGAAATTCCAATAATGAAATGTGTGCAAGTGCCCAAACATTATTTATGTCCCCTGCCGCCGCTGAAAAAGGACTAAGTCAAATTGTGTGGAGTGGTATGTTGAACATGCGAATAACCCTAGGTCTTGTGCATATTTAATGCCAATGAAGAAGATTCCAAAAAAGGGAGGGAATGCATTGACCAAAAAAGAGGCGGTAAGTGAAAAGCTCTAGGATTTTGATTATTGGATCATAGATGGGAAACATTCCATCTATGCTACCAAGGTTATGTTAAGGACTTAATTGCCTGAAAAAAATACTTTATTCGAGGGATATTTATGCAATTCACACGTTTGGGGATTCTTTCACGTGGAGTACATTTCGATTCAAGTTGAGTATTAGTTGGGCTTGTTCGCACATTGTGGGTCACATGTCCTATATGCCTTGTGTTTGAGAGGTGTATTCACACTTGTTGTGAATTGTCTTTTGGTGTATACACTTTGGGTAGTGTTCACATGCAACTATGGGTTGTTCCTATTACTTTTATCCTTCATTTAATTGCCATGGTGCAGAATCACATCATCCTCGACATTATTTTGACATCATTTTTTATTATCATGGTAGGAGAGCTGCTCATGCACTATCGTCATGGCTCTACGATTGCTATTATGATTTACCTTATCGTGTCATGTATTGTATATCTTTTGCCATATTTGCACATGTCTTTGGCATTTCGAGGCTTAGACCTCTACATATTTACTCATCTACTTCTCGCTATCATGAGGCAGCATATTCATATCAGTATTGGATGTTCAAGATACATCAAGATCATTCATAGAAGAATGGCCCTAGGGCCATCCTTGTAATCACAATATGGTTGAAAGAATGGCCCTAGTGCCATTCTAAAGCACATTGTGAGAATGGTCCTCCACTCCCTTATGTTAACTACTTGTTGGTGAATTTCAGAATCGCCCTAGGGCCATTCTACCATCCATGTACAATCTTATTGTATTTTTCCTCCATGGTGTTTTTGACCTAGGGCCATTCTCCACTCCCTTGTGTCAATTATTGGTGAATTTTGAATGGCCCTAGGGCTATTTACCATCCATGGACAATCTTGTTGTATTTTTCATCCATGGTTGCTTGAAAGAATGGCCCTAGGGCTATTCTACCATCAATGGTATGTTTTAGAATAACCCTGGGCCATTCTCCATGCCCTAGGGTCACTTTTTCAATATGCATTCACAATACAACAAGATTATCCATAGAAGAATGGACCTAGGGCCATTCTAAAGCACACCATCCATGGTGAGATTGAAAGAATGACCCTTAGGGCCATTCTACCACCCATGATGTGCTTTAGAATGGCCATAGGGCCATTCTTTCAAGCACATTGTGCGTGGTAGAATCACCTTAGGTCCATTTTAAAAAAGCACATTGTACTTGAGAGAATGGTCCTAGGGCCATTCTCCACTCCCTTGTGTCAACTATTGGTAAATTTTAGAATGGTCCTTGGACAAATCTCTATTCCCTTGTGTCAACTACTATGGTCAAGTTTAGAATGGTCTATTCAAAGTTTGCATTTGGATGTAAGTATGATTGTTTTTTCTATGATTGACTTATTTTTTTAAAACTCATTTTAGATACATGTGGATGGCTCCAAAGAGGAAAATTTCTTTTCTATCAAATGTTGACATGGCCATTTGGCGAGACAAAGAAGTGGTACATTGACTTCTACAATCTACATGGTCAAAAAATACACGAGATTCATCTATTCCTTCAGCCTCTAGATGATAATGAGTCTTTTGAGGATAAAGGAAAAATAATGGTTTTTGTTGTGTCAGTTTTTGTTAACTTGCATCCGAAAATTGAATGTATTGATGTTGACGTATTGGGTGCATTATCTTATCAACTTGTTTCTCCAACAGATGTCACGGATCACATGGTAGCAGACCAAGAGGACGCTATGTTCTCTAGAAGCCGGAAGCTGGATGTCAATAGTATATCTGATAGAGATCTGATATCACTACTAACAAGCTACAAGATATTACTATACAAGTCTTGGGAAAGAAAGTGCCAAAGCCCCGTAAAGCTGCATCAAGTTCAAAGAAGAAGGCAAGATCTTCTCCATAAATAAAGAGCAACATTTTTGATGTGGATGAAGTAAAGCCTGCTACATTGGGAACTAGAGGTTCTCAATAGGTACCCTCATATTTGAACATTATGAATTCCAAGAATTTGGCAAGGAAGGCTAAAAAGGTGTAGGAATTGGCTCTTGGGGGGGGGGGTATGGACAAGTATGCAAAATACTTTCCACTTGGTTTGTACACAGAGTTTGAAATTCCAATAATGAAATGTGTGCAAGTGCCCAAACATTATTTATGTCCCCTGCCGCCGCTGAAAAAGGACAAAGTCAAATTGTGTGGAGTGGTATGTTGAACGTGCGAATAACCCTAGGTCTTGCGCATAATTAATGCCAATGAAGAAGATTCCAAAAAAGGGAGGGAATGCATTGACCAAAAAAGAGGCGGTAAGTGAAAAGCTCTAGGATTTTGATTATTGGATCATAGATGGGAAACATTCCATCTATGCTACCAAGGTTATGTTAAGGACTTAATTGCCTGAAAAAAATACTTTATTCGAGGGATATTTATGCAATTTGGAAGGCCCAAATTGTGATCGTCGATGCACCTCCAAAAGTCCATGTCAACAGTATCTCAACAAGGATAGCAAATATAGAGGCCCAAACCTTGTTTTGACAGCAAGCCTACAATGATATACTCAAGCACTTGTGAGGCCCAATGGGATTTTTATCACAAACTATCAAGGTCAGTACTTGTACTTGTAAAGGGGGGATTTTTATCACAAACTATCAAGGTCAGTACTTGTACTTGTAAAGGGGCATGCAACTCGCTTAGATTGGGATGTAAGAAATTATTTCTTGTGTTTTTAGTTTATTTGAATTTTTTAGATAAGTTAGAATTATTGCTTACTTTTTGTTTGTTCATTTATATTTATAGAAATTCATTGCGAGTGTAGAAACTTTGATGGGTGCCTACTTTGCACATAATCAGTCACACATGGTTGCTTGTTCAGACGAGATCCTTATTACATGGTTAGAAATTATAGAAGGTGTTGAAAAAGGAATAATTGAAGGAAGAAAGCCCAACCCATTTCAATCTAGATGCTTGTGCCGTCTAAAAGATGAGGAGGTGAAGATCATCCAGTCCGAAATAAAATTGGGAACGATCTTGATCAATGGTGAAGTATGACCGAGGTTGCAATTATAGCACAACAGCCCCCACGTTTGACACAAGCAGAGTACTATGCGCATTAGGGCTCCATATTTTTTATTTTTGTTTGCAACCATGGACAAGTCCATTGAAAAGCTATGGATTTTAAACTAGTGAGACATCCAAGACTATTGTGATGCTGGTTGTGGCCTGCTCTAAAGTCATCTACAACTAAATACAAAGAGGTGCTAGATGACCTTGTTCAGCTAGCTCAGCATAACAAGCAATTGAAAACAAGGTTACAATCCACGCAGCTGCTAAAGGAAATGCAAACGCAACGAGTCGTATTATAAGGAATTTTATCTTTCGAGTCGTATCACATCACACATGAGCTTGTTTTCAGAGCATCATCGAACAAGTGCTGATTGCAGCATTTTTGAGTTTTACGTCAATTGATGCCCAAAGTTTGTCTCCAGCATGTAAGGGGACCAACTAAGGCTTATGCATCATGCGCAAACTGCAGCGTACACACTGTTTTGTGAGGTGTGCAAAAGGTTCTTCACTATACTTTGTGAGAGAGAGAGACAGAGAGAGAGAGCAAGCAAAAGGTCAAGTTTAGCCAGCTAGGGGACCTAAGAAACACCACCATTTTTAACCTAAACAACGCATTGTTTTTTAGGCGTTCATTGCAACAGGCTACAATGCACTCCGTTTTGTTTCAGCTCTCGGTTGATGATCTCGCTACTCTCTCTCTCCTAGCCTTTGCAACTAGGGCGGCCAGTTTCTAAACACTCCGTTTTGTGCCAGCTATACACGGGTGTTTGGTGGCCGAGCCAACTAGGCCAGCTAGCGCATAGCCACATAGCTGCAAATAGGAGATCGACCCTTCCCACGGTTCTCTGGCAACATTGAAGCCGCCTCCCAAGCATTCCAGGGCTAAAATCAAAGGGTGATTTAGACAATCCTTTGTCTGGCTTTTGGCTCCCATCAGCCATTAGAGGAGAAGCATCACCAAGCTCTTGTTGAGCGTTTAGCTACCAGTGCTTGAGGAAAAGAAGGGAGAGAAAAAAGATATTGACAAACGTAAAAGAGTGGTTGAGGAAGAGAAGGGAGAGAAAAAAAGATCTTGACAAACGTAAAAGAGACTTGCTTCTTTCTAGGTTTTTTCTTTCCCTACTTTTTCACACTCCCTCTTTCACATTTCTCTTAGCCTAGGTTTTGCCCACTTGACCACTTTCCCACTCAAGCATTCATTTCTAACCTTGTGACCACTAAAATCTTTTGACATCGAACACTAGCTCTTCATATTACCTTGTCCACTCTAGTTCTACACGTGTTGCGCTTGTTGAGGTGTGTTCACATCCCTTGATTATTTGTGTTTTACTAGCCCTTGTTCATATGTGCAGTACGTTTTGGGCTTCTTCCACACATCCTTGGAAGATTCTTTAGAGGTTGTTCGAACACACACGTTGATTATTTGATTTTAGAGCTATTCACAGGCGTGGTGTTTGATGAGAAGTGTTCACACACTGTGAGTGTCCTTGGTGGTCATTCACACGTTTGGGGATTCTTTCACGTGGAGTACATGTCGATTCAAGTTGAGTATTAGTTGGGCTTGTTCGCACATTGTGGGTCACATGTCCTATATGCCTTGTGTTTGAGAGGTGTATTCACACTTGTTGTGAATTGTCTTTTGGTGTATACACTTTGGGTAGTGTTCACATGCAACTATGGGTTGTTCCTATTACTTTTATCCTTCATTTAATTGCCATGGTGCAGAATCACATCATCCTCGACATTATTTTGATAGCATTTTTTATTATCATGGTAGGAGAGCTGCTCATGCACTATCATCATGGCTCTACGATTGCTATTATCATTTACCTTATCGTGTCATGTATTGTATATCTTTTGCCATATTTGCACATGTCTTTGGCATTTCGAGGCTTAGACCTCTACATATTCACTCATCTACTTCTCGCTATCATGAGGCAGCATATTCATATCAGTATTGGATGTTCAAGATACATCAAGATCATTCATAGAAGAATGGCCCTAGGGCCATCCTTGTAATCACAATATGGTTGAAAGAATGGCCCTAGTGCCATTCTAAAGCACATTGTGAGAATGGTCCTCCACTCCCTTATGTTAACTACTTGTTGGTGAATTTCAGAATCACCCTAGGGCCATTCTACCATCCATGTACAATCTTATTGTATTTTTCGTCCATGGTGTTTTTGACCTAGGGCCATTCTCCACTCCCTTGTGTCAATTATTGGTGAATTTTGAATGGCCCTAGGGCTATTATACCATCCATGGACAATCTTGTTGTATTTTTCATCCATGGTGTGCTTGAAAGAATGGCCCTAGGGCTATTCTACCATCAATGGTATGTTTTAGAATGGCCCTGGGCCATTCTCCATGCCCTAGGGTCACTTTTTCAATATGCATTCACAATACAACAAGATTATCCATAGAAGAATGGACCTAGGGCCATTCTAAAGCACACCATCCATGGTGAGATTGAAAGAATGACCCTTAGGGCCATTCTACCACCCATGATGTGCTTTAGAATGGCCATAGGGCCATTCTTTCAAGCACATTGTGCGTGGTAGAATGACCTTAGGTCCATTTTAAAAAAGCACATTGTACTTGAGAGAATGGTCCTAGGGCCATTTTCCACTCCCTTGTGTCAACTATTGGTAAATTCTAGAATGGTCCTTAGACAAATCTCTACTCCCTTGTGTCAACTACTATGGTCAATTTTAGAATGGTCTATTCAAAGTTTGCATTTGGATGTAAGTATGATTGTTTTTTCTATGATTGACTTATTCTTTTAAGACTCATTTTAGATACATGTGGATGGCTCCAAAGAGGAAAATTTCCTTTTTATCAAATGTTGACATTGCCATTTGGCGAGACAAAGAAGTGGTACATTGACTTCTACAATCTACATGGTCAAAAAATACACGAGATTCATCTATTCCTTCAGCCTCTAGATGATAATGAGTCTTTTGAGGATAAAGGAAAAATAATGGTTTTTGTGGTGTCAGGTTTTGTTAACTTGCATCCAAAAATTGAATGTATTGATGTTGACGTACTGGGTGCATTATCTTATCAACTTGTTTCTCCAACAGATGTCACGGATCACATGGTAGCAGACCAAGAGGACGCTATGTTCTCTAGAAGATGGAAGCTGGATGTCAATAGTATATCTGATAGAGATTTGATATCACTACTAAACAAGCTACAAGATATTACTATACAAGTCTTGGGAAAGAAAGTGCCAAAGCCCCGTAAAGCTGCATCAAGTTCAAAGAAGAAGGCAAGATCTTCTCCATAAATAAAGAGCAACATTTTTGATGTGGATGAAGTAAAGCCTACTACATTGGGAACTGGAGGTTCTCAATAGGTACCCTCATATTTGAACATTATGAATTCCAAGAATTTGGCAAGGAAGGCTAAAAAGGTGTAGGAATTAGCTCTTGGGGGGGGGTATGGACAAGTATGCAAAATACTTTCCACTTGGTTTGTACACAGAGTTTGAAATTCCAATAATGAAATGTGTGCAAGTGCCCAAACATTATTTATGTCCCCTGCCGCCGCTGAAAAAGGACAAAGTCAAATTGTGTGGAGTGGTATGTTGAACGTGCGAATAACCCTAGGTCTTGCGCATAATTAATGCCAATGAAGAAGATTCCAAAAAAGGGAGGGAATGCATTGACCAAAAAAGAGGCGGTAAGTGAAATGCTCTAGGATTTTGATTATTGGATCATAGATGGGAAACATTCCATCTATGCTACCAAGGTTATGTTAAGGACTTAATTGCCTGAAAAAAATACTTTATTCGAGGGATATTTATGCAATTTGGAAGGCCCAAATTGTGATCGTCGATGCACCTCCAAAAGTCCATGTCGACAGTATCTCAACAAGGATAGCAAATATAGAGGCCCAAACCTTGTTTTAACAGCAAGCCTACAATGATATACTCAAGCACTTTGAGAGGCCCAATGGGATTTTTATCACAAACTATCAAGGTCAGTACTTGGACTTGTAAAGGGGCATGCAACTCGCTTAGATTGGGATGTAAGAAATTATTTCTTGTGTTTTTAGTTTATTTGAATTTTTTAGATAAGTTAGAATTATTGCTTACTTTTTGTTTGTTCATTTATATTTATAGAAATTCATTGTTGCGAGTGTAGAAACTTTGATAGGTGCCTACTTTGCACATAATCGGTCACACATGGTTGCTTGTTCAGACGAGATCTTTATTACATGGTTAGAAATTATAGAAGGTGTTGAAAAAGGAATAATTGAAGGAAGAAAGCCCAACCCATTTCAATCTAGATGCTTGTGCCGTCTAAAAGATGAGGAGGTGAAGATCATCCAGTCCGAAATAAAAAATCTTGATCAATGGTGAAGTATGACCGAGGTTGCAATTACAGCACAACAGCCCCCTTGTTTGACACAAGCAGAGTACTATGCGCATTAGGGCTCCATATTTTTTATTTTTGTTTGCAACCATGGACAAGTCCATTGAAAAGCTATGGATTTTAAACTAGTGAGACATCCAAGACTATTGTGATGCTGGTTGTGGCCAGCTCTAAAGTCATCTACAACTAAATACAAAGAGGTGCTAGATGACCTTGTTCAGCTAGCCCAGCATAACAAGCAATTGAAAACAAGGTTACAATCCACGCAGCTGCTAAAGGAAATGCAAACGCAACGAGTCGTATTATAAGGAATTTTATCTTTTCGAGTCGTATCACATCACACATGAGCTTGTTTTCAGAGCATCATCGAACAAGCGCTGATTGCAGCATTTCTGAGCTTTACTTCAATTGATGCCCAAAGTTTGTCTCCAGCATGTAAGGGGACCAACTAAGGCTTATGCATCATGCGCAAACTGCAGCGTACACACTGTTTTGTGAGGTGTGCAAAAGGTTCTTCACTGTACAGAGAGAGAGAGAGAGAGAGAGAGAGAGAGAGAGAGAGAGAGAGAGAGAGAGAGAGAGAGAGAGAGAAAAAGGTCAAGTTTAGCCAGCTAGGGGACCTAAGAAACACCACCATTTTTAACCTAAACAACACAATGCTTTTTAGGCGTTCATTGCAACAGGCTACAACGCACTCCGTTTTGTTTCAGCTCTCGGTTGATGATCTCGCTACTCTCTCTCTCCTAGCCTTTGCAACTAGGGCGGCCAGTTTCTAAACACTCCGCCGTTTTGTGCCAGCTATACACAGGTGTTTGGTGGCCGAGCCAACTAGGCCAGCTAGCGCATAGCCACATAGCTGCAAACAGGAGATCCACCCTTCCCACGGTTCTCTGGCAACATTGAGGCCGCCTCCAAGCATTCCAGGGCTAAAATCAAAGGGATCATGATTTAGACAATCCTTTGTCTGGCTTTTGGCTCCTATCAGCCATTAGAGGAGAAGCATCACCAAGCTCTTGTTGAGAATTTAGCTACCAGTGCTTGTGGAAAAGAAGGGAGAGAAAAAAGATCTTGACAAACGTAAAAGAGTGGTTGAGGAAGAGAAGGGAGAGAAAAAAAGATCTTGACAAACGTAAAAGAGACTTGCTTCTTTCTAGGTTTTTTTTTCCCTACTTTTCACACTCCCTCTTTCACATTTCTCTTAGCCTAGGTTTTGCCCACTTGACCACTTTCCCACTCAAGCATTCATTTCTAACCTTGTGACCACTAAAATCTTTTGCCATCGAACACTAGCTCTTCATATTACCTTGTCCACTCTAGTTCTACACGTGTTGCGCTTGTTGAGGTGTGTTCACATGCCTTGATTATTTGTGTTTTACTAGACCTTGTTCATATGTGCAGCACGTTTTGGGCTTCTTCCACACATCCTTGGGAGATTCTTTAGAGCTTGTTCACACACGTTGATTATTTGATTTTACAGCTATTCACAGGCGTGGTGTTTGATGAGAAGTGTTCACACACTGTGAGTGTTCTTGGTGGTCATTCACACGTTTGGGGATTCTTTCACGTGGAGTACATGTCGATTCAAGTTGAGTATTAGTTGGGCTTGTTCGCACATTGTGGGTCACATGTCCTATATGCCTTGTGTTTGAGAGGTGTATTCACACTTGTTCACACACGTTGATTATTTGATTTTAGAGCTATTCACAGGCGTGGTGTTTGATGAGAAGTGTTCACACACTGTGAGTGTTCTTGGTGGTCATTCACACGTTTGGGGATTCTTTCACGTGGAGTACATGTCGATTCAAGTTGAGTATTAGTTGGGCTTGTTCGCACATTGTGGGTCACATGTCCTATATGCCTTGTGTTTGAGAGGTGTATTCACACTTGTTGTGAATTGTCTTTTGGTGTATACACTTTGGGTAGTGTTCACATGCAACTATGGGTTGTTCCTATTACTTTTATCCTTCATTTAATTGCCATGGTGCAGAATCACATCATCCTCGACATTATTTTGACAGCATTTTTTATTATCATGGTAGGAGAGCTCCTCATGCACTATCATCATGGCTCTACGATTGCTATTATGATTTACCTTATCGTGTCATGTATTGTATATCTTTTGCCATATTTGCACATGTCTTTGGCATTTCGAGGCTTAGACCTCTACATATTCACTCATCTACTTCTCGCTATCATGAGGCAGCATATTCATATCAGTATTGGATGTTCAAGATACATCAAGATCATCCATAGAAGAATGGCCCTAGGGCCATCCTTGTAATCACAATATGGTTGAAAGAATGGCCCTAGTGCCATTCTAAAGCACATTGTGAGAATGGTCCTCCACTCCCTTATGTTAACTACTTGTTGGTGAATTTCAGAATCGCCCTAGGGCCATTCTACCATCCATGTACAATCTTATTGTATTTTTCGTCCATGGTGTTTTTGACCTAGGGCCATTCTCCACTCCCTTGTGTCAATTATTGGTGAATTTTGAATGGCCCTAGGGCTATTATACCATCCATGGACAATCTTGTTGTATTTTTCATCCATGGTGTGCTTAAGAATGGCCCTAGGGCTATTCTACCATCAATGGTATGTTTTAGAATGACCATGGGCCATTCTCCATGCCCTAGGGTCACTTTTTCAATATGCATTCACAATACAACAAGATTATCCATAGAAGAATGGACCTAGGGCCATTCTAAAGCACACCATCCATGATGGTGAGATTGAAAGAATGACCCTTAGGGCCATTCTACCACCCATGATGTGCTTTAGAATGGCCATAGGGCCATTCTTTCAAGCACATTGTGCGTGGTAGAATGACCTTAGGTCCATTTTAAAAAAGCACATTGTACTTGAGAGAATGGTCCTAGGGCCATTCTCCACTCCCTTGTGTCAACTATTGGTAAATTTTAGAATGGTCCTTGGACAAATCTCTACTCCCTTGTGTCAACTACTATGGTCAATTTTAGAATGGTCTATTCAAAGTTTGCATTTGGATGTAAGTATGATTGTTTTTTCTATGATTGACTTATTTTTTTAAAACTCATTTTAGATACATGTGGATGGCTTCAAAGAGGAAAATTTCTTTTTTATCAAATGTTGACATGGCCATTTGGTGAGACAAAGAAGTGGTACATTAACTTCTACAATCTACATGGTCAAAAAATACACGAGATTCATCTATTCCTTCAGCCTCTAGATGATAATGAGTCTTTTGAAGATAAAGGAAAAATAATGGTTTTTGTGGTGTTAGTTTTTGTTAACTTGCATCCGAAAATTGAATGTATTGATGTTGACGTACTGGGTGCATTATCTTATCAACTTGTTTCTCCAACAGATGTCACGGATCACATGGTAGCAGACCAAGAGGACGCTATGTTCTCTAGAAGATGGAAGCTGGATGTTAATAGTATATCTGATAGAGATCTGATATCACTACTAACAAGCTACAAGATATTACTATACAAGTCTTGGGAAAGAAAGTGCCAAAGCCCCGTAAAGCTGCATCAAGTTCAAAGAAGAAGGCAAGATCTTCTCCATAAATAAAGAGCAACATTTTTGATGTGGATGAAGTAAAGCCTGCTACATTGGGAACTGGAGGTTCTCAATAGGTACCCTCATATTTGAACATTATGAATTCCAAGAATTTGGCAAGGAAGGCTAAAAAGGTGTAGGAATTAGCTCTTGGGGGGGGTATGGACAAGTATGCAAAATACTTTCCACTTGGTTTGTACACAGAGTTTGAAATTCCAATAATGAAATGTGTGCAAGTGCCCAAACATTATTTATGTCCCCTGCCGCCGCCGCTGAAAAAGGACAAAGTCAAATTGTGTGGAGTGGTATGTTGAACGTGCGAATAACCCTAGGTCTTGCGCATATTTAATGCCAATGAAGAAGATTCCAAAAAAGGGAGGGAATGCATTGACCAAAAAAGAGGCGGTAAGTGGAAAGCTCTAGGATTTTGATTATTGGATCATAGATGGGAAACATTCCATCTATGCTACCAAGGTTATGTTAAGGACTTAATTGCTTGAAAAAAATACTGTATTCGAGGGATATTTATGCAATTTGGAAGGCCCAAAATTGTTATCGTCGATGCACCTCCAAAAGTCCATGTCGACAGTATCTCAACAAGGATAGCAAATATAGAGGCCCAAACCTTGTTTTAACAGCAAGCCTACAATGATATACTCAAGCACTTGAGAGGCCCAATGGGATTTTTATCACAAACTATCAAGGTCAGTACTTGGACTTGTAAAGGGGCATGCAACTCGCTTAGATTGCGATGTAAGAAATTATTTCTTGTGTTTTTAGTTTATTTGAATTTTTTAGATAAGTTAGAATTATTGCTTACTTTTTGTTTGTCAATTTATATTTATAGAAATTCATTGTTGCGAGTGTAGAAACTTTGATGGGTGCCTACTTTGCACATAATCGGTCACACATGGTTGCTTGTTCAGACGAGATCCTTATTACATGGTTAGAAATTATAGAAGGTGTTGAAGAAGGAATAATTGAAGGAAGAAAGCCCAACCCATTTCAATCTAGATGCTTGTGCCGTCTAAAAGATGAGGAGGTGAAGATCATCCAATCCGAAATAAAATTGGGAACGATCTTGATCAATGGTGAAGTATGAGCGAGGTTGCAATTACAGCACAACAGCCCCCACATTTGACACAAGCAGAGTACTATGCGCATTAGGGCTCCATATTTTTTATTTTTGTTTGCAACCATGGACAAGTCCATTGAAAAGCTATGGATTTTAAACTAGTGAGACATCCAAGACTATTGTGATGCTGGTTGTGGCCAGCTCTAAAGTCATCTACAACTAAATACAAAGAGGTGCTAGATGACCTTGTTCAGTTAGCTCAGCATAACAAGCAATTGAAAACAAGGTTACAATCTACGTAGCTGCTAAAGGAAATACAAACGCAACGAGTCGTATTATAAGGAATTTTATCTTTCGAGTCGTATCACATCACACATGAGCTTGTTTTCAGAGCATCATCGAACAAGCGCTGATTGCAGCATTTTTGAGTTTTACTTCAATTGCTGCTCAGAGTTTGTCTCCAGCATGTAAGGGGACCAACTAAGGCTTATGCATCATGCGCAAACTGCAGTGTACACACTGTTTTGTGAGGTGTGCAAAAGGTTCTTCACTATACTTTGTGAGAGAGAGAGAGAGAGAGAGAGCAAGCAAAAGGTCAAGTTTAGCCAGCTAGGGGACCTAAGAAACGCCACCATTTTTAACCTAAACAACACATTGTTTTTTAGGCGTTCATTGCAACAGGCTACAACGCACTCTGTTTTGTTTCAGCTCTCGGTTGATGATCTCGCTACTCTCTCTGTCCTAGCCTTTACAACTAGGGCGGCCAGTTTCTAAACACTCCGTTTTGTGCCAGCTATACACGGGTGTTTGGTGGCTTAGCCAACTAGGCCAGCTAGCGCATAACCACATAGCTGCAAATAGGAGATCGACCCTTCCCACGGTTCTCTGGCAACATTGAAGCCACCTCCAAGCATTCCAGGGCTAAAATCAAAGGGTGATTTAAACAATCCTTTGTCTGGCTTTTGGCTCCTATCAGCCATTAGAGGAGAAGCATCACCAAGCTCTTGTTGAGCGTTTAGCTACCAGTGCTTGAGGAAAAGAAGGGAGAGAAAAAAGATATTGACAAACGTAAAAGAGTGGTTGAGGAAGAGAAGGGAGAGAAAAAAAGATCTTGACAAACGTAAAAGAGACTTGCTTCTTTCTAGGTTTTTTCTTTCCCTACTTTTCACACTCCCTCTTTCACATTTCTCTTAGCCTAGGTTTTGCCCACTTGACCACTTTCCCACTTAAGCATTCATTTCTAACCTTGTGACCACTAAAATCTTTTGCCATCGAACACTAGCTCTTCATATTACCTTGTCCACTCTAGTTCTACACGTGTTGCGCTTGTTGAGGTGTGTTCACATGCCTTGATTATTTGTGTTTTACTGGACCTTGTTCATATGTGCAGCACGTTTTGGGCTTCTGCCACACATCCTTGGGAGATTCTTTAGAGGTTTTTCACACACGTTGATTATTTGATTTTAGAGCTATTCATAGGCGTGGTGTTTGATGAGAAGTGTTTACACAATGTGAGTGTTCTTGGTGGTCATTCACACGTTTGGGGATTCTTTCACGTGGAGTACATGTCGATTCAAGTTGAGTATTAGTTGGGCTTGTTCGCACATTGTGGGTCACATGTCCTATATGCCTTGTGTTTGAGAGGTGTATTCACACTTGTTGTGAATTGTCTTTTGGTGTATACACTTTGGGTAGTGTTCACATGCAACTATGGGTTGTTCCTATTACTTTTATCCTTCATTTAATTGCCATGGTGCAGAATCACATCATCCTCGACATTATTTTGACAGCATTTTTTATTATCATGGTAGGAGAGCTGCTCATGCACTATCATCATGGCTCTACGATTGCTATTATGATTTACCTTATCGTATCATGTATTGTATATCTTTTGCCATATTTGCACATGTCTTTGGCATTTCGAGGCTTAGACCTCTACATATTCACTCATCTACTTCTCGCTATGATGAGGCAGCATATTCATATCAGTATTGAATGTTCAAGATACATCAAGATCATCCATAGAAGAATGGCCCTAGGGCCATCCTTGTAATCACAATATGGTTGAAAGAATGGCCCTAGTGCCATTCTAAAGCACATTGTGAGAATGGTCCTCCACTCCCTTATGTTAACTACTTGTTGGTGCATTTCAGAATCGCCCCAGGGCCATTCTATCATCCATGTACAATCTTATTGTATTTTTCGTCCATGGTGTTTTTGACCTAGGGCCATTCTCCACTCCCTTGTGTCAATTATTGGTGAATTTTGAATGGCCCTAGGGCTATTATACCATCCATGGACAATCTTGTTGTATTTTTCATCCATGGTGTGCTTGAAAGAATGGCCCTAGGGCTATTCTACCATCAATGGTATGTTTTAGAATGGCCCTGGGCTATTCTCCACGTCCTAGGGTCACTTTTTCAATATGCATTCACAATACAACAAGATTATCCATAGAAGAATGGACCTAGGGCCATTCTAAAGCACACCATCCATGGTGAGATTGAAAGAATGACCCTTAGGGCCATTCTACCACCCATGATGTGCTTTAGTATGGCCATAGGGCCATTCTTTCAAGCACATTGTGCGTGGTAGAATGACCTTAGGTCCATTTTAAAAAAGCACATTGTACTTGAGAGAATGGTCCTAGGGCCATTCTCCACTCCCTTGTGTCAACTATTGGTAAATTTTAGAATGGTCCTTGGACAAATCTCTATTCCCTTGTGTCAACTACTATGGTCAATTTTAGAATGGCCTATTCAAAGTTTGCATTTGGATGTAAGTATGATTGTTTTTTCTATGATTGACTTATTTTTTTAAAACTCATTTTAGATACATGTGGATGGCTCCAAAGAGGAAAATTTCTTTTCTATCAAATGTTGACATGGCCATTTGGCGAGACAAAGAAGTTGTACATTGACTTCTACAATCTACATGGTCAAAAAATACACGAGATTCATCTATTCCTTCAGCCTCTAGATGATAAATGGTTTTTGTTGTGTCAGTTTTGTTAACTTGCATCCGAAAATTGAATGTATTGATGTTGACGTATTGGGTATCAACTTGTTTCTCCAACAGATGTCACGGATCACATGGTAGCAGACCAAGAGGACGCTATGTTCTCTAGAAGATGGAAGCTGGATGTCAATAGTATATCTGATAGAGATCTGATATCACTACTAACAAGCTACAAGATATTACTATACAAGTCTTGGGAAAGAAAGTGCCAAAGCCCCGTAAAGCTGCATCAAGTTCAAAGAAGAATGCAAGATCTTCTCCATAAATAAAGAGCAACATTTTTGATGTGGATGAAGTAAAGCCTGCTACATTGGGAACTGGAGGTTCTCAATAGGTACCCTCATATTTGAACATTATGAATTCCAAGAATTTGGCAAGGAAGGCTAAAAAGGTGTAGGAATTAGCTCTTGGGGGGGGGGGGTATGGACAAGTATGCAAAATACTTTAAACTTGGTTTGTACACAGAGTTTGAAATTCCAATAATGAAATGTGTGCAAGTGCCCAAACATCATTTATGTCCCCTGCCGCTGAAAAAGGACTAAGTCAAATTGTGTGGAGTGGTATGTTGAACGTGTGAATAACCCTAGGTCTTGTGCATATTTAATGCCAATGAAGAAGATTCCAAAAAAGGGAGGGAATGCATTGACCAAAAAAGAGGCGGTAAGTGAAAAGCTCTAGGATTTTGATTATTGGATCATAGATGGGAAACATTCCATCTATGCTACCAAGGTTATGTTAAGGACTTAATTGCCTGAAAAAAATACTTTATTCGAGGGATATTTATGCAATTTGGAAGGCCCAAATTGTGATCGTCGATGCACCTCCAAAAGTCCATGTCGACAGTATCTCAACAAGGATAGCAAATATAGAGGCCCAAACCTTGTTTTAACAGCAAGCCTACAATGATATACTCAAGCACTTTGAGAGGCCCAATGGGATTTTTATCACAAACTATCAAGGTCAGTACTTGGACTTGTAAAGGGGCATGCAACTCGCTTAGATTGGGATGTAAGAAATTATTTCTTGTGTTTTTAGTTTATTTGAATTTTTTAGATAAGTTAGAATTATTGCTTACTTTTTGTTTGTTCATTTATATTTATAGAAATTCATTGTTGCGAGTGTAGAAACTTTGATGGGTGCCTACTTTGCACATAATCGGTCACACATGGTTGCTTGTTCAGACGAGATCTTTATTACATGGTTAGAAATTATAGAAGGTGTTGAAAAAGGAATAATTGAAGGAAGAAAGCCCAACCCATTTCAATCTAGATGCTTGTGCCATCTAAAAGATGAGGAGGTGAAGATCATCCAGTCCGAAATAAAAAATCTTGATCAATGGTGAAGTATGACCGAGGTTGCAATTACAGCACAACAGCCCCCACGTTTGACACAAGCAGAGTACTATGCGCATTAGGGCTCCATATTTTTTATTTTTGTTTGCAACCATGGACAAGTCCATTGAAAAGCTATGGATTTTAAACTAGTGAGACATCCAAGACTATTGTGATGCTGGTTGTGGCCAGCTCTAAAGTCATCTACAACTAAATACAAAGAGGTGCTAGATGACCTTGTTCAGCTAGCCCAGCATAACAAGCAATTAAAAACAAGGTTACAATCCATGCAGCTGCTAAAGGAAATACAAACGCAACGAGTCGTATTATAAGGAATTTTATCTTTTCGAGTCGTATCACATCACACATGAGCTTGTTTTCAGAGCATCATCGAACAAGCGCTGATTGCAGCATTTCCGAGTTTTACTTCAATTGATGCCCAAAGTTTGTCTCCAGCATGTAAGGGGACCAACTAAGGCTTATGCATCATGCGCAAACTGCAGCATACACACTATTTTGTGAGGTGTGCAAAAGGTTCTTCACTGTACTTTGTGAGAGAGAGAGAGAGAGAGAGAGAGAGAGAGCAAGCAAAAGGTCAAGTTTAGCCAGCTAGGGGACCTAAGAAACACCACCATTTTTAACCTAAATAATGCATTGTTTTTTAGGCGTTCATTGCAACAGGCTACAACGCACTCCGTTTTGTTTCAGCTCTCGGTTGATGATCTCGCTACTCTCTCTCTCCTAGCCTTTGCAACTAGGGCGGCCAGTTTCTAAACACTCCGTTTTGTGCCAGCTATACACGGGTGTTTGGTGGCCGAGCCAACTAGGCCAGCTAGCGCATAGCCACATAGGTGCAAACAGGAGATCGACCCTTCCCACGGTTCTCTGGCAACATAGAAGCCGCCTCCAAGCATTCCAGGGCTAAAATCAAAGGGTGATTTAGACAATCCTTTGTCTGGCTTTTGGCTCCTATCAGCCATTAGAGGAGAAGCATCACCAAGCTCTTGTTGAGAATTTAGCTACCAGTGCTTGAGGAAAAGAAGGGAGAGAAAAAAGATCTTGACAAATGTAAAAGAGTGGTTGAGGAAGAGAAGGGAGAGAAAAAAAGATCTTGACAAACGTAAAAGAGACTTGCTTCTTTCTAGGTTTTTTCTTTCCCTACTTTTCACACTCCCTCTTTCACATTTCTCTTAGCCTAGGTTTTGCCCACTTGACCACTTTCCCACTCAAGCATTCATTTCTAACCTTGTGACCACTAAAATCTTTTGCCATCGAACACTAGCTCTTCATATTACCTTGTCCACTCTAGTTCTACACGTGTTGCGCTTGTTGAGGTGTGTTCACATCCCTTGATTATTTTTGTTTTACTAGCCCTTGTTCATATGTGCAGTACGTTTTGGGCTTCTTCCACACATCCTTGGAAGATTCTTTAGAGGTTGTTCGAACACACACGTTGATTATTTGATTTTAGAGCTATTCACAGGCGTGGTGTTTGATGAGAAGTGTTCACACACTGTGAGTGTTCTTGGTGGTCATTCACACGTTTGGGGATTCTTTCACGTGGAGTACATGTCGATTCAAGTTGAGTATTAGTTGGGCTTGTTCGCACATTGTGGGTCACATGTCCTATATGCCTTGTGTTTGAGAGGTGTATTCACACTTGTTGTGAATTGTCTTTTGGTGTATACACTTTGGGTAGTGTTCACATGCAACTATGGGTTGTTCCTATTACTTTTATCCTTCATTTAATTGCCATGGTGCAGAATCAAATCATCCTCGACATTATTTTGATAGCATTTTTTATTATCATGGTAGGAGAGCTGCTCATGCACTATCATCATGGCTCTACGATTGCTATTATGATTTACCTTATCATGTCATGTATTGTATATGTTTTGCCATATTTGCACATGTCTTTGGCATTTCGAGGCTTAGACCTCTACATATTCACTCAGCTACTTCTCGCTATCATGAGGCAGCATATTCATATCAGTATTGGATGTTCAAGATACATCAAGATCATCCATAGAAGAATGGCCCTAGGGCCATCCTTGTAATCACAATATGGTTGAAAGAATGGCCCTAGTGCCATTCTAAAGCACATTGTGAGAATGGTCCTCCACTCCCTTATGTTAACTACTTGTTGGTGAATTTCAGAATCGCCCTAGGGCCATTCTACCATCCATGTACAATCTTATTGTATTTTTCGTCCATGGTGTTTTTGACCTAGGGCCATTCTCCACTCCCTTGTGTCAATTATTGGTGAATTTTGAATGGCCCTAGGGCTATTTACCATCCATGGACAATCTTGTTGTATTTTTTATCCATGGTGTGCTTGAAAGAATGGCCCTAGGGCTATTCTACCATCAATGGTATGTTTTAGAATGGCCCTGGGCCATTCTCCACGCCCTAGGGTCACTTTTTCAATATGCATTCACAATACAACAAGAATATCCATAGAAGAATGGACCTAGGGCCATTCTAAAGCACACCATCTATGGTGAGATTGAAAGAATGACCCTTAGGGCCATTCTACCACCCATGATGTGCTTTAGAATGGCCATAGGGCCATTCTTTCAAGCACATTGTGCGTGGTAGAATCACCTTAGGTCCATTTTAAAAAAGCACATTGTACTTGAGAGAATGGTCCTAGGGCCATTCTCCACTCCCTTAAGTCAACTATTGGTAAATTTTAGGATGGTCCTTGGACAAATCTCTATTCCCTTGTGTCAACTACTATGGTCAATTTTAGAATGGTCTATTCAAAGTTTGCATTTGGATGTAAGTATGATTGTTTTTTCTATGATTGACTTATTTTTTTAAAACTCATTTTAGATACATGTGGATGGCTCCAAAGAGGAAAATTTCTTTTCTATCAAATGTTGACATGGCCATTTGGCGAGACAAAGAAGTGGCACATTGACTTCTACAATCTACATGGTCAAAAAATACACGAGATTCATCTATTCCTTCAGCCTCTAGATGATAATGAGTCTTTTGAGGATAAAGGAAAAATAATGGTTTTTGTTGTGTCAGTTTTTGTTAACTTGCATCCGAAAATTGAATGTATTGATGTTGACGTATTGGGTGCATTATCTTATCAACTTGTTTCTCCAACAGATGTCACGGATCACATGGTAGCAGACCAAGAGGACGCTATGTTCTCTAGAAGATGGAAGCTGGATGTCAATAGTATATCTGATAGAGATCTGATATCACTACTAACAAGCTACAAGATATTACTATACAAGTCTTGGGAAAGAAAGTGCCAAAGCCCCGTAAAGCTGCATCAAGTTCAAAGAAGAATGCAAGATCTTCTCCATAAATAAAGAGCAACATTTTTGATGTGGATGAAGTAAAGCCTGCTACATTGGGAACTGGAGGTTCTCAATAGGTACCCTCATATTTGAACATTATGAATTCCAAGAATTTGGCAAGGAAGGCTAAAAAGGTGTAGGAATTAGCTCTTGGGGGGGGTATGGACAAGTATGCAAAATACTTTCCACTTGGTTTGTACACAGAGTTTGAAATTCCAATAATGAAATGTGTGCAAGTGCCCAAACATTATTTATGTCCCCTGCCGCCGCTGAAAAAGGACTGTTACCATATTATAGTAGTGATGTGTGTGAACACACTTAGGACCGCCGGGGCACTTTTTCCCTCACTAGGAGGTTTTTTTCCCCGTGCATTGTATATACGCCCATTATCTTCTAGGGCTTGTTATCTTTCATTATTGGCACTCATAATACACTACTGTGTTGTGCTCAAGCTTCCTCATCTTCTTGAAGTTGTGTGTGCATTCCTGCAACCCTAATTCCAACAATTGGTATCAGAGCAGGCTTCCTCCTCCCGGGCAGCATCACCAGCACCTGCCGCTTCATCTCCTCCGATTGCGACGAGGTTTCACGAGTGTCTGCAGGTTAGTATATGCCGTGGGTGAGCCCGTAGGGCTCGTTCGTTTTAGAATTTTGATCTGAAGTCATTTTGCCCTCCGTTTTTGCATTCCAAGTACTGCGCAGGCAAAATCGTCCTACTGTGCAGATTTTCTTTCAAGATTAAAATCTGCAGGAAAGGTGCCCATTCGTCTGTTTTGGGCTGTGCTACATAGCACAGGTCGATTTTATACAGGTTTACCTCTTACAGACAGCATTTACATCTAGTAGTACAGTCATTGGCCATGGCTGACAACAATGATGTATTCCGCATGTTGGCTGCTGAGGATAAGTTGGATGGCACCAACTATCCATTGTGGGCATATATGATGCGACATGTATTGGTAGCAAAGGGGTTATGGAACATTGTGCAGGGTATTGATGCACGTCCTATTGTGGCTGGGAATGCTGCAAACACATCAGAAACAGGTACTGTTGATGATGGTGCAGGCACAAGTGCTGTAGCAGCTGTTCGAGAACCACCACTTTCAGCAGAGCAGATTCGTTGGGATGGTAGAGATGCGCAGGCTCATGCCTTGATTGCGCTGTCTGTCAAACGTACCATTATCCCACATATTCGCTCCTGCAGGACTTCTAAGGATGCTTGGGATGTACTTGCCACATTGTATCAGGCAAGAAATGAGGCTTGTGTTGCTTACCTCCGAAAACAGTTGGAGAGTGAGCATATGAACGAAGGTGATTCTATGGATAGCTTTTTGACAAAGATCAAGGATTTCAAAGAGTGTGAGATCCCCCTGATCCCACCGAGCAACGGATTCGGGGTACTAGCAGCGGAAGTAGCACTTCTCGCGCGGGACAGGGGTCCCACACTCGGGGCCTCGCCCACGGATATCCGGACAAGAAACTAATCCGTCGGTTTGTCCAAAACCGAAACCGGAAAAACTTCCTTTACCCGGAAAGCACGGGCGATCCCACCAGGATAACTCTTTACTCTAACGTAGTCAAGATCATTACTGATCAAACTGATCTGACTGCACCTTTAATGGTACTTGGTCAAGTCAAGGAAGAACTTGCACTTGGATCATTGGGATCAACGCTTTTTTCCCCATCAAGAGGCACAGCCGTTGATTCCTATCCATAGAACAATTTCTATCCGGGATTTACTTCATCTATCGTAATAATAGAATTTAAATCTCGATTTACGGATCCATCAGTCCAGCCTAACCCCATCCGATCCCATGGGTTAGCCAACCGCCCAACCACTGTAGTGATGGGATCCAATTTGGAATTTGGTTAGGTTTTGTCCCGGGTACCAAGGAAAAGAGTTCCAAGGCCCCCTAGCCGGAAGTTCATGCAAACATAAAACTAGCCACACCACTTACACACCCAATATGAAATTGCCTTTTTCTTAGCATCAGCTAACTTTAAAACAATCCTTTAAGGAAACCATAGTACCACTGATCACAATCTTCCAATTTATCCAGTTGATTCATAATTTCCCATCATTCCTTCATCAGAGTATCTATGGCATCATTGGCAACTAGAACGCTCACCACCTGTCCACACAGAGGCCGTTTCCATAGTTCCTAGCCCATAATACTCGGCAATATAATCACTTATCAAGATGGACTCTCGTTGAAGATCAGCAAGATCAACCAATAGATCCATAAAAAAGAGCCATGGACTCATCCGTTGAGGACCAGCAAGGTCAGTCAACCAGATCCATGCCCGGTTTCACAAAACAACTCTTACTCCTTGTTCCAATATCTTCCTCGACGCACGCGTGGGTATCCTAGGCGACCCAGAGCCCGAGCACCGTATGGTCAGCACCCTCTAGGATCCTTCGCAGGTGACCTAGCGCTTCACTCATAGGCCGCTTCCTTGGTCCCTCATCCACCGTACCGGAAGCTCACCATTTTAATCGAACCGAGGCTGGTCAAGACCTCGGCCGACCTTGCTACGCGAGACGTCCTCCATTGACTCTCCGTCAGCAGTTGCAACTTTAACCATGACCTTAATCACAAGACGGTCAAAATGCTTCCCCAGCATTCTTGACATAAAACAGCCATTTACAAACAGCATTTACAATAGTTTACAAATACAATTTCTATATTAACTCTCATTTTTCCACATTATCCCTCATTAATCCACATTACTATTCCACATTCCATTTATATATATACTCATCCAATCACATCATTTTCCATCTCTTCACTTCAGATTCCTTCACATCACATATCATATATTCACATCCATATCCACATCCATACATCCACATCCACATCCACATTCACATCCATACATCCACATCTACATGCTTACCTCCATTTTCACATCCTCATTTATACATCCACATCCCGTATCCACATTCATACATACACATCCATATCCACATCCATACATCCACACCCACATGCATACATCCACTATCACGTCCTCATTCATACATCCACATCCACATACATACATACATCCACATCCACATTCCCATTCACATCTATACATCCACATCTACATTCACATACATACATACATCCACATCCACATTCCACATTCACATCTATACATCCACATCTACATCCACATTCACATACATCCACATCCACATCCACATTCCCATTCACATCTATACATCCACATCTACATCCACATACATACATCCATCCACATCCACATTCCACATTCACATCTATACATTCACATCTACATCCACATCTACATCTACATCCACATACATACATCCATCCACATCCACATTCCACATTCACATCTATACATTCACATCTACATCCACATTCACATACATCCACATCCACATTCCCATTCACATCTATACATCCACATCTACATCCACATACATACATACATCCACATCCACATTCCACATTCACATCTATACATCCACATCTACATCCACATTCACATACATCCACATCCACATTCCCATTCACATCTATACATCCACATCTACATCCACATTCACATCTATGCATATACATCCTCATGCATACATCCACATTCACATTCATACATCCACACTCCCATCTCCACATTCACACATCCACATACATACATCCATTTCCACATTCCCATTCATATAACCCCATATGCCTTCACATCTAATCTTTTTCGTCACATCCATTCTTGCCCTATCATCACAACCCATATACATCTTATCCTATCACATACACTTCTTACCTCATCTCATACACATCTTATCACATCTTAATTCATCTTATTACGTCTTATCGCATTTTATACACCTCTTATCACATCCTATCACATCTCATATCTATTTATAGAATACAAGAGAACTCTTATATTTGATATAAGATTTCTTTACACATTTATTTATGAATAAATTCTATTTAAGGAGATTAATACTTTCAAAGTAAAAATCAATCTTTTATGCATCTTCCTATGCATAAATTCATTTTTAATGAAAATGACACTTTTGAATTAAATTTTAATCTTTTATACATTTTTCTATACATAAATTCAATTTAGATGAGAATGACACTTTTGAATTAAAAAAATCAATCTTTTATACATCTTCTTATGCATAAATTCAATTTGGTAGGAATTACACTTTTAGAATAAAAAAATTTCTCTTATGCATCTAAGTTAAGCATAAAATCCATTTATGAGGAAAATCACACTTTTAGTATAAAAAGAATATCTTTTATGCATACCTATATGCATTAAATTCAATTATGATAAAAGTCACACTTTTATAATAAAATAATCAACTTTTATGCATACCTCTATGCATGAAATCTAATATGATAAAAGTAACACTTTTGATATAAAAATTTTTCCATTATGCATACTTCTATGCATGAAATAAAAATGGTAAAAATAACACTTTTGATATAAAAATTTATCCATTATGCATACTTCTATGCATGAAATAAAAATGGTAAAAATAACACTTTTGATATAAAAATTTATCCATTATGTCTAATATTAAAATTCAATTTTTCCATGATTGTAATGAAATTCTTTCAATTAATCTAGGATGATAATTCCTAGAATATGGTAGGAAGTCCTCTTTTTATGCTTTGAATGAGATTATTTTATGCATAATTTTTATAAAAATTTTGCCATAGCTCCGCTGCTATGATGACTGATAAATCTCAATTTTTCTAAGGGATAATGCTTATCATTAAGGAAATAATTAAAATGATCTCTAATTGGATTATTAATCCATAATGGATTGAATCATCAATATTCATAAACTAAAAGCATAGAAAAAAGCCATTAATTTGGCCTCAAGCATAGCTTAATCTTGGGTTAAGGAAAAGCTTTATGAAAAGCTTGATTTGGATTGAGAACGGGTCATGAGTATGACCATTTCTTGAGTGAGAGAGAGAATTTACATAAGAATCATTAGAATTTAAACATAAATGAAAATTAACTTCAATAGCATTTATTAAATTATGTAACTCTTCACTACTATTCAAACTTCAATAGCATTTAAAAAAAAACCATACCAATTAAACTTCTCAAGCTTGAGAGGGGTTGAGAAGAGAGAAACATTGAGAAATTATAGAAAGATCAATATTCACTAATTACCTTACAACATGCTTGATTCTTTGTTCACGGTAGAGGCCCCCAACCAATCAATTGGTTAAGTATGTTGATGGAGCCACTAATGGGGATTGAAGAAAGAGGGAAGCTCCAAAAACTAGTGAATTATTAAATGAATTCACAGTTCTTGGCTTAGGTGGAGTAGAGTAACGATGCATAAACACTATATATTTTTCAACAAGGGGAAGGCTTCTATTTATAGGAAAAATTGAGCTCCTAACCAAACAAACTGATTCTAGAATTTTCTAAATCAGTTTGGTCAATATTTGACCATTTTTAGGTCAGTTAAGCTAACTTTTTGGAACTAGACTTAAATGAGGAGAGAGGAGAGATGAAATATCTCAATTTTTATGAGTTTAAAACTCATTCAAGCATGTGAAATATGCACCTCCTTTAAAGAACTCCCCTTCCTTACATATGTCATATTTTTAATATTGCTCATAGTTTTTTACTAATAAACCTTGTACATTTTCAACTCTTCATCTTATGTGAAATATGCACCTCCTTTAAAGAACTCCCCTTCCTTACATATGTCATACTTTTAATATTGCTCATAATTTTTTTCTAATAAACCTTGTACATTTTCAACTCTTCATCTTATGTGAAATATGCACCTTCTTTAAAGAACTCCGCTTCCTTACATATGTCATACTTTTAATATTGCTCATAATTTTTTTACTAATAAACCTTGTACATTTTCAACTCTTCATCTTATGTGAGCATTTACTCATTTTTGGGTATTTTCTTTTTACAATTTGGATTTATCTCCTCCCTACACATGGATTGATGCTATTGGCCCATAGAAACCTTAATTGGACCATAGTCTAAAGATTTCTGAAAATCTAGACCCTTAGGCTAAGGTTCTTTATACCTATTTCCAATTAATTCCAATTGCACATTGGAAAATTCTTTTTAAATTTCTGTTTCAGGGGAACTCATCTGAATTATAAGAGATATTTTTCTATCCAAAAAATATTCAAAATCTAAATATTCTCTCTCTAGAATATTTTCTCTCTCTAGGTTAAAACAGTCACAAACAAGATCTCTTATATTTCAGAAAAGGAATTGATTACAGGGGAATATACTAGACATCAAAAAGGGGTTGGGAGAGGAATCTTACATTCTACCCCACTTAAAAAACGCGAGATGTCCTCATCTCGCAGGTGGAGTATGCTCTCTTTCATCATCTTTTTCTTCTTCAATCACATTCAACGTTACGCCTTGGAAGTGGACGGTCGATTTTTCCCTGGTATTCTGCTGGCTTATGGATGACTTGAGAATTGTCGGTTAAGCCTTGGGTTTTTTTTTTTTTTTTTTCAATTGCAGTAAGGATCTGCCCTTCTTTCCTCTTCTACTTCATCTGCAATTGTGACTGCTCTGGCTGCTGCAGTCTGAGGTGGAATTCTTTCTCTTTGGTTGCCCCTATTCTGGAAAGGAGTTCTGAGGTTACTCTGGGTAGAGGCAGATGGTTGATTTGGAGTTCTTCTGGGGTTATCCTGGCTTGGGCGAGACGGACCCTGATTAGACTGGTATGAAGGAATTGGTCTCTGAATTCGGGGTCCTAGACTTCCCTGTCCCCTTGACATGGCAGGAGTTGGGCAGTCTTTTAACTGATGACCAAAACCTTGGCATCCAAAACACCGGTTCTCACTTCTGGTCTCATTGTTCTGCATCCTTAAAATAGATGGTCCTCCTGAGAAAGTATTCTGGGGGAAGGATCTTCCTTCACTTTGGAATCTTCCTGCATCTTGATTCTGAATTGGTCCTTGCTGCCTCTTTGGGGGTGGAAAGTTTGAAGTACCTTCCTGGGCTTGGAATCTTTTAAAGTTAGAGGGTGCAGGCTTTGGCGGGACCTTTACTACAAAGGCCTTGGCAAAATCCTTTGCCATTTTTACTGCTTCAGCCATGGACACTGGTTTGGCATTTTTGACCAATGTGTCTAAGGGTTCGTTCATTCCCCGAATGAACCTGGCCATGAGCTGTTCTTCGTCTAGAGGTGGTGAGTATTTGAGTAGAAGAGCAAAGGCCTGGTGATATTCTTCAATGGTTTTGTTCTCCTGCTTTAGTTCTAAAAATTCGTTCATTTTGGTTTCCAAAAATCCAGGGGGACAAAATCTCTTTCTCAAATAGGTTTTTAGGTCATTCCAAGATTGAGTATTTCTATTCAGACGGTTGGTGTCACAGTGGTTCCTCCATGCTACCCTGGCTGTTTCCACTATTTTCAACCGGCCAAGAGCCATTTTGCTCAGCTCATTATAACCTGTGACGTCAAAATACTCTTCCATGGCTTCCACCCATTTCTCCACAGTCTCACCCAGGTTCTCCCCTTCTCCTTTGAAGGGTCCTGGCTGAGTCCTATGAAGAGCCTTGCGAACATCAGGGTCAAGTTCGTTATCTTCAAGGATAGGGTCTGGCTGCTGCTGACGGCTACGGTTTCCTCGTCTCATGATTCTGTCAAAATTTATATATTAGAGAGAGAATAGTTATAAGATCAGAAGGGAGATTCTTATTTTTGAATACTTCAATAACTGGGGAGAAATTTTACATTCTACCCCACTTAAAAAAGTGCGAGATGTCCTCATCTCGCAAGGTAGAGGACAACTCTTTTTCTTAAGATTCAATTTTTATTCTGGGGGTTGCTTATATTCTGGTCAACCCAACAGAACACTGGGATAAATATCCCTTATATAGAACTCATCATTAAATAACAATTCATTTAACATGATAATGGTCCATTAGACCGAAAAATTTCCTTTGGAACATTCCTCCACGGAACTTCAGTCAAGCAAGTTCTCAATTTGACATCCCTTAACTTGATCTACCGGTCAAGTATTAATAGCAGCAATCTGACAGCACAACCCACTAATCTCATAGTGATTTGCTGAATTCATTATCATCATTCTAGTTATGAATATCATCACAGGGACTCGTCCCATTCCCCCTCATTGTGGTTTCATTATATTTCAACTAATTTTTAAAAATCAACATTTTTCAATCAGCATTTTCAATCAGAATCCAAATCAATTCATCAATTCTCAAACAGAATTAAAAATCATATCAATCACATTCGAATTCATCATCTGGATAGCATTAACGCTTATAATTTCAAGTCTTAGATTTACTCGTATATACTGTCAGTAAAGAGCTGCAGTTATACTCTCGGTATATACGGTAGTCACGGCCCTTGGAATTATAAGGTAAATACCATCATGTCTAGGCCTCAAGCAAGTCAGGGATTCTATATAATTGCGGTACTTCTATCTGAAGACCCAATTACCAATTTACGAATTTCAGTTTGAATATCAAATTGTATGAATTATATCACACAATTACAACCTTTTTTTGTGCTTCTTGATAAATTTTTGACATATTTGGTTTCTCAGTTGATCTTTATTAGCCAAATGCTCTGATACCAACTGTGAGATCCCCCTGATCCCACCGAGCAACGGATTCGGGGTACTAGCAGCGGAAGTAGCACTTCTCGCGCGGGACAGGGGTCCCACACTCGGGGCCTCGCCCACGGATATCCGGACAAGAAACTAATCCGTCGGTTTGTCCAAAACCGAAACCGGAAAAACTTCCTTTACCCGGAAAGCACGGGCGATCCCACCAGGATAACTCTTTACTCTAACGTAGTCAAGATCATTACTGATCAAACTGATCTGACTGCACCTTTAATGGTACTTGGTCAAGTCAAGGAAGAACTTGCACTTGGATCATTGGGATCAACGCTTTTTTCCCCATCAAGAGGCACAGCCGTTGATTCCTATCCATAGAACAATTTCTATCCGGGATTTACTTCATCTATCGTAATAATAGAATTTAAATCTCGATTTACGGATCCATCAGTCCAGCCTAACCCCATCCGATCCCATGGGTTAGCCAACCGCCCAACCACTGTAGTGATGGGATCCAATTTGGAATTTGGTTAGGTTTTGTCCCGGGTACCAAGGAAAAGAGTTCCAAGGCCCCCTAGCCGGAAGTTCATGCAAACATAAAACTAGCCACACCACTTACACACCCAATATGAAATTGCCTTTTTCTTAGCATCAGCTAACTTTAAAACAATCCTTTAAGGAAACCATAGTACCACTGATCACAATCTTCCAATTTATCCAGTTGATTCATAATTTCCCATCATTCCTTCATCAGAGTATCTATGGCATCATTGGCAACTAGAACGCTCACCACCTGTCCACACAGAGGCCGTTTCCATAGTTCCTAGCCCATAATACTCGGCAATATAATCACTTATCAAGATGGACTCTCGTTGAAGATCAGCAAGATCAACCAACAGATCCATAAAAAAGAGCCATGGACTCATCCGTTGAGGACCAGCAAGGTCAGTCAACCAGATCCATGCCCGGTTTCACAAAACAACTCTTACTCCTTGTTCCAATATCTTCCTCGACGCACGCGTGGGTATCCTAGGCGACCCAGAGCCCGAGCACCGTATGGTCAGCACCCTCTAGGATCCTTCGCAGGTGACCTAGCGCTTCACTCATAGGCCGCTTCCTTGGTCCCTCATCCACCGTACCGGAAGCTCACCATTTTAATCGAACCGAGGCTGGTCAAGACCTCGGCCGACCTTGCTACGCGAGACGTCCTCCATTGACTCTCCGTCAGCAGTTGCAACTTTAACCATGACCTTAATCACAAGACGGTCAAAATGCTTCCCCAGCATTCTTGACATAAAACAGCCATTTACAAACAGCATTTACAATAGTTTACAAATACAATTTCTATATTAACTCTCATTTTTCCACATTATCCCTCATTAATCCACATTACTATTCCACATTCCATTTATATATATACTCATCCAATCACATCATTTTCCATCTCTTCACTTCAGATTCCTTCACATCACATATCATATATTCACATCCATATCCACATCCATACATCCACATCCACATCCACATTCACATCCATACATCCACATCTACATGCTTACCTCCATTTTCACATCCTCATTTATACATCCACATCCCGTATCCACATTCATACATACACATCCATATCCACATCCATACATCCACACCCACATGCATACATCCACTATCACGTCCTCATTCATACATCCACATCCACATACATACATACATCCACATCCACATTCCCATTCACATCTATACATCCACATCTACATTCACATACATACATACATCCACATCCACATTCCACATTCACATCTATACATCCACATCTACATCCACATTCACATACATCCACATCCACATCCACATTCCCATTCACATCTATACATCCACATCTACATCCACATACATACATCCATCCACATCCACATTCCACATTCACATCTATACATTCACATCTACATCCACATCTACATCTACATCCACATACATACATCCATCCACATCCACATTCCACATTCACATCTATACATTCACATCTACATCCACATTCACATACATCCACATCCACATTCCCATTCACATCTATACATCCACATCTACATCCACATACATACATACATCCACATCCACATTCCACATTCACATCTATACATCCACATCTACATCCACATTCACATACATCCACATCCACATTCCCATTCACATCTATACATCCACATCTACATCCACATTCACATCTATGCATATACATCCTCATGCATACATCCACATTCACATTCATACATCCACACTCCCATCTCCACATTCACACATCCACATACATACATCCATTTCCACATTCCCATTCATATAACCCCATATGCCTTCACATCTAATCTTTTTCGTCACATCCATTCTTGCCCTATCATCACAACCCATATACATCTTATCCTATCACATACACTTCTTACCTCATCTCATACACATCTTATCACATCTTAATTCATCTTATTACGTCTTATCGCATTTTATACACCTCTTATCACATCCTATCACATCTCATATCTATTTATAGAATACAAGAGAACTCTTATATTTGATATAAGATTTCTTTACACATTTATTTATGAATAAATTCTATTTAAGGAGATTAATACTTTCAAAGTAAAAATCAATCTTTTATGCATCTTCCTATGCATAAATTCATTTTTAATGAAAATGACACTTTTGAATTAAATTTTAATCTTTTATACATTTTTCTATACATAAATTCAATTTAGATGAGAATGACACTTTTGAATTAAAAAAATCAATCTTTTATACATCTTCTTATGCATAAATTCAATTTGGTAGGAATTACACTTTTAGAATAAAAAAATTTCTCTTATGCATCTAAGTTAAGCATAAAATCCATTTATGAGGAAAATCACACTTTTAGTATAAAAAGAATATCTTTTATGCATACCTATATGCATTAAATTCAATTATGATAAAAGTCACACTTTTATAATAAAATAATCAACTTTTATGCATACCTCTATGCATGAAATCTAATATGATAAAAGTAACACTTTTGATATAAAAATTTTTCCATTATGCATACTTCTATGCATGAAATAAAAATGGTAAAAATAACACTTTTGATATAAAAATTTATCCATTATGCATACTTCTATGCATGAAATAAAAATGGTAAAAATAACACTTTTGATATAAAAATTTATCCATTATGTCTAATATTAAAATTCAATTTCTCCATGATTGTAATGAAATTCTTTCAATTAATCTAGGATGATAATTCCTAGAATATGGTAGGAAGTCCTCTTTTTATGCTTTGAATGAGATTATTTTATGCATAATTTTTATAAAAATTTTGCCATAGCTCCGCTGCTATGACTGATAAATCTCAATTTTTCTAAGGGATAATGCTTATCATTAAGGAAATAATTAAAATGATCTCTAATTGGATTATTAATCCATAATGGATTGAATCATCAATATTCATAAACTAAAAGCATAGAAAAAAGCCATTAATTTGGCCTCAAGCATAGCTTAATCTTGGGTTAAGGAAAAGCTTTATGAAAAGCTTGATTTGGATTGAGAACGGGTCATGAGTATGACCATTTCTTGAGTGAGAGAGAGAATTTACATAAGAATCATTAGAATTTAAACATAAATGAAAATTAACTTCAATAGCATTTATTAAATTATGTAACTCTTCACTACTATTCAAACTTCAATAGCATTTAAAAAAAAACCATACCAATTAAACTTCTCAAGCTTGAGAGGGGTTGAGAAGAGAGAAACATTGAGAAATTATAGAAAGATCAATATTCACTAATTACCTTACAACATGCTTGATTCTTTGTTCACGGTAGAGGCCCCCAACCAATCAATTGGTTAAGTATGTTGATGGAGCCACTAATGGGGATTGAAGAAAGAGGGAAGCTCCAAAAACTAGTGAATTATTAAATGAATTCACAGTTCTTGGCTTAGGTGGAGTAGAGTAACGATGCATAAACACTATATATTTTTCAACAAGGGGAAGGCTTCTATTTATAGGAAAAATTGAGCTCCTAACCAAACAAACTGATTCTAGAATTTTCTAAATCAGTTTGGTCAATATTTGACCATTTTTAGGTCAGTTAAGCTAACTTTTTGGAACTAGACTTAAATGAGGAGAGAGGAGAGATGAAATATCTCAATTTTTATGAGTTTAAAACTCATTCAAGCATGTGAAATATGCACCTCCTTTAAAGAACTCCCCTTCCTTACATATGTCATATTTTTAATATTGCTCATAGTTTTTTACTAATAAACCTTGTACATTTTCAACTCTTCATCTTATGTGAAATATGCACCTCCTTTAAAGAACTCCCCTTCCTTACATATGTCATACTTTTAATATTGCTCATAATTTTTTTCTAATAAACCTTGTACATTTTCAACTCTTCATCTTATGTGAAATATGCACCTTCTTTAAAGAACTCCGCTTCCTTACATATGTCATACTTTTAATATTGCTCATAATTTTTTTACTAATAAACCTTGTACATTTTCAACTCTTCATCTTATGTGAGCATTTACTCATTTTTGGGTATTTTCTTTTTACAATTTGGATTTATCTCCTCCCTACACATGGATTGATGCTATTGGCCCATAGAAACCTTAATTGGACCATAGTCTAAAGATTTCTGAAAATCTAGACCCTTAGGCTAAGGTTCTTTATACCTATTTCCAATTAATTCCAATTGCACATTGGAAAATTCTTTTTAAATTTCTGTTTCAGGGGAACTCATCTGAATTATAAGAGATATTTTTCTATCCAAAAAATATTCAAAATCTAAATATTCTCTCTCTAGAATATTTTCTCTCTCTAGGTTAAAACAGTCACAAACAAGATCTCTTATATTTCAGAAAAGGAATTGATTACAGGGGAATATACTAGACATCAAAAAGGGGTTGGGAGAGGAATCTTACATTCTACCCCACTTAAAAAACGCGAGATGTCCTCATCTCGCAGGTGGAGTATGCTCTCTTTCATCATCTTTTTCTTCTTCAATCACATTCAACGTTACGCCTTGGAAGTGGACGGTCGATTTTTCCCTGGTATTCTGCTGGCTTATGGATGACTTGAGAATTGTCGGTTAAGCCTTGGGTTTTTTTTTTTTTTTTTTCAATTGCAGTAAGGATCTGCCCTTCTTTCCTCTTCTACTTCATCTGCAATTGTGACTGCTCTGGCTGCTGCAGTCTGAGGTGGAATTCTTTCTCTTTGGTTGCCCCTATTCTGGAAAGGAGTTCTGAGGTTACTCTGGGTAGAGGCAGATGGTTGATTTGGAGTTCTTCTGGGGTTATCCTGGCTTGGGCGAGACGGACCCTGATTAGACTGGTATGAAGGAATTGGTCTCTGAATTCGGGGTCCTAGACTTCCCTGTCCCCTTGACATGGCAGGAGTTGGGCAGTCTTTTAACTGATGACCAAAACCTTGGCATCCAAAACACCGGTTCTCACTTCTGGTCTCATTGTTCTGCATCCTTAAAATAGATGGTCCTCCTGAGAAAGTATTCTGGGGGAAGGATCTTCCTTCACTTTGGAATCTTCCTGCATCTTGATTCTGAATTGGTCCTTGCTGCCTCTTTGGGGGTGGAAAGTTTGAAGTACCTTCCTGGGCTTGGAATCTTTTAAAGTTAGAGGGTGCAGGCTTTGGCGGGACCTTTACTACAAAGGCCTTGGCAAAATCCTTTGCCATTTTTACTGCTTCAGCCATGGACACTGGTTTGGCATTTTTGACCAATGTGTCTAAGGGTTCGTTCATTCCCCGAATGAACCTGGCCATGAGCTGTTCTTCGTCTAGAGGTGGTGAGTATTTGAGTAGAAGAGCAAAGGCCTGGTGATATTCTTCAATGGTTTTGTTCTCCTGCTTTAGTTCTAAAAATTCGTTCATTTTGGTTTCCAAAAATCCAGGGGGACAAAATCTCTTTCTCAAATAGGTTTTTAGGTCATTCCAAGATTGAGTATTTCTATTCAGACGGTTGGTGTCACAGTGGTTCCTCCATGCTACCCTGGCTGTTTCCACTATTTTCAACCGGCCAAGAGCCATTTTGCTCAGCTCATTATAACCTGTGACGTCAAAATACTCTTCCATGGCTTCCACCCATTTCTCCACAGTCTCACCCAGGTTCTCCCCTTCTCCTTTGAAGGGTCCTGGCTGAGTCCTATGAAGAGCCTTGCGAACATCAGGGTCAAGTTCGTTATCTTCAAGGATAGGGTCTGGCTGCTGCTGACGGCTACGGTTTCCTCGTCTCATGATTCTGTCAAAATTTATATATTAGAGAGAGAATAGTTATAAGATCAGAAGGGAGATTCTTATTTTTGAATACTTCAATAACTGGGGAGAAATTTTACATTCTACCCCACTTAAAAAAGTGCGAGATGTCCTCATCTCGCAAGGTAGAGGACAACTCTTTTTCTTAAGATTCAATTTTTATTCTGGGGGTTGCTTATATTCTGGTCAACCCAACAGAACACTGGGATAAATATCCCTTATATAGAACTCATCATTAAATAACAATTCATTTAACATGATAATGGTCCATTAGACCGAAAAATTTCCTTTGGAACATTCCTCCACGGAACTTCAGTCAAGCAAGTTCTCAATTTGACATCCCTTAACTTGATCTACCGGTCAAGTATTAATAGCAGCAATCTGACAGCACAACCCACTAATCTCATAGTGATTTGCTGAATTCATTATCATCATTCTAGTTATGAATATCATCACAGGGACTCGTCCCATTCCCCCTCATTGTGGTTTCATTATATTTCAACTAATTTTTAAAAATCAACATTTTTCAATCAGCATTTTCAATCAGAATCCAAATCAATTCATCAATTCTCAAACAGAATTAAAAATCATATCAATCACATTCGAATTCATCATCTGGATAGCATTAACGCTTATAATTTCAAGTCTTAGATTTACTCGTATATACTGTCAGTAAAGAGCTGCAGTTATACTCTCGGTATATACGGTAGTCACGGCCCTTGGAATTATAAGGTAAATACCATCATGTCTAGGCCTCAAGCAAGTCAGGGATTCTATATAATTGCGGTACTTCTATCTGAAGACCCAATTACCAATTTACGAATTTCAGTTTGAATATCAAATTGTATGAATTATATCACACAATTACAACCTTTTTTGTGCTTCTTGATAAATTTTTGACATATTTGGTTTCTCAGTTGATCTTTATTAGCCAAATGCTCTGATACCAACTGTGAGATCCCCCTGATCCCACCGAGCAACGGATTCGGGGTACTAGCAGCGGAAGTAGCACTTCTCGCGCGGGACAGGGGTCCCACACTCGGGGCCTCGCCCACGGATATCCGGACAAGAAACTAATCCGTCGGTTTGTCCAAAACCGAAACCGGAAAAACTTCCTTTACCCGGAAAGCACGGGCGATCCCACCAGGATAACTCTTTACTCTAACGTAGTCAAGATCATTACTGATCAAACTGATCTGACTGCACCTTTAATGGTACTTGGTCAAGTCAAGGAAGAACTTGCACTTGGATCATTGGGATCAACGCTTTTTTCCCCATCAAGAGGCACAGCCGTTGATTCCTATCCATAGAACAATTTCTATCCGGGATTTACTTCATCTATCGTAATAATAGAATTTAAATCTCGATTTACGGATCCATCAGTCCAGCCTAACCCCATCCGATCCCATGGGTTAGCCAACCGCCCAACCACTGTAGTGATGGGATCCAATTTGGAATTTGGTTAGGTTTTGTCCCGGGTACCAAGGAAAAGAGTTCCAAGGCCCCCTAGCCGGAAGTTCATGCAAACATAAAACTAGCCACACCACTTACACACCCAATATGAAATTGCCTTTTTCTTAGCATCAGCTAACTTTAAAACAATCCTTTAAGGAAACCATAGTACCACTGATCACAATCTTCCAATTTATCCAGTTGATTCATAATTTCCCATCATTCCTTCATCAGAGTATCTATGGCATCATTGGCAACTAGAACGCTCACCACCTGTCCACACAGAGGCCGTTTCCATAGTTCCTAGCCCATAATACTCGGCAATATAATCACTTATCAAGATGGACTCTCGTTGAAGATCAGCAAGATCAACCAACAGATCCATAAAAAAGAGCCATGGACTCATCCGTTGAGGACCAGCAAGGTCAGTCAACCAGATCCATGCCCGGTTTCACAAAACAACTCTTACTCCTTGTTCCAATATCTTCCTCGACGCACGCGTGGGTATCCTAGGCGACCCAGAGCCCGAGCACCGTATGGTCAGCACCCTCTAGGATCCTTCGCAGGTGACCTAGCGCTTCACTCATAGGCCGCTTCCTTGGTCCCTCATCCACCGTACCGGAAGCTCACCATTTTAATCGAACCGAGGCTGGTCAAGACCTCGGCCGACCTTGCTACGCGAGACGTCCTCCATTGACTCTCCGTCAGCAGTTGCAACTTTAACCATGACCTTAATCACAAGACGGTCAAAATGCTTCCCCAGCATTCTTGACATAAAACAGCCATTTACAAACAGCATTTACAATAGTTTACAAATACAATTTCTATATTAACTCTCATTTTTCCACATTATCCCTCATTAATCCACATTACTATTCCACATTCCATTTATATATATACTCATCCAATCACATCATTTTCCATCTCTTCACTTCAGATTCCTTCACATCACATATCATATATTCACATCCATATCCACATCCATACATCCACATCCACATCCACATTCACATCCATACATCCACATCTACATGCTTACCTCCATTTTCACATCCTCATTTATACATCCACATCCCGTATCCACATTCATACATACACATCCATATCCACATCCATACATCCACACCCACATGCATACATCCACTATCACGTCCTCATTCATACATCCACATCCACATACATACATACATCCACATCCACATTCCCATTCACATCTATACATCCACATCTACATTCACATACATACATACATCCACATCCACATTCCACATTCACATCTATACATCCACATCTACATCCACATTCACATACATCCACATCCACATCCACATTCCCATTCACATCTATACATCCACATCTACATCCACATACATACATCCATCCACATCCACATTCCACATTCACATCTATACATTCACATCTACATCCACATCTACATCTACATCCACATACATACATCCATCCACATCCACATTCCACATTCACATCTATACATTCACATCTACATCCACATTCACATACATCCACATCCACATTCCCATTCACATCTATACATCCACATCTACATCCACATACATACATACATCCACATCCACATTCCACATTCACATCTATACATCCACATCTACATCCACATTCACATACATCCACATCCACATTCCCATTCACATCTATACATCCACATCTACATCCACATTCACATCTATGCATATACATCCTCATGCATACATCCACATTCACATTCATACATCCACACTCCCATCTCCACATTCACACATCCACATACATACATCCATTTCCACATTCCCATTCATATAACCCCATATGCCTTCACATCTAATCTTTTTCGTCACATCCATTCTTGCCCTATCATCACAACCCATATACATCTTATCCTATCACATACACTTCTTACCTCATCTCATACACATCTTATCACATCTTAATTCATCTTATTACGTCTTATCGCATTTTATACACCTCTTATCACATCCTATCACATCTCATATCTATTTATAGAATACAAGAGAACTCTTATATTTGATATAAGATTTCTTTACACATTTATTTATGAATAAATTCTATTTAAGGAGATTAATACTTTCAAAGTAAAAATCAATCTTTTATGCATCTTCCTATGCATAAATTCATTTTTAATGAAAATGACACTTTTGAATTAAATTTTAATCTTTTATACATTTTTCTAT
Organism: Cibotium barometz; assembly: GCF_041138505.1. Classification (NCBI taxonomy): domain Eukaryota; kingdom Viridiplantae; phylum Streptophyta; class Polypodiopsida; order Cyatheales; family Cibotiaceae; genus Cibotium; species Cibotium barometz. Next base: position 2,357,097 of record NC_141055.1, read on the forward strand.
ACATAAATTCAATTTAGATGAGAATGACACTTTTGAATTAAAAAAATCAATCTTTTATACATCTTCTTATGCATAAATTCAATTTGGTAGGAATTACACTTTTAGAATAAAAAAATTTCTCTTATGCATCTAAGTTAAGCATAAAATCCATTTATGAGGAAAATCACACTTTTAGTATAAAAAGAATATCTTTTATGCATACCTATATGCATTAAATTCAATTATGATAAAAGTCACACTTTTATAATAAAATAATCAACTTTTATGCATACCTCTATGCATGAAATCTAATATGATAAAAGTAACACTTTTGATATAAAAATTTTTCCATTATGCATACTTCTATGCATGAAATAAAAATGGTAAAAATAACACTTTTGATATAAAAATTTATCCATTATGCATACTTCTATGCATGAAATAAAAATGGTAAAAATAACACTTTTGATATAAAAATTTATCCATTATGTCTAATATTAAAATTCAATTTCTCCATGATTGTAATGAAATTCTTTCAATTAATCTAGGATGATAATTCCTAGAATATGGTAGGAAGTCCTCTTTTTATGCTTTGAATGAGATTATTTTATGCATAATTTTTATAAAAATTTTGCCATAGCTCCGCTGCTATGACTGATAAATCTCAATTTTTCTAAGGGATAATGCTTATCATTAAGGAAATAATTAAAATGATCTCTAATTGGATTATTAATCCATAATGGATTGAATCATCAATATTCATAAACTAAAAGCATAGAAAAAAGCCATTAATTTGGCCTCAAGCATAGCTTAATCTTGGGTTAAGGAAAAGCTTTATGAAAAGCTTGATTTGGATTGAGAACGGGTCATGAGTATGACCATTTCTTGAGTGAGAGAGAGAATTTACATAAGAATCATTAGAATTTAAACATAAATGAAAATTAACTTCAATAGCATTTATTAAATTATGTAACTCTTCACTACTATTCAAACTTCAATAGCATTTAAAAAAAAACCATACCAATTAAACTTCTCAAGCTTGAGAGGGGTTGAGAAGAGAGAAACATTGAGAAATTATAGAAAGATCAATATTCACTAATTACCTTACAACATGCTTGATTCTTTGTTCACGGTAGAGGCCCCCAACCAATCAATTGGTTAAGTATGTTGATGGAGCCACTAATGGGGATTGAAGAAAGAGGGAAGCTCCAAAAACTAGTGAATTATTAAATGAATTCACAGTTCTTGGCTTAGGTGGAGTAGAGTAACGATGCATAAACACTATATATTTTTCAACAAGGGGAAGGCTTCTATTTATAGGAAAAATTGAGCTCCTAACCAAACAAACTGATTCTAGAATTTTCTAAATCAGTTTGGTCAATATTTGACCATTTTTAGGTCAGTTAAGCTAACTTTTTGGAACTAGACTTAAATGAGGAGAGAGGAGAGATGAAATATCTCAATTTTTATGAGTTTAAAACTCATTCAAGCATGTGAAATATGCACCTCCTTTAAAGAACTCCCCTTCCTTACATATGTCATATTTTTAATATTGCTCATAGTTTTTTACTAATAAACCTTGTACATTTTCAACTCTTCATCTTATGTGAAATATGCACCTCCTTTAAAGAACTCCCCTTCCTTACATATGTCATACTTTTAATATTGCTCATAATTTTTTTCTAATAAACCTTGTACATTTTCAACTCTTCATCTTATGTGAAATATGCACCTTCTTTAAAGAACTCCTCTTCCTTACATATGTCATACTTTTAATATTGCTCATAATTTTTTTACTAATAAACCTTGTACATTTTCAACTCTTCATCTTATGTGAGCATTTACTCATTTTTGGGTATTTTCTTTTTACAATTTGGATTTATCTCCTCCCTACACATGGATTGATGCTATTGGCCCATAGAAACCTTAATTGGACCATAGTCTAAAGATTTCTGAAAATCTAGACCCTTAGGCTAAGGTTCTTTATACCTATTTCCAATTAATTCCAATTGCACATTGGAAAATTCTTTTTAAATTTCTGTTTCAGGGGAACTCATCTGAATTATAAGAGATATTTTTCTATCCAAAAAATATTCAAAATCTAAATATTCTCTCTCTAGAATATTTTCTCTCTCTAGGTTAAAACAGTCACAAACAAGATCTCTTATATTTCAGAAAAGGAATTGATTACAGGGGAATATACTAGACATCAAAAAGGGGTTGGGAGAGGAATCTTACAAAAGAGCAGCTCATTTCTGCAGATGAAATCCTGTCAGACAGTTCACTTGTGCAGACTGTTTTGAATGGTCTACCAGATTCTTATCAGGGTTTTGCTTCCACTCTTCGCTTGATGATGAAAGGTAATCCCAATGCCTTATCATTTGAGGAGTTAGTTTCTGTTTTGCTGCAAGAAGACCAGTCAAGGCAAAACAGGAATATTATGCGTGTCGCAGATCAAGCTTTCGTTGCTAGTCAGAGAAGCGGGAAAGGTAAAGCTGGCTTTTCTTCTAGTAAGCAGAAATCTGCAAATGCTGCGCAACCAAAGAAGGAAGACAAAGATGAGAAGAAGGGTGACAAACAGAAGACATTTTGCAAGTACTGTAAGGGAAATGATCATGTCATCAAAGCGTGTCCTAAGCTGGCTGCGAAAGAGGCTAAGAAGAAAGAGGCTGGTATGGCTGTTGCAGATGCCTCTCCTTCTAACAATGAATCTGCTAATGTTGTTCAAGATACAGAATGGGCATTCAATGCGCAGTGCAGTTATGACCCATCTTTGCATGACACATGTATGTCTGCAGTAGATTCAGATGTATGGTACTTTGACAGTGGTGCCACTAAGCATATCACCTCGCAGCGCAGTTTATTCACTTTCCTTGAGTCTGCTCCCACAGGGAATACTGTCACTTGTGCCAATAACTCCTCTTATCCCGTTAAAGGAGTTGGACAGATTGTGCTGAATGTTGCAAATTGCAACACCTTTACACTTTTTGATGCATTGTATGTGCCAGGGATCAAAAAGAATCTGCTGTCAGTCTCCGCATTTGCCAAAACAGGTTTGGTTGTAAAATTTATGGATGACAGATGTACTGTTCATGATCTCTCTTGTGGTGACATCATTGTAGCATCTGGTTCACTATGTCGAGGGCTGTATAAGCTCAATATGGATGGCAAATGTGTAGAGGATTCAGCATGTGCTATTATGGATACGTAGGCTATTTCAAATGCAAAACTGTGGCATGCACGTTTTGGTCATCTGAATTTTGCAAGTTTGCTGCGCCTGCAGAAATCTGAAATGGTGTCTTCTTTGCCTAAGCTTGAGGCACCTGTCAAGCATGTTTGTGAGGGCTGCATATTGGGTAAAATGCAGCGTGCTTCCTTTCCCAAAGATGGATCAGTGAGAGCTGAACGCAGATTGCAGCTTGTTCACAGTGATGTTTGTGGTCCCATGCAAACTCCATCATTTGGAAACTACCTTTACTTCGTGACTTTCATTGATGATTTTACCAGGCATGCATGGGTATATCCTTTGAAGGCAAAGTCCGAAGTGTTTTTGTGCTTCAAACAGTTTTTGGTTATGGCTGAAAATGTGTCAGAAAGTAAGATGGGCACCCTCCGTTCAGATCGAGGGGGGGAGTATATGTCTTCAGAATTTAATGCATTTCTGGCTGAGCGTGGGATAAAACACCAATGTACAGTGCCGTATACACCACAGCAAAATGGTGTGGCTGAGAGAAAAAACAGGTCTCTCATGGAAATGGCAAGATGTATGGTTAAGAGTCAAAGTCTACCACATGGTTTTTGGCTTGAGGCTGTCATGTGTGCCACTTATGTACTAAACAGGTGTCCCACCAAAGCATTACAGGTTGTCACTCCATATGAGGCTTGGCATAGCCGCAAGCCATCTGTTGGCCATTTACGTGTTTTTGGTTGCCTGGCATATGCATTAGTGCCTGTGCAACATCGCAGAAAATTGGATGACAAAGCTGTCAAATGTATTTTTGTTGGATATAGTGCTGAGAGCAAAGGCTATCGTTTGTATCATCCACAGACAAAGCGCATTTTGGTTAGCCGTGATGTTGTATTTGTGGAAGATGCAGTTCAGCCCTTGGTTTCATGTACTAAGGAGACAGATATCAGCTCACGTGATGTCTATGATACATTGTTGCCTCTTTTCAGTGGTGCACAGTCAAGTGCAATACCTCATGAGGCAGTTTTTCAGCCTATGCAGGTTTTAAATGATGGCACAGATCAGCCTATATCTGATGCAGATGTGCATGATGCACTTGAGGATGAGAGACAAGAGATTGAGGGCTCTAGGAACATGCCTAGATGGCTGGTGCAGACTTTGCGTGACAGCAAGTTGGATGCCCCTTTGTCTAGTCGCACTCGTTCTGGCTCTCATGGTGCCTCTTATGCGTCAGATTGTTATGCATTGGCTGTTTCTAGTATGTGCGATGAAAGTGAGCCTGTTTCATTTGATGAGGCACAAAGTTCAGAAAATTGGATGGCTGCTATGCAAGCAGAATACGATGCTATTATGAAGAATAGTACATGGTCTTTATGTGACTTGCCCCCTGGCAAGAAGGCCATTGGCACTAAGTGGGTATACAAATTGAAGCGTAAGCCTGATGGCACAGTGGATCGCCATAAGGCTAGGCTTGTTGCAAAAGGTTATGCTCAAGAGAAGGGCATTGATTTTGATGAGACTTTTGCTCCCACATGTCGTATGACCACTGTTCGTAGCATCTGTGCATTAGCAGCTCATAATGGTTGGAATGTACATCAGCTGGACATAAAGACTGCGTTCTTAAATGGAGATTTGCATGAGGAGGTGTATGTATCGCAGCCTCGTGGTTTTGTTCAAAGAGGGCAGGAAAACAAAGTGTGCAGGTTAAAAAAGGCTTTATATGGTTTAAAGCAAGCTCCACGAGCTTTGGTATGAAAAAATACATGCATATTTGACTGCACATGGGTTTCAGAATAGTCCAACAGAAAGCACTTTGTATGTTAAACGTGTGGATGGTGTACATCTAATCATTGCTCTCTATGTCGATGACATGCTGCTCACAGGACCAAATGAGAGTCATATTGCTGATTTTAAGGCTGATTTGAATGCCTCTTTTGAGATGTCAGATTTGGGGCATTTGCATCATTATTTGGGGATACAATTTAAGCAGTGTGATGGAGGTATTGCTTTGTGTCAGACAAAGTATATTGAAACATTGTTGCGGAGATTTGGCCTTGAAGACTGCAAGCCTATTGCTACTCCAATGGAGACAGGTTTGAAGTTGAGTCTTCATGATGCTGGAGATCACTTTGATGTCACACTCTATCAGACAGCTGTTGGTTGCCTCATTTATGTATGCATTACGAGGCCAGACATTCAGTTTGCAGTCTCACAGGTGAGCAGATTTATGCATAGCCCAGGCATTAAGCATTGGCAGGCAGTGAAGCGTATCTTTTGCTATTTGAGTGGTACTCGGCATCTTGGGTTGTTTTATCCCAAGGGGGGATCATTGCCGCCAGATTTACATGTTTTTTCAGATTCTGACTGGGCTGGTTGTTATGACACACGCGTGTCCACGAGTGGTTTTTGCTTCATGCTTGGAAGCTCATGCATATCATGGTTGAGCAAGAAGCAGCCTACTGTGGCCACTTCTAGTTGTGAAGCTGAGTACAGGGCAGCTTTCACAGCTACGGTTGAGTGTGTGTGGCTCAGACGCCTTATGGCTGATTTGGGTGTTGGGCAGCCATCTGCCACCACCATCTTCACTGACAGTCAGAGCGCATTGGCAGTTGCGCGGAACCCAGTGTTCCATGCTCGTACGAAGCACATTGAGGTGCACTACCATTATGTCAGGGAGAGACTCTCTGCAGGAGAGATCAGTTTGGCTTATGTGCCAACACAGGATAACCTTGCAGACCTTTTCACAAAGGCTCTGCCTCGTGAGAAGTTCGAAGCTTTTCGCAAAGCTTTGGGCTTACTCCCTTTTGTGGATTCGTCCACATAGCTAGACACTTCCCTATACATGAGTGCTAGCTCTTGTTCACCGCATCACTCCAGGGGGGATTTGTTACCATATTATAGTAGTGATGTGTGTGAACACACTTAGGACCGCCGGGGCACTTTTTCCCTCACTAGGAGGTTTTTTCCCCCGTGCATTGTATATACGCCCATTATCTTCTAGGGCTTGTTATCTTTCATTATTGGCACTCATAATACACTACTGTGTTGTGCTCAAGCTTCCTCATCTTCTTGAAGTTGTGTGTGCATTCCTGCAACCCTAATTCCAACAAGGACTAAGTCAAATTGTGTGGAGTGGTATGTTGAACGTGCGAATAACCCTAGGTCTTGTGCATATTTAATGCCAATGAAGAAGATTCCAAAAAAGGGAGGGAATGCATTGACCAAAAAAGAGGCGGTAAGTGAAAAGCTCTAGGATTTTGATTATTGGATCATAGATGGGAAACATTCCATCTATGCTACCAAGGTTATGTCAAGGACTTAATTGCCTGAAAAAAATACTTTATTCGAGGGATATTTATGCAATTCACACGTTTGGGGATTCTTTCACGTGGAGTACATGTCGATTCAAGTTGAGTATTAGTTGGGCTTGTTCGCACATTGTGGGTCACATGTCCTATATGCCTTGTGTTTGAGAGGTGTATTCACACTTGTTGTGAATTGTCTTTTGGTGTATACACTTTGGGTAGTGTTCACATGCAACTATGGGTTGTTCCTATTACTTTTATCCTTCATTTAATTGCCATGGTGCAGAATCACATCATCCTCGACATTATTTTGACAGCATTTTTTATTATCATGGTAGGAGAGCTGCTCATGCACTATCATCATGGCTCTACGATTGCTATTATGATTTACCTTATCGTGTCATGTATTGTATATCTTTTGCCATATTTGCACATGTCTTTGGCATTTCGAGGCTTAGACCTCTACATATTCACTCATCTACTTCTCGCTATCATGAGGCAGCATATTCATATCAGTATTGGATGTTCAAGATACATCAAGATCATTCATAGAAGAATGGCCCTAGGGCCATCCTTGTAATCACAATATGGTTGAAAGAATGGCCCTAGTGCCATTCTAAAGCACATTGTGAGAATGGTCCTCCACTCCCTTATGTTAACTACTTGTTGGTGAATTTCAGAATCGCCCTAGGGCCATTCTACCATCCATGTACAATCTTATTGTATTTTTCCTCCATGGTGTTTTTGACCTAGGGCCATTCTCCACTCCCTTGTGTCAATTATTGGTGAATTTTGAATGGCCCTAGGGCTATTTACCATCCATGGACAATCTTGTTGTATTTTTCATCCATGGTTGCTTGAAAGAATGGCCCTAGGGCTATTCTACCATCAATGGTATGTTTTAGAATAACCCTGGGCCATTCTCCATGCCCTAGGGTCACTTTTTCAATATGCATTCACAATACAACAAGATTATCCTTAGAAGAATGGACCTAGGGCCATTCTAAAGCACACCATCCATGGTGAGATTGAAAGAATGACCCTTAGGGCCATTCTACCACCCATGATGTGCTTTAGAATGGCCATAGGGCCATTCTTTCAAGCACATTGTGCGTGGTAGAATCACCTTAGGTCCATTTTAAAAAAGCACATTGTACTTGAGAGAATGGTCCTAGGGCCATTCTCCACTCCCTTGTGTCAACTATTGGTAAATTTTAGAATGGTCCTTGGACAAATCTCTACTCCCTTGTGTCAACTACTATGGTCAATTTTAGAATGGTCTATTCAAAGTCTGCATTTGGATGTAAGTATGATTTTCTTTTTATATGATTGACTTATTTTTTAAAACTCATTTTAGATACATGTGGATGGCTCCAAAGAGGAAAATTTCTTTTCTATCAAATGTTGACATGGCCATTTGGCGAGACAAAGAAGTGGTACATTGACTTCTACAAACTACATGGTCAAAAAATACACGAGATTCATCTATTCCTTCAGCCTCTAGATGATAATGAGTCTTTTGAGGATAAAGGAAAAATAATGGTTTTTGTTGTGTCAGTTTTTGTTAACTTGCATCCGAAAATTGAATGTATTGATGTTGATTGGGTGCATTATCTTATCAACTTGTTTCTCCAACAGATGTCACGGATCACATGGTAGCAGACCAAGAGGACGCTATGTTCTCTAGAAGATGGAAGCTGGATGTCAATAGTATATCTGATAGAGATCTGATATCACTACTAACAAGCTACAAGATATTACTATACAAGTCTTGGGAAAGAAAGTGCCAAAGCCCCGTAAAGCTGCATCAAGTTCAAAGAAGAAGGCAAGATCTTCTCCATAAATAAAGAGCAACATTTTTGATGTGGATGAAGTAAAGCCTGCTACATTGGGAACTGGAGGTTCTCAATAGGTACCCTCATATTTGAACATTATGAATTCCAAGAATTTGGCAAGGAAGGCTAAAAAGGTGTAGGAATTGGCTCTTGGGGGGGGGGGGTATGGACAAGTATGCAAAATACTTTCCACTTGGTTTGTACATAGAGTTTGAAATTCCAATAATGAAATGTGTGCAAGTGCCCAAACATTATTTATGTCCCCTGCCGCCGCTGAAAAAGGACAAAGTCAAATTGTGTGGAATGGTATGTTGAACGTGCGAATAACCCTAGGTCTTGCGCATAATTAATGCCAATGAAGAAGATTCCAAAAAAGGGAGGGAATGCATTGACCAAAAAAGAGGCGGTAAGTGAAAAGCTCTAGGATTTTGATTATTGGATCATAGATGGGAAACATTCCATCTATGCTACCAAGGTTATGTTAAGGACTTAATTGCCTGAAAAAAATACTTTATTCGAGGGATATTTATGCAATTTGGAAGGCCCAAATTGTGATCGTCGATGCACCTCCAAAAGTCCATGTCAACAGTATCTCAACAAGGATAGCAAATATAGAGGCCCAAACCTTGTTTTGACAGCAAGCCTACAATGATATACTCAAGCACTTGAGAGGCCCAATGGGATTTTTATCACAAACTATCAAGGTCAGTACTTGTACTTGTAAAGGGGCATGCAACTCGCTTAGATTGGGATGTAAGAAATTATTTCTTGTGTTTTTAGTTTATTTGAATTTTTTAGATAAGTTAGAATTATTGCTTACTTTTTGTTTGTTCATTTATATTTATAGAAATTCATTGCGAGTGTAGAAACTTTGATGGGTGCCTACTTTGCACATAATCAGTCACACATGGTTGCTTGTTCAGACGAGATCCTTATTACATGGTTAGAAATTATAGAAGGTGTTGAAAAAGGAATAATTGAAGGAAGAAAGCCCAACCCATTTCAATCTAGATGCTTGTGCCGTCTAAAAGATGAGGAGGTGAAGATCATCCAGTCCGAAATAAAATTGGGAACGATCTTGATCAATGGTGAAGTATGACCGAGGTTGCAATTATAGCACAACAGCCCCCACGTTTGACACAAGCAGAGTACTATGCGCATTAGGGCTCCATATTTTTTATTTTTGTTTGCAACCATGGACAAGTCCATTGAAAAGCTATGGATTTTAAACTAGTGAGACATCCAAGACTATTGTGATGCTGGTTGTGGCCTGCTCTAAAGTCATCTACAACTAAATACAAAGAGGTGCTAGATGACCTTGTTCAGCTAGCTCAGCATAACAAGCAATTGAAAACAAGGTTACAATCCACGCAGCTGCTAAAGGAAATGCAAACGCAACGAGTCGTATTATAAGGAATTTTATCTTTCGAGTCGTATCACATCACACATGAGCTTGTTTTCAGAGCATCATCGAACAAGTGCTGATTGCAGCATTTTTGAGTTTTACGTCAATTGATGCCCAAAGTTTGTCTCCAGCATGTAAGGGGACCAACTAAGGCTTATGCATCATGCGCAAACTGCAGCGTACACACTGTTTTGTGAGGTGTGCAAAAGGTTCTTCACTATACTTTGTGAGAGAGAGAGAGAGAGAGAGAGAGCAAGCAAAAGGTCAAGTTTAGCCAGCTAGGGGACCTAAGAAACACCACCATTTTTAACCTGAACAACGCATTGTTTTTTAGGCGTTCATTGCAACAGGCTACAATGCACTCCGTTTTGTTTCAGCTCTCGGTTGATGATCTCGCTACTCTCTCTCTCCTAGCCTTTGCAACTAGGGCGGCCAGTTTCTAAACACTCCGTTTTGTGCCAGCTATACACGGGTGTTTGGTGGCCGAGCCAGCTAGGCCAGCTAGCGCATAGCCACATAGCTGCAAATAGGAGATCGACCCTTCCCACGGTTCTCTGGCAACATTGAAGCCGCCTCCCAAGCATTCCAGGGCTAAAATCAAAGGGTGATTTAGACAATCCTTTGTCTGGCTTTTGGCTCCTATCAGCCATTAGAGGAGAAGCATCACCAAGCTCTTGTTGAGCGTTTAGCTACCAGTGCTTGAGGAAAAGAAGGGAGAGAAAAAAGATATTGACAAACGTAAAAGAGTGGTTGAGGAAGAGAAGGGAGAGAAAAAAAGATCTTGACAAACGTAAAAGAGACTTGCTTCTTTCTAGGTTTTTTCTTTCCCTACTTTTCACACTCCCTCTTTCACATTTCTCTTAGCCTAGGTTTTGCCCACTTGACCACTTTCCCACTCAAGCATTCATTTCTAACCTTGTGACCACTAAAATCTTTTGACATCGAACACTAGCTCTAGCTCTTCATATTACCTTGTCCACTCTAGTTCTACACGTGTTGCGCTTGTTGAGGTGTGTTCACATCCCTTGATTATTTGTGTTTTACTAGCCCTTGTTCATATGTGCAGTACGTTTTGGGCTTCTTCCACACATCCTTGGAAGATTCTTTAGAGGTTGTTCGAACACACACGTTGATTATTTGATTTTAGAGCTATTCACAGGCGTGGTGTTTGATGAGAAGTGTTCACACACTGTGAGTGTCCTTGGTGGTCATTCACACGTTTGGGGATTCTTTCACGTGGAGTACATGTCGATTCAAGTTGAGTATTAGTTGGGCTTGTTCGCACATTGTGGGTCACATGTCCTATATGCCTTGTGTTTGAGAGGTGTATTCACACTTGTTGTGAATTGTCTTTTGGTGTATACACTTTGGGTAGTGTTCACATGCAACTATGGGTTGTTCCTATTACTTTTATCCTTCATTTAATTGCCATGGTGCAGAATCACATCATCCTCGACATTATTTTGATAGCATTTTTTATTATCATGGTAGGAGAGCTGCTCATGCACTATCATCATGGCTCTACGATTGCTATTATGATTTACCTTATCGTGTCATGTATTGTATACCTTTTGCCATATTTGCACGTCTTTGGCATTTCGAGGCTTAGACCTCTACATATTCACTCATCTACTTCTCGCTATCATGAGGCAGCATATTCATATCAGTATTGGATGTTCAAGATACATCAAGATCATTCATAGAAGAATGGCCCTAGGGCCATCCTTGTAATCACAATATGGTTGAAAGAATGGCCCTAGTGCCATTCTAAAGCACATTGTGAGAATGGTCCTCCACTCCCTTATGTTAACTACTTGTTGGTGAATTTCAGAATCACCCTAGGGCCATTCTACCATCCATGTACAATCTTATTGTATTTTTCGTCCATGGTGTTTTTGACCTAGGGCCATTCTCCACTCCCTTGTGTCAATTATTGGTGAATTTTGAATGGCCCTAGGGCTATTATACCATCCATGGACAATCTTGTTGTATTTTTCATCCATGGTGTGCTTGAAAGAATGGCCCTAGGGCTATTCTACCATCAATGGTATGTTTTAGAATGGCCCTGGGCCATTCTCCATGCCCTAGGGTCACTTTTTCAATATGCATTCACAATACAACAAGATTATCCATAGAAGAATGGACCTAGGGCCATTCTAAAGCACACCATCCATGGTGAGATTGAAAGAATGACCCTTAGGGCCATTCTACCACCCATGATGTGCTTTAGAATGGCCATAGGGCCATTCTTTCAAGCACATTGTGCGTGGTAGAATGACCTTAGGTCCATTTTAAAAAAGCAAATTGTACTTGAGAGAATGGTCCTAGGGCCATTTTCCACTCCCTTGTGTCAACTATTGGTAAATTCTAGAATGGTCCTTAGACAAATCTCTACTCCCTTGTGTCAACTACTATGGTCAATTTTAGAATGGTCTATTCAAAGTTTGCATTTGGATGTAAGTATGATTGTTTTTTCTATGATTGACTTATTCTTTTAAAACTCATTTTAGATACATGTGGATGGCTCCAAAGAGGAAAATTTCCTTTTTATCAAATGTTGACATTGCCATTTGGCGAGACAAAGAAGTGGTACATTGACTTCTACAATCTACATGGTCAAAAAATACACGAGATTCATCTATTCCTTCAGCCTCTAGATGATAATGAGTCTTTTGAGGATAAAGGAAAAATAATGGTTTTTGTGGTGTCAGGTTTTGTTAACTTGCATCCAAAAATTGAATGTATTGATGTTGACGTACTGGGTGCATTATCTTATCAACTTGTTTCTCCAACAGATGTCACGGATCACATGGTAGCAGACCAAGAGGACGCTATGTTCTCTAGAAGATGGAAGCTGGATGTCAATAGTATATCTGATAGAGATCTGATATCACTACTAAACAAGCTACAAGATATTACTATACAAGTCTTGGGAAAGAAAGTGCCAAAGCCCCGTAAAGCTGCATCAAGTTCAAAGAAGAAGGCAAGATCTTCTCCATAAATAAAGAGCAACATTTTTGATGTGGATGAAGTAAAGCCTGCTACATTGGGAACTGGAGGTTCTCAATAGGTACCCTCATATTTGAACATTATGAATTCCAAGAATTCGGCAAGGAAGGCTAAAAAGGTGTAGGAATTAGCTCTTGGGGGGGGGTATGGACAAGTATGCAAAATACTTTCCACTTGGTTTGTACACAGAGTTTGAAATTCTAATAATGAAATGTGTGCAAGTGCCCAAACATTATTTATGTCCCCTGCCGCCGCTGACAAAGGACAAAGTCAAATTATGTGGAGTGGTATGTTGAACGTGCGAATAACCCTAGGTCTTGCGCATAATTAATGCCAATGAAGAAGATTCCAAAAAAGGGAGGGAATGCATTGACCAAAAAAGAGGCGGTAAGTGAAAAGCTCTAGGATTTTGATTATTGGATCATAGATGGGAAACATTCCATCTATGCTACCAAGGTTATGTTAAGGACTTAATTGCCTGAAAAAAATACTTTATTCGAGGGATATTTATGCAATTTGGAAGGCCCAAATTGTGATCGTCGATGCACCTCCAAAAGTCCATGTCAACAGTATCTCAACAAGGATAGCAAATATAGAGGCCCAAACCTTGTTTTGACAGCAAGCCTACAATGATATACTCAAGCACTTGAGAGGCCCAATGGGATTTTTATCACAAACTATCAAGGTCAGTACTTGTACTTGTAAAGGGGCATGCAACTCGCTTAGATTGGGATGTAAGAAATTATTTCTTGTGTTTTTAGTTTATTTGAATTTTTTAGATAAGTTAGAATTATTGCTTACTTTTTGTTTGTTCATTTATATTTATAGAAATTCATTGCGAGTGTAGAAACTTTGATGGGTGCCTACTTTGCACATAATCAGTCACACATGGTTGCTTGTTCAGGCGAGATCCTTATTACATGGTTAGAAATTATAGAAGGTGTTGAAAAAGGAATAATTGAAGGAAGAAAGCCCAACCCATTTCAATCTAGATGCTTGTGCCGTCTAAAAGATGAGGAGGTGAAGATCATCCAGTCCGAAATAAAATTGGGAACGATCTTGATCAATGGTGAAGTATGACCGAGGTTGCAATTATAGCACAACAGCCCCCACGTTTGACACAAGCAGAGTACTATGCGCATTAGGGCTCCATATTTTTTATTTTTGTTTGCAACCATGGACAAGTCCATTGAAAAGCTATGGATTTTAAACTAGTGAGACATCCAAGACTATTGTGATGCTGGTTGTGGCCTGCTCTAAAGTCATCTACAACTAAATACAAAGAGGTGCTAGATGACCTTGTTCAGCTAGCTCAGCATAACAAGCAATTGAAAACAAGGTTACAATCCACGCAGCTGCTAAAGGAAATGCAAACGCAACGAGTCGTATTATAAGGAATTTTATCTTTCGAGTCGTATCACATCACACATGAGCTTGTTTTCAGAGCATCATCGAACAAGTGCTGATTGCAGCATTTTTGAGTTTTACGTCAATTGATGCCCAAAGTTTGTCTCCAGCATGTAAGGGGACCAACTAAGGCTTATGCATCATGCGCAAACTGCAGCGTACACACTGTTTTGTGAGGTGTGCAAAAGGTTCTTCACTATACTTTGTGAGAGAGAGAGAGAGAGAGAGAGAGCAAGCAAAAGGTCAAGTTTAGCCAGCTAGGGGACCTAAGAAACACCACCATTTTTAACCTGAACAACGCATTGTTTTTTAGGCGTTCATTGCAACAGGCTACAATGCACTCCGTTTTGTTTCAGCTCTCGGTTGATGATCTCGCTACTCTCTCTCTCCTAGCCTTTGCAACTAGGGCGGCCAGTTTCTAAACACTCCGTTTTGTGCCAGCTATACACGGGTGTTTGGTGGCCGAGCCAACTAGGCCAGCTAGCGCATAGCCACATAGCTGCAAATAGGAGATCGACCCTTCCCACGGTTCTCTGGCAACATTGAAGCCGCCTCCCAAGCATTCCAGGGCTAAAATCAAAGGGTGATTTAGACAATCCTTTGTCTGGCTTTTGGCTCCTATCAGCCATTAGAGGAGAAGCATCACCAAGCTCTTGTTGAGCGTTTAGCTACCAGTGCTTGAGGAAAAGAAGGGAGAGAAAAAAGATATTGACAAACGTAAAAGAGTGGTTGAGGAAGAGAAGGGAGAAAAAAAAAGATCTTGACAAACGTAAAAGAGACTTGCTTCTTTCTAGGTTTTTTCTTTCCCTACTTTTCACACTCCCTCTTTCACATTTCTCTTAGCCTAGGTTTTGCCCACTTGACCACTTTCCCACTCAAGCATTCATTTCTAACCTTGTGACCACTAAAATCTTTTGACATCGAACACTAGCTCTTCATATTACCTTGTCCACTCTAGTTCTACACGTGTTGCGCTTGTTGAGGTGTGTTCACATCCCTTGATTATTTGTGTTTTACTAGCCCTTGTTCATATGTGCAGTACGTTTTGGGCTTCTTCCACACATCCTTGGAAGATTCTTTAGAGGTTGTTCGAACACACACGTTGATTATTTGATTTTAGAGCTATTCACAGGCGTGGTGTTTGATGAGAAGTGTTCACACACTGTGAGTGTCCTTGGTGGTCATTCACACGTTTGGGGATTCTTTCACGTGGAGTACATGTCGATTCAAGTTGAGTATTAGTTGGGCTTGTTCGCACATTGTGGGTCACATGTCCTATATGCCTTGTGTTTGAGAGGTGTATTCACACTTGTTGTGAATTGTCTTTTGGTGTATACACTTTGGGTAGTGTTCACATGCAACTATGGGTTGTTCCTATTACTTTTATCCTTCATTTAATTGCCATGGTGCAGAATCACATCATCCTCGACATTATTTTGATAGCATTTTTTATTATCATGGTAGGAGAGCTGCTCATGCACTATCATCATGGCTCTACGATTGCTATTATGATTTACCTTATCGTGTCATGTATTGTATACCTTTTGCCATATTTGCACGTCTTTGGCATTTCGAGGCTTAGACCTCTACATATTCACTCATCTACTTCTCGCTATCATGAGGCAGCATATTCATATCAGTATTGGATGTTCAAGATACATCAAGATCATTCATAGAAGAATGGCCCTAGGGCCATCCTTGTAATCACAATATGGTTGAAAGAATGGCCCTAGTGCCATTCTAAAGCACATTGTGAGAATGGTCCTCCACTCCCTTATGTTAACTACTTGTTGGTGAATTTCAGAATCACCCTAGGGCCATTCTACCATCCATGTACAATCTTATTGTATTTTTCGTCCATGGTGTTTTTGACCTAGGGCCATTCTCCACTCCCTTGTGTCAATTATTGGTGAATTTTGAATGGCCCTAGGGCTATTATACCATCCATGGACAATCTTGTTGTATTTTTCATCCATGGTGTGCTTGAAAGAATGGCCCTAGGGCTATTCTACCATCAATGGTATGTTTTAGAATGGCCCTGGGCCATTCTCCATGCCCTAGGGTCACTTTTTCAATATGCATTCACAATACAACAAGATTATCCATAGAAGAATGGACCTAGGGCCATTCTAAAGCACACCATCCATGGTGAGATTGAAAGAATGACCCTTAGGGCCATTCTACCACCCATGATGTGCTTTAGAATGGCCATAGGGCCATGCTTTCAAGCACATTGTGCGTGGTAGAATGACCTTAGGTCCATTTTAAAAAAGCAAATTGTACTTGAGAGAATGGTCCTAGGGCCATTTTCCACTCCCTTGTGTCAACTATTGGTAAATTCTAGAATGGTCCTTAGACAAATCTCTACTCCCTTGTGTCAACTACTATGGTCAATTTTAGAATGGTCTATTCAAAGTTTGCATTTGGATGTAAGTATGATTGTTTTTTCTATGATTGACTTATTCTTTTAAAACTCATTTTAGATACATGTGGATGGCTCCAAAGAGGAAAATTTCCTTTTTATCAAATGTTGACATTGCCATTTGGCGAGACAAAGAAGTGGTACATTGACTTCTACAATCTACATGGTCAAAAAATACACGAGATTCATCTATTCCTTCAGCCTCTAGATGATAATGAGTCTTTTGAGGATAAAGGAAAAATAATGGTTTTTGTGGTGTCAGGTTTTGTTAACTTGCATCCAAAAATTGAATGTATTGATGTTGACGTACTGGGTGCATTATCTTATCAACTTGTTTCTCCAACAGATGTCACGGATCACATGGTAGCAGAGCAAGAGGACGCTATGTTCTCTAGAAGATGGAAGCTGGATGTCAATAGTATATCTGATAGAGATCTGATATCACTACTAAACAAGCTACAAGATATTACTATACAAGTCTTGGGAAAGAAAGTGCCAAAGCCCCGTAAAGCTGCATCAAGTTCAAAGAAGAAGGCAAGATCTTCTCCATAAATAAAGAGCAACATTTTTGATGTGGATGAAGTAAAGCCTGCTACATTGGGAACTGGAGGTTCTCAATCGGTACCCTCATATTTGAACATTATGAATTCCAAGAATTTGGCAAGGAAGGCTAAAAAGGTGTAGGAATTAGCTCTTGGGGGGGCGTATGGACAAGTATGCAAAATACTTTCCACTTGGTTTGTACACAGAGTTTGAAATTCCAATAATGAAATGTGTGCAAGTGCCCAAACATTATTTATGTCCCCTGCCGCCGCTGAAAAAGGACAAAGTCAAATTGTGTGGAGTGGTATGTTGAACGTGCGAATAACCCTAGGTCTTGCGCATAATTAATGCCAATGAAGAAGATTCCAAAAAAGGGAGGGAATGCATTGACCAAAAAAGAGGCGGTAAGTGAAAAGCTCTAGGATTTTGATTATTGGATCATAGATGGGAAACATTCCATCTATGCTACCAAGGTTATGTTAAGGACTTAATTGCCTGAAAAAAATACTTTATTCGAGGGATATTTATGCAATTTGGAAGGCCCAAATTGTGATCGTCGATGCACCTCCAAAAGTCCATGTCGACAGTATCTCAACAAGGATAGCAAATATAGAGGCCCAAACCTTGTTTTAACAGCAAGCCTACAATGATATACTCAAGCACTTTGAGAGGCCCAATGGGATTTTTATCACAAACTATCAAGGTCAGTACTTGGACTTGTAAAGGGGCATGCAACTCGCTTAGATTGGGATGTAAGAAATTATTTCTTGTGTTTTTAGTTTATTTGAATTTTTTAGATAAGTTAGAATTATTGCTTACTTTTTGTTTGTTCATTTATATTTATAGAAATTCATTGTTGCGAGTGTAGAAACTTTGATGGGTGCCTACTTTGCACATAATCGGTCACACATGGTTGCTTGTTCAGACGAGATCTTTATTACATGGTTAGAAATTATAGAAGGTGTTGAAAAAGGAATAATTGAAGGAAGAAAGCCCAACCCATTTCAATCTAGATGCTTGTGCCGTCTAAAAGATGAGGAGGTGAAGATCATCCAGTCCGAAATAAAAAATCTTGATCAATGGTGAAGTATGACCGAGGTTGCAATTACAGCACAACAGCCCCCACGTTTGACACAAGCAGAGTACTATGCGCATTAGGGCTCCATATTTTTTATTTTTGTTTGCAACCATGGACAAGTCCATTGAAAAGCTATGGATTTTAAACTAGTGAGACATCCAAGACTATTGTGATGCTGGTTGTGGCCAGCTCTAAAGTCATCTACAACTAAATACAAAGAGGTGCTAGATGACCTTGTTCAGCTAGCCCAGCATAACAAGCAATTGAAAACAAGGTTACAATCCACGCAGCTGCTAAAGGAAATGCAAACGCAACGAGTCGTATTATAAGGAATTTTATCTTTTCGAGTCGTATCACATCACACATGAGCTTGTTTTCAGAGCATCATCGAACAAGCGCTGATTGCAGCATTTCTGAGCTTTACTTCAATTGATGCCCAAAGTTTGTCTCCAGCATGTAAGGGGACCAACTAAGGCTTATGCATCATGCGCAAACTGCAGCGTACACACTGTTTTGTGAGGTGTGCAAAAGGTTCTTCACTGTACACAGAGAGAGAGAGAGAGAGAGAGAGAGAGAGAGAGAGAGAGAGAGAGAGAGAGAGAGAGAGAGAGAGAGAGAGAGAGAGCAAAAGGTCAAGTTTAGCCAGCTAGGGGACCTAAGAAACACCACCATTTTTAACCTAAACAACACAATGTTTTTTAGGCGTTCATTGCAACAGGCTACAACGCACTCCGTTTTGTTTCAGCTCTCGGTTGATGATCTCGCTACTCTCTCTCTCCTAGCCTTTGCAACTAGGGCGGCCAGTTTCTAAACACTCCGCCGTTTTGTGCCAGCTATACACAGGTGTTTGGTGGCCGAGCCAACTAGGCCAGCTAGCGCATAGCCACATAGCTGCAAACAGGAGATCCACCCTTCCCACGGTTCTCTGGCAACATTGAGGCCGCCTCCAAGCATTCCAGGGCTAAAATCAAAGGGATCATGATTTAGACAATCCTTTGTCTGGCTTTTGGCTCCTATCAGCCATTAGAGGAGAAGCATCACCAAGCTCTTGTTGAGAATTTAGCTACCAGTGCTTGAGGAAAAGAAGGGAGAGAAAAAAGATCTTGACAAACGTAAAAGAGTGGTTGAGGAAGAGAAGGGAGAGAAAAAAAGATCTTGACAAACGTAAAAGAGACTTGCTTCTTTCTAGGTTTTTTTTTCCCTACTTTTCACACTCCCTCTTTCACATTTCTCTTAGCCTAGGTTTTGCCCACTTGACCACTTTCCCACTCAAGCATTCATTTCTAACCTTGTGACCACTAAAATCTTTTGCCATCGAACACTAGCTCTTCATATTACCTTGTCCACTCTAGTTCTACACGTGTTGCGCTTGTTGAGGTGTGTTCACATGCCTTGATTATTTGTGTTTTACTAGACCTTGTTCATATGTGCAGCACGTTTTGGGCTTCTTCCACACATCCTTGGGAGATTCTTTAGAGCTTGTTCACACACGTTGATTATTTGATTTTACAGCTATTCACAGGCGTGGTGTTTGATGAGAAGTGTTCACACACTGTGAGTGTTCTTGGTGGTCATTCACACGTTTGGGGATTCTTTCACGTGGAGTACATGTTGATTCAAGTTGAGTATTAGTTGGGCTTGTTCGCACATTGTGGGTCACATGTCCTATATGCCTTGTGTTTGAGAGGTGTATTCACACTTGTTGTGAATTGTCTTTTGGTGTATACACTTTGGGTAGTGTTCACATGCAACTATGGGTTGTTCCTATTACTTTTATCCTTCATTTAATTGCCATGGTGCAGAATCACATCATCCTCGACATTATTTTGACAGCATTTTTTATTATCATGGTAGGAGAGCTGCTCATGCACTATCATCATGGCTCTACGATTGCTATTATGATTTACCTTATCGTGTCATGTATTGTATATCTTTTGCCATATTTGCACATGTCTTTGGCATTTCGAGGCTTAGACCTCTACATATTCACTCATCTACTTCTCGCTATCATGAGGCAGCATATTCATATCAGTATTGGATGTTCAAGATACATCAAGATCATCCATAGAAGAATGGCCCTAGGGCCATCCTTGTAATCACAATATGGTTGAAAGAATGGCCCTAGTGCCATTCTAAAGCACATTGTGAGAATGGTCCTCCACTCCCTTATGTTAACTACTTGTTGGTGAATTTCAGAATCGCCCTAGGGCCATTCTACCATCCATGTACAATCTTATTGTATTTTTCGTCCATGGTGTTTTTGACCTAGGGCCATTCTCCACTCCCTTGTGTCAATTATTGGTGAATTTTGAATGGCCCTAGGGCTATTTACCATCCATGGACAATCTTGTTGTATTTTTCATCCATGGTGTGCTTGAAAGAATGGCCCTAGGGCTATTCTACCATCAATGGTATGTTTTAGAATGACCATGGGCCATTCTCCATGCCCTAGGGTCACTTTTTCAATATGCATTCACAATACAACAAGATTATCCATAGAAGAATGGACCTAGGGCCATTCTAAAGCACACCATCCATGATGGTGAGATTGAAAGAATGACCCTTAGGGCCATTCTACCACCCATGATGTGCTTTAGAATGGCCATAGGGCCATTCTTTGAAGCACATTGTGCGTGGTAGAATGACCTTAGGTCCATTTTAAAAAAGCACATTGTACTTGAGAGAATGGTCCTAGGGCCATTCTCCACTCCCTTGTGTCAACTATTGGTAAATTTTAGAATGGTCCTTGGACAAATCTCTACTCCCTTGTGTCAACTACTATGGTCAATTTTAGAATGGTCTATTCAAAGTTTGCATTTGGATGTAAGTATGATTGTTTTTTCTATGATTGACTTATTTTTTTAAAACTCATTTTAGATACATGTGGATGGCTTCAAAGAGGAAAATTTCTTTTTTATCAAATGTTGACATGGCCATTTGGCGAGACAAAGAAGTGGTACATTAACTTCTACAATCTACATGGTCAAAAAATACACGAGATTCATCTATTCCTTCAGCCTCTAGATGATAATGAGTCTTTTGAAGATAAAGGAAAAATAATGGTTTTTGTGGTGTTAGTTTTTGTTAACTTGCATCCGAAAATTGAATGTATTGATGTTGACGTACTGGGTGCATTATCTTATCAACTTGTTTCTCCAACAGATGTCACGGATCACATGGTAGCAGACCAAGAGGACGCTATGTTCTCTAGAAGATGGAAGCTTGGATGTCAATAGTATATCTGATAGAGATCTGATATCACTACTAACAAGCTACAAGATATTACTATACAAGTCTTGGGAAAGAAAGTGCCAAAGCCCCGTAAAGCTGCATCAAGTTCAAAGAAGAAGGCAAGATCTTCTCCATAAATAAAGAGCAACATTTTTGATGTGGATGAAGTAAAGCCTGCTACATTGGGAACTGGAGGTTCTCAATAGGTACCCTCATATTTGAACATTATGAATTCCAAGAATTTGGCAAGGAAGGCTAAAAAGGTGTAGGAATTAGCTCTTGGGGGGGGTATGGACAAGTATGCAAAATACTTTCCACTTGGTTTGTACACAGAGTTTGAAATTCCAATAATGAAATGTGTGCAAGTGCCCAAACATTATTTATGTCCCCTGCCGCCGCCGCTGAAAAAGGACAAAGTCAAATTGTGTGGAGTGGTATGTTGAACGTGCGAATAACCCTAGGTCTTGCGCATATTTAATTCCAATGAAGAAGATTCCAAAAAAGGGAGGGAATGCATTGACCAAAAAAGAGGCGGTAAGTGGAAAGCTCTAGGATTTTGATTATTGGATCATAGATGGGAAACATTCCATCTATGCTACCAAGGTTATGTTAAGGACTTAATTGCCTGAAAAAAATACTGTATTCGAGGGATATTTATGCAATTTGGAAGGCCCAAAATTGTTATCGTCGATGCACCTCCAAAAGTCCATGTCGACAGTATCTCAACAAGGATAGCAAATATAGAGGCCCAAACCTTGTTTTAACAGCAAGCCTACAATGATATACTCAAGCACTTGAGAGGCCCAATGGGATTTTTATCACAAACTATCAAGGTCAGTACTTGGACTTGTAAAGGGGCATGCAACTCGCTTAGATTGCGATGTAAGAAATTATTTCTTGTGTTTTTAGTTTATTTGAATTTTTTAGATAAGTTAGAATTATTGCTTACTTTTTGTTTGTCAATTTATATTTATAGAAATTCATTGTTGCGAGTGTAGAAACTTTGATGGGTGCCTACTTTGCACATAATCGGTCACACATGGTTGCTTGTTCAGACGAGATCCTTATTACATGGTTAGAAATTATAGAAGGTGTTGAAGAAGGAATAATTGAAGGAAGAAAGCCCAACCCATTTCAATCTAGATGCTTGTGCCGTCTAAAAGATGAGGAGGTGAAGATCATCCAATCCGAAATAAAATTGGGAACGATCTTGATCAATGGTGAAGTATGAGCGAGGTTGCAATTACAGCACAACAGCCCCCACATTTGACACAAGCAGAGTACTATGCGCATTAGGGCTCCATATTTTTTTTTTTTGTTTGCAACCATGGACAAGTCCATTGAAAAGCTATGGATTTTAAACTAGTGAGACATCCAAGACTATTGTGATGCTGGTTGTGGCCAGCTCTAAAGTCATCTACAACTAAATACAAAGAGGTGCTAGATGACCTTGTTCAGTTAGCTCAGCATAACAAGCAATTGAAAACAAGGTTACAATCTACGTAGCTGCTAAAGGAAATGCAAACGCAACGAGTCGTATTATAAGGAATTTTATCTTTCGAGTCGTATCACATCACACATGAGCTTGTTTTCAGAGCATCATCGAACAAGCGCTGATTGCAGCATTTTTGAGTTTTACTTCAATTGCTGCTCAGAGTTTGTCTCCAGCATGTAAGGGCACCAACTAAGGCTTATGCATCATGCGCAAACTGCAGTGTACACACTGTTTTGTGAGGTGTGCAAAAGGTTCTTCACTATACTTTGTGAGAGAGAGAGAGAGAGAGAGCAAGCAAAAGGTCAAGTTTAGCCAGCTAGGGGACCTAAGAAACGCCACCATTTTTAACCTAAACAACACATTGGTTTTTAGGCGTTCATTGCAACAGGCTACAACGCACTCTGTTTTGTTTCAGCTCTCGGTTGATGATCTCGCTACTCTCTCTGTCCTAGCCTTTACAACTAGGGCGGCCAGTTTCTAAACACTCCGTTTTGTGCCAGCTATACACGGGTGTTTGGTGGCTTAGCCAACTAGGCCAGCTAGCGCATAACCACATAGCTGCAAATAGGAGATCGACCCTTCCCACGGTTCTCTGGCAACATTGAAGCCACCTCCAAGCATTCCAGGGCTAAAATCAAAGGGTGATTTAAACAATCCTTTGTCTGGCTTTTGGCTCCTATCAGCCATTAGAGGAGAAGCATCACCAAGCTCTTGTTGAGCGTTTAGCTACCAGTGCTTGAGGAAAAGAAGGGAGAGAAAAAAGATATTGACAAACGTAAAAGAGTGGTTGAGGAAGAGAAGGGAGAGAAAAAAAGATCTTGACAAACGTAAAAGAGACTTGCTTCTTTCTAGGTCTTTTCTTTCCCTACTTTTCACACTCCCTCTTTCACATTTCTCTTAGCCTAGGTTTTGCCCACTTGACCACTTTCCCACTTAAGCATTCATTTCTAACCTTGTGACCACTAAAATCTTTTGCCATCGAACACTAGCTCTTCATATTACCTTGTCCACTCTAGTTCTACACGTGTTGCGCTTGTTGAGGTGTGTTCACATGCCTTGATTATTTGTGTTTTACTGGACCTTGTTCATATGTGCAGCACGTTTTGGGCTTCTTCCACACATCCTTGGGAGATTCTTTAGAGGTTTTCACACACGTTGATTATTTGATTTTAGAGCTATTCATAGGCGTGGTGTTTGATGAGAAGTGTTTACACACTGTGAGTGTTCTTGGTGGTCATTCACACGTTTGGGGATTCTTTCACGTGGAGTACATGTCGATTCAAGTTGAGTATTAGTTGGGCTTGTTCGCACATTGTGGGTCACATGTCCTATATGCCTTGTGTTTGAGAGATGTATTCACACTTGTTGTGAATTGTCTTTTGGTGTATACACTTTGGGTAGTGTTCACATGCAACTATGGGTTGTTCCTATTACTTTTATCCTTCATTTAATTGCCATGGTGCAGAATCACATCATCCTCGACATTATTTTGACAGCATTTTTTATTATCATGGTAGGAGAGCTGCTCATGCACTATCATCATGGCTCTACGATTGCTATTATGATTTACCTTATCGTATCATGTATTGTATATCTTTTGCCATATTTGCACATGTCTTTGGCATTTCGAGGCTTAGACCTCTACATATTCACTCATCTACTTCTCGCTATGATGAGGCAGCATATTCATATCAGTATTGAATGTTCAAGATACATCAAGATCATCCATAGAAGAATGGCCCTAGGGCCATCCTTGTAATCACAATATGGTTGAAAGAATGGCCCTAGTGCCATTCTAAAGCACATTGTGAGAATGGTCCTCTACTCCCTTATGTTAACTACTTGTTGGTGAATTTCAGAATCGCCCCAGGGCCATTCTACCATCCATGTACAATCTTATTGTATTTTTCGTCCATGGTGTTTTTGACCTAGGGCCATTCTCCACTCCCTTGTGTCAATTATTGGTGAATTTTGAATGGCCCTAGGGCTATTTACCATCCATGGACAATCTTGTTGTATTTTTCATCCATGGTGTGCTTGAAAGAATGGCCCTAGGGCTATTCTACCATCAATGGTATGTTTTAGAATGGCCCTGGGCTATTCTCCACGTCCTAGGGTCACTTTTTCAATATGCATTCACAATACAACAAGATTATCCATAGAAGAATGGACCTAGGGCCATTCTAAAGCACACCATCCATGGTGAGATTGAAAGAATGACCCTTAGGGCCATTCTACCACCCATGATGTGCTTTAGTATGGCCATAGGGCCATTCTTTCAAGCACATTGTGTGTGGTAGAATGACCTTAGGTCCATTTTAAAAAAGTACATTGTACTTGAGAGAATGGTCCTAGGGCCATTCTCCACTCCCTTGTGTCAACTATTGGTAAATTTTAGAATGGTCCTTGGACAAATCTCTACTCCCTTGTGTCAACTACTATGGTCAATTTTAGAATGGTCTATTCAAAGTTTGCATTTGGATGTAAGTATGATTTTTTTTTATATGATTGACTTATTTTTTTAAAACTCATTTTAGATACATGTGGATGGCTCCAAAGAGGAAAATTTCTTTTCTATCAAATGTTGACATGGCCATAAATAAAGAGCAACATTTTTGATGTGGATGAAGTAAAGCCTGCTACATTGGGAACTGGAGGTTCTCAATAGGTACCCTCATATTTGAACATTATGAATTCCAAGAATTTGGCAAGGAAGGCTAAAAAGGTGTAGGAATTAGCTCTTGGGGGGGGGGGTGGTATGGACAAGTATGCAAAATACTTTCCACTTTGTACACAGAGTTTGAAATTCCAATAATGAAATGTGTGCAAGTGCCCAAACATTATTTATGTCCCCTGCCGCCGCTGAAAAAGGACAAAGTCAAATTGTGTGGAGTGGTATGTTGAACGTGCGAATAACCCTAGGTCTTGTGCATATTTAATGCCAATGAAGAAGATTCCAAAAAAGGGAGGGAATGCATTGACCAAAAAAGAGGCGGTAAGTGAAAAGCTCTAGGATTTTGATTATTGGATCATAGATGGGAAACATTCCATCTATGCTACCAAGGTTATGTTAAGGACTTAATTGCCTGAAAAAAATACTTTATTTGAGGGAAATTTATGCAATTTGGAAGGCCCAAATTGTTATCGTCCATGCACCTCCAAAAGTCCATGTGGATAGTATCTCAACAAGGATAGCAAATATAGAGACCCAAACCTTGTTTTAAGAGCAAGCCTACAATGATATACTCAAGGACTTGAGAGGCCCAATGGGATTTTTATCACAAACTATCAAGGTCAGTACTTGGACTTGTAAAGGGGCATGCAACTCGCTTAGATTGGGATGTAAGAAATTATTTCTTGTGTTTTTAGTTTATTTGAATTTTTTAGATAAGTTAGAATTATTGCTTACTTTTTGTTTGTTCATTTGTATTTATAGAAATTCATTGCGAGTGTAGAAACTTTGATGGGTGCCTACTTTGCACATAATTAATCACACATGGTTGCTTGTTCAGACGAGGTCTTTATTACATGGTTATAAATTATAGAAGGTGTTGAAAAAGAAATAATTGAAGGAAGAAAGCCCAACCCTTTTCAATCTAGATGCTTGTGCCGTCTAAAAGATGAGGAGGTGAAGATCATCTAGTCCGAAATAAAATTGAGAACGATCTTGATCAATGGTGAAGTATGACCGAGGTTGCAATTACAGCACAACAGCCCCCACGTTTGACACAAGCAGAGTACTATGCGCATTAGGGCTCCATATTTTTTATTTTTGTTTGCAACAATGACAAGTCGATTGAAAAGCTATGGATTTTAAACTAGTGAGACATCCAAGACTATTGTGATGCTGGTTGTGGCCAGCTCTAAAGTCATCTACAACTAAATACAAAGAGGTGCTAGATGACCTTTTTCAGCTAGCTCAGCATAACAAGCAATTGAAAACAAGGTTACAATCCACGCAGCTGCTAAAGGAAACGCAAACGCAACGAGTCGTATTATAAGGAATTTTATCTTTCGAGTCGTATCACATCACACATAAGCTTGTTTTCAGAGCATCATCGAACAAGGGCTGATTGCAGCATTTTCGAGTTTTACTTCAATTGCTGCTCAGAGTTTGTCTCTAGCATGTAAGGGGACCAACTAAGGCTTATGCATCATGCGCAAACTGCAGCGTACACACTGTTTTGTGAGGTGTGCAAAAGGTTCTTCACTGTACTTTGAGAGAGAGAGAGAGAGAGAGAGAGAGAGAGAGAGAGAGAGAGAGAGAGAATGCAAGCAAAAGGTTAAGTTTAGCCAACTAGGGGACCTAAGAAACGCCACCATTTTTAACCTAAGCAACGCATTGATTTTAGGCGTTCATTGCAACAGGCTACAACGCACTCCATTTTGTTTCAGCTCTCGCTTGATGATCTCGCTATTGTCTCTCTCTCTCCTAGCCTTCGCAACTAGGGCGGCCAGTTTCTAAACACTCCGTTTCGTGCCAGCTATACACGGGTGTTTGGTGGCCGAGCCAACTAGGCCAGCTAGTGCATAGCCACATAGCTGCAAACAGGAGATCGACCCTTCCCACGGTTCTCTGGCAACATTGAAGCCGCCTCCAAGCATTCCAGGGCTAAAATCAAAGGGTGATTTAGACAATCCTTTGTCTGGCTTTTGGCTCCTATCAGCCATTAGAGAAGAAGCATCACCAAGCTCTTGTTGAGCATTTAGCTACCAGTGCTTGAGGAAAAGAAGGGAGAGAAAAAAGATATTGACAAACGTAAAAGAGTGGTTGAGGAAGAGAAGGGAGAGAAAAAAAGATCTTGACAAACGTGAAAGAGACTTGCTTCTTTCTAGGTTTTTTCTTTCCCTACTTTTCACACTCCCTCTTTCACATTTCTCTTAGCCTAGGTTTTGCCCACTTGACCACTTTCCCACTCAAGCATTCATTTCTATCCTTGTGACCACTAAAATCTTTTGCCATCGAACACTAGCTCTTCATATTACCTTGTCCACTCTAGTTCTACACGTGTTGCGCTTGTTGAGGTGTGTTCACATCCCTTGATTTTTTGTGTTTTACTAGCCCTTGTTCATATGTGCAGCACGTTTTGGGCTTCTTCCACACATCCTTGGAAGATTCTTTAGAGGTTGTTCACACACGTTGATTATTTGATTTTAGAGCTATTCACAGGCGTGGTGTTTGATGAGAAGTGTTAACACACTGTGAGTGTCCTTGGTGGTCATTCACACGTTTGGGGATTCTTTCACGTGGAGTACATGTCGATTCAAGTTGAGTATTAGTTGGGCTTGTTCGCACATTGTGGGTCAAATGTCCTATATGCCTTGTGTTTGAGAGGTGTATTCACACTTGTTGTGAATTGTCTTTTGGTGTATACACTTTGGGTAGTGTTCACATGCAACTATGGGTTGTTCCTATTACTTTTATCCTTCATTTAATTGCCATGGTGCAGAATCACATCATCCTCGACATTATTTTGACAGCATTTTTTATTATCATGGTAGGAGAGCTGCTCATGCACTATCATCATGGCTCTACGATTGCTATTATGATTTACCTTATCGTGTCATGTATTGTATATCTTTTGCCATATTTGCACATGACCTCTACATATTCACTCATCTACTTTTCGCTATGATGAGGCAGCATATTCATATCAGTATTGAATGTTCAAGATACATCAAGATCATCCATAGAAGAATGGCCCTAGGGCCATCCTTGTAATCACAATATGGTTGAAAGAATGGCCCTAGTGCCATTCTAAAGCACATTGTGAGAATGGTCCTCCACTCCCTTATGTTAACTACTTGTTGGTGAATTTCAGAATCGCCCTAGGGCCATTCTACCATCCATGTACAATCTTATTGTATTTTTCGTCCATGGTGTTTTTGACCTAGGGCCATTCTCCACTCCCTTGTGTCAATTATTGGTGAATTTTGAATGGCCCTAGGGCTATTTACCATCCATGGACAATCTTGTTGTATTTTTCATCCATGGTGTGCTTGAAAGAATGGCCCTAGGGCTATTCTACCATCAATGGTATGTTTTAGAATGACCCTGGGCCATTCTCCATGCCCTAGGGTCACTTTTTCAATATGCATTCACAATACAACAAGATTATCCATAGAAGAATGAACCTAGGGCCATTCTAAAGCACACCATCCATGGTGAGACTGAAAGAATGACCCTTAGGGCCATTCTACCACCCATGATGTGCTTTAGTATGGCCATAGGGCCATTCTTTCAAGCACATTGTGCGTGGTAGAATTACCTTAGGTCCATTTTAAAAAAGTACATTGTACTTGAGAGAATGGTCCTAGGGCCATTCTCCACTCCCTTGTGTCAACTATTGGTAAATTTTAGAATGGTCCTTGGACAAATCTCTACTCCCTTGTGTCAACTACTATGGTCAATTTTAGAATGGTCTATTCAAAGTTTGCATTTGGATGTAAGTATGATTTTTTTTATATGATTGACTTATTTTTTTAAAACTCATTTTAGATGCATGTGGATGGCTCCAAAGAGGACAATTTCTTTTCTATCAAATGTTGACATGGCCATTTGGCGAGACAAAGAAGTGGTACATTGACTTCTACAATCTACATGGTCAAAAAATACACGAGAATCATCTATTCCTTCAGCCTCTAGATGATAATGAGTCTTTTGAGAATAAAGGAAAAATAATGGTTTTTGTTGTGTCAGTTTTTGTTAACTTGCATCCGAAAATTGAATGTATTGATGTTGAGGTACCGGGTGCATTATCTTATTAACTTGTTTCTCCAACAGATGTCACGGATCACATGGTAGCAGACCAAGAGAACACTATGTTCTCTAGACGATGGAAGCTGGATGTCAATAGTATATCTGATAGAGATCTGATATCACTACTAACAAGCTACAAGATATTACTATACAAGTCTTGGGAAAGAAAGTGCCAAAGCCCCGTAAAGCTGCATCAAGTTCAAAGAAGAAGGCAAGATCTTCTCCATAAATAAAGAGCAACACATTTTTGATGTGGATGAAGTAAAGCCTGCTACATTGGGAACTGGAGGTTCTCAATAGGTACCCTCATATTTGAACATTATGAATTCCAAGAATTTGGCAAGGAAGGCTAAAAAGGTGTAGGAATTAGCTCTTGGGGGGGGGGGGATGGTATGGACAAGTATGCAAAATACTTTCCACTTGGTTTGTACACAGAGTTTGAAATTCCAATAATGAAATGTGTGCAAGTGCCCAGACAAAGTCAAATTGTGTGGAGTGGTATGTTGAACGTGCGGATAACCCTAGGTCTTGTGCATATTTAATGCCAATGAAGAAGATTCCAAAAAAGGGAGGGAATGCATTGACCAAAAAAGAGGCGGTAAGTGAAAAGCTCTAGGATTTTGATTATTGGATCATAGATGGGAAACATTCCATCTATGCTACCAAGGTTATGCTAAGGACTTAATTGCCTGAAAAAAATACTTTATTTGAGGGATATTTATGCAATTTGGAAGGCCCAAATTGTTATCGTCCATGCACCTCCAAAAGTCCATGTGGATAGTATCTCAACAAGGATAGCAAATATAGAGACCCAAACCTTGTTTTAACAGCAAGCCTACAATGATATACTCAAGCACTTGAGAGGCCCAATGGGATTTTTATCACAAACTATCAAGGTCAGTACTTGGACTTGTAAAGGGGCATGCAACTCGCTTAGATTGGGATGTAAAAAATTATTTCTTGTGTTTTTAGTTTATTTGAATTTTTTAGATAAGTTAGAATTATTGCTTACTTTTTGTTTGTTCATTTATATTTATAGAAATTCATTGCGAGTGTAGAAACTTTGATGGGTGCCTACTTTGCACATAATCAGTCACACATGGTTGCTTGTTCAGACGAGATCTTTATTACATGGTTATAAATTATAGAAGGTGTTGAAAAAGAAATAATTGAAGGAAGAAAGCCCAACCCTTTTCAATCTAGATGCTTGTGCAGTCTAAAAGATGAGGAGGTGAAGATCATCCAGTCCGAAATAAAATTGAGAACGATCTTGATCAATGGTGAAGTATGACCGAGGTTGCAATTACAGCACAACAGCCCCCACGTTTGACACAAGCAGAGTACTATGCGCATTAGGGCTCCATATTTTTTATTTTTGTTTGCAACAATGGACAAGTCCATTGAAAAGCTATGGATTTTAAACTAGTGAGACATCCAAGACTATTGTGATGCTAGTTGTGGCTAGCTCTAAAGTCATCTACAACTAAATACAAAGAGGTGCTAGATGACCTTTTTCAGCTAGCTCAGCATAACAAGCAATTGAAAACAAGGTTACAATCCACGCAGCTGCTAAAGGAAACGCAAACGCAACGAGTCGTATTATAAGTAATTTTATCTTTCGAGTCGTATCACATCACACATAAGATTGTTTTCAGAGCATCATCGAACAAGCGCTGATTGCAGCATTTTTGAGTTTTACTTCAATTGCTGCTCAGAGTTTATCTCTAGCATGTAAGGGGACCAACTAAGGCTTATGCATCATGCGCAAACTGCAGCGTACACACTGTTTTGTGAGGTGTGCAAAAGGTTGTTCACTGTACTTTGAGAGAGAGAGAGAGAGAGAGAGAGAGAGAGAGAGAGAGAGAGAGAGAGAGAGAGAGAGAGTGAATGCAAGCAAAAGGTCAAGTTTAGCCAACTAGGGGACCTAAGAAACGCCACCATTTTTAACCTAAGCAACGCATTGATTTTAGGCGTTCATTGCAACAGGCTACAACGCACTCCGTTTTGTTTCAGCTCTCGGTTGATGATCTCGCTACTCTCTCTCTCTCTCTCTCCTAGCCTTCGCAACTAGGGCGGCCAGTTTCTAAACACTCCGTTTCGTGCCAGCTATATACGGGTGTTTGGTGGCCGAGCCAACTAGGCCAGCTAGCGCATAGCCACATAGCTGCAAACAGGAGATCGACCCTTCCCACGGTTCTCTGGCAACATTGAAGCATTCCAGGGCTAAAATCAAAGGGTGATTTAGACAATCCTTTGTCTGGCTTTTGGTTCCTATCAGCCATTAGAGGAGAAGCATCACCAAGCTCTTGTTGAGCGTTTAGCTACCAGTGCTTGAGGAAAAGAAGGGAGAGAAAAAAGATATTGACAAACGTAAAAGAGTGGTTGAGGAAGAGAAGGGAGAGAAAAAAAAATCTTGACAAACGTAAAAGAGACTTGCTTCTTTCTAGGTTTTTTCTTTCCCTACTTTTCACACTCCCTCTTTCACATTTCTCTTAGCCTAGGTTTTGCCCACTTGACCATTTTCCCACTCAAGCATTCATTTCTAACCTTGTGACCACTAAAATCTTTTGCCATCGAACACTAGCTCTTCATATTACCTTGTCCACTTTAGTTCTACACATGTTGCGCTTGTTGAGGTGTGTTCACATCCCTTGATTATTTGTGTTTTACTAGCCCTTGTTCATATGTGCAGCACGTTTTGGGCTTCTTCCACACATCCTTGGAAGATTCTTTAGAGGTTGTTCGAACACACACGTTGATTATTTGATTTTAGAGCTATTCACACAGGCGTGGTATTTGATGAGAAGTGTTCACACACTGTGAGTGTCCTTGGTGGTCATTCACACGTTTGGGGATTCTTTCACGTGGAGTACATGTCGATTCAAGTTGAGTAATAGTTGGGCTTGTTCGCACATTGTGGGTCACATGTCCTATATGCCTTGTGTTTGAGAGGTGTATTCACACTTGTTGTGAATTGTCTTTTGGTGTATACACTTTGGGTAGTGTTCACATGCAACTATGGGTTGTTCCTATTACTTTTATCCTTCATTTAATTGCCATGGTGCAGAATCACATCATCCTCGACATTATTTTGACAGCATTTTTTATTATCATGGTAGGAGAGCTGCTCATGCACTATCATCATGGCTCTACGATTGCTATTAGGATTTACCTTATCGTGTCATGTATTGTATATCTTTTGCCATATTTGCACATGTCTTTGGCATTTCGAGGCTTAGACCTCTACATATTCACTCATCTACTTCTCGCTATCATGAGGCAGCATATTCATATCAGTATTGGATGTTCAAGATACATCAAGATCATCCATAGAAGAATGGCCCTAGGGCCATCCTTGTAATCACAATATGGTTGAAAGAATGGCCCTAGTGCCATTCTAAAGCACATTGTGAGAATGGTCCTCCACTCCCTTATGTTAACTACTTGTTGGTGAATTTCAGAATTGCCCTAGGGCCATTCTACCATCCATGTACAATCTTATTGTATTTTTCGTCCATGGTGTTTTTGACCTAGGGCCATTCTCCACTCCCTTGTGTCAATTATTGGTGAATTTTGAATGGCCCTAGGGCTATTATACCATCCATGGTGTGCTTGAAAGAATGGTTCTAGGGCTATTCTACCATCAATGGTATGTTTTAGAATGGCCCTGGGCCATTCTCCATGCCCTAGGGTCACTTTTTCAATATGCATTCACAATACAACAAGATTATCCATAGAAGAATGGACCTAGGGCCATTCTAAAGCACACCATCCATGTTGAGATTGAAAGAATGACACTTAGGGCCATTCTACCACCCATGATGTGCTTTAGAATGGCCATAGGGCCATTCTTTCAAGCACATTGTACGTGGTAGAATGACCTTAGGTCTATTTTAAAAAAGCACATTATACTTGAGAGAATGGTCCTAGGGCCATTCTCCACTCCCTTGTGTCAACTATTGGTAAATTTTAGAATGGTCCTTGGACAAATCTCTATTCCCTTGTGTCAACTACTATGGTCAATTTTAGAATGGTCTATTCAAAGTTTGCATTTGGATGTAAGTATGATTGTTTTTCCTATGATTGACTTATTTTTTTAAAACTCATTTTAGATACATGTGGATGGCTCCAAAGAGGAAAATTTCTTTTCTATCAAATGTTGACATGGCCATTTGGCGAGACAAAGAAGTGGTACATTGACTTCTACAATCTACATGGTCAAAAAATACACGAGATTCATCTATTCCTTCAGCCTCTAGATGATAAATGAGTCTTTTGAGGATAAAGGAAAAATAATGGTTTTTGTTGTGTCAATTTTTGTTAACTTGCATCCAAAAATTGAATGTATTGATGTTGACGTATTGGGTGCATTATCTTATCAACTTGTTTCTCCAACAGATGTCAGGGATCACATGGTAGCAGACCAAGAGGACGCTATGTTCTCTAGAAGATGAGAGCTGGATGTCAATAGTATATCTGGTAGAGATCTGATATCACTACTAACAAGCTACAAGATATTACTATACAAGTCTTGGGAAAGAAAGTGCCAAAGCCCCGTAAAGCTGCATCAAGTTCAAAGAAGAAGGCAAGATCTTCTCCATAAATAAAGAGCAACATTTTTGATCTCGATGAAGTAAAGCCTGCTACATTGGGAACTGGAGGTTCTCAATAGGTACCCTCATATTTGAACATTATGAATTCCAAGAATTTGGCAAGGAAGGCTAAAAAGGTGTAGGAATTAGCTCTTGGGGGGGCGGGGGGTGGTATGGACAAGTATGCAAAATACTTTCCACTTGGTTTGTACACAGAGTTTGAAATTCCAATAATGAAATGTGTGCAAGTGCCCAAACATTATTTATGTCCCCTGCCCGCCGCTGAAAAAGGACAAAGTCAAATTGTGTGGAGTGGTATGTTGAACGTGCGAATAACCCTAGGTCTTGTGCATAATTAATGCCAATGAAGAAGATTCCAAAAAAGGGAGGGAATGCATTGACCAAAAAAGAGGCGGTAAGTGAAAAGCTCTAGGATTTTGATTATTGGATCATAGATGGGAAACATTCCATCTATGCTACCAAGGTTATGTTAAGGACTTAATTGCCTGAAAAAAATACTTTATTCGAGGGATATTTATGCAATTTGGAAGGCCCAAATTGTTATCGTCCATGCACCTCCAAAAGTCCATGTGGATAGTATCTCAACAAGGATAGCAAATATAGAGACCCAAACCTTGTTTTAACAGCAAGCCTACAATGATATACTCAAGCACTTTGAGAGGCCCAATGGGATTTTTATCACAAACTATCAAGGTCAGTACTTGGACTTGTAAAGGGGCATGCAACTCGCTTAGATTGGGATGTAAGAAATTATTTCTTGTGTTTTTAGTTTATTTGAATTTTTTAGATAAGTTAGAATTATTGCTTACTATTTGTTTGTTCATTTATATTTATAGAAATTCATTGCGAGTGTAGAAACTTTGATGGGTGCCTACTTTGCACATAATTAGTCACACATGGTTGCTTGTTCAGACGAGATCTTTATTACATGGTTATAAATTATAGAAGGTGTTGAAAAAGGAATAATTGAAGGAAGAAAGCCCAACCCTTTTCAATCTAGATGCTTGTGCCGTCTAAAAGATGAGGAGGTGAAGATCATCCAGTCCGAAATAAAATTGAGAATGATCTTGATCAATGGTGAAGTATGACCGAGGTTGCAATTACAGCACAACAGCCCCCACGTTTGACACAAGCAGAGTACTATGCGCATTAGGGCTCCATATTTTTTATTTTTGTTTGCAACAATGGACAAGTTCATTGAAAAGCTATGGATTTTAAACTAGTGAGACATCCAAGACTATTGTGATGCTGGTTGTGGCCAGCTCTAAAGTCATCTACAACTAAATACAAAGAGGTGCTAGATGACCTTTTTCAGCTAGCTCAGCATAACAAGCAATTGAAAACAAGGTTACAATCCACGCAGCTGCTAAAGGAAACGCAAACACAACGAGTCGTATTATAAGGAATTTTATCTTTCGAGTCGTATCACATCACACATAAGCTTGTTTTCAGAGCATCATCGAACAAGCGCTGATTGCAGCATTTTCAAGTTTTACTTCAATTGCTGCTCAGAGTTTGTCTCTAGCATGTAAGGGGACCAACTAAGGCTTATGCATCATGCGCAAACTGCAGCGTACACACTGTTTTGTGAGGTGTGCAAAAGGTTCTTCACTGTACTTTGAGAGAGAGAGAGAGAGAGAGAGAGAGAGAGAGAGAGAGAGAGAGAGAATGCAAGCAAAAGGTCAAGTTTAGCGAACTAGGGGACCTAAGAAACGCCACCATTTTTAACCTAAGCAACGCATTGATTATAGGCGTTCATTGCAACAGGCTACAATGCACTCCGTTTTGTTTCAGCTCTCGGTTGATGATCTCGCTACTCTCTCTCTCCTAGCCTTTGCAACTAGGGCGGCCAGTTTCTAAACACTCCGTTTTGTGCCAGCTATACACGGGTGTTTGGTGGCCGAGCCAACTAGGCCAGCTAGGGCATAGCCACATAGCTGCAAACAGGAGATCGACCCTTCCCACGGTTCTCTGGCAACATTGAAGCATTCCAGGGCTAAAATCAAAGGGTGATTTAGACAATCCTTTGTCTGGCTTTTGGCTCCTATCAGCCATTAGAGGAGAAGCATCACCAAGCTCTTGTTGAGCGTTTAGCTACCAGTGCTTGAGGAAAAGAAGGGAGAGAAAAAAGATATTGACAAACGTAAAAGAGTGGTTGAGGAAGAGAAGGGAGAGAAAAAAAGATCTTGACAAACGTAAAAGAGACTTGCTTCTTTCTAGGTTTTTTCTTTCCCTACTTTTTACACTCCCTCTTTCACATTTCTCTTAGCCTAGGTTTTGCCCACTTGACCACTTTCCTACTCAAGCATTCATTTCTAACCTTGTGACCACTAAAATCTTTTGCCATCGAACACTAGCTCTTCATATTACCTTGTCCACTCTAGTTCTACACGTGTTGCGCTTGTTGAGGTGTGTTCACATCCCTTGATTATTTGTGTTTTACTAGCCCTTGTTCATATGTGCAGCACGTTTTGGGCTTCTTCCACACATCCTTGGAGAATGCACCTAGGGCCATTCTAAAGCACACCATCCATGGTGAGATTGAAAGAATGACCCTTAGGGCCATTCTACCACCCATGATGTGCTTTAGAATGGCCATAGGGCCATTCTTTCAAGCACATTGTGCGTGGTAGAATGACCTTAGGTCCATTTTAAAAAAGCACATTGTACTTGAGAGAATGGTCCTAGGGCCATTCTCCACTCCCTTGTGTCAACTATTGGTAAATTTTAGAATGGTCCTTAGACAAATCTCTACTCCCTTGTGTATACTACTATGGTCAATTTTAGAATGGTCTATTCAAAGTTTGCATTTGGATGTAAGTTTCTTTCAAATGTTTACATGGCCATTTGGCGAGACAAAGAAGTGGTACATTGACTTCTACAATCTACATGGTCAAAAAATACACGAGATTCATTTATTCCTTCAGCCTCTAGATGATAATGAGTCTTTTGAGGATAAAGGAAAAATAATGGTTTTTGTTGTGTCAGTTTTTGTTAACTTGCATCCAAAAATTGAATGTATTGATGTTGACGTATTGGGTGCATTATCTTATCAACTTGTTTCTCCACAACAAGATGTCACGGATCACATGGTAGCAGACCAAGAGGACACTATGTTCTCTAGAAGATGGAAGCTGGATGTCAATAGTATATCTGATAGAGATCTAATATCACTACTAACAAGCTACAAGATATTACTATACAAGTCTTGGGAAAGACACTGCCAAAGCCCTGTAAAGCTGCATCAAGTTCAAAGAAGAAGGCAAGATCTTCTCCATAAATAAAGAGCAACACATTTTTGATGTGGATGAAGTAAAGCCTGCTACATTGGGAACTGGAGGTTCTCAATAGGTACCCTCATATTTGAACATTATGAATTCCAAGAATTTGGCAAGGAAGGCTAAAAAGGTGTAGGAATTAGCTCTTGGGGGGGGGGTAAGTATGCAAAATACTTTCCACTTGGTTTGTACACAGAGTTTGAAATTCCAATAATGAAATGTGTGCAAGTGCCCAAACATTATTTATGTCCCCTGCCGCCGCCGCTGAAAAAGGACAAAGTCAAATTGTGTGGAGTGGTATGTTGAACGTGTGAATAACCCTAGGTCTTGTGCATAATTAATGCCAATGAAGAAGATTCCAAAAAATGGAGGGAATGCATTGACCAAAAAAGAGGCAGTAAGTGAAAAGCTCTAGGATTTTGATTATTGGATCATAGATGGGAAACATTCCATCTATGCTACCAAGGTTATGTTAAGGACTTAATTGCCTGAAAAAAATACTTTATTCGAGGGATATTTATGCAATTTGGAAGGCCCAAAATGTTATCGTCGATGCACCTCCAAAAGTCCATGTCAACAGTATCTCAACAAGGATAGCAAATATAGAGGCCCAAACCTTGTTTTAACAGCAAGCCTACAATGATATACTTAAGCACTTGAGAGGCCCAATGGGATTTTTATCACAAACTATCAAGGTCAGTACTTGGACTTGTAAAGGGGCATGCAACTCGCTTAGATTGGGATGTAAGAAATTATTTCTTGTGTTTTTAGTTTATTTGAATTTTTTAGATAATTTAGAATTATTGCTTACTTTTTGTTTGTTCATTTATATTTATAGAAAATCATTGCGAGTGTAGAAACTTTGATGGGTGCCTACTTTGCACGTAATCAGTCACACATGGTTGCTTGTTCAGACGAGATCCTTATTACATGGTTAGAAATTATAGAAGGTGTTGAAAAAGAAATAATTGAAGGAAGAAAGCCCAACCCATTTCAGTCTAGATGCTTGTGCCGTCTAAAAGATGAGGTGAAGATCATCCAATCCGAAATAAAATTGGGAAAGATCTTGATCAATGGTGAAGTATGACCGAGGTTGCAATTACAGCACAACAGCCCCCACGTTTGACACAAGCAGAGTACTATGCGCATTAGGGCTCCATATTTTTTTTTTTTGTTTGCAACCATGGACAAGTCCATTGAAAAGCTATGGATTTTAAACTAGTGAGACATCCAAGACTATTGTGATGCTGGTTGTGGCCAGCTCTAAAGTCATCTACAACTAAATACAAAGAGGTGCTAGATGACCTTGTTCAGTTAGCTCAGCATAATAAGCAATTGAAAACAAGGTTACAA
This sequence comes from Cibotium barometz, assembly GCF_041138505.1. NCBI lineage: Eukaryota > Viridiplantae > Streptophyta > Polypodiopsida > Cyatheales > Cibotiaceae > Cibotium > Cibotium barometz. Next base: position 2,395,997 of record NC_141055.1, read on the forward strand.
TCTACGTAGCTGCTAAAGGAAATGCAAACGCAACGAGTCGTATTATAAGGAATTTTATCTTTCGAGTCGTATCACATCACACATGAGCTTGTTTTCAGAGCATCATCAAACAAGCGCTGATTGCAGCATTTTCGAGTTTTACTTCAATTGCTGCTCAGAGTTTGTCTCCAACATATAAGGGCACCAACTAAGGCTTATGCATCATGCGCAAACTGCAGCGTACACATTGTTTTGTGAGGTGTGCAAAAGGTTCTTCACTATACTTTGTGAGAGAGAGAGAGAGAGAGAGAGAGCAAGCAAAAGGTCAAGTTTAGCCAGCTAGAGGACCTAAGAAATGCCACCATTTTTAACCTAAACAACACATTGTTTTTTAGGCGTTCATTGCAACAGGCTACAACGCACTCCGTTTTGTTTCAGCTCTCGGTTGATGATCTCGCTACTCTCTCTCTCCTAGCCTTTACAACTAGGGCGGCCAGTTTCTAAACACTCCGTTTTGTGCCAGCTATACACGGGTGTTTGGTGGCTTAGCCAACTAGGCCAGCTAGCGCATAGCCACATAGCTGCAAACAGCAGATCGACCCTTCCCACGGTTCTCTGGCAACATTGAAGCCGCCTCCAAGCATTCCAGGGCTAAAATCAAAGGGTGATTTAGACAATCCTTTGTCTGGCTTTTGGCTCCTATCAGCCATTAGAGGAGAAGCATCACCAAGCTCTTCTTGAGCGTTTAGCTACCAGTGCTTGAGGAAAAGAAGGGAGAGAAAAAAGATATTGACAAACGTAAAAGAGTGGTTGAGGAAGAGAAGGGAGAGAAAAAAAGATCTTGACAAACGTAAAAGAGACTTGCTTCTTTCTAGGTTTTTTCTTTCCCTACTTTTCACACTCCCTCTTTCACATTTCTCTTAGCCTAGGTTTTGCCCACTTGACCACTTTCCCACTCAAGCATTCATTTCTAACCTTGTGACCACTAAAATCTTTTGCCATCGAACACTAGCTCTTCATATTACCTTGTCCACTCTAGTTCTACACGTGTTGCACTTGTTGAGGTGTGTTCACATGCCTTGATTATTTGTGTTTTACTAGACCTTGTTCATATGTGCAGCACGTTTTGGGCTTCTTCCACACATCCTTGGGAGATTCTTTAGAGATTTTTCACACACGTTGATTATTTGATTTTAGAGCTATTCACACAGGCGTGGTGTTTGATGAGAAGTGTTCACACACTGTGAGTGTTCTTGGTGGTCATTCACACGTTTGGGGATTCTTTCACGTGGAGTACATGTCGATTCAAGTTGAGTATTAGTTGGGCTTGTTCGCACATTGTGGGTCACATGTCCTATATGCCTTGTGTTTGAGAGGTGTATTCACACTTGTTGTGAATTGTCTTTTGGTGTATACACTTTGGGTAGTGTTCACATGCAACTATGGGTTGTTCCTATTACTTTTATCCTTCATTTAATTGCCATGGTGCAGATTCACATCATCCTCGACATTATTTTGACAGCATTTTTTATTATCATGGTAGGAGAGCTGCTCATGCACTATCATCATGGCTCTACGATTGCTATTATGATTTACCTTATCGTGTCATGTATTGTATATCTTTTGCCATATTTGCACATGTCTTTGGCATTTCGAGGCTTAGACCTCTACATATTCACTCATCTACTTCTCGCTATGATGAGGCAGCATATTCATATCAGTATTGAATGTTCAAGATACATCAAGATCATCCATAGAAGAATGGCCCTAGGGCCATCCTTGTAATCACAATATGGTTGAAAGAATGGCCCTAGTGCCATTCTAAAGCACATTGTGAGAATGGTCCTCCACTCCCTTATGTTAACTACTTGTTGGTGAATTTCAGAATCGCCCTAGGGCCATTCTACCATCCATGTACAATCTTATTGTATTTTTCGTCCATGGTGTTTTTGACCTAGGGCCATTCTCCACTCCCTTGTGTCAATTATTGGTTAATTTTGAATGGCCCTAGGGCTATTCTACCATCAATGGTATGTTTTAGAATGACCCTGGGCCATTCTCCATGCGCTAGGGTCACTTTTTCAATATGCATTCACAATACAACAAGATTATCCATAGAAGAATGGACCTAGGGCCATTCTAAAGCACACCATCTATGGTGAGATTGAAAGATTGACCCTTAGGGCCATTCTACCACCCATGATGTGCTTTAGTATTGCCATAGGGCCATTCTTTCAAGCACATTATGCGTGGTAGAATGACCTTAGGTCCATTTTAAAAAAGTACATTGTACTTGAGAGAATGGTCCTAGGGCCATTCTCCACTCCCTTGTGTCATTTATTGGTAAATTTTAGAATGGTCCTTGGACAAATCTCTACTCCCTTGTGTCAACTACTATGGTCAATTTTAGAATGGTCTATTCAAAGTTTGCATTTGGATGTAAGTATGATTTTTTTTATATGATTGACTTATTTTTTTAAAACTCATTTTAGATACATGTGGATGGCTCCAAAGAGGAAAATTTCTTTTCTATCAAATGTTGACATGGCCATTTGGCGAGACAAAGAAGTGGTACATTGACTTCTACAATCTACATGGTCAAAAAATACACGAGATTCATCTATTCCTTCAGCCTCTAGATGATAATGAGTCTTTTGAGAATAAAGGAAAAATAATGGTTTTTGTTGTGTCAGTTTTTGTGAACTTGCATCCGAAAATTGAATGTATTGATGTTGAGGTACCGGGTGCATTATCTTATCAACTTGTTTCTCCAACAGATGTCACGGATCACATGGTAGCAGACCAAGAGGACACTATGTTCTGTAGAAGATGGAAGCTGGATGTCAATAGTATATCTGATAGAGATCTGATATCACTACTAACAAGCTACAAGATATTACTATACAAGTCTTGGGAAAGAAAGTGCCAAAGCCTCGTAAAGCTGCATCAAGTTCAAAGAAGAAGGCAAGATCTTCTCCATAAATAAAGAGCAACACATTTTTGATGTGGATGAAGTAAAGCCTGCTACATTGGGAACTGGAGGTTCTCAATAGGTACCCTCATATTTGAACATTATGAATTCCAAGAATTTGGCAAGGAAGGCTAAAAAGGTGTAGGAGCTAGCTCTTGGGGGGGTGGTATGGACAAGTATGCGAAATACTTTCCACTTGGTTTGTACACAGAGTTTGAAATTCCAATAATGAAATGTGTGCAAGTGCCCAAACATTATTTATGTCCCCTGCCGCTGAAAAAGGACAAAGTCAAATTGTGTGGAGTGGTATGTTGAACGTGCGAATAACCCTAGGTCTTGTGCATATTTAATGCCAATGAAGAAGATTCCAAAAAAGGGAGGGAATGCATTGACCAAAAAAGAGGCGGTAAGTGAAAAGCTCTAGGATTTTGATTATTGGATCATAGATGGGAAACATTCCATCTATGCTACCAAGGTTATGTTAAGGACTTAATTGCCTGAAAAAAATACTTTATTTGAGGGATATTTATGCAATTTGGAAGGCCCAAATTGTTATCGTCCATGCACCTCCAAAAGTCCATGTGGATAGTATCTCAACAAGGATAGCAAATATAGAGACCCAAACCTTGTTTTAACAGCAAGCCTACAATGATATACTCAAGCACTTGAGAGGCCCAATGGGATTTTTATCACAAACTATCAAGGTCAGTACTTGGACTTGTAAAGGGGCATGCAACTCGCTTAGATTGGGATGTAAGAAATTATTTCTTGTGTTTTTAGTTTATTTGAATTTTTTAGATAAGTTAGAATTATTGCTTACTTTTTGTTTGTTCATTTATATTCATAGAAATTCATTGCGTGTAGAAACTTTGATGGGTGCCTAGTTTGCACATAATCAGTCACACATGGTTGCTTGTTCAGACGAGATCTTTATTACATGGTTATAAATTATAGAAGGTGTTGAAAAAGGAATAATTGAAGGAAGAAAGCCCAACCCTTTTCAATCTAGATGCTTGTGCTGTCTAAAAGATGAGGAGGTGAAGATCATCCAGTCCGAAATAAAATTGAGAACGATCTTGATCAATGGTGAAGTATGACCGAGGTTGCAATTACAGCACAACAGCCCCCACGTTTGACACAAGCAGAGTACTATGCGCATTAGGGCTCCATATTTTTTATTTTTGTTTGCAACAATGGACAAGTCCATTGAAAAGCTATGGATTTTAAACTAGTCAGACATCCTGGTTGTGGCCAGCTCTAAAGTCATCTACAACTAAATACAAAGAGGTGCTAGATGACCTTTTTCAGCTAGCTCAGCATAACAAGCAATTGAAACCAAGGTTACAATCCACGCAGCTGCTAAAGGAAACGCAAACGCAACGAGTCGTATTATAAGGAATTTTATCTTTCGAGTCGTATCACATCACACATAAGCTTGTTTTCAGAGCATCATTGAACAAGCGCTGATTGCAGCATTTTCGAGTTTTACTTCAATTACTGCTCAGAGTTTGTCTCTAGCATGTAAGGGGACCAACTAAGGCTTATGCATCATGCGCAAACTGCAGCGTACACACTGTTTTGTGAGGTGTGCAAAAGGTTCCTCACTGTACTTTGAGAGAGAGAGAGAGAGAGAGAGAGAGAATGCAAGCAAAAGGTCAAGTTTAGCCAACTAGGGGACCTAAGAAACGCCACCATTTTTAACCTAAGCAACGCATTGATTTTAGGCGTTCATTGCAACAGGCTACAACGCACTCCGTTTTGTTTCAGCTCTCGGTTGATGATCTCGCTACTCTCTCTCTCTCTCCAAGCCTTCGTAACTAGGGCGGCCAGTTTCTAAACACTTCGTTTCGTGCCAGCTATACACGGGTGTTTGGTGGCCAAGCCAACTAGGCCCGCTAGAGCATAGCCACATAGCTGCAAACAGGAGATCGACCCTTCCCACGGTTCTCTGGCAACATTGAAGCCGTTTCCAAGCATTCCAGGGCTAAAATCAAAGGGTGATTTAGACAATCCTTTGTCTAGCTTTTGGTTCCTATCAGCCATTAGAGGAGAAGCATCACCAAGCTCTTGTTGAGCGTTTAGCTACCAGTGCTTGAGGAAAAGAAGGGAGAGAAAAAAGATATTGACAAACGTAAAAGAGTGGTTGAGGAAGAGAAGGGAGAGAAAAAAAGATCTTGACAAACGTAAAAGAGACTTGCTTCTTTCTAGGTTTTTTCCTTCCCTACTTTTCACACTCCCTCTTTCACATTTCTCTTAGCCTAGGTTTTGCCCACTTGACCACTTTCCCACTCAAGCATTCATTTCTAACCTTGTGACCACTAAAATCTTTTGCCATCGAACACTAGCTCTTCATATTACCTTGTCCACTCTAGTTCTACATGTGTTGCACTTGTTGAGGTGTGTTCACATCCCTTGATTATTTGTGTTTTACTAGCCCTTGTTCATATGTGCAACACGTTTTGGGCTTCTTCCACACATCCTTGGAAGATTCTTTAGAGGTTGTTCGAACACACACGTTGATTATTTGATTTTAGAGCTATTCACAGGCGTGGTGTTTGATGAGAAGTGTTCACACACTGTGAGTGTCCTTGGTGGTCATTCACACGTTTGGGGATTCTTTCACATGGAGCACATGTCGATTCAAGTTGAGTATTAGTTGGGCTTGTTCGCACATTGTGGGTCACATGTCCTATATGCCTTGTGTTTGAGAGGTGTATTCACACTTGTTGTGAATTGTCTTTTGGTGTATACACTTTGGGTAGTGTTCACATGCAACTATGGGTTGTTCCTATTACTTTTATCCTTCATTTAATTGCCATGGTGCAGAATCACATCATCCTCGACATTATTTTGACAGCATTTTTTATTATCATGGTAGGAGAGCTGCTCATGCACTATCATCATGGCTCTACGATTGCTATTATGATTTACCTTATCGTGTCATGTATTGTATATCTTTTGCCATATTTGCACGTCTTTGGCATTTCGAGGCTTAGACCTCTACATATTCACTCATCTACTTCTCGCTATGATGAGGCAGCATATTCATATCAGTATTGGATGTTCAAGATACATCAAGATCATCCATAGAAGAATGGCCCTAGGGCCATCCTTGTAATCACAATATGGTTGAAAGAATGGCCCTAGTGCCATTCTAAAGCACATTGTGAGAATGGTCCTCCACTCCCTTATATTAACTACTTGTTGGTGAATTTCAAAATCGCCCTAGGGCCATTCTACCATCCATGTACAATCTTATTGTATTTTTCGTCCATGGTGTTTTTGACCTAGGGCCATTCTCCACTCCCTTGTGTCACTTATTGGTGAATTTTGAATGGCCCTAGGGCTATTATACCATCCATGGAAAATCTTGTTGTATTTTTCATCCATGGTGTACTTGAAAGAATGGCCCTAAGGCTATTCTACCATCAATGGTATGTTTTAGAATGGCCCTGGGCCATTCTCCACGCCCTAGGGTCACTTTTTCAATATGCATTCACAATACAACAAGATTATCCATAGAAGAATGGACCTAGGGCCATTCTAAAGCACACCATCCATGGTGAGATTGAAACAATGACACTTAGGGCCATTCTACCACCCATGATGTGCTTTAGAATGGCCATAGGGCCATTCTTTCAAGCACATTGTGCGTGGTAGAATGACCTTAGGTCCATTTTAAAAAAGCACATTGTACTTGAGAGAATGGTCCTAGGGCCATTCTCCACTCCCTTGTGTCAACTATTGGTAAATTTTAGAATGGTCCTTGGACAAATCTCTGTTCCCTTGTGTCAACTACTATGGTCAATTTTAGAATGGTCTATTCAAAGTTTGCATTTGGATGTAAGTATGATTGTTTTTTCTATGATTGACTTATTTTTTTAAAACTCATTTTAGATACATGTGGATGGCTCCAAAGAGGAAAATTTCTTTTCTACCAAATGTTGACATGGCCATTTGGCGAGACAAAGAAGTGGTACATTGACTTCTACAATCTACATGGTCAAAAAATACACGAGATTCATCTATTCCTTTAGCCTCTAGATGATAATGAGTCTTTTGAGGATAAAGGAAAAATAATGGTTTTTGTTGTGTCAGTTTTTGTTAACTTGCATCCGAAAATTGAATGTATTGATGTTGACGTATTGGGTGCATTATCTTATCAACTTGTTTCTCCAACAGATGTCACGGATCACATGGTAGCAGACCAAGAGGACGCTATGTTCTCTAGAAGATGGAAGCTGGATGTCAATAGTATATCTGATAGAGATCTGATATCACTACTAACAAGCTACAAGATATTACTATACAAGTCTTGGGAAAGAAAGTGCCAAAGCCCCGTAAAGCTGCATCAAGTTCAAAGAAGAAGGCAAGATCTTCTCCATAAATAAAGAGCAACATTTTTGATGTGGATGAAGTAAAGCCTGCTACATTGGGAACTGGAGGTTCTCAATAGGTACCCTCATATTTGAACATTATGAATTCCAAGAATTTGGCAAGGATGGCTAAAAAGGTGTAGGAATTAGCTCTTGGGGGGGGCGGGTATGGACAAGTATGCAAAATACTTTCCACTTGGTTTGTACACAGAGTTTGAAATTCCAATAATGAAATGTGTGCAAGTGCCCAAACATTATTTTTGTCCCCTGCCACCGCTGAAAAAGGACAAAGTCAAATTGTGTGGAGTGGTATGTTGAACGTGCGAATAACCCTAGGTCTTGTGCATAATTAATGCCAATGAAGAAGATTCCAAAAAAGGGAGGGAATGCATTGACCAAAAAAGAGGCGGTAAGTGAAAAGCTCTAGGATTTTGATTATTGGATCATAGATGGGAAACATTCCATCTATGCTACCAAGGTTATGTTAAGGACTTAATTGCCTGAAAAAAATACTTTATTCGAGGGATATTTATGCAATTTGGAAGGCCCAAATTGTTATCGTCGATGCACCTCCAAAAGTCCATGTCGATAGTATCTCAACAAGGACAGCAAATATAGAGGCCCAAACCTTGTTTTGACAGCAAGCCTACAATGATATACTCAAGCACTTGAGAGGCCCAATGGGATTTTTATCACAAACTATCAAGGTCAGTACTTGGACTTGTGAAGGGGCATGCAACTCGCTTAGATTGGGATGTAAGAAATTATTTCTTGTGTTTTTAGTTCATTTGAAATTTTTAGATAAGTTAGAATTATTGCTTACTTTTTGTTCGTTCATTTATATATATAGAAATTCATTGCGAGTGTAGAAACTTTGATGGGTGCCTACTTTACACATAATCAGTCACACATGGTTGCTTGTTCAGACGAGATCCTTATTACATGGTTAGAAATTATAGAAGGTGTTGAAAAAGGAATAATTGAACGAAGAAAGCCCAACCCATTTCAATCTAGATTCTTGTGCCGTCTAAAAGATGAGGAGGTGAAGATCATCCAGTCCGAAATAAAATTGGGAACGATCTTGATCAATGGTGAAGTATGACCGAGGTTGCAATTACAGCACAACAGCCCCCACGTTTGACACAAGCAGAGTACTATGCGCATTAGGGCTCCAAAATTTTTTTTTTTGGTTTGCAACCATGGACAAGTCCATTGAAAAGCTATGGATTTTAAACTAGTGAGACATCCAAGACTATTGTGATGCTGGTTGTGGCCAGCTCTAAAGTCATCTACAACTAAATACAAAGAGGTGCTAGATGACCTTGTTCAGTTAGCTCAGCATAACAAGCAATTGAAAACAAGGTTACAATCCACGTAGCTGCTAAAGGAAATGCAAACGCAACGAGTCGTATTATAAGGAATTTTATCTTTCGAGTCGTATCACATCACACATGAGCTTGTTTGCAGAGCATCATCGAACAAGCGCTGATTGCAGCATTTCCGAGTTTTACTTCAATTGCTGCTCAGAGTTTGTCTCCAGCATGTAAGGGGACCAACTAAGGCTTATGCATCATGCGCAAACTGCAGCGTACACACTGTTTTGTGAGGTGTGCAAAAGGTTCTTCACTATACTTTGTGTGTGTGTGTGTGAGAGAGAGAGAGAGAGAGAGAGAGAGAGAGAGAGAATGCAAGCAAAAGGTCAAGTTTAGCCAACTAGGGGACCTAAGAAACGCCACCATTTTTAACCTAAGCAACGCATTGATTTTAGGCGTTCATTGCAACAGGCTACAATGCACTCCGTTTTGTTTCAGCTCTCGGTTGATGATCTCGCTACTCTCTCTCTCTCCTAGCCTTTGCAACTAGGGCGGCCAGTTTCTAAACACTCCGTTTCGTGCCAGCTATACACGGGTGTTTGGTGGCCGAGCCAACTAGGCCAGCTAGCGCATAGCCACATAGCTGCAAACAGGAGATCGACCCTTCCCACGGTTCTCTGGCAACATTGAAGCCGCTTCCAAGCATTCCAGGGCTAAAATCAAAGGGCGATTTAGACAGTCCTTTGTCTAGCTTTTGGCTCCTATCAACCATTACAGGAGAAGCATCACCAAGCTCTTGTTGAGTGTTTAGCTACCGGTGCTTGAGGAAAAGAAGGGAGAGAAAAAAGATCTTGACAAACGTAAAAGAGTGGTTGAGGAAGAGAAGGGAGAGAAAAAAAGATCTTGACAAACGTAAAAGAGACTCGCTTCTTTCTAGGTTTTTTCTTTCCCTACTTTTCACACTCCCTCTTTCACATTTCTCTTAGCCTAGGTTTTGCCCACTTGACCACTTTCCCACTCAAGCATTCATTTCTAACCTTGTGACCACTAAAATCTTTTGCCATCGAACACTAGCTCTTCATATTACCTTGTCCACTCTAGTTCTACACGTGTTGCGCTTGTTGAGGTGTGTTCACATCCCTTGATTATTTGTGTTTTACTAGCCCTTGTTCATATGTGCAGCACGTTTTGGGCTTCTTCCACACATCCTTGGAAGATTCTTTAGAGGTTGTTCGAACACACACGTTGATTATTTGATTTTAGAGCTATTCACAGGCGTGGTGTTTGATGAGAAGTGTTCACACACTGTGAGTGTCCTTGGTGGTCATTCACGTTTGGGGATTCTTTCACGTGGAGTACATGTCGATTCAAGTTGAGTATTAGTTGGGCTTGTTCGCACATTGTGGGTCACATGTCCTATATGCCTTGTGTTTGAGAGGTGTATTCACACTTGTTGTGAATTGTCTTTTGGTGTATACACTTTGGGTAGTGTTCACATGCAACTATGGGTTGTTCCTATTACTTTTATCCTTCATTTAATTGCCATGGTGCAGAATCACATCATCCTGGACATTATTTTGATAGCATTTTTTATTATCATGGTAGGAGAGCTGCTCATGCACTATCATCATGGCTCTACGATTGCTATTATGATTTACCTTATCGTGTCATGTATTGTATATCTTTTGCCATATTTGCACATGTCTTTGGCATTTCGAGGCTTAGACCTCTACATATTCACTCATCTACTTCTCGCTATGATGAGGCAGCATATTCATATCAGTATTGGATGTTCAAGATACATCAAGATCATCCATAGAAGAATGGCCCTAGGGCCATCCTTGTAATCACAATATGGTTGAAAGAATGGCTCTAGTGCCATTCTAAAGCACATTGTGAGAATGGTCCTCCACTCCCTTATGTTAACTACTTGTTGGTGAATTTCAGAATCGCCCTAGGGACATTCTACCATCCATATACAATCTTATTGTATTTTTCGTCCATGGTGTTTTTGACCTAGGGCCATACTCCACTCCCTTGTGTCAATTATTGGTGAGTTTTGAATGGCCCTAGGGCTATTATACCATCCATGGACAATCTTGTTGTACTTTTCATCCATGGTGTGCTTGAAAGAATGGCCCTAGGGCTATTCTACCATCAATGGTATGTTTTAGAATGGCCCTGGGCCATTCTCCACGCCCTAGGGTCACTTTTTCAATATGCATTCACAATACAACAAGATTATCCATAGAAGAATGGACCTAGGGCCATTCTAAAGCACACCATCCATGGTGAGATTGAAAGAATGACACTTAGGGCCATTCTACCACCCATGATGTGCTTTAGAATGGCCATAGGGCCATTCTTTCAAGCACATTGTGCGTGGTAGAATGACCTTAGGTCCATTTTAGAAAAGCACATTGTACTTGAGAGAATGGTCCTAGGGCCATTCTCCACTCCCTTGTGTCAACTATTGGTAAATTTTAGAATGGTCCTTGGACAAATCTCTATTCCCTTGTGTCAACTACTATGGTCAATTTTAGAATGGTCTATTCAGATTTTGCATTTGGATGTAAGTATGATTGTTTTTTCTATGATTGACTTATTTTTTTAAAACTCATTTTAGATACATGTGGATGGCTCCAAAGAGGAAAATTTCTTTTCTATCAAATGTTGACATGGGCATTTGACGAGACAAAGAAGTGGTACATTGACTTTTACAATCTACATGGTCAAAAAATACACGAGATTCATCTATTCCTTCAGCCTCTAGATGATAATGAGTCTTTTGAGGATAAAGGAAAAATAATGGTTTTTGTTGTGTCAGTTTTTGTTAACTTGCATCCGAAAATTGAATGTATTGATGTTGAGGTACCGGGTGCATTATCTTATCAACTTGTTTCTCCAACAGATGTCACGGATCACATGGTAGCAGACCAAGAGGACGCTATGTTCTCTAGAAGATGGAAGCTGGATGTCAATAGTATATCTGAGATCTGATATCACTACTAACAAGCTACAAGATATTACTATACAAGTCTTGGGAAAGAAAGTGTCAAAGCCCCGTAAAGCTGCATCAAGTTCAAAGAAGAAGGCAAGATCTTCTCCATAAATAAAGAGCAACATTTTTGATGTGGATGAAGTAAAGCCGTCTACATTGGGAACTGGAGGTTCTCAATAGGTACCCTCATATTTGAACATTATGAATTCCAAGAATTTGGCAAGGAAGGCTAAAAAGGTGTAGGAATTAGCTCTTGGGGGGGGGTATGGACAAGTATGCAAAATACTTTCCACTTGGTTTGTACACAGAGTTTGAAATTCCAATAATGAAATGTGTGCAAGTGCCCAAACATTATTTATGTCCCCTGCCGCCGCTGAAAAAGGACAAAGTCAAATTGTGTGGAGTGGTATGTTGAACGTGCGAATAACCCTAGGTCTTGTGCATAATTAATGCCAATGAAGAAGATTCCAAAAAAGGGAGGGAATGCATTGACCAAAAAAGAGGCGGTAAGTGAAAAGCTCTAGGATTTTGATTATTGGATCATAGATGGGAAACATTCCATCTATGCTCCCAAGGTTATGTTAAGGACTTAATTGCCTGAAAAAAATACTTTATTCGAGGTATATTTATGCAATTTGGAAGGCCCAAATTGTTATCGTCGATGCACCTCCAAAAGTCCACGTCGACAGTATCTCAACAAGGATAGCAAATATAGAGGCCCAAACCTTGTTTTGACAGCAAGCCTACAATGATATACTCAAGCACTTGAGAGGCCCAATGGGATTTTTATCACAAACTATCAAGGTCAGTACTTGGACTTGTAAAGGGGCATGCAACTCGCTTAGATTGGGATGTAAGAAATTATTTCTTGTGTTTTTAGTTTATTTGAATTTTTTAGATAAGTTAGAATTATTGCTTACTTTTTGTTTGTTCATTTATATTTATAGAAATTCATTGCGAGTGTAGAAACTTTGATGGGTGCCTACTTTGCACATAATCAGTCACACATGGTTGCTTGTTCAGACGAGATCCTTATTACATGGTTAGAAATTATAGAAGGTGTTGAAAAAGGAATAATTGAAGGAAGAAAGCCCAACCCTTTTCAATCTAGATGCTTGTGCCGTCTAAAAGATGAGGAGGTGAAGATCATTCAGTCCGAAATAAAATTGGGAACGATCTTGATCAATGGTGAAGTATGACCGAGGTTGCAATTATAGCACAACAGCCCCCACGTTTGACACAAGCAGAGTACTATGCGCATTAGGGCTCCAAATTTTATTTTTTTTGTTTGCAACCATGGACAAGTCCCATTGAAAAGCTATGGATTTTAAACTAGTGAGACATCCAAGACTATTGTGATGCTGGTTGTGGCCAGCTCTAAAGTCATCTACAACTAAATACAAAGAGGTGCTAGATGACCTTGTTCAGTTAGCTCAGCATAACAAGCAATTGAAAGCAAGGTTACAATCCACGTAGCTGCTAAAGGAAATGCAAACGCAACGAGTCGTATTATAAGGAATTTTATCTTTCGAGTCGTATCACATCATACATGAGCTTGTTTGCAGAGCATCATCGATTAAGCGCTGATTGCAGCATTTCTGAGTTTTACTTCAATTGCTGCTCAGAGTTTGTCTCCAGCATGTAAGGGGACCAACTAAGGCTTATGCATCATGCGCAAACTGCAGCGTACACACTGTTTTGTGAGGTGTGCAAAAGGTTCTTCACTATACTTTGTGTGTGTGTGTGTGTGTGTGTGTGTGTGTGTGAGAGAGAGAGAGAGAGAGAGAGAGAGAGAGAGAGAGAGAGAGAGAGAGAGAGAGAGAGAGAATGCAAGCAAAAGGTCAAGTTTAGCCAACTAGGGGACCTAAGAAACAACACCATTTTTAACCTAAGCAACGCATTGATTTTAGGCGTTCATTGCAACAGGCTACAACGCACTCCGTTTTGTTTCAGCTCTCGGTTGATGATCTCGCTACTCTCTCTCTCTCCTAGCCTTTGCAACTAGGGCGGCCAGTTTCTAAACACTCCGTTTCGTGCCAGCTATACACGGGTGTTTGGTGGGGCCGAGCCAACTAGGCCAGCTGCGCATAGCCACATAGCTGCAAACAGGAGATCGACCCTTCACACGGTTCTCTGGCAACATTGAAGCCGCTTCCAAGCATTGCAAGGCTAAAATCAAAGGGCGATTTAGACAGTCCTCTGTCTGGCTTTTGGCTCCTATCAACCATTAGAGGAGAAGCATCACCAAGCTCTTGTTGAGCGTTTAGCTACCGGTGCTTGAGGAAAAGAAGGGAAAGAAAAAAGATCTTGACAAATGTAAAAGAGTGGTTGAGGAAGAGAAGGGAGAGAAAAAAAGATCTTGACAAACGTGAAAGAGACTCGCTTCTTTCTAGGTTTTTTCTTTCCCTACTTTTCACACTCCCTCTTTCACATTTCTCTTAGCCTAGGTTTTGCCCACTTGACCACTTTCCCACTCAAGCATTCATTTCTAACCTTGTGACCACTAAAATCTTTTGCCATCGAACACTAGCTCTTCATATTACCTTGTCCACTCTAGTTCTACACGTGTTGCGCTTTGTTGAGGTGTGTTCACATCCCTTGATTATTTGTGTTTTACTAGCCCTTGTTCATATGTGCAGCACGTTTTCGGCTTCTTCCACACATCCTTGGAAGATTCTTTAGAGGTTGTTCACACACGTTGATTATTTGATTTTAGAGCTATTCACAGGCGTGGTGTTTGATGAGAAGTGTTCACACACTGTGAGTGTCCTTGGTGGTCATTCACATTTGGGGATTCTTTCACGTGGAGTACATGTCGATTCAAGTTGAGTATTAGTTGGGCTTGTTCGCACATTGTGGGTCACATGTCCTATATGCCTTGTGTTTGAGAGGTGTATTCACACTTGTTGTGAATTGTCTTTTGGTGTATACACTTTGGGTAGTGTTCACATGCAACTATGGGTTGTTCCTATTACGTTTATCCTTCATTTAATTGCCATGGTGCAGAATCACATCATCCTTGACATTATTTTGACAGCATTTTTTATTATCATGGTAGGAGAGCTGCTCATGCACTATCATCATGGCTCTACGATTGCTATTATGATTTACCTTATTGTGTCATGTATTGTATATCTTTTGCCATATTTGCACAGGTCTTTGGCATTTCGAGGATTAGACCTCTACATATTCACTCATCTACTTCTCGCTATGATAAGGCAGCATATTCATATCAGTATTGGATGTTCAAGATACATCAAGATCATTCATAGAAGAATGGCCCTAGGGCCATCCTTGTAATCACAATATGGTTGAAAGAATGGCCCTAGTGCCATTCTAAAGCACATTGCGAGAATGGTCCTCCACTCCCTTATGTTAACTACTTGTTGGTGAATTTCAAAATCGCCCTAGGGCCATTCTACCATCCATGTACAATCTTATTGTATTTTTCGTCCATGGTGTTTTTGACCTAGGGCCATTCTCCACTCCCTTGTGTCAATTTTTGACCTAGGGCTATTATACCATCCATGGACAATCTAGTTGTATTTCTCATCCATGGTGTGCTTGAAAGAATGGCCCTAGGGCTATTCTACCATCAATGGTATGTTTTAGAATGGCCCTGGGCCATTCTCCACGTCCTAGGGTCACTTTTTCAATATGCATTCACAATACAACAAGATTATCCATAGAAGAATGGACCTAGGGCCATTCTAAAGCACACCATCCATGGTGAGATTGAAAGAATGACACTTAGGGCCATTCTACCACCCATGATGTGCTTTAGAATGGCCATAGGGCCATTCTTTCAAGCACATTGTGCGTGGTAGAATGACCTTAGGTCCATTTTAAAAAAGCACATTGTACTTGAGAGAATGTTCTTAGGGCCATTCTCCACTCCCTTGTGTCAACTATTGGTAAATTTTAGAATGGTCCTTGGACAAATCTCTATTCCCTTGTGTCAACTACTATGGTCAATTTTAGAATGGTCTATTCAAAGTTTGCATTTGGATGTAAGTATGATTGTTTTTTCTATGATTGACTTATTTTTTTAAAACTCATTTTAGATACATGTGGATGGCTCCAAAGAGGAAAATTTCTTTTCTATCAAATGTTGACATGGCCATTTGGCGAGACAAAGAAGTGGTACATTGACTTCTACAATCTACATGGTCAAAAAATACACGAGATTCATCTATTCCTTCAGCCTCTAGATGAAAAATGAGTCTTTTGAGGATAAAGGAAAAATAATGGTTTTTGTTGTGTCAGTTTTGTTAACTTGCATCCCAAAATTGAATGTATTGATGTTGACGTATTGGGTGCATTATCTTATCAGCTTGTTTCTCCAACAGATGTCACGGATCACATGGTAGCAGACCAAGAGGACGCTATGTTCTCTAGAAGATGGAAGCTGGATGTCAATAGTATATCTGAGAGAGATCTGATATCACTACTAACAAGCTACAAGATATTACTATCCAAGTCTTGAAAAAGAAAGTGCCAAAGCCCCGTAAAGCTGCATCAAGTTCAAAGAAGAAGGCAAGATCTTCTCCATAAATAAAGAGCAACATTTTTGATGTGGATGAAGTAAAGCCTGCTACATTGGGAACTGGAGGTTCTCAATAGGTACCCTCATATTTGAACATTATGAATTCCAAGAATTTGGCAAGGAAGGCTAAAAAGGTGTAGGAATTAGCTCTTGGGGGGGGGGTATGGACAAGTATGCAAAATACTTTCCACTTGGTTTGTACACAGAGTTTGAAATTCCAATAATGAAATGTGTGCAAGTGCCCAAACATTATTTATGTCCCCTGCCCCCGCTGAAAAAGGACAAAGTCAAATTGTGTGGAGTGGTATGTTGAACGTGCGAATAACCCTAGGTCTTGTGCATAATTAATGCCAATGAAGAAGATTCCAAAAAAGGGAGGGAATGCATTGACCAAAAAAGAGGCGGTAAGTGAAAAGCTCTAGGATTTTGATTATTGGATCATAGATGGGAAACATTCCATCTATGCTACCAAGGTTATGTTAAGGACTTAATTGCCTGAAAAAAATACTTTATTCGAGGGATATTTATGCAATTTGAAAGGCCCAAATTGTTATCGTCGATGCACCTCCAAAAGTCCATGTCGACAGTATCTCAACAAGGATAGCAAATATAGAGGCCCAAACCTTGTTTTGACAGCAAGCCTACAATGATATACTCAAGCACTTGAGAGGCCCAATGGGATTTTTATCACAAACTATCAAGGTCAGTACTTGGACTTGTAAAGGGGCATGCAACTCGCTTAGATTGGGATGTAAGAAATTATTTCTTGTGTTTTTAGTTTATTTGAATTTTTTAGATAAGTTAGAATTATTGCTTACTTTTTGTTTGTTCATTTATATTTATAGAAATTCATTGCGAGTGTAGAAACTTTGATGGGTGCCTACTTTGCACATAATCAGTCACACATGGTTGCTTGTTCAGATGAGATCCTTATTACATGGTTAGAAATTATAGAAGGTGTTGAAAAAGGAATAATTGAACGAAGAAAGCCCAACCCATTTCAATCTAGATGCTTGTGCCGTCTAAAAGATGAGGAGGTGAAGATCATGCAGTCCGAAATAAAATTGGGAACGATCTTGATCAATGGTGAAGTATGACCGAGGTTGCAATTACAGCACAACAGCCCCCACGTTTGACACAAGCAGAGTACTATGCGCATTAGGGCTCCAAATTTTATTTTTTTTGTTTGCAACCATGGACAAGTCCATTGAAAAGCTATGGATTTTAAACTAGTGAGACATCCAAGACTATTGTGATGCTGGTTGTGGCCAGCTCTAAAGTCATCTACAACTAAATACAAAGAGGTGCTAGATGACCTTGTTCAGTTAGCTCAGCATAACAAGCAATTGAAAACAAGGTTACAATCCATGCAGCTGCTAAAGGAAATGCAAACGCAACGAGTCATATTATAAGGAATTTTATCTTTCGAGTCGTATCACATCACACATGAGCTTGTTTGCAGAGCATCATCGAACAAGCGCTGATTGCAGCATTTCCAAGTTTTACTTCAATTGCTGCTCAGAGTTTGTCTCCAGCATGTAAGGGGACCAACTAAGGCTTATGCATCATGCGCAAACTGCAGCGTACACACTGTTTTGTGAGGTGTGCAAAAGGTTCTTCACTATACTTTGTGTGTGTGTGTGTGAGAGAGAGAGAGAGCGAGAGAGAGAGAGCAAGCAAAAGGTCAAGTTTAGCCAGCTAGGGGACCTAAGAAACGCCACCATTTTTAACCTAAACAACGCATTGTTTTTTAGGCGTTCATTGCAACAGGCTACAACGCACTCCATTTTGTTTCAGCTCTCGGTTGAGGATCTCACTACTCTCTGTCTCCTAGCCTTTGCAACTAGGGCGGCCAGTTTCTAAACACTCCGTTTTGTGCCAGCTATACACGGGTGTTTGGTGGCCGAGCAGACTAGGCTAGCTAGCGCATAGCCACATAGCTGCAAACAGGAGATCGACCCTTCCCACGGTTCTCTGGCAACATTGAACCCGCCTCCAAGCATTCCAGGGCTAAAATCAAAGGGTGATTTAGACAATCCTTTGTCTGGCTTTTGGCTCCTATCAGCCATTAGAGGAGAAGCATCACCAAGCTCTTGTTGAGCGTTTAGCTACCGGTGCTTGAGGAAAAGAAGGGAGAGAAAAAAGATATTGACAAACGTAAAAGAGTGGTTGAGGAAGAGAAGGGAGAGAAAAAAAGATCTTGACAAACGTAAAAGAGACTTAATTCTTTCTAGGTTTTTTCTTTCCCTACTTTTCACACTCCCTCTTTCACATTTCTCTTAGCCTAGGTTTTGCCCACTTGACCACTTTCCCACTCAAGCATTCATTTCTAACCTTGTGACTACTAAAATCTTTTGCCATCGAGCACTAGCTCTTCATATTACCTTGTCCACTCTAGTTCTACACGTGTTGCGCTTGTTGAGGTGTGTTCACATGCCTTGATTATTTGTGTTTTACTAGACCTTGTTCATATGTGCAGCACGTTTTGGGCTTCTTCCACACATCCTTGGGAGATTCTTTAGAGGTTGTTCACACACGTTGATTATTTGATTTTAGAGCTATTCACAGGCGTGGTGTTTGATGAGAAGTGCTCACACACTGTGAGTGTTCTTGGTGGTCATTCACACGTTTGGGTATTCTTTCACGTGGAGTACATGTCGATTCAAGTTGAGTATTAGTTGGGCTTGTTCGCACATTGTGGGTCACATGTCCTATATGCCTTGTGTTTGAGAGGTGTATTCACACTTGTTGTGAATTGTCTTTTGGTGTATACACTTTGGGTAGTGTTCACATGCAACTATGGGTTGTTCCTATTACTTTTATCCTTCATTTAATTGCCATGGTGCAGATTCACATCATCCTCGACATTATTTTGACAGCATTTTTTATTATCATGGTAGGAGAGCTGCTCATGCACTATCATCATGGCTCTACGATTGCTATTATGATTTACCTTATCGTGTCATGTATTGTATATCTTTTGCCATATTTGCACATGTCTTTGGCATTCCGAGGCTTAGACCTCTACATATTCACTCATCTACTTCTCGCTATGATGAGGCATCATATTTATATCAGTATTGGATGTTCAAGATACATCAAGATCATCCATAGAAGAATGGCCCTAGGGCCATCCTTGTAATCACAATATGGTTGAAAGAATGGCCCTAGTGCCATTCTAAAGCACATTGTGAGAATGGTCCTCCACTCCCTTATGTTAACTACTTGGTGAATTTCAGAATCGCCCTAGGGCCATTCTACCATCCATGTACAATCTTATTGTATTTTTCGTCCATGGTGTTTTTGACCTAGGGCCATTCTCCACTCCCTTGTGTCAATTATTGGTGAATTTTGAATGGCCCTAGGGCTATTATACCATCCATGGACAATCTTGTTGTATTTTTCATCCATGGTGTGCTTGAAAGAATGGCCCTAGGGCTATTCTACCATCAATGGTATGTTTTAGAATGG
The DNA here is from genome assembly GCF_041138505.1 of Cibotium barometz. NCBI lineage: Eukaryota > Viridiplantae > Streptophyta > Polypodiopsida > Cyatheales > Cibotiaceae > Cibotium > Cibotium barometz. The sequence goes on from NC_141055.1 coordinate 2,415,654, forward strand.
CCCTGGGCCATTCTCCATGCCCTAGGGTCACGTTTTCAATATGCATTCACAATACAACAAGATTATCCATAGAAGAATGGACCTAGGGCCATTCTAAAGCACACCATCCATGGTGAGATTGAAAGAATGACCCTTAGGGCCATTCTACCACCCATGATGTGCTTTAGTATGGCCATAGGGCCATTCTTTCAAGCACATTGTGCGTGGTAGAATGACCTTAGGTCCATTTTAAAAAAGTACATTGTACTTGAGAGAATGGTCCTAGGGCCATTCTCCACTCCCTTGTGTCAACTATTGGTAAATTTTAGAATGGTCCTTGGACAAATCTCTACTCCCTTGTGTCAACTACTATGGTCAATTTTAGAATGGTCTATTCAAAGTTTGCATTTGGATGTAAGTATGATTTTCTTTTTATATGATTGACTTATTTTTTTAAAACTCATTTTAGATACATGTGGATGGCTCCAAAGAGGAAAATTTCTTTTCTATCAAATGTTGACATGGCCATTTGGCGAGACAAAGAAGTGGTACATTGACTTCTACAATCTACATGGTCAAAAAATACACGAGATTCATCTATTCCTTCAGCCTCTAGATGATAATGAGTCTTTTGAGGATAAAGGAAAAATAATGGTTTTTGTTGTGTCAATTTTTGTTAACTTGTATCCGAAAATTGAATGTATTGATGTTGAGGTACCGGGTGCATTATCTTATCAACTTGTTTCTCCAACAGATGTCACGGATCACATGGTAGCAGACCAAGAGGACACTATGTTCTCTAGAAGATGGAAGCTGGATGTCAATAGTATATCTGATAGAGATCTGATATCACTACTAACAAGCTACAAGATATTACTATACAAGTCTTGGGAAAGAAAGTGCCAAAGCCCCGTAAAGCTGCATCAAGTTCAAAGAAGAAGGCAAGATCTTCTCCATAAATAAAGAGCAACATTTTTGATGTGGATGAAGTAAAGCCTGCTACATTGGGAACTGGAGGTTCTCAATAGGTACCCATCATATTTGAACATTATGAATTCCAAGAATTTGGCAAGGAAGGCTAAAAAGGTGTAGGAATTAGCGCTTGGGGGGGGTATGGACAAGTATGCAAAATACTTTCCACTTGGTTTGTACACAGATTTTGAAATTCCAATAATGAAATGTGTGCAAGTGCCCAAACATTATTTATGTCCCCTGCCGCCGCCGCTGAAAAAGGACAAAGTCAAATTGTGTGGAGTGGTATGTTGAACGTGCGAATAACCCTAGGTCTTGTGCATATTTAATGCCAATGAAGAAGATTCCAAAAAAGGGAGGGAATGCATTGACCAAAAAAGAGGCGGTAAGTGAAAAGCTCTAGGATTTTGATTATTGGATCATAGATGGGAAACATTCCATCTATGCTACCAAGGTTATGTTAAGGACTTAATTGCCTGAAAAATACTTTATTTGAGGGATATTTATGCAATTTGGAAGGCCCAAATTGTTATCGTCGATGCACCTCCAAAAGTCCATGTCGACAGTATCTCAACAAGGATAGCAAATAAAGAGGCCCAAACCTTGTTTTAACAGCAAGCCTACAATGATATACTCAAGCACTTGAGAGGCCCAATGGGATTTTTATCACAAACTATCAAGGTCAGTACTTGGACTTGTAAAGGGGCATGCAACTCGCTTAGATTGGGATGTAAGAACATATTTCTTGTGTTTTTAGTTTATTTGAATTTTTTAGATAAGTTAGAATTATTGCTTACTTTTTGTTTGTTCATTTATATTTATAGAAATTCATTGTTGCGAGTGTAGAAACTTTGATGGGTGCCTACTTTGCACATAATCAGTCACACATGGTTGCTTGTTCAGACGAGATCTTTATTACATGGTTAGAAATTATAGAAGGTGTTGAAAAAGGAATAATTGAAGGAAGAAAGCCCAACCCATTTCAATCTAGATGCTTGTGCCGTCTGAAAGATGAGGAGGTGAAGATCATCCAGTCCGAAATAAAATTGGGAATGATCTTGATCAATGGTGAAGTATGACCGAGGTTGCAATTACAGCACAACAGCCCCCATGTTTGACACAAGCAGAGTACTATGCACATTAGGGCTCCATATTTTGTATTTTTGTTTGCAACCATGGACAAGTCCATTGAAAAGCTATGGATTTTAAACTAGTGAGACATCCAAGACTATTGTGATGCTGGTTGTGGCCAGCTCTAAAGTCATCTACAACTAAATACAAAGAGGTGCTAGATGACCTTTTCCAGCTAGCTCAGCATAACAAGCAATTGAAAACAAGGTTACAATCCACGCAGCTGCTAAAGGAAACGCAAACGCAACGAGTCGTATTATAAGGGATTTTATCTTTCGAGTCGTATCACATCACACATAAGCTTGTTTTCAGAGCATCATCGAACAAGCGCTGATTGCAGCATTTCCGAGTTTTACTTCAATTGCTGCTCAGAGTTTGTCTCCAGCATGTAAGGGGACCAACTAAGGCTTATGCATCATGCGCAAACTGCAGCGTACACACTGTTTTGTGAGGTGTGCAAAAGGTTCTTCACTGTACTTTGAGAGAGAGAGAGAGAGAGAGAGAGAGAGAGAGAGAGAGAGAGAGAGAGAGAGAGAGGGAGGGAGAGAGAGAATGCAAGCAAAAGGTCAAGGTTAGCCAACTAGGGGACCTAAGAAATGCCACCATTTTTAACCTAAGCAACGCATTAATTTTAGGCATTCATTGCAACAGGCTACAACGCACTCCGTTTTGTTTCAGCTCTCAGTTGATGATCTCGCTACTCTCTCTCTCCTAGCCTTTGCAACTAGGGCGGCCAGTTTCTAAACACTCTGTTTCGTGCCAGCTATACACGGGTGTTTGGTGGCCGAGCCAACTAGGCCAGCTAGCGCATAGCCACATAGCTGCAAACAGGAGATCGACCCTTCCCACGGTTCTCTGGCAACATTGAAGCCGCCTCCAAGCATTCCAAGGCTAAAATCAAAGGGTGATTTAGACAATCCTTTGTCTGGCTTTTGGCTCCTATTAGCCATTAGAGGAGAAGCATCACCAAGCTCTTGTTGAGCGTTTAGCTACCAGTGCTTGAGGAAAAGAAGGGAGAGAAAAAAGATATTGACAAACGTAAAAGAGTGGTTGAGGAAGAGAAGGGAGAGAAAAAAAGATCTTGACAAACGTAAAAGAGACTTGCTTCTTTCTAGGTTTTTTCTTTCCCTACTTTTCACACTCCCTCTTTCACATTTCTCTTAGCCTAGGTTTTGCCCACTTGACCACTTTCCCACTCAAGCATTCATTTCTAACCTTGTGACCACTAAAATCTTTTGCCATCGAGCACTAGCTCTTCATATTACCTTGTCCACTCTAGTTCTACACGTGTTGCGCTTATTGAGGTGTGTTCACATCCCTTGATTATTTGTGTTTTACTAGCCCTTGTTCATATGTGCAGCACGTTTTGGGCTTCTTCCACACATCCTTGGGAGATTCTTTAGAGGTTGTTCACACACGTTGATTATTTGATTTTAGAGCTATTCACATGCGTGGTGTTTGATGAGAAGTGTTAACACACTGTGAGTGTCCTTGGTGGTCATTCACACGTTTGTGGATTCTTTCACGTGGAGTACATGTCGATTCAAGTTGAGTATTAGTTGGGCTTGTTCGCACATTGTGGGTCACATGTCCTATATGCCTTGTGTTTGAGAGGTGTATTCACACTTGTTGTGAATTGTCTTTTGGTGTATACACTTTGGGTAGTGTTCACATGCAACTATGGGTTGTTCCTATTACTTTTATCCTTCATTTAATTGCCATGGTGCAGATTCACATCATCCTTGACATTATTTTGACAGCATTTTTTATTATCATGGTAGGAGAGCTGCTCATGCACTATCATCATGGCTCTACGATTGCTATTATGATTTACCTTATCGTGTCATGTATTGTATATCTTTTGCCATATTTGCACAGGTCTTTGGCATTTCGAGGATTAGACCTCTACATATTCACTCATCTACTTCTCGCTATGATGAGGCAGCATATTCATATCAGTATTGGATGTTCAAGATACATCAAGATCATCCATAGAAGAATGGCCCTAGGGCCATCCTTGTAATCACAATATGGTTGAAAGAATGGCCCTAGTGCCATTCTAAAGCACATTGTGAGAATGGTCCTCCACTCCCTTATGTTAACTACTTGTTGGTGAATTTCAGAATCGCCCTAGGGCCATTCTACCATCCATGTACAATCTTATTGTATTTTTCGTCCATGGTGTTTTTGACCTAGGGCCATTCTTCACTCCCTTGTGTCAATTATGTGAATTTTGAATGGCCCTAGGGCTATTATACCATCCATGGACAATCTTGTTGTATTTTTCATCCATGGTGTGCTTGAAAGAATGGCCCTAGGGCTATTCTACCATCAATGGTATGTTTTAGAATGGCCCTGGGCCATTCTCCACGCCCTAGGGTCATTTTTTCAATATGCATTCACAATACAACAAGATTATCCATAGAAGAATGGACCTAGGGCCATTCTAAAGCACACCATCCATGGTGAGATTGAAAGAATGACACTTAGGGCCATTCTACCACCCATGATGTGTTTTAGAATGGCCATAGGGCCATTCTTTCAAGCACATTGTGCGTGGTAGAATGACCTTAGGTCCATTTTAAAAAAGCACATTGTACTTGAGAGAATGGTCCTCGGGCCATTCTCCACTCCCTTGTGTCAACTATTGGTAAATTTTAGAATGGTCCTTGGACAAATCTCTATTCCCTTGTGTCAACTACTATGGTCAATTTTAGAATGGTCTATTCAAAGTTTGCATTTGGATGTAAGTATGATTGTTTTTTCTATGATTGACTTATTTTTTTAAAACTCATTTTAGATACATGTGGATGGCTCCAAAGAGGAAAATTTCTTTTCTATCAAATGTTGACATGGCCATTTGGCAAGACAAAGAAGTGGTACATTGACTTCTACAATCTACATGGTCAAAAAATACACGAGATTCATCTATTCCTTCAGCCTCTAGATGATAATGAGTCTTTTGAGGATAAAGGAAAAATAATGGTTTTTGTTGTGTCAGTTTTTGTTAACTTGCATCCGAAAATTGAATGTATTGATGTTGACGTATTGGGTGCATTATCTTATCAACTTGTTTCTCCAACAGATGTCATGGATCACATGGTAGCAGACCAAGAGGACGCTATGTTCTCTAGAAGATGGAAGCTGGATGTCAATAGTATATCTGATAGAGATCTGATATCACTACTAACAAGCTACAAGATATTACTATACAAGTCTTGGGAAAGAAAGTGCCAAAGCCCCGTAAAGCTACATCAAGTTCAAAGAAGAAGGCAAGATCTTCTCCATAAATAAAGAGCAACATTTTTGATGTGGATGAAGTAAAGCCTGCTACATTGGGAACTGGAGGTTCTCAAATAGGTACCCATCATATTTGAACATTATGAATTCCAAGAATTTGGCAAGGAAGGCTAAAAAGGTGTAGGAATTAGCTCTTGGGGGGGGGGGTATGGACAAGTATGCAAAATACTTTCCACTTGGTTTGTACACAGAGTTTGAAATTCCAATAATGAAATGTGTGCAAGTGCCCAAACATTATTTATGTCCCCTGCCCCGCTGAAAAAGGACTAAGTCAAATTGTGTGGAGTGGTATGTTGAACGTGCGAATAACCCTAGGTCTTGTGCATAATTAAAGCCAATGAAGAAGATTCCTATATGCCTTGTGTCCTATATGCCTTGTGTTTGAGAGGTGTATTCACATTTGTTGTGAATTGTCTTTTGGTGTATACACTTTGGGTAGTGTTCACATACAACTATGGGTTGTTCCTATTACTTTTATCCTTCATTTAATTGCCATGGTGCAGAATCACATCATCCTCGACATTATTTTGACAGCATTTTTTATTATCATGGTAGGAGAGCTGCTCATGCACTATCATCATGGCTCTACGATTGCTATTATAATTTACCATATCGTGTCATGTATTGTATATCTTTTGCCATATTTGCACATGTCTTGGGCATTTCGAGGCTTAGACCTCTACATATTCACTCATCTACTTCTCGCTATGATGAGGCAGCATATTCATATCAGTATTGGATGTTCAAGATACATCAAGATCATCCATAGAAGAATGGCCCTAGGGCCATCCTTGTAATCACAATATGGTTGAAAGAATGGCTCTAGTGCCATTCTAAAGCACATTGTGAGAATGGTCCTCCACTCCCTTATGTTAACTACTTGTTGGTGAATTTTAGAATCGCCCTAGGGCCATTCTACCATCCATGTACAATCTTATTGTATTTTTCGTCCATGGTGTTTTTGACCTAGGGCCATTCTCCACTCCCTTGTGTCAATTATTGGTAAATTTTGAATGGCCCTAGGGCTATTTACCATCCATGGACAATCTTGTTGTATTTTTCATCCATGGTTGCTTGAAAGAATGGCCCTAGGGCTATTCTACAATCAATGGTATTTTTTAGAATAACCCTGGGCCATTCTCCATGCCCTAGGGTCACTTTTTCAATATGCATTCACAATACAACAAGATTATCCTTAGAAGAATGGACCTAGGGCCATTCTAAAGCACACCATCCATGGTGAGATTGAAAGAATGACCCTTAGGGCCATTCTACCACCCATGATGTGCTTTAGAATGGCCATAGGGCCATTCTTTCAAGCACATTGTGCGTGGTAGAATGACCTTAGGTCCATTTTAAGAAAGTACATTGTACTTGAGAGAATGGTCCTAGGGCCATTCTCCACTCCCTTGTGTCAACTATTGGTAAATTTTAGAATGGTCCTTGGACAAATCTCTACTCCCTTGTGTCAACTACTATGGTCAATTTTAGAATGGTCTATTCAAAGTCTGCATTTGGATGTAAGTATGATTTTCTTTTTATATGATTGACTTATTTTTTAAAACTCATTTTAGATACATGTGGATGGCTCCAAAGAGGAAAATTTCTTTTCTATCAAATGTTGACATGGCCATTTGGCGAGACAAAGAAGTGGTACATTGACTTCTACAAACTACATGGTCAAAAAATATACGAGATTCATCTATTCCTTCAGCCTCTAGATGATAATGAGTCTTTTGAGAATAAAGGAAAAATAATGGTTTTTGTTGTGTCAGTTTTTGTTAAATTGCATCCGAAAATTGAATGTATTGATGTTGACGTATTGGGTGCATTATCTTATCAACTTGTTTCTCCAACAGATGTCACGGATCACAAGGTAGCAGACCAAGAGGACGCTATGTTCTCTAGAAGATGGAAGCTGGATGTCAATAGTATATCTGATAGAGATCTGATATCACTACTAACAAGCTACAAGATATTACTATACAAGTCTTGGGAAAGAAAGTGCCAAAGCCCCGTAAAGCTGCATCAAGTTCAAAGAAGAAGGCAAGATCTTCTCCATAAATAAAGAGCAACATTTTTGATGTGGATGAAGTAAAGCCTGCTACATTGGGAACTGGAGGTTCTCAATAGGTACCCATCATATTTGAACATTATGAATTCCAAGAATTTGGCAAGGAAGGCTAAAAAGGTGTAGGAATTAGCTCTTGGGGGGGGTATGGACAAGTATGCAAAATACTTTCCACTTGGTTTGTACACAGAGTTTGAAATTCTAATAATGAAATGTGTGCAAGTGCCCAAACATTATTTATGTTCCCTGCCGCCGCTGAAAAAGGACAAAGTCAAATTGTGTGGAGTGGTATGTTGAACATGCGAATAACCCTAGGTCTTGTGCATATTTAATGCCAATGAAGAAGATTCCAAAAAAGGGAGGGAATGCATTGACCAAAAAAGACCCGGTAAGTGAAAAGCTCTAGGATTTTGATTATTGGATCATAGATGGGAAACATTCCATCTATGCTACCAAGGTTATGTTAAGGACTTAATTGCCTGAAAAAAATACTTTATTTGAGGGATACTTATGCAATTTGGAAGGCCCAAATTGTTATCGTCCATGCACCTCCAAAAGTCCATGTGGATAGGATCTCAACAAGGATAGCAAATATAGAGACCCAAACCTTGTTTTAACAGCAAGCCTACAATGATATACTCAAGCACTTGAGAGGCCCAATGGGATTTTTATCACAAACTATCAAGGTCAGTACTTGGACTTGTAAAGGGGCATGCAACTCGCTTAGATTGGGATGTAAGAAATTATTTCTTGTGTTTTTAGTTTATTTGAATTTTTTAGATAAGTTAGAATTATTGCTTACTTTTTGTTTGTTCATTTATATTTATAGAAATTCATTGCGAGTGTAGAAACTTTGATGGGTGCCTACTTTGCACATAATCAGTCACACATGGTTGCTTGTTCAGACGAGATCTTTATTACATGGTTATAAATTATAGAAGGTGTTGAAAAAGGAATAATTGAAGGAAGAAAGCCCAACCCTTTTCAATCTAGATGCTTGTGCCGTCTAAAAGATGAGGAGGTGAAGATCATCCAGTCCGAAATAAAATTGAGAACGATCTTCATCAATGGTGAAGTATGACCGAGGTTGCAATTACAGCACAACAGCCCCCACGTTTGACACAAGCAGAGTACTATGCGCATTAGGGCTCCATATTTTGTATTTTTGTTTGCAACCATGGACAAGTCCATTGAAAAGCTATGGATTTTAAACTAGTGAGACATCCAAGACTATTGTGATGCTGGTTGTGGCCAGCTCTAAAGTCATCTACAACTAAATACAAAGAGGTGCTAGATGACCTTTTTCAGCTAGCTCAGCATAACAAGCAATTGAAAACAAGGTTACAATCCACGCAGCTGCTAAAGGAAACGCAAACGCAACGAGTCGTATTATAAGGAATTTCATCTTTCGAGTCGTATCACATCACACATAAGCTTGTTTTCAGAGCATCATCGAACAAGCGCTGATTGCAGCATTTTCGAGTTTTACTTCAATTGCTGCTCTGAGCTTGTCTCTAGCATGTAAGGGGACCAACTAAGGCTTATGCATCATGCGCAAACTGCAGCGTACACACTGTTTTGTGAGGTGTGCAAAAGGTTCTTCACTGTACTTTGAGAGAGAGAGAGAGAGAGAGAGAGAGAGAGAGAGAGAGAGAGAGTCTTTTGCCATCGAACACTAGCTCTTCATATTACCTTGTCCACTCTAGTTCTACACGTGTTGCGCTTGTTGAGGTGTGTTCACATCCCTTGATTATTTGTGTTTTACTAGCCCTTGTTCATATGTGCAGCACGTTTTGGGCTTCTTCCACACATCCTTGGAAGATTCTTTAGAGGTTGTTCACACACGTTGATTATTTGATTTTTGAGCTATTCACAGGCATGGTGTTTGATGAGAAGTTTTAACACACTGTGAGTTGGTGGTCATTCACACGTTTGGGGATTCTTTCACGTGGAGTACATGTCGATTCAAGTTGAGTATTAGTTGGGCTTGTTCGCACATTGTGGGTCACATGTCCTATATGCCTTGTGTTTGAGAGGTGTATTCACACTTGTTGTGAATTGTCTTTTGGTGTATACACTTTGGGTAGTGTTCACATGCAACTATGGGTTGTTCCTATTACTTTTATCCTTCATTTAATTGCCATGGTGTAGAATCACATCATCCTTGACATTATTTTGACAGCATTTTTTATTATCATGGTAGGAGAGCTGCTCATGCACTATCATCATGGCTCTACGATTGATATTATAATTTACCATATCGTGTCATGTATTGTATATCTTTTGCCATATTTGCACATGTCTTTGGCATTTCGAGGCTTAGACCTCTACATATTCACTCATCTACTTCTCGCTATGATGAGGCAGCATATTCATATCAGTATTGGATGTTCAAGATACATCAAGATCATCCATAGAAGCATGGCCCTAGGGCCATCCTTGTAATCACAATATGGTTGAAAGAATGGCTCTAGTGCCATTCTAAAGCACATTGTGAGAATGGTCCTCCACTCCCTTATGTTAACTACTTGTTGGTGAATTTCAGAATCGCCCTAGGGCCATTTTACCATCCATGTACAATCTTATTGTATTTTTCGTCCATGGTGTTTTTGACCTAGGGCCATTCTCCACTCCCTTGTGTCAATTATTGGTGAATTTTGAATGGCCCTAGGGCTATTATACCATCCATGGACAATCTTGTTGTATTTCTCATCCATGGTGTGCTTGAAAGAATGGCCCTAGGGCTATTCTACCATCAATGGTATGTTTTAGAATGGCCCTGGGCCATTCTCCACGCCCTAGGGTCACTTTTTCAATATGCATTCACAATACAACAAGATTATCCATAGAAGAATGGACCTAGGGCCATTCTAAAGCACACCATCCATGGTGAGATTGAAAGAATGACACTTAGGTCCATTCTACCACCCATGATGTGCTTTAGAATGGCCATAGGGCCATTCTTTCAAGCACATTGTGCGTGGTAGAATGACCTTAGGTCCATTTTAAAAAAGCACATTGTACTTGAGAGAATGGTCCTAGGGCCATTCTCCACTCCCTTGTGTCAACTATTGGTAAGTTTTAGAATGGTCCTTGGACAAATCTCTACTCCCTTGTGTCAACTACTATGGTCAATTTTAGAATGGTCTATTCAAAGTTTGCATTTGGATGTAAGTATGATTGTTTTTTCTATGATTGACTTATTTTTTTAAAACTCATTTTAGATACATGTGGATGGCTCCAAAGAGGAAAATTTCTTTTCTATCAAATGTTGACATGGCCATTTGGCGAGACAAAGAAGTGGTACATTGACTTCTACAATCTACATGGTCAAAAAATACACGAGATTCATCTATTCCTTCAGCCTCTAGATGATAATGAGTCTTTTGAGGATAAAGGAAAAATAATGGTTTTTGTTGTGTCAATTTTTGTTAACTTACATCCAAAAATTGAATGTATTGATGTTGACGTATTGGGTGCATTATCTTATCAACTTGTTTCTCCAACAGATGTCACGGATCACATGGTAGCAGACCAAGAGGACGCTATGTTCTCTAGAAGATGGAAGCTGGATGTCAATAGTATATCTGATAGAGATCTGATATCACTACTAACAAGCTACAAGATATTACTATACAAGTCTTGGGAAAGAAAGTGCCAAAGCCCCGTAAAGCTGCATCAAGTTCAAAGAAGAAGGCAAGATCTTCTCCATAAATAAAGAGCAACATTTTTGATGTGGATGAAGTAAAGCCTGCTACATTGGGAACTAGAGGTTCTCAATAGGTACCCTCATATTTGAACATTATGAATTCCAAGAATTTGGCAAGGAAGGCTAAAAAGGTGTAGGAATTAGCTCTTGGGGGGGGGTATGGACAAGTATGCAAAATACTTTCCACTTGGTTTGTACACAGAGTTTGAAATTCCAATAATGAAATGTGTGCAAGTGCCCAAACATTATTTATGTCCCCTGCCCCCGCTGAAAAAGGACAAAGTCAAATTGTGTGGAGTGGTATGTTGAACGTGCGAATAACCCTAGGTCTTGTGCATAATTATTGCCAATGAAGAAGATTCCAAAAAAGGGAGGGAATGCATTGACCAAAAAAGAGGCGGTAAGTGAAAAGCTCTAGGATTTTGATTATTGGATCATAGATGGGAAACATTCCATCTATGCTACCAAGGTTATGTTAAGGACTTAATTGCCTGAAAAAAATACTTTATTCAAGGGATATTTATGCAATTTGGAAGGCCCAAATTGTTATTGCGTCGATGCACCTCCAAAAGTCCATGTCGACAGTATCTCAACAAGGATAGCAAATATAGAGGCCCAAACCTTGTTTTAACAGCAAGCCTACAATGATATACTCAAGCACTTGAGAGGCCCAATGGAATTTTTATCACAAACTATCAAGGGCAGTACTTGGACTTGTAAAGGGGCATGCAACTCGCTTAGATTGGGATGTAAGAAATTATTTCTTGTGTTTTTAGTTTATTTGAATTTTTTAGATAAGTTAGAATTATTGCTTACTTTTTGTTTGTTCATTTATAGTTATAGAAATTCATTGCGAGTGTAGAAACTTTGATGGGTGCCTACTTTGCACATAATCAGTCACACATGGTTGCTTGTTCAGACGAGATCCTTATTACATGGTTAGAAATTATAGAAGGTGTTGAAAAAGGAATAATTGAAGGAAGAAAGCCCAACCCATTTCAATCTAGATGCTTGTGCCGTCTAAAAGATGAGGAGGTGAAGATCATGCAGTCCGAAATAAAATTGGGAACGATGTTGATCATTGGTGAAGTATGACCGAGGTTGCAATTACAGCACAACAACCCCCATGTTTGACACAAGCAGAGTACTATGCGCATTAGGGCTCCAAAATTTTTTTTTTGTTTGCAACCATGGACAAGTCCATTGAAAAGCTATGGATTTTAAACTAGTGAGACATCCAAGACTATTGTGATGCTGGTTGTGGCCAGCTCTAAAGTCATCTACAACTAAATACAAAGAGGTGCTAGATGACCTTGTTCAGTTAGCTGAGCATAACAAGCAATTGAAAACAAGGTTACAATCCACGTAGCTGCTAAAGGAAATGCAAACGCAACGAGTCGTATTATAAGGAATTTTATCTTTCGAGTCGTATCACATCACACATGAGCTTGTTTGCAGAGCATCATCGAACAAGCGCTGATTGCAGCATTTCTGAGTTTTACTTCAATTGCTGCTCAGAGTTTGTCTCCAGCATGTAAGGGGACCAACTAAGGCTTATGCATCATGCGCAAACTGCAGCGTACACACTGTTTTGTGAGGTGTGCAAAAGGTTCTTCACTATACTTTGTGTGTGTGTGTGAGAGAGAGAGAGAGAGAGAGAGAAAGAATGCAAGCAAAAGGTCAAGTTTAGCCAACTAGGGGACCTAAGAAACGCCACCATTTTTAACCTAAGCAATGCATTGATTTTAGGCGTTCATTGCAACAGGCTACAACGCACTCCGTTTTGTTTCAGCTCTCGGTTGATGATCTCGCTACTCTCTCTCTCTCCTAGCCTTTGCAACTAGGGCGGCCAGTTTCTAAACACTCCGTTTCATGCCAGCTATACACGGGTGTTTGGTGGCCGAGCCAACTAGGCCAGCTAGCGCATAGCCACATAGCTGCAAACAGGAGATCGACCCTTCCCACGGTTCTCTGGCAACATTGAAGCCGCTTCCAGGCATTCCAGGGCTAAAATCAAAGGGCGATTTAGACAGTCCTTTGTCTCGCTTTTGGCTCCTATCAACCATTAGAGGAGAAGCATCACCAAGCTCTTGTTGAGCGTTTAGCTACCGGTGCTTGAAGAAAAGAAGGGAGAGAAAAAAGATCTTGACAAACGTAAAAGAGTGGTTGAGGAAGAGAAGGGAGAGAAAAAAAGATCTTGACAAACGTAAAAGAGACTTGCTTCTTTCTAGGTTTTTTCTTTCCCTACTTTTCACACTCCCTCTTTCACATTTCTCTTAGCCTGGGTTTTGCCCACTTGACCACTTTCCCACTCAAGCATTCATTTCTAACCTTGTGACCACTAAAATCTTTTGCCATCGAACACTAGCTCTTCATATTACCTTGTCCACTCTAGTTCTACACGTGTTGCGCTTGTTGAGGTGTGTTCACATCCCTTGATTATTTGTGTTTTACTAGCCCTTGTTCATATGTGCAGCACGTTTTGGGCTTCTTCCACACATCCTTGCAAGATTCTTTAGAGGTTGTTCGAACACACACGTTGATTATTTGATTTTAAAGCTATTCACAGGCGTGGTGTTTGATGAGAAGTGTTCACACACTGTGAGTGTCCTTGGTGGTCATTCACGTTTGGGGATTCTTTCACGTGGAGTACATGTCGATTCAAGTTGAGTATTAGTTGGGCTTGTTCGCACATTGTGGGTCACATGTCCTATATGCCTTGTGTTTGAGAGGTGTATTCACACTTGTTGTGAATTGTCTTTTGGTGTATACACTTTGGGTAGTGTTCACATGCAACTATGGGTTGTTCCTATTACTTTTATCCTTCATTTAATTGCCATGGTGCAGAATCACATCACCCTTGACATTATTTTGACAGCATTTTTTATTATCATGGTAGGAGAGCTGCTCATGCACTATCATCATGGCTCTACGATTGCTATTATAATTTACCATATCGTGTCATGTATTGTATATCTTTTGCCATATTTGCACATGTCTTTGGCATTTCGAGGCTTAGACCTCTACATATTCACTCATCTACTTCTCGCTATGATGAGGCAGCATATTCATATCAGTATTGGATGTTCAAGATACATCAAGATCATCCATAGAAGAATGGCCCTAGGGCCATCCTTGTAATCACAATATGGTTGAAAGAATGGCTCTAGTGCCATTCTAAAGCACATTGTGAGAATGGTCCTCCACTCCCTTATGTTAACTACTTGTTGGTGAATTTTAGAATCGCCCTAGGGCCATTCTACCATCCATGTACAATCTTATTGTATTTTTCGTCCATGGTGTTTTTGACCTAGGGCCATTCTCCACTCCCTTGTGTTAATTATTGGTGAATTTTGAATGGCCCTAGGGCTATTATACCATCCATGGACAATCTTGTTGTATTTCTCATCCATGGTGTGCTTGAAAGAATGGCCCTAGGGCTATTCTACCATCAATGGTATGTTTTAGAATGGCCCTGGGCCATTCTCCACGCCCTAGGGTCACTTTTTCAATATGCATTCACAATACAACAAGATTATCCATAGAAGAATGGACCTAGGGCCATTCTAAAGCACACCATCCATGGTGAGATTGAAAGAATGACACTTAGGTCCATTCTACCACCCATGATGTGCTTTAGAATGGCCATAGGGCCATTCTTTCAAGCACATTGTGCGTGGTAGAATGACCTTAGGTCCATTTTAAAAAAGCACATTGTACTTGAGAGAATGGTCCTAGGGCCATTCTTCACTCCCTTGTGTCAACTATTGGTAAATTTTAGAATGGTCCTTGGACAAATCTCTACTCCCTTGTGTCAACTACTATGGTCAATTTTAGAATGGTCTATTCAAAGTTTGCATTTGGATGTAAGTATGATTGTTTTTTCTATGATTGACTTATTTTTTTAAAACTCATTTTAGATACATGTGGATGGCTCCAAAGAGGAAAATTTATTTTCTATCAAATGTTGACATGGCCATTTGGCAAGACAAAGAAGTGATACATTGACTTCTACAATCTACATGGTCAAAAAATACACGAGATTCATCTATTCCTTCATCCTCTAGATGATAAATGAGTCTTTTGAGGATAAAGGAAAAATAATGGTTTTTGTTGTGTCAGTTTTTGTTAACTTGCATCCGAAAATTGAATGTATTTATGTTGACGTATTGGGTGCATTATCTTATCAACTTGTTTCTCCAACAGATGTCACAGATCACATGGTAGCAGACCAAGAGGACGCTATGTTCTCTAGAAGATGGAAGCTGGATGTCAATAGTATATCTGATAGAGATCTGATATCACTACTAACAAGCTACAAGATATTACTATACAAGTCTTGGGAAAGAAAGTGCCAAAGCCCCGTAAAGCTGCATCAAGTTCAAAGAAGAAGGCAAGATCTTCTCCATAAATAAAGAGCAACATTTTTGATGTGGATGAAGTAAAGCCTGCTAAATTGGGAACTGGAGGTTCTCAATAGGTACCCATCATATTTGAACATTATGAATTCCAAGAATTTGGCAAGGAAGGCTAAAAAGGTGTAGGAATTAGCTCTTGGGGGGTATGGACAAGTATGCAAAATACTTTCCACTTGGTTTCTACACAGAGTTTGAAATTCCTATAATGAAATGTGTGCAAGTGCCCAAACATTATTTATGTCCCCTGCCGCGCTGAAAAAGGACAAAGTCAAATTGTGTGGAGTGGTATGTTGAACTTGCGAATAACCCTAGGTCTTGTGCATAATTAATGCCAATGAAGAAGATTCCAAAAAAGGGAGGGAATGCATTGACCAAAAAAGAGGCGGTAAGTGAAAAGCTCTAGGATTTTGATTATTGGATCATAGATGGGAAACATTCCATCTATGCTACCAAGGTTATGTTAAGGACTTAATTGCCTGAAAAAAATACTTTATTCGAGGGATATTTATGCAATTTGGAAGGCCCAAATTGTTATCGCGTCGATGCACCTCCAAAAGTCCATGTCGACAGTATCTCAACAAGGATAGCAAATATAGAGGCCCAAACCTTGTTTTAACAGCAAGCCTACAATGATATACTCAAGCACTTGAGAGGCCCAATGGAATTTTTATCACAAACTATCAAGGTCAGTACTTGGACTTGTAAAGGGGCATGCAACTCGCTTAGATTGGGATGTAAGAAATTATTTCTTGTGTTTTTAGTTTATTTGAATTTTTTAGATAAGTTAGAATTATTGCTTACTTTTTGTTTGTTCATTTATATTTATAGAAATTTATTGTGAGTGTAGAAACTTTGATGGGTGCCTACTTTGCACATAATCAGTCACACATGGTTGCTTGTTCAGACGAGATCCTTATTACATGGTTAGAAATCATAGAAGGTGTTGAAAAAGGAATAATTGAAGGAAGAAAGCCCAACCCATTTCAATCTAGATGCTTGTGCCATCTAAAAGATGAGGAGGTGAAGATCATCCAGTCCGAAATAAAATTGGGAACGATCTTGATCAATGGTGAAGTATGACCGAGGTTGCAATTACAGCACAACAGCCCCCACGTTTGACACAAGCAGAGGTACTATGCGCATTAGGGCTCCATATTTTTTTATTTTTGTTTGCAACCATGGACAAGTCCATTGAAAAGCTATGGATTTTAAACTAGTGGGACATCCAAGACTATTGTGATGCTGGTTGTGGCCAGCTCTAAAGTCATCTACAACTAAATACAAAGAGGTGCTAGATGACCTTGTTCAGCTAGCTCAGCATAACAAGCAATTGAAAACAAGGTTACAATCCACGCAGCTGCTAAAGGAAATGCAAACGCAACGAGTTGTATTATAAGGAATTTTATCTTTTCGAGTCGTATCACATCACACATGAGCTTGTTTTCAGAGCATCATCGAACAAGCGCTGATTGCAGCATTTCCGAGTTTTACTTCAATTCATGCTCAAAGTTTGTCTCCAGCATGTAAGGGGACCAACTAAGGCTTATGCATCATGCGCAAACTGCAGCGTACACACTGTTTTGTGAGGTGTGCAAAAGGTTCTTCACTGTACTTTGAGAGAGAGAGAGAGAGAGAGAGAGAGAGAGAGAGAGCAAGCAAAAGGTCAAGTTTAGCCAACTAGGGGACCTAAGAAACGCCACCATTTTTAACCTAAGCAACGCATTGTTTTTTTGGCGTTCATTGCAACAGGCTACAACGCACTCCGTTTTGTTTCAGCTCTCGGTTGATGATCTCGCTACTCTCTCTCTCCTAGCCTTTGCAACTAGGGCGGCCAGTTTCTAAACACTCCGTTTTGTGCCAGCTATACACGGGTGTTTGGTGGCCGAGCCAACTAGGCCAGCTAGCGCATAGCCACATAGCTGCAAACAGGAGATCGACCCTTCCCACGGTTCTCTGGCAAAGCATTCTAGGGCTAAAATCAAAGGGTGATTTAGACAATCCTTTGTCTGGCTTTTGGCTCCTATCATGGCTCCTATCAGCCATTAGAGGAGAAGCATCACCAAGCTCTCATTGAGCATTTAGCTACCAGTGCTTGAGGAAAAGAAGGGAGAGAAAAAAGATCTTCACAAACGTAAAAGAGTGGTTGAGGAAGAGAAGGGAGAGAAAAAAAGATCTTGACAAACGTAAAAGAGATTTGCTTCTTTCTAGGTTTTTTCTTTCCCTACTTTTCACACTCCCTCTTTCACATTTCTTTTCCACTTGGTTTGTACATAGAGTTTGAAATTCCAATAACGAAATGTGTGCAAGTGCCGAAACATTATTTATGTCCCCTACCGCCGCTGAAAAAGGACAAAGTCAAATTGTGTGGAGTGGTATGTTGAACGTGCAAATAACCCTAGGTCTTGTGCATATTTAATGCCAATGAAGAAGATTCCAAAAAAGGGAGGGAATGCATTGACCAAAAAAGAGGCGGTAAGTGAAAAGCTCTAGGATTTTGATTATTGGATCATAGATGGGAAACATTCCATCTATGCTACCAAGGTTATGTTAAGGACTTAATTGCCTGAAAAAAATACTTTATTTGAGGGATAATTATGCAATTTGGAAGGCCCAAATTGTTATCGTCCATGCACCTCCAAAAGTCCATGTGGATAGTATCTCAACAAGGATAGCAAATATAGAGACCCAAACCTTGTTTTAACAGCAAGCCGACAATGATATACTCAAGCACTTGAGAGGCCCAATGGGATTTTTATCACAAACTATCAAGGTCAGTACTTGGACTTGTAAAGGGGCATGCAACTCGCTTAGATGTAAGAAATTATTTCTTGTGTTTTTAGTTTATTTGAATTTTTTAGATAAGTTAGAATTATTGCTTACTTTTTGTTTGTTCATTTATATTTATAGAAATTCATTGCGAGTGTAGAAACTTTGATGGGTGCCTACTTTGCACATAATCAGTCACACATGGTTGCTTGTTCAGACGAGATCCTTATTACATGGTTAGAAATTATAGAAGGTGTTGAAAAAGGAATAATTGAAGGAAGAAAGCCCAACCCTTTTCAATCTAGATGCTTGTGCCGTCTAAAAGATGAGGAGGTGAAGATCATCCAGTCCGAAATAAAATTGGGAATGATCTTGATCAATGGTGAAGTATGACCGAGGTTGCAATTATAGCACAACAGCCCCCACGTTTGACACAAGCAGAGTACTATGCGCATTAGGGCTCCATATTTTTTATTTTTGTTTGCAACAATGGACAAGTTCATTGAAAAGCTATGGATTTTAAACTAGTGAGACATCCAAGACTATTGTGATGCTGGTTGTGGCCAGCTCTAAAGTCATCTACAACTAAACACAAAGAGGTGCTAGATGACGTTGTTCACCTAGCTCAGCATAACAAGCAATTGAAAACAAGGTTACAATCCACGCAGCTGCTAAAGGAAACGCAAACGCAACGAGTCGTATTATAAGGAATTTTATCTTTCGAGTCGTATCACATCACACATAAGCTTGTTTTCAGAGCATCATCGAACAAGCGCTGCTTGTAGCATTTCCGAGTTTTACTTCAACTACTGCTCAGAGTTTGTCTCCAGCATGTAAGGGGACCAACTAAGGCTTATGCATCATGTGCAAACTGCAGCGTACACACTGTTTTGTGAGGTGTGCAAAAGTTTCTTCACTGTACTTTGAGAGAGAGAGAGAGAGAGAGAGAGAGAGAGAGAGAGAGAGAGAGAGAATGCAAGCAAAAGGTCAAGTTTAGCCAACTAGGGGACCTAAGAAACGCCACCATTTATAACCTAAGCAACGCATTGATTTTAGGCGTTCATTGCAACAGGCTACAACGCACTTCGTTTTGTTTCAGCTCTCGGTTGATGATCTCGCTACTCTCTCTCTCTCTCCTAGCCTTTGCAACTAGGGCGGCCAGTTTCTAAACACTTCGTTTCGTGCCAGCTATACACGGGTGTTTGGTGGCCGAGTCAACTAGGCCAGCTAGCGCATAGCCACATATCTGCAACCAACAGGAGATCGACCCTTCCCACGGCTCTCTGGCAACATTGAAGCCGCTTCCAAGCATTCCATGGCTAAAATCAAAGGGCATTAGAGGAGAAGCATCACCAAGCTCTTGTTGAGCGTTTAGCTACCGGTGCTTGAGGAAAAGAAGGGAGAGAAAAAAGATCTTGACAAACGTAAAAGAGTGGTTGAGGAAGAGAAGGGAGAGAAAAAAAGATCTTGACAAACGTGAAAGAGACTTGCCTCTTTCTAGGTTTTTTCTTTTCCTACTTTTCACACTCCCTCTTTCACATTTCTCTTAGCCTAGGTTTTGCCCACTTGACCACTTTCCCACTCAAGCATTCATTTCTAACCTTGTGACCACTAAAATCTTTGGCCATCGAACACTAGCTCTTCATATTACCTTGTCCACTCTAGTTCTACACGTGTTGCGCTTGTTGAGGTGTGTTCACATCCCTTGATTATTTGTGTTTTACTAGCCCTTGTTCATATGTGCAGCACGTTTTGGGCTTCTTCCACACATCCTTGGAAGATTCTTTAGAGGTTGTTCACACACGTTGATTATTTGATTTTAGAGCTATTCACAGGCGTGGTGTTTGATGAGAAGTGTTAACACACTGTGAGTGTCCTTGGTGGTTATTCAAACGTTTGGGGATTCTTTCACATGGAGTACATGTCGATTCAAGTTGAGTATTAGTTGGGCTTGTTCGCACATTGTGGGTCACATGTCCTATATGCCTTGTGTTTGAGAGGTGTATTCACACTTGTTGTGAATTGTCTTTTGGTGTATACACTTTGGGTAGTGTTCACATGCAACTATGGGTTGTTCCTATTACTTTTATCCTTCATTTAATTGCCATGGTGCAGATTCACATCATCCTCGACATTATTTTGACAGCATTCTTTATTATCATGGTAGAAGAGCTACTCATGCACTATCATCATGGCTCTACGATTGCTATTATGATTTACCTTATCGTGTCATGTATTGTATATCTTTTGCCATATTTGCACATGTCTTTGGCATTTCGAGGCTTAGACCTCTACATATTCACTCATCTACTTCTCGCTATGATGAGGCAGCATATTCATATCAGTATTGGATGTTCAAGATACATCAAGATCATCCATAGAAGAATGGCCCTAGGGCCATCCTTGTAATCACAATATGGTTGAAAGAATGGCCCTAGGGCCATCCTTGTAATCACAATATGGTTGAAAGAATGGCCCTAGTGCCATTCTAAAGCACATTGTGAGAATGGTCCTCCACTCCCTTATGTTAACTACTTCTTAGTGAATTTCAAAATCGCCCTAGGGCCATTCTACCGTCCATGTAGAATCTTATTGTATTTTTCATCCATGGTGTTTTTGACCTAGGGCCATTCTCCACTCCCTTGTGTCAATTATTGGTGAATTTTGAATGGCCCTAGGGCTATTATACCATCCATGGACAATCTTGTTGTATTTTTCATCCATGGTGTGCTTGAAAGAATGGCCCTAGGGCTATTCTACCATCAATGGTATGTTTTAGAATGGCCCTGGGCCATTCTCCACGCCCTAGGGTCACTTTTTCAATATGCATTCACAATACAACAAGATTATCCATAGAAGAATGGACCTAGGGCCGTTCTAAAGCACACCATCCATGGTGAGATTGAAAGAATGACCCTTTCTACCACCCATGATGTTTAGTATGGCCATAGCGCCATTCTTTCAAGCACATTGTGCGTGGTAGAATGACCTTAGATCCATTTTAAAAAAGTACATTGTACTTGAGAGAATGGTCCTAGGGCCATTCTTCACTCCCTTGTGTCAACTATTGGTAAATTGTAGAATGGTCCTTGGACAAATCTCTACTCCCTTGTGTCAACTACTATGGTCAATTTTAGAATGGTCTATTCAAAGTTTGCATTTGGATGTAAGTATGATTGTTTTTTCTATGATTGACTTATTTTTTTAAAACTCATTTTAGATACATGTGGATGGCTCCAAAGAGGAAAATTTCTTTTCTATCAAATGTTGACATGGCCATTTGGCGAGACAAAGAAGTGGTACATTGACTTCTATAATCTACATGGTAAAAAAATACACGAGATTCATCTATTCCTTCAGCCTCTAGATGATAATGAGTCTTTTGAGGATAAATGAAAAATAATGGTTTTTGTTGTGTCAGTTTTTGTTAACTTGCATCCAAAAATTGAATGTATTGATGTTGACGTATTGGGTGCATTATCTTATCAACTTGTTTCTCTAACAGATGGATCACATGGTAGCAGACCAAGAGGACGCTATGTTCTCTAGAAGATGGAAGCTGGATGTCAATAGTATATCTGATAGAGATCTGATATCACTACTAACAAGATACAAGATATTACTATACAAGTCTTGGGAAAGAAAGTGCCAAAGCCCCGTAAAGCTGCATCAAGTTCAAAGAAGAAGGCAAGATCTTCTCCATAAATAAAGAGCAACATTTTTGATGTGGATGAAGTAAAGCCTGCTACATTGGGAACTGGAGGTTCTCAATAGGTACCCTCATATTTGAACATTATGAATTCCAAGAATTTGGCAAGGAAGGCTAAAAAGGTGTAGGAATTAGCTTTTGGGGGGGGGGGTATGGACAAGTATGCAAAATACTTTCCACTTGGTTTGTACACAGAGTTTGAAATTCCAATAATGAAATGTGTGCAAGTGCCCAAACATTATTTATGTCCCCTGCCGCCGCTGAAAAAGGACAAAGTCAAATTGTGTGGAGTGGTATGTTGAACGTGCGAATAACCCTAGGTCTTGTGCATAATTAATGCCAATGTAGAAGATTCCAAAAAAGGGAGGGAATGCATTGACCAAAAAAGAGGCGGTAAGTGAAAAGCTCTAGGATTTTGATTATTGGATCAAAGATGGGAAACATTCCATCTATGCTACCAAGGTTATGTTAAGGACTTAATTGCGTGAAAAAAATACTTTATTTGAGTGATATTTATGCAATTTGGAAGGCCCAAATTGTTATCGTCGATGCACCTCCAAAAGTCCATGTCGACAGTATCTCAACAAGGATAGCAAATATAGAGACCCAAACCTTGTTTTAACAGCAAGCCTACAATGATATACTCAAGAACTTGAGAGGCCCAATGGGATTTTTATCACAAACTATCAAGGTCAGTACTTGGACTTGTAAAGGGGCATGCAACTCGCTTAGATTGGGATGTAAGAAATTATTTCTTGTGTTTTTAGTTTATTTGAATTTTTTAGATAAGTTAGAATTATTGCTTACTTTTTGTTTGTTCATTTATTTTTATAGAAATTCATTGCGAGTGTAGAAACTTTGATGGGTGCCTAGTTTGCACATAATCAGTCACACATGGTTGCTTGATCAGACGAGATCTTTATTACATGGTTAGAAATTATAGAAGCTGTTGAAAAAGGAATAATTGAAGGAAGAAAGCCCAACCCATTTCAATCTAGATGCTTGTGCCGTCTAAAAGATGAGGAGGTGAAGATCATCCAGTCCGAAATAAAATTGGGAATGATCGTGATCAATTGGTGAAGTATGACCGAGGTTGCAATTACAGCACAACAGCCCCCACGTTTGACACAAGCAGAGTACTATGCGCATTAGGGCTCCATATTTTTTATTTTTGTTTGCAACCATGGACAAGTCCATTGAAAAGCTGTGGATTTTAAACTAGTGAGACATGCAAGACTATTGTGATGCTGGTTGTGGCCAGCTCTAAAGTCATCTACAACTAAATACAAAGAGGTGCTAGATGACCTTGTTCAGCTAGCTCAGCATAACAAGCAATTGAAAACAAGGTTACAATCCACGCAGCTGCTAAAGGAAATGCAAACGCAACGAGTCGTATTATAAGGAATTTTATCTTTTTGAGTCGTATCACATCACACATGAGCTTGTTTTCAGAGCATCATCGAACAAGCGCTGATTGCAGCATTTTCGAGTTTTACTTCAATTGATGCTCAAAGTTTGTCTCCAGCATGTAAGGGGACCAACTAAGGCTTATGCATCATGCGCAAATTGCAGCGTACACACTGTTTTGTGAGGTGTGCAAAAGGTTCTTCACTTTACTTTGTGAGAGAGAGAGAGAGAGAGAGAGAGAGCAAGCAAAAGGTCAAGTTTAGCCAACTAGGGGACCTAAGAAACGCCACCATTTTTAACCTAAGCAACGCATTGTTTTTTAGGCGTTCATTGCAACAGGCTACAACGCACTCCATTTTGTTTCAAAGCTCTCGGTTGATGATCTCGCTACTCTCTCTCTCCTAGCCTTTGCAACTAGGGCGGCCAGTTTTTAAACACTCCGTTTTGTGCCAGCTATACACGGGTGTTTGGTGGCCGAGCCAACTAGGCCAGCTAGCGCATAGCCACATAGCTGCAAAAACAGGAGATCGACCCTTCCCACGGTTCTCTGGCAACATTGAAGCTGCTTCCAAGCATTCCAGGGCTAAAATCAAAGGGTGATTTAGACAATCCTTTGTCTGGCTTTTGGCTCCTATCAGCCATTAGAGGAGAAGCATCACCAAGCTCTTGTTGAGCATTTAGCTACCAGTGCTTGAGGAAAAGAAGGGAGAGAAAAAAGATCTTGACAAACGTAAAAGAGTGGTTGAGGAAGAGAAGGGAGAGAAAAAAGATCTTGACAAACGTAAAAGAGACTTGCTTCTTTCTAGGTTTTTTCTTTCCCTACTTTTCACACTCTCTCTTTCACATTTCTCTTAGCCTAGGTTTTGCCCACTTGACCACTTTCCCACTCAAGCATTCATTTCTAACCTTGTGACCACTAAAATCTTTTCATCGAACACTAGCTCTTCATATTACCTTGTCCACTCTAGTTCTACACGTGTTGCACTTGTTGAGGTGTGTTCACATGCCTTGATTATTTGTGTTTTACTAGACCTTGTTCATATGTGCAACACGTCTTGGGCTTCTTCCACACATCCTTGGGAGATTCTTTATAGGTTGTTCACACACGATTATTTGATTTTAGAGCTATTCACAGGAGTGGTGTTTGATGAAAAGTGTTCACACACTGTGAGTGTTCTTGGTGGTCATTCACACGTTTGGGGATTCTTTCACGTGGAGTACATGTTTATTCAAGTTGAGTATTAGTTGGTCTTGTTCGCACATTGTGGGTCACATGTCCTATATGCCTTGTGTTTGAGAGGTGTATTCACACTTGTTGTGAATTGTCTTTTGGTGTATACACTTTGGGTAGTGTTCACATGCAACTATGGGTTGTTCCTATTACTTTTATCGTTCATTTAATTGCCATGGTGCAGAATCACATCATCCTCGACATTATTTTGACAGCATTTTTTATTATCATGGTAGGAGAGCTGCTCATGCACTATCATCATGGCTCTACGATTGCTATTATGATTTACCTTATCGTGTCATGTATTTTATATCTTTTGCCATATTTGCACATGTCTTTGGCATTCCGAGGCTTAGACCTCTACATATTCACTCATCTACTTCTCGCTATCATGCGGCAGCATATTCATATCAGTATTGGATGTTCAAGATACATCAAGATCATTCATAGAAGAATGGCCCTAGGGCCATCCTTGTAATCACAATATGGTTGAAAGAATGGCCCTAGTGCCATTCTAAAGCACATTGTGAGAATGGTCCTCCACTCCCTTATGTTAACTACTTGTTGGTGAATTTTAGAATCGCCCTAGGGCCATTCTACCATCCATGTACAATCTTATTGTATTTTTCGTCCATGGTGTTTTTGACCTAGGGCCATTCTCCACTCCCTTGTGTCAATTATTGGTGAATTTTGAATGGCCCTAGGGCTATTATACCATCCATGGACAATCTTGTTGTATTTTTCATCCATGGTGTGCTTGAAAGAATGGCCCTAGGGCTATTCTACCATCAATGGTATGTTTTAGAATGGCCCTGGGCCATTCTCCACGCCCTAGGGTCATTTTTTCAATATGCATTCACAATACAACAAGATTATCCATAGAAGAATGGACCTAGGGCCATTCTAAAGCACACCATCCATGGTGAGATTGAAAGAATGACCCTTTTTACCACCCATGATGTGCTTTAGTATGGCCATAGGGCCATTCTTTCAAGCACATTGTGCGTGGTAGAATGACCTTAGATCCATTTTAAAAAAGTACATTGTACTTGAGAGAATGGTCCTAGGGCCATTCTCCACTCCCTTGTGTCAACTATTGGTAAATTTTAGAATGGTCCTTGGACAAATCTCTACTCCCTAGTGTCAACTACTATGGTCAATTTTAAAATGGTCTATTCAAAGTTTGCATTTGGATGTAAGTATGATTTTTTTTATATGATTGACTTATTTTTTTTTCAACTCATTTTAGATACATGTGGATGGCTCCAAAGAGGAAAATTTCTTTTCTATCAAATGTTGACATGGCCATTTGGTGAGACAAAGAAGTGGTACATTGACTTCTACAATCTACATGGTCAAAAAATACACGAGATGCATCTATTCCTTCAGCCTCTAGATGATAATGAGTCTTTTGAAAATAAAGGAAAAATAATGGTTTTTGTTATGTTAGTTTTTGTTAACTTGCATCCGAAAATTGAATGTATTGATGTTGACGTATTGGGTGCATTATCTTATCAACTTGTTTCTCCAACAGATGTCACGGATCACATGGTAGCAGACCAAGAGGACACTATGTTCTCTAGAAGATGGAAGCTGGATGTCAATAGTATATCTGATAGAGATCTGATATCACTACTAACAAGCTACAAGATATTACTATACAAGTTTTGGGAAAGAAAGTGCCAAAGCCCCGTAAAGCTGCATCAAGTTCAAAGAAGAAGGCAAGATCTTCTCCATAAATAAAGAGCAACATTTTTTATGTGGATGAAGTAAAGCCTCCTACATTGGGAACTGGAGGTTCTCAATAGGTACCCTCATATTTGAACATTATGAATTCCAAGAATTTGGCAAGGAAGGCTAAAAAGGTGTAGGAATTAGCTCTTGGGGGGGGGTATGGACAAGTATGCAAAATACTTTCCACTTGGTTTGTACACAGAGTTTGAAATTCCAATAATGAAATGTGTGCAAGTGCCCAAACATTATTTATGTCCCCTGCCGCCGCCGCTGAAAAAGGACAAAGTCAAATTGTGTGGAGTGGTATGTTGAACATGCGAATAACCCTAGGTCTTGTGCATATTTAATGCCAATGAAGAAGATTCCAAAAAAGGGAGGGAATGCATTGACCAAAAAAGAGGCGGTAAGTGAAAAGCTCTAGGATTTTGATTATTGGATCATAGATGGGAAACATTCCATCTATGCTACCAAGGTTATGTTAAGGACTTAATTGCCTGAAAAAAATACTTTATTTGAGGGATATTTATGCAATTTGGAAGGCCCAAATTCTTATCGTCCATGCACCTTCAAAAGTCCATGTGGATAGTATCTCAACAAGGATAGCAAATATAGAGACCCAAACCTTGTTTTAACAGCAAGCCTACAATGATATACTCAAGCACTTGAGAGGCCCAATGGGATTTTTATCACAAACTATCAAGGTCAGTACTTGGACTTGTAAAGGGGCATGCAACTCGCTTAGATTGGGATGTAAGAAATTATTTCTTGTGTTTTTAGTTTATTTGAATTTTTTAGATAAGTTAGAATTATTGCTTACTTTTTGTTTGTTCATTTATATTTATAGAAATTCATTGCGAGTGTAGAAACTTTGATGGGTGCCTACTTTGCACATAATCAGTCACACATGGTTGCTTGTTTAGACGAGATCTTTATTACATAGTTAGAAATTATAGAAGGTGTTGAAAAAGGAATAATTGAAGGAAGAAAGCCCAACCCATTTCAATCTAAATGCTTGTGCCGTCTAAAAGATGAGGAGGTGAAGATCATCTAGTCCGAAATAAAATTGGGAACGATCTTGATCAATGGTGAAGTATGACCGAGGTTGCAATTACAGCACAACAGCCCCCACATTTGACACAAGCAGAGTACTATGCGCATTAGGGCTCCATATTTTTTATTTTTGTTTGCAACAATGGACAAGTCCATTGAAAAGCTATGGATTTTAAACTAGTGAGACATCCAAGACTATTGTGATGCTGGTTGTGGCCAGCTCTAAAGTCATCTACAACTAAATACAAAGAGGTACTAGATGACCTTGTTCAGTTAGCTCAGCATAACAAGCAATTGAAAACAAGGTTACAATCCACGCAGCTGCTAAAGGAAACGCAAACGCAACGAGTCGTATTATAAGGAATTTTATCTTTCGAGTCGTATCACATCACACATAAGCTTGTTTTCAGAGCATCATTGAACAAGCGCTGATTGCAGCATTTCCGAGTTTTACTTCAACTGCTCCTCACAGTTTGTCTCCAGCATGTAAGGGGACCAACTAAGGCTTATGCATCATGCGCAAACTGCAGCGTACACACTGTTTTGTGAGGTGTGCAAAAGGTTCTTCACTGTACTTTGTGAGAGAGAGAGAGAGAGAGAGAGAGAGAGAGAGAGAGAGAGAGAATGCAAGCAAAAGGTCAAGTTTAGCCAACTAGGGGACCTAAGAAACGCCACCATTTTTAACCTAAGCAACGCATTGATTTTAGGCGTTCATTGCAAAAGGCTACAATGCACTCCGTTTTGTTTCAGCTCTCGGTTGATGATCTCGCTACTCTCTCTCTCTCCTCGCCTTTGCAACTAGGGCGGCCAGTTTCTAAACACTCCGTTTCATGCCAACTATACACGGGTGTTTGGTGGCCGAGCCAACTAGGCCTGCTAGCGCATAGCCACATAGCTGCAATTAGGAGATCGACCCTTCCCACGGTTCTCTGGCAACATTGAAGCCGCTTCCAAGCATTCCAGGGCTAAAATCAAAGGGCGATTTAGACAGTCCTTTGTCTGGCTTTTGGCTCCTATCAGCCATTAGAGGAGAAGCATCAACAAGCTCTTGTTGAGCGTTTAGCTACCGGTGCTTGAGGAAAAGAAGGGAGAGAAAAAAGATCTTGACAAACGTAAAAGAGTGGTTGAGGAAGAGAAGGGAGAGAAAAAGAGATCTTGACAAATGTAAAAGAGACTTGCTTCTTTCTAGGTTTTTTCTTTCCCTACTTTTCACACTCCCTCTTTCACATTTCTCTTAGCCTAGGTTTTGCCCAATTGACCACTTTCCCACTCAAGCATTCATTTCTAACCTTGTGACCACTAAAATCTTTTGCCATCGAACACTACCTCTTCATATTACCTTGTCCACTCTAGTTCTACATGTGTTGCGCTTGTTGAGGTGTGTTCACATCCCTTGATTATTTGTGTTTTACTAGCCCTTGTTCATATGTGCAGCACGTTTTGGGCTTCTTCCACACATCCTTGGAAGATTCTTTAGAGGTTGTTCACACACGTTGATTATTTGATTTTAGAGCTATTCACAGGCGTGGTGTTTGATGAGAAGTGTTCACACACTGTGAGTGTCCTTGGTGGTCATTCACACGTTTGGGGATTCTTTCACGTGGAGTACATGTCGATTCAAGTTGACTATTAGTTGGGCTTGTTCGCACACTGTGGGTCACATGTCCTATATGCCTTGTGTTTGAGAGGTGTATTCACACTTGTTGTGAATTGTCTTTTGGTGTATACACTTTGGGTAGTGTTCACATGCAACTATGGGTTGTTCCTATTACTTTTATCCTTCATTTAATTGCCATGGTGCAGAATCACATCATCCTCGACATTATTTTGACAGCATTTTTTATTATCATGGTAGGAGAGCTGCTCATGCACTATCATCATGGCTTTACGATTGCTATTATGATTTACCTTATCGTGTCATGTATTGTATATCTTTTGCCATATTTGCACATGTCTTTGGCATTCCAAGGCTTAGACCTCTACATATTCACTCATCTACTTCTCGCTATGATGAGGCAGCATATTCATATCAGTATTGGATGTTCAAGATACATCAAGATCATCCATAGAAGAATGGCCCTAGGGCCATCCTTGTAATCACAATATGGTTGAAAGAATGGCCCTAGTGCCATTCTAAAGTACATTGTGAGAATGGTCCTCCACTCCCTTATGTTAACTACTTGTTGGTGAATTTCAGAATCGCCCTAGGGCCATTCTACCAACCATGTACAATCTTATTGTATTTTTCGTCCATGGTGTTTTTGACCTAGGGCCATTCTCCACTCCCTTGTGTCAATTATTGGTGAATTTTGAATGGCCCTAGGGCTATTATACCATCCATGGACAATCTTGTTGTATTTTTCATCCATGGTGTGCTTGAAAGAATGGCCCTAGGGCTATTCTACCATCAATGGTATGTTTTAGAATGGCCCTGGGCCATTCTCCACGCCCTAGGGTCATTTTTTCAATATGCATTCACAATACAACAAGATTATCCATAGAAGAATAGACCTAGGGCCATTCTAAAGCACACCATCCCATGGTGAGATTGAAAGAATGACCCTTTCTACCACCCATGATGTGCTTTAGCGTGGCCATAGGGCCATTCTTTCAAGCACATTGTGCATGGTAGAATGACCTTAGGTCCATTTTAAAAAAGCACATTGTACTTGAGAGAATGGTCCTAGGGCCATTCTCCACTCCCTTGTGTCAACTATTGGTAAATTTTAGAATGGTCCTTGGACAAATCTCTACTCCCTTGTGTCAACTACTATGGTCAATTTTAGAATGGTCTATTCAAAGTTTGCATTTGGATGTAAGTATGATTTTTTTTATATGATTGACTTATTTTTTTAAAACTCATTTTAGATACATGTGGATGGCTCCAAAGAGGAAAATTTCTTTTCTATCAAATGTTGACATGGCCATTTGGCGAGACAAAGAAGTGGTACATTGACTTCTACAATCTACATGGTCAAAAAATACACGAGATTCATCTATTCCTTCAGCCTCTCGATGATAATGGGTCTTTTGAGAATAAAGGAAAAATAATGGTTTTTGTTGTGTCAGTTTTTGTTAACTTGCATCCGAAAATTGAATGTATTGATGTTGAGGTACCTGGTGCATTATCTTATCAACTTGTTTCTCCAACAGATGTCACGGATCACATGGTAGCAGACTACCAAGAGGACACTATGTTCTCTAGAAGATGGAAGCTGGATGTCAATAGTATATCTGATAGAGATCTGATATCACTACTAACAAGCTACAAGATATTACTATACAAGTCTTGGGAAAGAAAGTGCCAGAGCCCCGTAAAGCTGCATCAAGTTCAAAGAAGAAGGCAAGATCTTCTCCATAAATAAAGAGCAACATTTTTGATGTGGATGAAGTAAAGCCTGCTACATTTGGAACTGGAGGTTCTCAATAGGTACCCTCATATTTGAACATTATGAATTCCAAGAATCTGGCAAGGAAGACTAAAAAGGTGTAGGAATTAGCTCTTGGGGGGGGGTATGGACAAGTATGCAAAATACTTTCCACTTGGTTTGTACACAGAGTTTGAAATTCCAATAATGAAACGTGTGCAAGTGCCCAAACATTATTTATGTCCCCTGCTGCTGAAAAAGGACAAAGTCAAATTGTGTGGAGTGGTATGTTGCACGTGCAAATAACCCTAGGTCTTGTGCATATTTAATGCCAATGAAGAAGATTCCAAAAAAGGGAGGGAATGCATTGACCAAAAAAGAGGCGATAAGTGAAAAGCTCTAGGATTTTGATTATTGGATCATAGATGGGAAACATTCCATCTATGCTACCAAGGTTATGTTAAGGACTTAATTGCCTGAAAAAAATACTTTATTTGAGGGATATTTATGCAATTTGAAGGCCCAAATTGTTATCATCCATGCACCTCCAAAAGTCCATGTCGACAGTATCTCGACAAGGATAGCAAATATAGAGACCCAAACCTTGTTTTAACAGCAAGCCTACAATGATATACTCATGCACTTGAGAGGCCCAATGGGATTTTTATCACAAACTATCAAGGTCAGTACTTGGACTTGTAAAGGGGCATGCAACTCGCTTAGATTGGGATGTAAGAAATTATTTCTTGTGTTTTTAGTTTATTTGAAATTTTCAGATAAGTTAGAATTATTGCTTACTTTTTGTTTGTTCATTTATATTTATAGAAATTCATTGCGAGTGTAGAAACTTTGATGGGTGCCTACTTTGCACATAATCAATCACACATGGTTGCTTGTTTAGATGAGATCTTTATTACATGGTTAGAAATTATAGAAGGTGTTGAAAAAGAAATAATTGAAGAAAGAAAGCCCAACCCATTTCAATCTAGATGCTTGTGCCATCTAAAAGATGAGGAGGTGAAGATCATCCAGTCCGAAATAGAATTGGGAACGATCTTGATCAATGGTGAAGTATGACCGAGGTTGCAATTACAGCACAACAGCCCCCACGTTTGACACAAGCACAGTACTATGCGCATTAGGGCTCCATATTTTTTATTTTTGTTTGCAACAATGGACAAGTCCATTGAAAAGCTATGGATTTTAAACTAGTGAGACATCCAAGACTATTGTGATGCTGGTTGTGGCCAGCTCTAAAGTCATCTACAACTAAATACAAAGAGGTGCTAGATGACCTTGTTCAGTTAGCTCAGCATAACAAGCAATTGAAAACAAGGTTACAATCCACGTAGCTGCTAAAGGAAACGGAAACGCAACAAGTCGTATTATAAGGAATTTTATCTTTCGAGTCGTATCACATCACACATAAGCTTGTTTTCAGAGCATCATCGAACAAGCGCTGATTGCAGCATTTCCGAGTTTTACTTCAACTGCTCCTCACAGTTTGTCTCCAGCATGTAAGGGGACCAACTAAGGCTTATGCATCATGCGCAAACTGCAGCGTACACACTGTTTTGTGAGGTGTGCAAAAGGTTCTTCAGTGTACTTTGTGAGAGAGAGAGAGAGAGAGAGAGAGAGAGAGAGAGAGAGAGAGAGAGAGAGAGAGAGAGAGAGAGAGAGAGAGAGAGAGAGAGAATGCAAGCAAAAGGTCAAGTTTAGCCAACTAGGGGACCTAAGAAACGCCACCATTTTTAACCTAAGCAACGCATTGATTTTAGGCGTTCATTGCAACAGGCTACAACGCACTCCGTTTTGTTTCAGCTCTCGGTTGATGATCTCGCTACTCTCTCTCTCCTAGCCTTTGCAACTAGGGCGGCCAGTTTCTAAACACTCCGTTTCGTGCCAGCTATACACGGGTGTTTGGTGGCCGAGCCAACTAGGCCAGCTAGCGCATAGCCACATAGCTGCAATTAGGAGATCGACCCTTCCCACGGTTCTCTGGCAACCTTGAAGCCGCTTCCAAGCATTCCAGGGCTAAAATCAAAGGGCGATTTAGACAGTCCTTTGTCTGGCTTTTGGCTCCTATCAGCCATTACAGGAGAAGCATCAACAAGCTCTTGTTGAGCGTTTAGCTACCGGTGCTTGAGGAAAAGAAGGGAGAGAAAAAAGATCTTGACAAACGTAAAAGAGTGGTTGAGGAAGAGAAAAGAGAGAAAAAAAGATCTTAACAAACGTAAAAGAGACTTGCTTCTTTCTAGGTTTTTTCTTTCCCTAGTTTTCACACTCCCTCTTTCACATTTCTCTTAGCCTAGGTTTTGCCCACTTGACCACTTTCCCACTCAAGCATTCATTTCTAACCTTGGGACCACTAAAATCTTTTGCCATCGAACACTAGGTCTCCATATTACCTTGTCCACTCTAGTTCTACACGTGTTGCGCTTGTTGAGGTGTGTTCACATCCCTTGATTATTTGTGTTTTACTAGCCCTTGTTCATATGTGCAGCACGTTTTGGGCTTTGTAACATACCCATCTTCACTAATAAAGAAATGTCCATGTAATTATGAGTGTTTATGGTATAAATATCAATGATTTTATTATTTGAGTCATTTTTACTTGGAATCTTCAAATTCTGAGCCCAAATTTGGAATCTGCGTGCGATTTTACCCTAATATAGGATTTTACAGCATCCAAAACGAACACCGGATCAAGCCTATACGCTAATTTCAATCATTTTAGTTAAAAAACGGCGACCTTTAAACCCTAATAAATGCACGACCGCACGTCCGATTGACGAACGGTCTGAACCCCTGCGACCATTTGAGCCTCCCGGACAAAAAAAAATTTCGCCCCCCGAGGCGGTCCGGCACGCAAATCGAGGCGGCGCCCCAAATTTGGGTACCCCGCTCCAAAATTTGGTCCGTACACATTTACTAGGGCGCCCGTACAATGGCCGCCCAAGAACCAAAGGACGGCCGCCCACTGTATGGTCCACGCGTACCCTTAGGTGGAGACCCAGGCCGGATAAGGTACATGCGTACCACTCCTTTCCCAGGCAACCGGCACCGTACCTTTCCCGTAGACCCATGTAGGCCACTGATCCATAGCCTTTGAAGGTACGCCGTCCTTTCGTCCCTGCTTTGCGCAGCGCCCTCACCCTCACCCCTCAGCTATATAAACCCCCGGGGTGCTCCTCAGTCGGCACGCACTTCTGTGTAGCGCATGCCCTTTTGTGCCGCCATCCGTACCGCCATAGCGTACTTGCTGCAAGTACAGCCGCCCTTGTAGCCACCCCTCTCACACCCCCCTCATTTGGCTCTTTTCAGATAAGCCAATTTTCCTCTATCCTCCTCTTGCCATGAACCAGTGTCCTTAACTCTTCTCCCCCCCCCCCTCCCCCCCCTGTGTGAATAGACTTACAGAGAGGCTTGCAGCCACCCCTCCCAGCCCTCTCCACGTTTTTGCCTTTGCCCTTAAGGACATCTCACAATCCCCCCCCCATTTGCGTAGACTTTAGTAAGGGTTTTTTGACTCAAGCGAGGGTTCGTGCACCATATTGTTTTGCTCGTACGGTGAGCAAACGAGCTCGGAATTCAGATCCGACTGAAGCGTTTTGATCGCAGCAACGAGCTCTACAAGGCGAAACCTAAGATGGCCTCATCCCGGAGACGGCAAAATATTGCCTCAAGAGGCGCACGTAACAACGAGATGGAGGGAGATGCGCCCAACGCGGCTCCAGTCCGCCCTTTTCAAGTCCCTCAAAGAAACGGTGGCCAGGTTAGCTTGGTTAATTTTCAAAAGAAGAGATTTTTTTCTTAAATTAGTATTAATGAATGGTGTCTTTTTCTTTTAAAATGAGGACATAAAAATTATATGAAATTACGAATTATGTGATGTTGTTTTCGATAAATTGCATTGAAATTGCTATCTTCATGAATTGTGAATGCTATATTTAGTAAATTGCATTGAAGTTGTTATCTTTAGAATTCAAGATTTTTGTTGGCTTCAATGCTAACTCCGTTCCGTGCTTGTGTAGCCGGGCGGCGTCGTTAGCAAAGCTCGGTAATGGTCCAAGGTATCCCTCATACCTTTGGAAGAATAAGGATCACCGATTGAGGCGAGAGATTATGAGGTTGCCTAGTTCTGAGGGCCCAGGCTAGTGCGGTAAATAAGCCCACCCTAGTGTGCAGACATCCCTCTGAGGGGCGGGAGGATCGAGCGATGGAGCCTGAGAGGGCGACAGGCCGGCTTGAGTCCTCGCCAGAGCGGCCGACGATGAGGTGTATGGTCCCGTAGGGTTTTGCCCAGCATGTAGAGGCTGGAAGGCCGAATTCTAGATCATCGGGGCAGAATAAGAATAAGAGAGCCGGATTGGCTTGTATGGAAATGGATTCATGTATAAACTTTTTATATAATTGCATCTTGTCTTTGGTATGATTGTATTGTGTAAGAAGGTTGTTATAACGAACCTTGTGAAGAAGGGCCCTAATTAAGGAATATGTTTATTTATGTCAAACAGTGTGGTAGTATTAATTAGAAAACAAATTGATACGTGAGTAGGGTGGAAAGTGGGAGGATGGAATGCCCTGACGGCACCATCCTACGGATGGGTGGACCCGATTAGTCGGGTAGCTTTCCAACAGATTAAGTGAAAGCCCTACGTTAAATAGTTAGGTTCTTGGGCAACTCTATTCCAGAAGACTAGGTCAGCGACGGCTGTGCCTTGCATAAGATGAGGAAAAAAGCGTTGTCTCTAGAAATCAAGTCTAGTAGTTGCCCAATTTTGATCAATTGCCCTATGGGTGATTTGATGTTTAGAAAATCACGCTCCCCCTGCGGGATAGAGCTAGGTCATACCTATGAATCGTATCCTTGAATCTCTACAGGGTCAAGGTGTCGATGAATAGGAAATTTTTCCCAAGATAAGACTTAGCGGACTATCTTAAGTGTCCCTCCCATTTTTAAAGGGAGGAACCTTACAATTGGTATCAGAGCAAGTTTGACTCCTAGGAATTGCAGTTTAAGGATTGTTTTGTAATAAATGTTTTACCTAACATAATGCTAATTAGTAAAGACATCCTACTAAAACAAATAAGATTGAATTGATGTTTGAATGATTGTAGGAAGAGGAAGATGCCTACTCCAATTTTCTAGTTTTCCAATGCATCTTCGAGACTGCTAGTCATTCCCCGAATTTCGAGTTCCGCGACACCATGGTGCAGATATTAGAGAAGATATCCCTCCCTCATTTCTCTCGTATTCAGAGAGGATGGGGCAGAGATTTTTGGAGTCGTGGGCCGAGATACTTCATCATCCGAGCAGATATGATTGGGAACCTCACCACCGACCTTAAGCGGATTCGTTGGATTGAGAAGCTGAAGATGGTCCGCTTATTTTGGTTCGTCGGTACCCCCACCAGGGACCACACCTCGGTGACTATAGATGGGGTTCGCATACCTCAGGATCGTTGGGTGTATGATAAAGTGATGCAGGTCTTACCTGCTGATAGAGTAGCGGTGTTGGGATCTACCCCAATCCAGAGTTTACCACCCTTACCATCAGTTTTTAGAGTCTTAGAAACTACAGCGGAACCCCCATATTTCACATATGTGGACCGCTCTACCCTTATGTCACAGTGAAGCCTAGGAATTTCCCTTGATGTCAAATAAGACTAATTATATTAGTCTCAGATCTTTGTAATAAAACTTGTCCTTTGTAAATATTTGGAAATAAAATAATTTCAATGGTTTTACTCTACAAAAATTAAGCGTTGTGCAAATATGAATCTTGTAATCTTAAAATTGTTTTTACAATGATGGCCAGGACGACCACCCTCCACTTCCCAATGCGCTTTACACCGATACCCAGGAGAAGAAGCTCCTGCTCAAGCAAATGCAACCTCCCTCCTTTAAAGGAGAAGGTTCAAAGGTTGAGAAGGATGCTGAAGTCTGGATTGAGGCGATGGACGATTATTTCTCTGCTGCTGCCGGTACTGGAGTAGCAAATCAGTCTATGCTCGCATGGTTTCGCCTCACTGGAGATGCTAAACTCTGGTGGAAACAGTGGTGCCGTGACAAGGAAGTCACCGAGCATTCTCAAACATGGGAAGACATCAAGCAGGCAGTGAAGGAAAGATATCTTCCTCCATCCCATGAGTCCATAAAGATGAATGAGTTTTTTAGTCTTAGACAGTGCACCTTAACTCTTGAGGATTATTATTCCAAATTTATTACCCTTCGGAAGTATGCCCCAGCTATGACTACTTCCCAGCAAGTGGCTCGTTTCTGCCAAGGGCTAAATGAACCCCTAGATTCCCGCCTTGAAGCAATGAGGCCAAGCACTTTACAGGATACTCTCGTACGAGCAAAGCCCCTTGTGAAAGAAATGAAGGCTAACAAACCGAAGAATCAAAAGAGATCTTACCCTGAGGCAAACCTTAGAGATCAACCCTACAAGAAACCTCAACAGAATTTCCCCTACTACAACAGAGGGCGACAAGGCAACTCTTTTGCCCCCCGCTCGTATGCTGCTTCTTCTAGAGAAGGCCCTCTGTGTTTTGAGTGCAATGAGCCGGGACACTTCAGAGCCAACTGTCCCAAGATCGCAACGTCATTTCCCCAAGGTAACAGAGGAAATCAAGGCCGTGGAACCCCTACCCACCAAGGTGCAAGAGGCAGTGGCCGTGGCAGAGGCCGCGGAGGGACAGTTGCTAGAACTGCCTGTGTTATAAGTGAAGAACCAACCTTGGAAGAGGCTGAAGAAGAGCGCGCCACCGTCCATGCGGCGGTAGAACACCAAGGTCCGAATAAACAATTTGGTGTAATCCAAGCCCCCGCCACTCATCACGGTAAGCCGTTTCAGCTTTTGATTGATTGTGGCAGTACCCATTCATTCCTTTCTCCTAGGTGCTTGCAAAAATTAAACTTGAATCAGAAAACAGCTAGAAAAATGATTGTAGAGTTAGCCAGTGGGAAAGAAGTAGTATCTCGCCACTCTATAGGAAACCTTGATTTTGAGCTGGGTAATGAGCAAACTCATGGTCACTTTAGAGTCTTGCCACTAGGTGTTTATGATGGAATCCTTGGGATGGATTGGTTAATTGCAAACAAAGCTAGCATTCATTGTAACCAGGGGAGTATCACTTTTGAAAATGAGCATGGCCAAGTAATATCTGTTCAGGGAATCACAGGAAAACCTAACTCTAGGGTAGTCAAGGCAAAACATCTTCTCAAGGGAACACGTAAGGGTCAGCAAGTTTTCTTAGTCAAACTCAACAAAGCCTTTGAACCTAGTATGGAGACAGAACCCTCTTGGCTCCAAGAATTCTCTGACATCTTCCCTGACGAGCTTACAGGGTTGCCGCCTCCTCGAGAAGTCGACCATGAAATCGAGGTGATCCCTGGAGCTCAACCCGTCTCAAAAACTCCCTATAAAATGTCCCTTCCTGAAGCCATTGAACTTAAGGAGCAACTTTCCCAACTCATTGAACAAGGATTTGTACGGCCCAGTAGCTCTCCTTGGGGAGCACCTGTTCTTTTCCAAAAGAAGAAGGACGGGACTCTCCGCCTCTGCATAGATTATTGAGGGCTCAATCAAGTCACTGTCAAGAATAAGTATCCTATCCCTCGCATCGATGAACTTCTTGACAGGCTTCATGGGGCCAAAGTCTTCTCAAAAATAGATTTGAGGTCTGGTTACTATCAGATCAGAGTCAAGGAAGCAGATATACCCAAAACAGCCTTCAATACCCGTTATGGCCACTATGAGTTTACTGTAATGTCATTCGGGTTAACCAATGCTCCTGCAACCTTCAACCGCCTAATGCAAGATATATTCCGCCCGTACTTGGATGAGTTTGTGCTTGTTTTCTTTGATGACATCCTAATCTACTCCAAATCAATGGAAGAGCATGAGGAGCATGTGCGTAGAGTTCTGCAATTACTGCGCAGACACAAACTCTATGCCAAGAAGAGCAAATGTACCTTCTTTACTCATCAAATTGAGTATCTTGGATTCATCGTCTCCAAGGATGGCATCTCAGTAGACCCCACCAAGGTCAAGGATATTCTAGAATGGCCACCTCCTAAATCAGTTCGTGAAGTTCGTGGATTCTTGGGAATCACGGGTTGGTATAGGATTTTTATCAAAGATTATACCTTGGTAGCTGCACCCTTGATAGATCTTCTTAAGAAGGATTGCAAAATAGTGTGGATGCCAATCCATCAAAACAGCTTTGATCAGCTGAAAGTCATTATTACTTCTGCCCCAGTCTTAAAGCTTCCTGATTTCTCCAAGGAATTTGAAGTGGTTACCGATGCTAGTAGCCTAGCACTTGGTGGTGTCTTAGGCCAAGAAGGAAGACCAGTCGCTTATACTTCCCGCAAGCTGAAGCAATATGAAGCAAACTATGCCACCCATGATTTGGAACTCTTAGCAGTTGTTCATTGCCTCAAATTATGGAGACATTATCTCTTGGGAGGCAAATTCCAGCTTGTAACTGACCACAAAAGTCTAAAGTGGATCTTCACCCAGCCTAACCTCAACATGCGGCAAAGGAGATGGATTGAAATTCTACAAGAATATGATTTCGACATCAAATTCCGCCCTGGGAAAGATAATGTGGTAGCAGATGCACTTAGCCGCAAATCTTTCTTGAATGCAGTTTCAATGCCAAATAATCCCATACTGGTCAAGGTGGGAGAAGTCTCATCTCATGATCCAGATTATCAGAGGATGAAAAAATTAGTAGAAGAAGGGGGACATTCAGAGAAAGAGAAGAATCTAATCAAGGGATACTCCATTCACGAAGGAAGCCTCTACTTCAATCATAGGCTATGTATCCCTAAGGATCCTGCTTTAAAGAAACTAATCCTCCATGAAGCTCATGATAGCCCTGCAGGACACCCAGGTTATGCAAAAACATTAAATGCGGTAAGAAGGAGCTTTCATTGGGCAGGCTTGAAAAATGATGTGCTTCGGTACTTGAAACAATGTCTCTCATGCCAAAGGATCAAGGCTGAAAGAGTCAAGATGACTGGAAAGCTTCAACCCTTAGATATTCCCCAAATGAAGTGGGAGTGCATTAGTATGGATTTTGTCACAAGTCTCCCCACTGTTCAAGGAGGATATGACTCCATTCTAGTAGTAGTGGACTTACTTACCAAAGTAGCTCACCTTATACCAGCAAAGAAGACCTTCAAAGCTTCTGATGTTGCTCGTATATTCATCAAGGAAGTCTTCAAACTTCATGGTCTCCCAAAAAGGATAGTAAGTGATCGAGATTCTGACTTCACTTCAAAATTCTGGCAATCTTTATTTCAAGCCATGGGAACTCAACTTTGCTTTAGCACAGCTTATCATCCAGAGACCGATGGCCAGACTGAGAGAGTCAATCAAGTAATTGAAGACATTCTCAGAGCATATTGTGGACGGGAACCGAGAAGGTGGATTCAATACCTTCCTCTGGTGGAATTCGCCTACAATGCATCTTATCATCAAAGCATAGGAATGTCACCATTTAAGGCACTCTATGGGCAAGAATGCTTGTCTCCTCTAAATTTCTCTGATCCAACCATAAGAGTTGAGGCATCCAGGAAAATGCTCGAAGAAATGGAGGAACAAACCAAGGCAATCCAAAAAGATATTAAAGCTGCCCAAGATCGACAAAAGCTTTATGCTGACAACAAGAGGTCTGAAAGGATCTTCAAGGAAGGAGACAGAGTTCTTCTACGAGTCCGACCCAAACGAAGTTCTCTATCACTTGGGAAATATAAGAAGCTCAGCCCTAGGTATTGTGGTCCTTATACAGTTATCAAGTGTCTAGGTAAAAATGCCTATAAACTCCAACTTCCAACCCATATCAAAGTCCATAATGTATTTCATGTAAGTTTGTTAAAACCATATGTCCCCAGTCTTGATCATATTCTTGATGATGAACAAGTTGTAATCCCTACTCAAGGAGTCCTTGAATTACAGTCCAGTAGCATCATAGATTCTAGGGAAAGGCAACTCCGAAATAGAACTCTTGTAGAACATCTAGTTCAGTGGAAAGATTACCCTGAAGAGGATGCAACTTGGGAAGATGAAGCTACACTCTTAAAGGATTATCCCCAATTCATGACGAGATGAGGACATCTCGATTTCTTTAAGGGGGGAAGGATGTAACATACCCATCTTCACTAATAAAGAAATGTCCATGTAATTATGAGTTTTTATGGTATAAATATCAATGATTTTATTATTTGAGTCATTTCTACTTGGAATCTTCAAATTCTGAGCCCAAATTTGGAATCTGCGCGTGATTTTACCCTAATATAGGATTTTACAGCATCCAAAACGGACACCGGATCAAGCCTATACGCTAATTTCAATCATTTTAGTTAAAAAACGGCGACCTTTAAACCTTAATAAATGCACGACCGCACGTCCGATTGACGAACGGTCTG
The DNA here is from genome assembly GCF_041138505.1 of Cibotium barometz. NCBI lineage: Eukaryota > Viridiplantae > Streptophyta > Polypodiopsida > Cyatheales > Cibotiaceae > Cibotium > Cibotium barometz. The sequence goes on from NC_141055.1 coordinate 2,456,942, forward strand.
AACCCCTGTGTGACCAGGAGAACCTCCCGGACAAAAAAAATTTTCGCCCCCCAGGCGGTCCGGCACGCAAATCGAGGCGGCGCCCCAAATTTGGGTACCCCGCCCCAAAATTTGGTCCGTACACATTTACTAGGGCGCCCGTACAATGGCCGCCCAAGAACCAAAGGACGGCCGCCCACTGTATGGTCCACGCGTACCCTTAGGTGGAGACCCAGGCCGGATAAGGTACATGCGTACCACTCCTTTCCCAGGCAACCGGCACCGTACCTTTCCCGTAGACCCATGCAGGCCACTGATCCATAGCCTTTGAAGGTACGCCGTCCTTTCGTCCCTGCTTTGCGCAGCGCCCGCACCCTCACCCCTCAGCTATATAAACCCCCGGGGTGCTCCTCAGTCGGCACACACTTCTGTGTAGCGCGTGCCCTGTTGTGCCGCCGTCCGTACCGCCATAGCGTACTTGCTGCAAGTACAGTCGCCCTTGCAGCCACCCCTCTCACCCCCCCCTCATTTGGCTCTTTTCAGATAAGCCAATTTTCCTCCATCCTCCTCTTGCCATGAACCAGTGTCCTTAACTCTTCCCCCCCTCCCCCCCGTGTGAATAGACTTACAGAGAGCCTTGCAGCCATCCCTCCTAGCCCTCTCCACGTTTTTGCCTTTGCCCTTAAGGACATCTCACAATTCCCCCCCCCCCGCCCCCCCCATTTGCGTAGACTTTAGTAAGGGTTTTTTGACTCAAGCAAGGGTTCGTGCGCCATATTGTTTTGCTCGTACGGTGAGCAAACGAGCTCGGAATTCAGATCCGACTGAAGCGTTTCGATCGCAGCAGCGAGATACATCAAGTAATATCAGTATTGGATGTTCAAGATACATCAAGATCATCCATAGAAGAATGGCCCTAGGGCCATCCTTGTAATCACAATATGGTTGAAAGAATGGCCCTAGTGCCATTCTAAAGTACATTGTGAGAATGGTCCTCCACTCCCTTATGTTAACTACTTGTTGGTGAATTTCAGAATCGCCCTAGGGCCATTCTACCATCCATGTACAATCTTATTGTATTTTTCGTCCATGGTGTTTTTGACCTAGGGCCAAAAAGAGGCGGTAAGTGAAAAGCTCTAGGATTTTGATTATTGGATCATAGATGGGAAACATTCCATCTGTGCTACCAAGGTTATGTTAAGGACTTAATTGCCTGAAAAAAAATACTTTATTCGAGGGATATTTATGCAATTTGGAAGGCCCAAATTGTTATCGTCGATGCACCTCCAAAAGTCCATGTCGACAGTATCTCAACAAGGATAGCAAATATAGAGGCCCAAACCTTGTTTTAACAGCAAGCCTACAATGATATACTCAAGCACTTGAGAGGCCCAATGGGATTTTTATCACAAACTATCAACACTTGTAAAGGGGCATGCAACTCGCTTAGATTGGGATGTAAGAAATTATTTCTTGTGTTTTTACTTTATTTGAATTTTTTAGATAAGTTAGAATTATTGCTTACTTTTTGTTTGTTCATTTATATTTATAGAAATTCATTGCAAGTGTAGAAACTTTGATGGGTGCCTACTTTGCACATAATCAGTCACACATGGTTGCTTGTTCAAACGAGATCCTTATTACATGGTTAGAAATTATAGAAGATGTTGAAAAAGGAATAATTGAAGGAAGAAAGTCCAACCCATTTCAATCTAGATGCTTGTGCCGTCTAAAAGATGAGGAGGTGAAGATCATCCAGTCCGAAATAAAATTGGGAACGATCTTGATCAATGGTGAAGTATGACCGAGGTTGCAATTATAGCACAACAACCCCCACGTTTGACACAAGCAGAGTACTATGCGCATTAGGGCTCCATATTTTTTATTTTTGTTTGCAACCATGGACAAGTCCATTGAAAAGCTATGGATTTTAAACTAGTGAGACATCCAAGACTATTGTGATGCTGGTTGTGGCCAGCTCTAAAGTCATCTACAACTAAATACAAAGAGGTGCTAGATGACCTTGTTCAGTTAGCTCAGCATAATAAGCAATTGAAAACAAGGTTACAATCCACGCAGCTGCTAAAGGAAATGCAAACGCAACGAGTCATATTATAAGGAATTTTATCTGTCGAGTCGTATCACATCACACATGAGCTTGTTTTCAGAGCATCATCGAACAAGCGTTGATTGCAGCATTTCCGAGTTTTACTTCAACTGCTGCTCAGAGTTTGTCTCCAGCATGTAAGGGGACCAACTAAGGCTTATGCATCATGCGCAAGCTGCAGCGTACACACTGTTTTGTGAGGTGTGCAAAAGGTTCTTCACTGTACTTTGTGAGAGAGAGAGAGAGAGAGAGAGAGAGAGAGAGAGAATGCAAGCAAAAGGTCAAGTTTAGCCAACTAGGGGACCTAAGAAACGCCACCATTTTTAACCTAAGCAACGCATTGTTTTTTAGGCGTTCATTGCAACAAGCTACAACGCACTCCGTTTTGTTTCAGCTCTCGGTTGATGATCTCGCTACTCTCTCTCTCTCCTAGCCTTTGCGACTAGGGCGGCCAGTTTCTAAACACTCCGTTTTGTGCCAGCTATACACGGGTGTTTGGTGGCCGAGCCAACTAGGCCAGCATAGCCACATAGCTGCAAATAGGAGATCGACCCTTCCCACGGTTCTCTGGCAACATTGAAGCCGCTTCCAAGCATTCCAGGGCTAAAATCAAAGGGCGATTTAGACAGTCCTTTGTCTGGCTTTTGGCTCCTATCAGCCATTAGAGGAGAAGCATCACCAAGCTCTTGTTGAGCGTTTAGCTACCGGTGCTTGAGGAAAAGAAGGGAGAGAAAAAAGATCTTGACAAACGTAAAAGAGTGGTTGAGGAAGAGAAGGGAGAGAAAAAAAGATCTTGACAAACGTAAAAGAGACTTGCTTCTTTCTAGGTTTTTTCTTTCCCTGCTTTTCACACTCCCTCTTTCACATTTCTCTTAGCCTAGGTTGTGCCCACTTGACCACTTTCCTACTCAAGCATTCATTTCTAACCTTGTGACCACTAAAATATTTTGCCATCGAACACTAGCTCTTCATATTACCTTGTCCACTCTAGTTCTACACGTGTTGCGCTTGTTGAGGTGTGTTCACATGCCTTGATTATTTGTGTTTTACTAGACCTTGTTCATATGTGCAGCACGTTTTGGGCTTCTTCTACATATCCTTGGGAGATTCTTTAGAGGTTGTTCACACACGTTGATTATTTGATTTTAGAGCTATTCAGAGGCGTGGTGTTTGATGAGAAGTGTTCACACACTTTGAGTGTTCTTGGTGGTCATTCACACGTTTGGGGATTCTTTCACGTGGAGTACATGTCGATTCAAGTTGAGTATTAGTTGGGCTTGTTCGCACATTGTGGGTCACATGTCCTATATGCCTTGTGTTTAAGAGGTGTATTCACACTTGTTGTGAATTGTCTTTTGGTGTATACACTTTGGGTAGTGTTCACATGCAACTATGGGTTGTTCCTATTTCTTTTATCCTTCATTTAATTGCCATGGTGCAGATTCACATCATCCTTGACATTATTTTGACAGCATTTTTTATTATCATGGTAGGAGAGCTGCTCATGCACTATCATCATGGCTCTACGATCGCTATTATGATTTACCTTATCGTGTCATGTATTGTATATCTTTTGCCATATTTGCACGTCTTTGGCATTTTGAGGCTTAGACCTCTACATATTCACTCATCTACTTCTCGCTATCATGAGGCAGCATATTCATATCAGTATTGGATGTTCAAGATACATCAAGATCATCCATAGAAGAATGGCCCTAGGGCCATCCTTGTAATCACAATATGGTTGAAAGAATGGCCCTAGTGCCATTCTAAAGCACATTGTGAGAATGGTCCTCCACTCCGTTATGTTAACTACTTGTTGGTGAATTTCAGAATCGCCCTAGGGCCATTCTACCATCCATGTACAATCTTATTGTATTTTTCGTCCATGGTGTTTTTGACCTAGGGCCATTCTCCACTCCCTTGTGTCAATTATTGGTGAATTTTGAATGGCCCTATGGCTATTATACCATCCATGGACAATCTTGTTGTATTTTTCATCCATGGTGTGCTTGAAAGAATGGCCCTAGGGCTATTCTACCATCAATGGTATGTTTTAGAATGGCCCTGGGCCATTCTCCATGCCCTAGGGTCACTTTTTCAATATGCATTCACAATACAACAAGATTATCCATAGAAGAATGGACCTAGGGCCATTCTAAAGCACACCATCCATGGTGAGATTGAAAGAATGACCCTTAGGGCCATTCTACCACCCATGATGTGCTTTAGTATGGCCATAGGGCCATTTTTTCAAGCACATTGTGCGTGGTAGAATGACCTTAGGTCCATTTTAGAAAAGCACATTGTACTTGAGAGAATGGTCCTAGGGCCATTCTCCACTCCCTTTTGTGTAAACTATTGGTAAATTTTAGAATGGTCCTTGGACAAATCTCTACTCCCTTGTGTCAACTACTATGGTCCATTTTAGAATGGTTTATTCAAAGTTTGCATTTGGATGTAAGTATGATTGTTTTTTCTATGATTGACTTATTTTTTTAAAACTCATTTTAGATACATGTGGATGGCTCCAAAGAGGAAAATTTCTTTTCTATCAAATGTTGACATAGCCATTTGGCGAGACAAAGAAGTGGTACATTGACTTCTACAATCTACATGGTCAAAAAAATACACGAGATTCATCTATTCCTTCAGCCTCTAGATGATAATGAGTCTTTTGAGGATAAAGGAAAAATAATGGTTTTTGTTGTGTCAGTTTTTGTTAACTTGCATCTGAAAATTGAATGTATTGATGTTGAGGTACCGGGTGCATTATCTTATCAACTTGTTTCTCCAACAGATGTCACGAATCACATGGTAGCAGACCAAGAGGACACTATGTTCTCTAGAAGATGGAAGCTGGATGTAAATAGTATATCTGATAGAGATCTGATATCACTACTAACAAGCTACAAGATATTACTATACAAGTCTTGGGAAAGAAAGTGCCAAAGCCCCGTAAAGCTGCATCAAGTTCAAAGAAGAAGGCAAGATCTTCTCCATAAATAAAGAGCAACATTTTTGATGTGGATAAAGTAAAGCCTGCTACATTGGGAACTGGAGGTTCTCAATAGGTACCCTCATATTTGAACATTATGAATTCCAAGAATTTGGCAAGGAAGGCTAAAAAGGTGTAGGAATTAGCTCTTGGGGGGGGATATGGACAAGTATGCAAAATACTTTCCACTTGGTTTGTACACAGAGTTTGAAATTCCAATAATGAAATGTGTGCAAGTGCCCAAACATTATTTATGTGCCCTGCCGCCGCTGAAAAGTTTTTTAGATAAGTTAGAATTATTGCTTACATTTTGTTTGTTCATTTATATAGTTTATTTGAATTTTTTAGATAAGTTAGAATTATTGCTTACATTTTGTTTGTTCATTTATATTTATAGAAATTCATTGCGAGTGTAGAAACTTTGATGGGTGCCTACTTTGCACATAATTAGTCACACATGGTTGCTTGTTCAGACGAGATCTTTATTACATGGTTAGAAATTATAGAAGATGTTGAAAAAGGAATAATTGAAGGAAGAAATCCCAACCCTTTTCAAATCTAGATGCTTGTGCCGTCTAAAAGATGAGGAGGTGAAGATCATCCAGTCCGAAATAAAATTGAGAACGATCTTGATCAATGGTGAAGTATGACCGAGGTTGCAATTACAACACAACAGCCCCCACGTTTGACACAACAAGCAGAGTACTATGCGCATTAGGGCTCCATATTTTTATTTTTGTTTGCAACAATGGACAAGTACGTTGAAAAGCTATGGATTTTAAACTAGTGAGACATCCAAGACTATTGTGATGCTGGTTGTGGCCAGCTCTAAAGTCATCTACAACTAAATACAAAGAGGTGCTAGATGACCTTGTTCAGCTAGCTCAGCATAACAAGCAATTGAAAATAAGGTTACAATCCACGCAGCTGCTAAAGGAAACGCAAACGCAACGAGTCGTATTATAAGGAATTTTATCTTTCGAGTCGTATCACATCACACATAAGCTTGTTTTCAGAGCATCATCGAACAAGTGCTGATTGCAGCATTTCCGAGTATTACTTCAACTGCTGCTCAGAGTTTGTCTCCAGCATGTAAGGGGACCAACTAAGGCTTATGCCCATGCGCAAACTGCAGCGTACACACTGTTTTGTGGGGTGTGCAAAAGGTTCTTCACTGTACTTTGTGAGAGAGAGAGAGAGAGAGAGAGAGAGAGAGAGAGAGAGAGAGAGAGAATGCAAACAAAAGGTCAAGTTTAGCCAACTAGGGGACGTAAGAAACGCCACCATTTTTAACCTAAGCAACGCATTGTTCTTAGGCGTTCATTGCAACAGGCTACAACGCACTCCGTTTTGTTTCAGCTCTCGGTTGATGATCTCGCTACTCTCTTTCTCTCCTAGCCTTTGCAACTAGGGCGGCCAGTTTCTAAACACTCCGTTTCGTGCCAGCTATACACGGGTGTTTGGTGGCCGAGCCAACTAGGCTAGCTAGCGCATAGCCACATAGCTGCAAACAGGAGATCGACCCTTCCCACGGTTCTCTGGCAACATTGAAGCCGCTTCCAAGCTTTCCAGGGCTAAAATCAAAGGGTGATTTAGACAGTCCTTTGTCTGGCTTTTGGCTCCTATTAGCCATTAGAGGAGAAGCATCACCAAGCTCTTGAGCGTTTAGCGACCGGTGCTTGAGGAAAAGAAGGGAGAGAAAAAAGATCTTGACAAACGTAAAAGAGTGGTTGAGGAAGAGAAGGGAGAGAAAAAAAGATCTTGACAAACGTAAAAGAGACTTGCTTCTTTCTAGGTTTTTTCTTTCCCTACTTTTCACACTCCCTCTTTCACATTTCTCTTAGCTAGGTTTTGCCCACTTGACCACTTTCCCACTCAAGCATTCATTTCTAACCTTGTGACCACTAAAATCTTTTGCCATCGAACACTAGCTCTTCATATTACCTTGTCCACTCTAGTTCTACACGTGTTGCGCTTGTTGAGGTGTGTTCACATCCTTTGATTATTTGTGTTTTACTAGCCCTTGTTCATATGTGCAGCACGTTTTGGGCTTCTTGCACACATCCTTGGAAGATTCTTTAGAGGTTGTTCACACACGTTGATTATTTTATTTTAGAGCTATTCACAGGCGTGGTGTTTGATGAGAAGTGTTCACACACTGTGAGTGTCCTTGGTGGTCATTCACACGTTTGGGGATTCTTTCACGTGGAGTACATGTCGATTCAAGTTGAGTATTAGTTGGGCTTGTTCGCACATTGTGGGTCACATGTCCTATATGCCTTGTGTTTGAGAGGTGTATTCACACTTGTTGTGAATTGTCTTTTGGTGTATACACTTTGGGTAGTGTTCACAAGCAACTATGGGTTGTTCCTATTACTTTTATTCTTCATTTAATTGCCATGGTGCAAAATCACATCATTCTCGACATTATTTTGACAGCATTTTTTATTATCATGGTAGGAGAGCTGCTCATGCACTATCATCATGACTCTACGATTGCTATTATGATTTAGCTTATCGTGTCATGTATTGTATATCTTTTGCCATATTTGCACATGTCTTTGGCATTTCGAGGCTTAGACCTCTACATATTCACTCATCTACTTCTCGCTATGATGAGGCAGCATATTCATATCAGTATTGGATGTTCAAGATACATCAAGATCATCCATAGAAGAATGGCCCTAGGGCCATTCTTCTATGTATATGGTTGAAAGAATGGCCCTAGTGCCATTCTAAAGCACATTGTGAGAATGGTCCTCCACTCCCTTATGTTAACTACTTGTTGGTGAATTTCAAAATCGCCCTAGGGCCATTCTACCATCCATGTACAATCTTATTGTATTTTTCGTCCATGGTGTTTTTGACCTAGGGCCATTCTCCACTCCCTTGTGTCAATTATTGGTGAATTTTGAATGGCCCTAGGGCTATTATACCATCCATGGACAATCTTGTTGTATTTTTCATCCATGGTGTGCTTGAAAGAATGGCCCTAGGGCTATTCTACCATCAATGGTATGTTTTAGAATGGCCCTGGGCCATTCTCCACGCCCTAGGGTCACTTTTTCAATATGCATTCACAATACAACAAGATTATCCATAGAAGAATAGACCTAGGGCCATTCTAAAGCACACCATCCATGGTGTCAATGGTGAAGTATGACCGAGGTTGCAATTACAGCACAACAGCCCCCACGTTTGACACAAGCAGAGTACTATGCGCATTAGGGCTCCATATTTTTTATTTTTGTTTGCAACAATGGACAAGTCCATTGAAAAGCTATGGATTTTAAACTAGTGAGACATCCAAGACTATTGTGATGCTGGTTGTGGCCAGCTCTAAAGTCATCTAAAACTAAATACAAAGTGGTGCTAGATGACCTTGTTCAGCTAGCTCAGCATAACAAGCAATTGAAAACAAGGTTAAAATCCACGCAGCTGCTAAAGGAAACGCAAACGCAACGAGTCGTATTATAAGGAATTTTATCTTTCGAGTCGTATCACATCACACATAAGCTTGTTTTCAGAGTATCATCGAACAAGCACTGATTGCAGCATTTCCGAGTTTTACTTCAACTGCTGCTTAGAGTTTGTCTCCAGCATGTAAGGGGACCAACTAAGGCTTATGCATCATGCGCAAACTGCAGCGTACACACTGTTTTGTGAGGTGTGCAAAAGGTTCTTTACTGTAGAGAGAGAGAGAGAGAGAGAGAGAGAGAGAGAGAGAGAGAGAGAGAGAGAATGCAACAAAAGGTCAAGCTTAGCCAACTAGGGGACCTAAGAAACGCCACCATTTTTAACCTAAGCAACGCATTGATTTTTAGGTGTTCATTGCAAAACAGGCTACAACGCAGCTCTCTCGGTTGATGATCTCGGTACTCTCTCTCTCTCCTAGCCTTTGCAACTAGGGCGGCCAGTTTCTAAACACTCCGTTTCGTGCCAGCTATACACGGGTGTTTGGTGGCCGAGCCAACTAGGCCAGCTAGCGCATAGCCACATAGCTGCAAACAGGAGATCGACCCTTCCCACGGTTCTCTGGCAACATTGAAGCCGCTTCCAAGCATTCCAGGGCTAAAATCAAAGGGCGATTTAGACAGTCCTTTGTCTGGCTTTTGTCTCCTATTAGCCATTAGAGGAGAAGCATCACCAAGCTCTTGTTGAGCGTTTAGCTACCGGTGCTTGAGGAAAAGAAGGGAGAGAAAAAAGATCTTGACAAACGTAAAAGACTGGTTGAGGAAGAGAAGGGAGAGAAAAAAAGATCTTGACAAACGTAAAAGAGACTCGCTTCTTTCTAGGTTTTTTCTTTCCCTACTTTTCACACTCCCTCTTTCACATTTCTCTTAGCCTAGGTTTTGCCCACTTGACCACTTTCCCACTCAAGCATTCATTTCTAACCTTGTGACCACTAAAATCTTTTGCCATCGAACACTAGCTCTTCATATTACCTTGTCCACTCTAGTTCTACACGTGTTGCGCTTGTTGAGGTGTGTTCACATCCCTTAATTATTTGTGTTTTACTAGCCCTTGTTCATATGTGCAGCACGTTTTGGGCTTCTTCCACACATCCTTGGAAGATTCTTTAGAGGTTGATCACACACATTGATTATTTGATTTTAGAGCTATTCACAGGCGTGGTGTTTGATGAGAAGTGTTCACACACTGTGAGTGTCCTTGGTGGTCATTCACACGTTTGGGGATTCTTTCACGTGGAGTACATGTCGATTCAAGTTGAGTATTAGTTGGGCTTGTTCGCACACTGTGGGTCACATGTCCTATATGCCTTGTGTTTGAGAGGTGTATTCACACTTGTTGTGAATTGTCTTTTGGTGTATATGGGTTATTCCTATTACTTTTATCCTTCATTTAATTGCCATGGTGGAGAATCACATCATCCTCGACATTTTTTTGACAGCATTTTTTATTATCATGGTAGGAGAGCTGCTCATGCACTATCATCACTGCTCTACGATTGCTATTATGATTTACCTTATCGTGTCATGTATTGTATATCTTTTGCCATATTTGCACATGTCTTTGGCATTTCGAGGCTTAGACCTCTACATATTCACTCATCTACTTCTCGCTATGATGAGGCAGCATATTCATAACAGTATTGGATGTTCAAGATACATCAAGATCATCCATAGAAGAATGGCCCTAGGGCCATCCTTGTAATCACAATATGGTTGAAAGAATGGCCCTAGTGCCATTCTAAAGCACATTGTGAGAATGGTCCTCCACTCCCTTATGTTAACTACTTGTTGGTGAATTTCAGAATCGCCCTAGGGCCATTCTACCATCCATGTACAATCTTATTGTATTTTTCGTCCATGGTGTTTTTGACCTAGGGCCATTCTCCACTCCCTTGTGTCAATTATTGGTGAATTTTGAATGGCCCTAGGGCTATTATACCATCCATAGACAATCTTGTTGTATTTTTCATCCATGGTGTGCTTGAAAGAATGGCCCTAGGGCTATTCTACCATCAATGGTATGTTTTAGAATGGCCCTGGGCCATTCTCCATGCCCTAGGGTCACTTTTTCAATATGCATTCACAATACAACAAGATTATCCATAGAAGAATGGACCTAGGGCCATTCTAAAGCACACCATCCATGGTGAGATTGAAAGAATGACCCTTAGGGCCATTCTACCACCCATGATGTGCTTTAGAATGGCCATAGGGCCATTCTTTCAAGCACATTGTGCGTGGTAGAATGACCTTAGGTCCATTTTAAAAAAGCACATTGTACTTGAGAGAATGGTCCTAGGGCCATTCTCCACTCCCTTGCGTCAACTATTGGTAAATTTTAGAATGGTCCTTGGACAAATCTCTAGTCCCTTGTGTCAACTACTATGGTCAATTTTAAAATGGTCTATTCAAAGTTTGCATTTGGATGTAAGTATGATTGTTTTTTCTATGATTTGCTTATTTTTTTAAAACTCGTTTTAGATACATGTGGATGGCTCCAAAGAGGAAAATTTCTTTTCTATCAAATGTTGACATGGCCATTTGGCGAGACAAAGAAGTGGTACATTGACTTCTACAATCTACATGGTCAAAAAATACACGAGATTCATCTATTCCTTCAGCCTCTAAATGATAATGAGTCTTTTGAGGATAAAGGAAAAGTAATGGTTTTTGTTGTGTCAGTTTTTGTTAACTTGCATCCGAAAATTGAATGTATTGATGTTGACGTACTGGATGCATTATCTTATCAACTTGTTTCTCCAACAGATGTCACGGATCACATGGTAGCAGACCAAGAGGATGCTATGTTCTCTAGAAGATGGAAGCTGGATGTCAATAGTATATCTGATAGAGATCTGATATCACTACTAACAAGCTACAAGATATTACTATACAAGTCTTGGGAAAGAAAGTGTCAAAGCCCCGTAAAGCTGCATCAAGTTCAAAAAAGAAGGCAAGATCTTCTCAAAGTCGTATTATAAGGAATTTTATCTTTCAAGTCGTATCACATCACACATGAGCTTGTTTTCAGAGCATCATCGAGCAAGCGCTGATTGCAGCATTTCCGAGTTTTACTTCAATTGCTGCTCAGAGTGTGTCTCCAGCATGTAAGGGGACCAACTAAGGCTTATGCATCATGCGCAAATTGCAGCGTACACACTGTTTTGTGAGGTGTGCAAAAGGTTCTTCACTGTACTTTGAAAGAGAGAGAGAGAGCAAGCAAAAGGTCAAGTTTAGCCAACTAGGGGACCTAAGAAACGCCACCATTATTAACCTAAGCAACGCATTATTTTTTAGGCGTTCATTGCAACAGGCTACAACGCACTCCGTTTTGTTTTAGCTCTCGGTTGATGATCTCGCTACTCTCTCTCTCCTAGCCTTTGCAACTAGGGCGGCCAGTTTCTAAACACTCCGTTTTGTGCCAGCTATGCACGGGTGTTTGGTGGCCGAGCCAACTAGGCCAGCTAGCGCATAGCCACATAGCTGCAAACAAGAGATCGACCCTTCCCACGGTTCTCTGGCAACATTGAAGCCGCTTCCAAGCATTCCAGGGCTAAAATCAAAGGGCGATTCAGACAGTCCTTTGTCTGGCTTTTGTCTCCTATTAGCCATTAGAGGAGAAGCATCACCAAGCTCTTGTTGAGCGTTTAGCTACCGGTGCTTGAGGAAAAGAAGGGAGAGAAAAAAGATCTTGACAAACGTAAAAGACTGGTTGAGGAAGAGAAGGGAGAGAAAAAAAGATCTTGACAAACGTAAAAGAGACTCGCTTCTTTCTAGGTTTTTTCTTTCCCTACTTTTCACACTCCCTCTTTCACATTTCTCTTAGCCTAGGTTTTGCCCACTTGACCACTTTCCCACTCAAGCATTCATTTCTAACCTTGTGACCACTAAAATCTTTTGCCATCGAACACTAGCTCTTCATATTACCTTGTCCACTCTAGTTCTACACGTGTTGCGCTTGTTGAGGTGTGTTCACATCCCTTAATTATTTGTGTTTTACTAGCCCTTGTTCATATGTGCAGCACGTTTTGGGCTTCTTCCACACATCCTTGGAAGATTCTTTAGAGGTTGATCACACACATTGATTATTTGATTTTAGAGCTATTCACAGGCGTGGTGTTTGATGAGAAGTGTTCACACACTGTGAGTGTCCTTGGTGGTCATTCACACGTTTGGGGATTCTTTCACGTGGAGTACATGTCGATTCAAGTTGAGTATTAGTTGGGCTTGTTCGCACACTGTGGGTCACATGTCCTATATGCCTTGTGTTTGAGATGTGTATTCACACTTGTTGTGAATTGTCTTTTGGTGTATACACTTTGGGTAGTGTTCACATGCAGTTATGGGTTATTCCTATTACTTTTATCCTTCATTGAATTGCCATGGTGGAGAATCACATCATCCTCGACATTTTTTTGACAGCATTTTTTATTATCATGGTAGGAGAGCTGCTCATGCACTATCATCATGGCTCTACGATTGCTATTATGATTTACCTTATCGTGTCATGTATTGTATATCTTTTGCCATATTTGCACATGTCTTTGGCATTTCGAGGCTTAGACCTCTACATATTCACTCATCTACTTCTCGCTATGATGAGGCAGCATATTCATAACAGTATTGGATGTTCAAGATACATCAAGATCATCCATAGAAGAATGGCCCTAGGGCCATCCTTGTAATCACAATATGGTTGAAAGAATGGCCCTAGTGCCATTCTAAAGCACATTGTGAGAATGGTCCTCCACTCCCTTATGTTAACTACTTGTTGGTGAATTTCAGAATCGCCCTAGGGCCATTCTACCATCCATGTACAATCTTATTGTATTTTTCGTCCATGGTGTTTTTGACCTAGGGCCATTCTCCACTCCCTTGTGTCAATTATTGGTGAATTTTGAATGGCCCTAGGGCTATTATACCATCCATAGACAATCTTGTTGTATTTTTCATCCATGGTGTGCTTGAAAGAATGGCCCTAGGGCTATTCTACCATCAATGGTATGTTTTAGAATGGCCTTGGGCCATTCTCCATGCCCTAGGGTCACTTTTTCAATATGCATTCACAATACAACAAGATTATCCATAGAAGAATGGACCTAGGGCCATTCTAAAGCACACCATCCATGGTGAGATTGAAAGAATGACCCTTAGGGCCATTCTACCACCCATGATGTGCTTTAGAATGGCCATAGGGCCATTCTTTCAAGCACATTGTGCGTGGTAGAATGACCTTAGGTCCATTTTAAAAAAGCACATTGTACTTGAGAGAATGGTCCTAGGGCCATTCTCCAATCCCTTGCGTCAACTATTGGTAAATTTTAGAATGGTCCTTGGACAAATCTCTAGTCCCTTGTGTCAACTACTATGGTCAATTTTAAAATGGTCTATTCAAAGTTTGCATTTGGATGTAAGTATGATTGTTTTTTCTATGATTTGCTTATTTTTTTAAAACTCGTTTTAGATACATGTGGATGGCTCCAAAGAGGAAAATTTCTTTTCTATCAAATGTTGACATGGCCATTTGGCGAGACAAAGAAGTGGTACATTGACTTCTACAATCTACATGGTCAAAAAATACACGAGATTCATCTATTCCTTCAGCCTCTAAATGATAATGAGTCTTTTGAGGATAAAGGAAAAGTAATGGTTTTTGTTATGTCAGTTTTTGTTAACTTGCATCCGAAAATTGAATGTATTGATGTTGACGTACTGGATGCATTATCTTATCAACTTGTTTCTCCAACAGATGTCACGGATCACATGGTAGCAGACCAAGAGGATGCTATGTTCTCTAGAAGATGGAAGCTGGATGTCAATAGTATATCTGATAGAGATCTGATATCACTACTAACAAGCTACAAGATATTACTATACAAGTCTTGGGAAAGAAAGTGTCAAAGCCCCGTAAAGCTGCATCAAGTTCAAAGAAGAAGGCAAGATCTTCTCAAAGTCGTATTATAAGGAATTTTATCTTTCAAGTCGTATCACATCACACATGAGCTTGTTTTCAGAGCATCATCGAGCAAGCGCTGATTGCAGCATTTCCGAGTTTTACTTCAATTGCTGCTCAGAGTGTGTCTCCAGCATGTAAGGGGACCAACTAAGGCTTATGCATCATGCGCAAACTGCAGCGTACACACTGTTTTGTGAGGTGTGCAAAAGGTTCTTCACTGTACTTTGAAAGAGAGAGAGAGCAAGCAAAAGGTCAAGTTTAGCCAACTAGGGGACCTAAGAAACGCCACCATTTTTAACCTAAGCAACGCATTATTTTTTAGGCGTTCATTGCAACAGGCTACAACGCACTCCGTTTTGTTTTAGCTCTCGGTTGATGATCTCGCTACTCTCTCTCTCCTAGCCTTTGCAACTAGGGCGGCCAGTTTCTAAACACTCCGTTTTGTGCCAGCTATGCACGGGTGTTTGGTGGCCGAGCCAACTAGGCCAGCTAGCGCATAGCCACATAGCTGCAAACAAGAGATCGACCCTTCCCACAGTTCTCTGGCAACATTGAAGCCGCTTCCAAGCATTCCAGGGCTAAAATCAAAGGGCGATTCAGACAGTCCTTTGTCTGGCTTTTGTCTCCTATTAGCCATTAGAGGAGAAGCATCACCAAGCTCTTGTTGAGCGTTTAGCTACCGGTGCTTGAGGAAAAGAAGGGAGAGAAAAAAGATCTTGACAAACGTAAAAGACTGGTTGAGGAAGAGAAGGGAGAGAAAAAAAGATCTTGACAAACGTAAAAGAGACTCGCTTCTTTCTAGGTTTTTTCTTTCCCTACTTTTCACACTCCCTCTTTCACATTTCTCTTAGCCTAGGTTTTGCCCACTTGACCACTTTCCCACTCAAGCATTCATTTCTAACCTTGTGACCACTAAAATCTTTTGCCATCGAACACTAGCTCTTCATATTACCTTGTCCACTCTAGTTCTACACGTGTTGCGCTTGTTGAGGTGTGTTCACATCCCTTAATTATTTGTGTTTTACTAGCCCTTGTTCATATGTGCAGCACGTTTTGGGCTTCTTCCACACATCCTTGGAAGATTCTTTAGAGGTTGATCACACACATTGATTATTTGATTTTAGAGCTATTCACAGGCGTGGTGTTTGATGAGAAGTGTTCACACACTGTGAGTGTCCTTGGTGGTCATTCACACGTTTGGGGATTCTTTCACGTGGAGTACATGTCGATTCAAGTTGAGTATTAGTTGGGCTTGTTCGCACACTGTGGGTCACATGTCCTATATGCCTTGTGTTTGAGATGTGTATTCACACTTGTTGTGAATTGTCTTTTGGTGTATATGGGTTATTCCTATTACTTTTATCCTTCATTTAATTGCCATGGTGGAGAATCACATCATCCTCGACATTTTTTTGACAGCATTTTTTATTATCATGGTAGGAGAGCTGCTCATGCACTATCATCATGGCTCTACGATTGCTATTATGATTTACCTTATCGTGTCATGTATTGTATATCTTTTGCCATATTTGCACATGTCTTTGGCATTTCGAGGCTTAGACCTCTACATATTCACTCATCTACTTCTCGCTATGATGAGGCAGCATATTCATAACAGTATTGGATGTTCAAGATACATCAAGATCATCCATAGAAGAATGGCCCTAGTAATCACAATATGGTTGAAAGAATGGCCCTAGTGCCATTCTAAAGCACATTGTGAGAATGGTCCTCCACTCCCTTATGTTAACTACTTGTTGGTGAATTTCAGAATCGCCCTAGGGCCATTCTACCATCCATGTACAATCTTATTGTATTTTTCGTCCATGGTGTTTTTGACCTAGGGCCATTCTCCACTCCCTTGTGTCAATTATTGGTGAATTTTGAATGGCCCTAGGGCTATTATACCATCCATAGACAATCTTGTTGTATTTTTCATCCATGGTGTGCTTGAAAGAATGGCCCTAGGGCTATTCTACCATCAATGGTATGTTTTAGAATGGCCCTGGGCCATTCTCCATGCCCTAGGGTCACTTTTTCAATATGCATTCACAATACAACAAGATTATCCATAGAAGAATGGACCTAGGGCCATTCTAAAGCACACCATCCATGGTGAGATTGAAAGAATGACCCTTAGGGCCATTCTACCACCCATGATGTGCTTTAGAATGGCCATAGGGCCATTCTTTCAAGCACATTGTGCGTGGTAGAATGACCTTAGGTCCATTTTAAAAAAGCACATTGTACTTGAGAGAATGGTCCTAGGGCCATTCTCCACTCCCTTGCGTCAACTATTGGTAAATTTTAGAATGGTCCTTGGACAAATCTCTAGTCCCTTGTGTCAACTACTATGGTCAATTTTAAAATGGTCTATTCAAAGTTTGCATTTGGATGTAAGTATGATTGTTTTTTCTATGATTTGCTTATTTTTTTAAAACTCGTTTTAGATACATGTGGATGGCTCCAAAGAGGAAAATTTCTTTTCTATCAAATGTTGACATGGCCATTTGGCGAGACAAAGAAGTGGTACATTGACTTCTACAATCTACATGGTCAAAAAATACACGAGATTCATCTATTCCTTCAGCCTCTAAATGATAATGAGTCTTTTGAGGATAAAGGAAAAGTAATGGTTTTTGTTGTGTCAGTTTTTGTTAACTTGCATCCGAAAATTGAATGTATTGATGTTGACATACTGGATGCATTATCTTATCAACTTGTTTCTCCAACAGATGTCACGGATCACATGGTAGCAGACCAAGAGGATGCTATGTTCTCTAGAAGATGGAAGCTGGATGTCAATAGTATATCTGATAGAGATCTGATATCACTACTAACAAGCTACAAGATATTACTATACAAGTCTTGGGAAAGAAAGTGTCAAAGCCCCGTAAAGCTGCATCAAGTTCAAAAAAGAAGGCAAGATCTTCTCAAAGTCGTATTATAAGGAATTTTATCTTTCAAGTCGTATCACATCACACATGAGCTTGTTTTCAGAGCATCATCGAGCAAGCGCTGATTGCAGCATTTCCGAGTTTTACTTCAATTGCTGCTCAGAGTGTGTCTCCAGCATGTAAGGGGACCAACCAAGGCTTATGCATCATGCGCAAATTGCAGCGTACACACTGTTTTGTGAGGTGTGCAAAAGGTTCTTCACTGTACTTTGAAAGAGAGAGAGAGAGCAAGCAAAAGGTCAAGTTTAGCCAACTAGGGGACCTAAGAAACGCCACCATTATTAACCTAAGCAACGCATTATTTTTTAGGCGTTCATTGCAACAGGCTACAACGCACTCCGTTTTGTTTTAGCTCTCGGTTGATGATCTCGCTACTCTCTCTCTCCTAGCCTTTGCAACTAGGGCGGCCAGTTTCTAAACACTCCGTTTTGTGCCAGCTATGCACGGGTGTTTGGTGGCCGAGCCAACTAGGCCAGCTAGCGCATAGCCACATAGCTGCAAACAAGAGATCGACCCTTCCCACGGTTCTCTGGCAACATTGAAGCCGCTTCCAAGCATTCCAGGGCTAAAATCAAAGGGCGATTCAGACAGTCCTTTGTCTGGCTTTTGTCTCCTATTAGCCATTAGAGGAGAAGCATCACCAAGCTCTTGTTGAGCGTTTAGCTACCGGTGCTTGAGGAAAAGAAGGGAGAGAAAAAAGATCTTGACAAACGTAAAAGACTGGTTGAGGAAGAGAAGGGAGAGAAAAAAAGATCTTGACAAACGTAAAAGAGACTCGCTTCTTTCTAGGTTTTTTCTTTCCCTACTTTTCACACTCCCTCTTTCACATTTCTCTTAGCCTAGGTTTTGCCCACTTGACCACTTTCCCACTCAAGCATTCATTTCTAACCTTGTGACCACTAAAATCTTTTGCCATCGAACACTAGCTCTTCATATTACCTTGTCCACTCTAGTTCTACACGTGTTGCGCTTGTTGAGGTGTGTTCACATCCCTTAATTATTTGTGTTTTACTAGCCCTTGTTCATATGTGCAGCACGTTTTGGGCTTCTTCCACACATCCTTGGAAGATTCTTTAGAGGTTGATCACACACATTGATTATTTGATTTTAGAGCTATTCACAGGCGTGGTGTTTGATGAGAAGTGTTCACACACTGTGAGTGTCCTTGGTGGTCATTCACACGTTTGGGGATTCTTTCACGTGGAGTACATGTCGATTCAAGTTGAGTATTAGTTGGGCTTGTTCGCACACTGTGGGTCACATGTCCTATATGCCTTGTGTTTGAGATGTGTATTCACACTTGTTGTGAATTGTCTTTTGGTGTATACACTTTGGGTAGTGTTCACATGCAGTTATGGGTTATTCCTATTACTTTTATCCTTCATTTAATTGCCATGGTGGAGAATCACATCATCCTCGACATTTTTTTGACAGCATTTTTTATTATCATGGTAGGAGAGCTGCTCATGCACTATCATCATGGCTCTACGATTGCTATTATGATTTACCTTATCGTGTCATGTATTGTATATCTTTTGCCATATTTGCACATGTCTTTGGCATTTCGAGGCTTAGACCTCTACATATTCACTCATCTACTTCTCGCTATGATGAGGCAGCATATTCATAACAGTATTGGATGTTCAAGATACATCAAGATCATCCATAGAAGAATGGCCCTAGGGCCATCCTTGTAATCACAATATGGTTGAAAGAATGGCCCTAGTGCCATTCTAAAGCACATTGTGAGAATGGTCCTCCACTCCCTTATGTTAACTACTTGTTGGTGAATTTCAGAATCGCCCTAGGGCCATTCTACCATCCATGTACAATCTTATTGTATTTTTCGTCCATGGTGTTTTTGACCTAGGGCCATTCTCCACTCCCTTGTGTCAATTATTGGTGAATTTTGAATGGCCCTAGGGCTATTATACCATCCATAGACAATCTTGTTGTATTTTTCATCCATGGTGTGCTTGAAAGAATGGCCCTAGGGCTATTCTACCATCAATGGTATGTTTTAGAATGGCCCTGGGCCATTCTCCATGCCCTAGGGTCACTTTTTCAATATGCATTCACAATACAACAAGATTATCCATAGAAGAATGGACCTAGGGCCATTCTAAAGCACACCATCCATGGTGAGATTGAAAGAATGACCCTTAGGGCCATTCTACCACCCATGATGTGCTTTAGAATGGCCATAGGGCCATTCTTTCAAGCACATTGTGCGTGGTAGAATGACCTTAGGTCCATTTTAAAAAAGCACATTGTACTTGAGAGAATGGTCCTAGGGCCATTCTCCACTCCCTTGCGTCAACTATTGGTAAATTTTAGAATGGTCCTTGGACAAATCTCTAGTCCCTTGTGTCAACTACTATGGTCAATTTTAAAATGGTCTATTCAAAGTTTGCATTTGGATGTAAGTATGATTGTTTTTTCTATGATTTGCTTATTTTTTTAAAACTCGTTTTAGATACATGTGGATGGCTCCAAAGAGGAAAATTTCTTTTCTATCAAATGTTGACATGGCCATTTGGCGAGACAAAGAAGTGGTACATTGACTTCTACAATCTACATGGTCAAAAAATACACGAGATTCATCTATTCCTTCAGCCTCTAAATGATAATGAGTCTTTTGAGGATAAAGGAAAAGTAATGGTTTTTGTTATGTCAGTTTTTGTTAACTTGCATCCGAAAATTGAATGTATTGATGTTGACGTACTGGATGCATTATCTTATCAACTTGTTTCTCCAACAGATGTCACGGATCACATGGTAGCAGACCAAGAGGATGCTATGTTCTCTAGAAGATGGAAGCTGGATGTCAATAGTATATCTGATAGAGATCTGATATCACTACTAACAAGCTACAAGATATTACTATACAAGTCTTGGGAAAGAAAGTGTCAAAGCCCCGTAAAGCTGCATCAAGTTCGAAGAAGAAGGCAAGATCTTCTCAAAGTCGTATTATAAGGAATTTTATCTTTCAAGTCGTATCACATCACACATGAGCTTGTTTTCAGAGCATCATCGAGCAAGCGCTGATTGCAGCATTTCCGAGTTTTACTTCAATTGCTGCTCAGAGTGTGTCTCCAGCATGTAAGGGGACCAACTAAGGCTTATGCATCATGCGCAAACTGCAGCGTACACACTGTTTTGTGAGGTGTGCAAAAGGTTCTTCACTGTACTTTGAAAGAGAGAGAGAGCAAGCAAAAGGTCAAGTTTAGCCAACTAGGGGACCTAAGAAACGCCACCATTTTTAACCTAAGCAACGCATTATTTTTTAGGCGTTCATTGCAACAGGCTACAACGCACTCCGTTTTGTTTTAGCTCTCGGTTGATGATCTCGCTACTCTCTCTCTCCTAGCCTTTGCAACTAGGGCGGCCAGTTTCTAAACACTCCGTTTTGTGCCAGCTATGCATGGGTGTTTGGTGGCCGAGCCAACTAGGCCAGCTAGCGCATAGCCACATAGCTGCAAACAAGAGATCGACCCTTCCCACGGTTCTCTGGCAACATTGAAGCCGCTTCCAAGCATTCCAGGGCTAAAATCAAAGGGCGATTCAGACAGTCCTTTGTCTGGCTTTTGTCTCCTATTAGCCATTAGAGGAGAAGCATCACCAAGCTCTTGTTGAGCGTTTAGCTACCGGTGCTTGAGGAAAAGAAGGGAGAGAAAAAAGATCTTGACAAACGTAAAAGACTGGTTGAGGAAGAGAAGGGAGAGAAAAAAAGATCTTGACAAACGTAAAAGAGACTCGCTTCTTTCTAGGTTTTTTCTTTCCCTACTTTTCACACTCCCTCTTTCACATTTCTCTTAGCCTAGGTTTTGCCCACTTGACCACTTTCCCACTCAAGCATTCATTTCTAACCTTGTGACCACTAAAATCTTTTGCCATCGAACACTAGCTCTTCATATTACCTTGTCCACTCTAGTTCTACACGTGTTGCGCTTGTTGAGGTGTGTTCACATCCCTTAATTATTTGTGTTTTACTAGCCCTTGTTCATATGTGCAGCACGTTTTGGGCTTCTTCCACACATCCTTGGAAGATTCTTTAGAGGTTGATCACACACATTGATTATTTGATTTTAGAGCTATTCACAGGCGTGGTGTTTGATGAGAAGTGTTCACACACTGTGAGTGTCCTTGGTGGTCATTCACACGTTTGGGGATTCTTTCACGTGGAGTACATGTCGATTCAAGTTGAGTATTAGTTGGGCTTGTTCGCACACTGTGGGTCACATGTCCTATATGCCTTGTGTTTGAGAGGTGTATTCACACTTGTTGTGAATTGTCTTTTGGTGTATATGGGTTATTCCTATTACTTTTATCCTTCATTTAATTGCCATGGTGGAGAATCACATCATCCTCGACATTTTTTTGACAGCATTTTTTATTATCATGGTAGGAGAGCTGCTCATGCACTATCATCATGGCTCTACGATTGCTATTATGATTTACCTTATCGTGTCATGTATTGTATATCTTTTGCCATATTTGCACATGTCTTTGGCATTTCGAGGCTTAGACCTCTACATATTCACTCATCTACTTCTCGCTATGATGAGGCAGCATATTCATAACAGTATTGGATGTTCAAGATACATCAAGATCATCCATAGAAGAATGGCCCTAGGGCCATCCTTGTAATCACAATATGGTTGAAAGAATGGCCCTAGTGCCATTCTAAAGCACATTGTGAGAATGGTCCTCCACTCCCTTATGTTAACTACTTGTTGGTGAATTTCAGAATCGCCCTAGGGCCATTCTACCATCCATGTACAATCTTATTGTATTTTTCGTCCATGGTGTTTTTGACCTAGGGCCATTCTCCACTCCCTTGTGTCAATTATTGGTGAATTTTGAATGGCCCTAGGGCTATTATACCATCCATAGACAATCTTGTTGTATTTTTCATCCATGGTGTGCTTGAAAGAATGGCCCTAGGGCTATTCTACCATCAATGGTATGTTTTAGAATGGCCCTGGGCCATTCTCCATGCCCTAGGGTCACTTTTTCAATATGCATTCACAATACAACAAGATTATCCATAGAAGAATGGACCTAGGGCCATTCTAAAGCACACCATCCATGGTGAGATTGAAAGAATGACCCTTAGGGCCATTCTACCACCCATGATGTGCTTTAGAATGGCCATAGGGCCATTCTTTCAAGCACATTGTGCGTGGTAGAATGACCTTAGGTCCATTTTAAAAAAGCACATTGTACTTGAGAGAATGGTCCTAGGGCCATTCTCCACTCCCTTGCGTCAACTATTGGTAAATTTTAGAATGGTCCTTGGACAAATCTCTAGTCCCTTGTGTCAACTACTATGGTCAATTTTAAAATGGTCTATTCAAAGTTTGCATTTGGATGTAAGTATGATTGTTTTTTCTATGATTTGCTTATTTTTTTAAAACTCGTTTTAGATACATGTGGATGGCTCCAAAGAGGAAAATTTCTTTTCTATCAAATGTTGACATGGCCATTTGGCGAGACAAAGAAGTGGTACATTGACTTCTACAATCTACATGGTCAAAAAATACACGAGATTCATCTATTCCTTCAGCCTCTAAATGATAATGAGTCTTTTGAGGATAAAGGAAAAGTAATGGTTTTTGTTGTGTCAGTTTTTGTTAACTTGCATCCGAAAATTGAATGTATTGATGTTGACGTACTGGATGCATTATCTTATCAACTTGTTTCTCCAACAGATGTCACGGATCACATGGTAGCAGACCAAGAGGATGCTATGTTCTCTAGAAGATGGAAGCTGGATGTCAATAGTATATCTGATAGAGATCTGATATCACTACTAACAAGCTACAAGATATTACTATACAAGTCTTGGGAAAGAAAGTGTCAAAGCCCCGTAAAGCTGCATCAAGTTCAAAGAAAAGGCAAGATCTTCTCAAAGTCGTATTATAAGGAATTTTATCTTTCAAGTCGTATCACATCACACATGAGCTTGTTTTCAGAGCATCATCGAGCAAGCGCTGATTGCAGCATTTCCGAGTTTTACTTCAATTGCTGCTCAGAGTGTGTCTCCAGCATGTAAGGGGACCAACTAAGGCTTATGCATCATGCGCAAACTGCAGCGTACACACTGTTTTGTGAGGTGTGCAAAAGGTTCTTCACTGTACTTTGAAAGAGAGAGAGAGCAAGCAAAAGGTCAAGTTTAGCCAACTAGGGGACCTAAGAAACGCCACCATTTTTAACCTAAGCAACGCATTATTTTTTAGGCGTTCATTGCAACAGGCTACAACGCACTCCGTTTTGTTTTAGCTCTCGGTTGATGATCTCGCTACTCTCTCTCTCCTAGCCTTTGCAACTAGGGCGGCCAGTTTCTAAACACTCCGTTTTGTGCCAGCTATGCACGGGTGTTTGGTGGCCGAGCCAACTAGGCCAGCTAGCGCATAGCCACATAGCTGCAAACAAGAGATCGACCCTTCCCACGGTTCTCTGGCAACATTGAAGCCGCTTCCAAGCATTCTAGGGCTAAAATCAAAGGGCGATTCAGACAGTCCTTTGTCTGGCTTTTGTCTCCTATTAGCCATTAGAGGAGAAGCATCACCAAGCTCTTGTTGAGCGTTTAGCTACCGGTGCTTGAGGAAAAGAAGGGAGAGAAAAAAGATCTTGACAAACGTAAAAGACTGGTTGAGGAAGAGAAGGGAGAGAAAAAAAGATCTTGACAAACGTAAAAGAGACTCGCTTCTTTCTAGGTTTTTTCTTTCCCTACTTTTCACACTCCCTCTTTCACATTTCTCTTAGCTTAGGTTTTGCCCACTTGACCATTTTCCCACTCAAGCATTCATTTCTAACCTTGTGACCACTAAAATCTTTTGCCATCGAACACTAGCTCTTCATATTACCTTGTCCACTCTAGTTCTACACGTGTTGCGCTTGTTGAGGTGTGTTCACATCCCTTAATTATTTGTGTTTTACTAGCCCTTGTTCATATGTGCAGCACGTTTTGGGCTTCTTCCACACATCCTTGGAAGATTCTTTAGAGGTTGATCACACACATTGATTATTTGATTTTAGAGCTATTCACAGGCGTGGTGTTTGATGAGAAGTGTTCACACACTGTGAGTGTCCTTGGTGGTCATTCACACGTTTGGGGATTCTTTCACGTGGAGTACATGTCGATTCAAGTTGAGTATTAGTTGGGCTTGTTCGCACACTGTGGGTCACATGTCCTATATGCCTTGTGTTTGAGAGGTGTATTCACACTTGTTGTGAATTGTCTTTTGGTGTATACACTTTGGGTAGTGTTCACATGCAGTTATGGGTTATTCCTATTACTTTTATCCTTCATTTAATTGCCATGGTGGAGAATCACATCATCCTCGACATTTTTTTGACAGCATTTTTTATTATCATGGTAGGAGAGCTGCTCATGCATGCACTATCATCATGGCTCTACGACTGCTATTATGATTTACCTTATCGTGTCATGTATTGTATATCTTTTGCCATATTTGCACATGTCTTTGGCATTTCGAGGCTTAGACCTCTACATATTCACTCATCTACTTCTCGCTATGATGAGGCAGCATATTCATAACAGTATTGGATGTTCAAGATACATCAAGATCATCCATAGAAGAATGGCCCTAGGGCCATCCTTGTAATCACAATATGGTTGAAAGAATGGCCCTAGTGCCATTCTAAAGCACATTGTGAGAATGGTCCTCCACTCCCTTATGTTAACTACTTGTTGGTGAATTTCAGAATCGCCCTAGGGCCATTCTACCATCCATGTACAATCTTATTGTATTTTTCGTCCATGGTGTTTTTGACCTAGGGCCATTCTCCACTCCCTTGTGTCAATTATTGGTGAATTTTGAATGGCCCTAGGGCTATTATACCATCCATAGATAATCTTGTTGTATTTTTCATCCATGGTGTGCTTGAAAGAATGGCCCTAGGGCTATTCTACCATCAATGGTATGTTTTAGAATGGCCCTGGGCCATTCTCCATGCCCTAGGGTCACTTTTTCAATATGCATTCACAATACAACAAGATTATCCATAGAAGAATGGACCTAGGGCCATTCTAAAGCACACCATCCATGGTGAGATTGAAAGAATGACCCTTAGGGCCATTCTACCACCCATGATGTGCTTTAGAATGGCCATAGGGCCATTCTTTCAAGCACATTGTGTGTGGTAGAATGACCTTAGGTCCATTTTAGAAAAGCACATTGTACTTGAGAGAATGGTCCTAGGGCCATTCTCCACTCCCTTGCGTCAACTATTGGTAAATTTTGGAATGTTCCTTGGACAAATCTCTAGTCCCTTGTGTCAACTACTATGGTCAATTTTAAAATGGTCTATTCAAAGTTTGCATTTGGATGTAAGTATGATTGTTTTTTCTATGATTTGCTTATTTTTTTAAAACTCGTTTTAGATACATGTGGATGGCTCCAAAGAGGAAAATTTCTTTTCTATCAAATGTTGACATGGCCATTTGGCGAGACAAAGAAGTGGTACATTGACTTCTACAATCTACATGGTCAAAAAATACACGAGATTCATCTATTCCTTCAGCCTTTAAATGATAATGAGTCTTTTGAGGATAAAGGAAAAGTAATGGTTTTTGTTGTGTCAGTTTTTGTTAACTTGCATCCGAAAATTGAATGTATTGATGTTGACGTACTGGATGCATTATCTTATCAACTTGTTTCTCCAACAGATGTCACGGATCACATGGTAGCAGACCAAGAGGATGCTATGTTCTCTAGAAGATGGAAGCTGGATGTCAATAGTATATCTGATAGAGATCTGATATCACTACTAACAAGCTACAAGATATTACTATACAAGTCTTGGGAAAGAAAGTGCCAAAGCCCCGTAAAGCTGCATCAAGTTCAAAGAAGAAGGCAAGATCTTCTCAAAGTCGTATTATAAGGAATTTTATCTTTCAAGTCGTATCACATCACACATGAGCTTGTTTTCAGAGCATCATCGAGCAAGCACTGATTGCAGCATTTCCGAGTTTTACTTCAATTGCTGCTCAGAGTGTGTCTCCAGCATGTAAGGGGACCAACTAAGGCTTATGCATCATGCGCAAACTGCAGCGTACACACTGTTTTGTGAGGTGTGCAAAAGGTTCTTCACTGTACTTTGAAAGAGAGAGAGAGAGAGAGAGACGGAGAGAGAGCAAGCAAAAGGTCAAGTTTAGCCAACTAGGGGACCTAAGAAACGCCACCATTATTAACCTAAGCAACGCATTATTTTTTAGGCGTTCATTGCAACAGGCTACAACGCACTCCGTTTTGTTTCAACCCTCGGTTGATGATCTCGCTACTCTCTCTCTCCTAGCCTTTGCAACTAGGGCGGCCAGTTTCTAAACACTCCGTTTTGTGCCAGCTATGCACGGGTGTTTGGTGGCCGAGCCAACTAGGCCAGCTAGCGCATAGCCACATAGCTGCAAACAGGAGATCGACCCTTCCCACGATTCTCTGGCAACATTGAAGCCGCTTCCAAGCATTCCAGGGCTAAAATCAAAGGGCGATTTAGACAGTCCTTTGTCTGGCTTTTGGCTCCTATCAACCATTAGAGGAGAAGCATCACCAAGCTCTTGTTGAGCGTTTAGCTACCGGTGCTTGAGGAAAAGAAGGGAGAGAAAAAAGATCTTGACAAACGTAAAAGAGTGGTTGAGGAAGAGAAGGGAGAGAAAAAAAGATCTTGACAAACGTAAAAGAGACTTGCCTCTTTCTAGGTTTTTTCTTTCCCTACTTTTCACACTCCCTCTTTCACATTTCTCTTAGCCTAGGTTTTGCCCACTTGACCACTTTCCCACTCAAGCATTCATTTCTAACCTTGTGACCACTAAAATCTTTTGCCATCGAACACTAGCTCTTCATATTACCTTGTCCACTCTAGTTCTACACGTGTTGCGCTTGTTGAGGTGTGTTCACATCCCTTAATTATTTGTGTTTTACTAGCCCTTGTTCATATGTGCAGCACGTTTTGGGCTTCTTCCACACATCCTTGGAAGATTCTTTAGAGGTTGATCACACACATTGATTATTTGATTTTAGAGCTATTCACAGGCGTGGTGTTTGATGAGAAGTGTTCACACACTGTGAGTGTCCTTGGTGGTCATTCACACGTTTGGGGATTCTTTCACGTGGAGTACATGTCGATTCAAGTTGAGTATTAGTTGGGCTTGTTCGCACACTGTGGGTCACATGTCCTATATGCCTTGTGTTTGAGAGGTGTATTCACACTTGTTGTGAATTGTCTTTTGGTGTATACACTTTGGGTAGTGTTCACATGCAGTTATGGATTATTCCTATTACTTTTATCCTTCATTTAATTGCCATGGTGGAGAATCACATCATCCTCGACATTTTTTTGACAGCATTTTTTATTATCATGGTAGGAGAGCTGCTCATGCATGCACTATCATCATGGCTCTACGATTGCTATTATGATTTACCTTATCGTGTCATGTATTGTATATCTTTTGCCATATTTGCACATGTCTTTGGCATTTCGAGGCTTAGACCTCTACATATTCACTCATCTACTTCTCGCTATGATGAGGCAGCATATTCATAACAGTATTGGATGTTCAAGATACATCAAGATCATCCATAGAAGAATGGCCCTAGGGCCATCCTTGTAATCACAATATGGTTGAAAGAATGGCCCTAGTGCCATTCTAAAGCACATTGTGAGAATGGTCCTCCACTCCCTTATGTTAACTACTTGTTGGTGAATTTCAGAATCGCCCTAGGGCCATTCTACCATCCATGTACAATCTTATTGTATTTTTCGTCCATGGTGTTTTTGACCTAGGGCCATTCTCCACTCCCTTGTGTCAATTATTGGTGAATTTTGAATGGCCCTAGGGCTATTATACCATCCATGGACAATCTTGTTGTATTTTTCATCCATGGTGTGCTTGAAAGAATGGCCCTAGGGCTATTCTACCATCAATGGTATGTTTTAGAATGGCCCTGGGCCATTCTCCATGCCCTAGGGTCACTTTTTCAATATGCATTCACAATACAACAAGATTATCCATAGAAGAATGGACCTAGGGCCATTCTAAAGCACACCATCCATGGTGAGATTGAAAGAATGACCCTTAGGGCCATTCTACCACCCATGATGTGCTTTAGAATGGCCATAGGGCCATTCTTTCAAGCACATTGTGCGTGGTAGAATGACCTTAGGTCCATTTTAAAAAAGCACATTGTACTTGAGAGAATGGTCCTAGGGCCATTCTCCACTCCCTTGCGTCAACTATTGGTAAATTTTAGAATGGTCCTTGGACAAATCTCTAGTCCCTTGTGTCAACTACTATGGTCAATTTTAAAATGGTCTATTCAAAGTTTGCATTTGGATGTAAGTATGATTGTTTTTTCTATGATTTGCTTATTTTTTTAAAACTCGTTTTAGATACATGTGGATGGCTCCAAAGAGGAAAATTTCTTTTCTATCAAATGTTGACATGGCCATTTGGCGAGACAAAGAAGTGGTACATTGACTTCTACAATCTACATGGTCAAAAAATACATGAGATTCATCTATTCCTTCAGCCTCTAAATGATAATGAGTCTTTTGAGGATAAAGGAAAAGTAATGGTTTTTGTTGTGTCAGTTTTTGTTAACTTGCATCCGAAAATTGAATGTATTGAGGTTGACGTACTGGATGCATTATCTTATCAACTTGTTTCTCCAACAGATGTCACGGATCACATGGTAGCAGACCAAGAGGATGCTATGTTCTCTAGAAGATGGAAGCTGGATGTCAATAGTATATCTGATAGAGATCTGATATCACTACTAACAAGCTACAAGATATTACTATACAAGTCTTGGGAAAGAAAGTGTCAAAGCCCCGTAAAGCTGCATCAAGTTCAAAGAAGAAGGCAAGATCTTCTCAAAGTCGTATTATAAGGAATTTTATCTTTCAAGTCGTATCACATCACACATGAGCTTGTTTTCAGAGCATCATCGAGCAAGCGCTGATTGCAGCATTTCCGAGTTTTACTTCAATTGCTGCTCAGAGTGTGTCTCCAGCATGTAAGGGGACCAACTAAGGCTTATGCATCATGCGCAAACTGCAGCGTACACACTGTTTTGTGAGGTGTGCAAAAGGTTCTTCACTGTACTTTGAAAGAGAGAGAGAGCAAGCAAAAGGTCAAGTTTAGCCAACTAGGGGACCTAAGAAACGCCACCATTTTTAACCTAAGCAACGCATTATTTTTTAGGCGTTCATTGCAACAGGCTACAACGCACTCCGTTTTGTTTTAGCTCTCGGTTGATGATCTCGCTACTCTCTCTCTCCTAGCCTTTGCAACTAGGGCGGCCAGTTTCTAAACACTCCGTTTTGTGCCAGCTATGCACGGGTGTTTGGTGGCCGAGCCAACTAGGCCAGCTAGCGCATAGCCACATAGCTGCAAACAAGAGATCGACCCTTCCCACGGTTCTCTGGCAACATTGAAGCCGCTTCCAAGCATTCCAGGGCTAAAATCAAAGGGCGATTCAGACAGTCCTTTGTCTGGCTTTTGTCTCCTATTAGCCATTAGAGGAGAAGCATCACCAAGCTCTTGTTGAGCGTTTAGCTACCGGTGCTTGAGGAAAAGAAGGGAGAGAAAAAAGATCTTGACAAACGTAAAAGACTGGTTGAGGAAGAGAAGGGAGAGAAAAAAAGATCTTGACAAACGTAAAAGAGACTCGCTTCTTTCTAGGTTTTTTCTTTCCCTACTTTTCACACTCCCTCTTTCACATTTCTCTTAGCTTAGGTTTTGCCCACTTGACCATTTTCCCACTCAAGCATTCATTTCTAACCTTGTGACCACTAAAATCTTTTGCCATCGAACACTAGCTCTTCATATTACCTTGTCCACTCTAGTTCTACACGTGTTGCGCTTGTTGAGGTGTGTTCACATCCCTTAATTATTTGTGTTTTACTAGCCCTTGTTCATATGTGCAGCACGTTTTGGGCTTCTTCCACACATCCTTGGAAGATTCTTTAGAGGTTGATCACACACATTGATTATTTGATTTTAGAGCTATTCACAGGCGTGGTGTTTGATGAGAAGTGTTCACACACTGTGAGTGTCCTTGGTGGTCATTCACACGTTTGGGGATTCTTTCACGTGGAGTACATGTCGATTCAAGTTGAGTATTAGTTGGGCTTGTTCGCACACTGTGGGTCACATGTCCTATATGCCTTGTGTTTGAGAGGTGTATTCACACTTGTTGTGAATTGTCTTTTGGTGTATACACTTTGGGTAGTGTTCACATGCAGTTATGGGTTATTCCTATTACTTTTATCCTTCATTTAATTGCCATGGTGGAGAATCACATCATCCTCGACATTTTTTTTACAGCATTTTTTATTATCATGGTAGGAGAGCTGCTCATGCACTATCATCATGGCTCTACGACTGCTATTATGATTTACCTTATCGTGTCATGTATTGTATATCTTTTGCCATATTTGCACATGTCTTTGGCATTTCGAGGCTTAGACCTCTACATATTCACTCATCTACTTCTCGCTATGATGAGGCAGCATATTCATAACAGTATTGGATGTTCAAGATACATCAAGATCATCCATAGAAGAATGGCCCTAGGGCCATCCTTGTAATCACAATATGGTTGAAAGAATGGCCCTAGTGCCATTCTAAAGCACATTGTGAGAATGGTCCTCCACTCCCTTATGTTAACTACTTGTTGGTGAATTTCAGAATCGCCCTAGGCCCATTCTACCATCCATGTACAATCTTATTGTATTTTTCGTCCATGGTGTTTTTGACCTAGGGCCATTCTCCACTCCCTTGTGTCAATTATTGGTGAATTTTGAATGGCCCTAGGGCTATTATACCATCCATAGACAATCTTGTTGTATTTTTCATCCATGGTGTGCTTGAAAGAATGGCCCTAGGGCTATTCTACCATCAATGGTATGTTTTAGAATGGCCCTGGGCCATTCTCCATGCCCTAGGGTCACTTTTTCAATATGCATTCACAATACAACAAGATTATCCATAGAAGAATGGACCTAGGGCCATTCTAAAGCACACCATCCATGGTGAGATTGAAAGAATGACCCTTAGGGCCATTCTACCACCCATGATGTGCTTTAGAATGGCCATAGGGCCATTCTTTCAAGCACATTGTGTGTGGTAGAATGACCTTAGGTCCATTTTAGAAAAGCACATTGTACTTGAGAGAATGGTCCTAGGGCCATTCTCCACTCCCTTGCGTCAACTATTGGTAAATTTTGGAATGTTCCTTGGACAAATCTCTAGTCCCTTGTGTCAACTACTATGGTCAATTTTAAAATGGTCTATTCAAAGTTTGCATTTGGATGTAAGTATGATTGTTTTTTCTATGATTTGCTTATTTTTTTAAAACTCGTTTTAGATACATGTGGATGGCTCCAAAGAGGAAAATTTCTTTTCTATCAAATGTTGACATGGCCATTTGGCGAGACAAAGAAGTGGTACATTGACTTCTACAATCTACATGGTCAAAAAATACACGAGATTCATCTATTCCTTCAGCCTTTAAATGATAATGAGTCTTTTGAGGATAAAGGAAAAGTAATGGTTTTTGTTGTGT
Organism: Cibotium barometz; assembly: GCF_041138505.1. Taxonomy (NCBI): domain Eukaryota; kingdom Viridiplantae; phylum Streptophyta; class Polypodiopsida; order Cyatheales; family Cibotiaceae; genus Cibotium; species Cibotium barometz. The sequence goes on from NC_141055.1 coordinate 2,489,009, forward strand.
CAGTTTTTGTTAACTTGCATCCGAAAATTGAATGTATTGATGTTGACGTACTGGATGCATTATCTTATCAACTTGTTTCTCCAACAGATGTCACGGATCACATGGTAGCAGACCAAGAGGATGCTATGTTCTCTAGAAGATGGAAGCTGGATGTCAATAGTATATCTGATAGAGATCTGATATCACTACTAACAAGCTACAAGATATTACTATACAAGTCTTGGGAAAGAAAGTGCCAAAGCCCCGTAAAGCTGCATCAAGTTCAAAGAAGAAGGCAAGATCTTCTCAAAGTCGTATTATAAGGAATTTTATCTTTCAAGTCGTATCACATCACACATGAGCTTGTTTTCAGAGCATCATCGAGCAAGCACTGATTGCAGCATTTCCGAGTTTTACTTCAATTGCTGCTCAGAGTGTGTCTCCAGCATGTAAGGGGACCAACTAAGGCTTATGCATCATGCGCAAACTGCAGCGTACACACTGTTTTGTGAGGTGTGCAAAAGGTTCTTCACTGTACTTTGAAAGAGAGAGAGAGAGAGAGAGAGGGAGAGAGAGCAAGCAAAAGGTCAAGTTTAGCCAACTAGGGGACCTAAGAAACGCCACCATTATTAACCTAAGCAACGCATTATTTTTTAGGCGTTCATTGCAACAGGCTACAACGCACTCCGTTTTGTTTCAACCCTCGGTTGATGATCTCGCTACTCTCTCTCTCCTAGCCTTTGCAACTAGGGCGGCCAGTTTCTAAACACTCCGTTTTGTGCCAGCTATGCACGGGTGTTTGGTGGCCGAGCCAACTAGGCCAGCTAGCGCATAGCCACATAGCTGCAAACAGGAGATCGACCCTTCCCACGATTCTCTGGCAACATTGAAGCCGCTTCCAAGCATTCCAGGGCTAAAATCAAAGGGCGATTTAGACAGTCCTTTGTCTGGCTTTTGGCTCCTATCAACCATTAGAGGAGAAGCATCACCAAGCTCTTGTTGAGCGTTTAGCTACCGGTGCTTGAGGAAAAGAAGGGAGAGAAAAAAGATCTTGACAAACGTAAAAGAGTGGTTGAGGAAGAGAAGGGAGAGAAAAAAAGATCTTGACAAACGTAAAAGAGACTTGCCTCTTTCTAGGTTTTTTCTTTCCCTACTTTTCACACTCCCTCTTTCACATTTCTCTTAGCCTAGGTTTTGCCCACTTGACCACTTTCCCACTCAAGCATTCATTTCTAACCTTGTGACCACTAAAATCTTTTGCCATCGAACACTAGCTCTTCATATTACCTTGTCCACTCTAGTTCTACAATGCCTTGTGTTTGAGAGGTGTATTCACACTTGTGAATTGTCTTTTGGTTTATACACTTTAAGTAGCGTTCACATGCAACTATGGGTTGTTCCTATTACTTTTATCTTTCATTTAATTGACATGGTGCAGATTCACATCATCCTCAACATTATTTTGACAGCATTTTTTATTATCATGGTAGGAGAGCTGCTCATGCACTATCATCATGGCTCTACGATTGCTATTATGATTTACCTTATCGTGTCATGTATTGTATATCTTTTGCCATATTTGCACATGTCTTTGGCATTCCGAGGCTTAGACCTCTACATATTCACTCATCTACTTCTCGCTATCATGAGGCAGCATATTCATATCAGTATTGGATGTTCAAGATACATCAAGATCATCCATAGAAGAATGGCCCTAGGGCCATCCTTGTAATCACAATATGGTTGAAAGAATGGCCCTAGTGCCATTCTAAAGCACATTGTGAGAATGGTCCTCCACTCCCTTATGTTAACTACTTGTTGGTGAATTTCAGAATCGCCCTAGGCCCATTCTACCATCCATGTACAATCTTATTGTATTTTTCGTCCATGGTGTTTTTGACCTAGGGCCATTCTCCACTCCCTTGTGTCAATTATTGGTGAATTTTGAATGGCCCTAGGGCTATTATACCATCCATAGACAATCTTGTTGTATTTTTCATCCATGGTGTGCTTGAAAGAATGGCCCTAGGGCTATTCTACCATCAATGGTATGTTTTAGAATGGCCCTGGGCCATTCTCCATGCCCTAGGGTCACTTTTTCAATATGCATTCACAATACAACAAGATTATCCATAGAAGAATGGACCTAGGGCCATTCTAAAGCACACCATCCATGGTGAGATTGAAAGAATGACCCTTAGGGCCATTCTACCACCCATGATGTGCTTTAGAATGGCCATAGGGCCATTCTTTCAAGCACATTGTGTGTGGTAGAATGACCTTAGGTCCATTTTAGAAAAGCACATTGTACTTGAGAGAATGGTCCTAGGGCCATTCTCCACTCCCTTGCGTCAACTATTGGTAAATTTTGGAATGTTCCTTGGACAAATCTCTAGTCCCTTGTGTCAACTACTATGGTCATTTTTAAAATGGTCTATTCAAAGTTTGCATTTGGATGTAAGTATGATTGTTTTTTCTATGATTTGCTTATTTTTTTAAAACTCGTTTTAGATACATGTGGATGGCTCCAAAGAGGAAAATTTCTTTTCTATCAAATGTTGACATGGCCATTTGGCGAGACAAAGAAGTGGTACATTGACTTCTACAATCTACATGGTCAAAAAATACACGAGATTCATCTATTCCTTCAGCCTTTAAATGATAATGAGTCTTTTGAGGATAAAGGAAAAGTAATGGTTTTTGTTGTGTCAGTTTTTGTTAACTTGCATCCGAAAATTGAATGTATTGATGTTGACGTACTGGATGCATTATCTTATCAACTTGTTTCTCCAACAGATGTCACGGATCACATGGTAGCAGACCAAGAGGATGCTATGTTCTCTAGAAGATGGAAGCTGGATGTCAATAGTATATCTGATAGAGATCTGATATCACTACTAACAAGCTACAAGATATTACTATACAAGTCTTGGGAAAGAAAGTGCCAAAGCCCCGTAAAGCTGCATCAAGTTCAAAGAAGAAGGCAAGATCTTCTCAAAGTCGTATTATAAGGAATTTTATCTTTCAAGTCGTATCACATCACACATGAGCTTGTTTTCAGAGCATCATCGAGCAAGCACTGATTGCAGCATTTCCGAGTTTTACTTCAATTGCTGCTCAGAGTGTGTCTCCAGCATGTAAGGGGACCAACTAAGGCTTATGCATCATGCGCAAACTGCAGCGTACACACTGTTTTGTGAGGTGTGCAAAAGGTTCTTCACTGTACTTTGAAAGAGAGAGAGAGAGAGAGAGAGGGAGAGAGAGCAAGCAAAAGGTCAAGTTTAGCCAACTAGGGGACCTAAGAAACGCCACCATTATTAACCTAAGCAACGCATTATTTTTTAGGCGTTCATTGCAACAGGCTACAACGCACTCCGTTTTGTTTCAACCCTCGGTTGATGATCTCGCTACTCTCTCTCTCCTAGCCTTTGCAACTAGGGCGGCCAGTTTCTAAACACTCCGTTTTGTGCCAGCTATGCACGGGTGTTTGGTGGCCGAGCCAACTAGGCCAGCTAGCGCATAGCCACATAGCTGCAAACAGGAGATCGACCCTTCCCACGATTCTCTGGCAACATTGAAGCCGCTTCCAAGCATTCCAGGGCTAAAATCAAAGGGCGATTTAGACAGTCCTTTGTCTGGCTTTTGGCTCCTATCAACCATTAGAGGAGAAGCATCACCAAGCTCTTGTTGAGCGTTTAGCTACCGGTGCTTGAGGAAAAGAAGGGAGAGAAAAAAGATCTTGACAAACGTAAAAGAGTGGTTGAGGAAGAGAAGGGAGAGAAAAAAAGATCTTGACAAACGTAAAAGAGACTTGCCTCTTTCTAGGTTTTTTCTTTCCCTACTTTTCACACTCCCTCTTTCACATTTCTCTTAGCCTAGGTTTTGCCCACTTGACCACTTTCCCACTCAAGCATTCATTTCTAACCTTGTGACCACTAAAATCTTTTGCCATCGAACACTAGCTCTTCATATTACCTTGTCCACTCTAGTTCTACAATGCCTTGTGTTTGAGAGGTGTATTCACACTTGTGAATTGTCTTTTGGTTTATACACTTTAAGTAGCGTTCACATGCAACTATGGGTTGTTCCTATTACTTTTATCTTTCATTTAATTGACATGGTGCAGATTCACATCATCCTCAACATTATTTTGACAGCATTTTTTATTATCATGGTAGGAGAGCTGCTCATGCACTATCATCATGGCTCTACGATTGCTATTATGATTTACCTTATCGTGTCATGTATTGTATATCTTTTGCCATATTTGCACATGTCTTTGGCATTCCGAGGCTTAGACCTCTACATATTCACTCATCTACTTCTCGCTATCATGAGGCAGCATATTCATATCAGTATTGGATGTTCAAGATACATCAAGATCATCCATAGAAGAATGGCCCTAGGGCCATCCTTGTAATCACAATATGGTTAAAAGAATGGCCCTAGTGCCATTCTAAAGCACATTGTGAGAATGGTCCTCCACTCCGTTATGTTAACTACTTGTTGGTGAATTTCAGAATCGCCCTAGGGCCATTCTACCATCCATGTACAATCTTATTGTATTTTTTGTCCATGGTGTTTTTGACCTAGGGCCATTCTCCACTCCCTTGTGTCAATTATTGGTGAATTTTGAATGGCCCTATGGCTATTATACCATCCATGGACAATCTTGTTGTATTTTTCCTCCATGGTGTGCTTGAAAGAATGGCCCTAGGGCTATTCTACCATCAATGGTATGTTTTAGAATGGCCCTGGGCCATTCTCCACGCCCTAGGGTAATTTTTTCAATATGCATTCACAATACAACAAGATTATCCATAGAAGAATGGACCTAGGGCCATTCTAAAGCACACCATCCATGGTGAGATTGAAAGAATGACCCTTAGGGCCATTCTACCACCCATGATGTGCTTTAGTATGGCCATAGGGCCATTCTTTCAAGCACATTGTGCATGGTAGAATGACCTTAGGTCCATTTTAGAAAAGCACATTGTACTTGAGAGAATGGTCCTAGGGCCATTCTCCACTCCCTTTTGTGTAAACTATTGGTAAATTTTAGAATGGTCCTTGGACAAATCTCTACTCCCTTGTGTCAACTACTATGGTCCATTTTAGAATGGTCTATTCAAAGTTTGCATTTGGATGTAAGTATGATTGTTTTTTCTATGATTGACTTATTTTTTTAAAACTCATTTTAGATACATGTGGATGGCTCCAAAGAGGAAAATTTCTTTTCTATCAAATGTTGACATGGCCATTTGGCGAGACAAAGAAGTGGTACATTGACTTCTACAATCTACATGGTCAAAAAATACACGAGATTCATCTATTCCTTCAGCCTCTAGATGATAATGAGTCTTTTGAGAATAAAGGAAAAATAATGGTTTTTGTTGTGTCAGTTTTTGTTAACTTGCATCCGAAAATTGAATGTATTGATGTTGAGGTACCGGATGCATTATCTTATCAACTTGTTTCTCCAACAGATGTCATGGATCACATGATATCATGGATCACATGGTAGCAGACCAAGCAGACACTATGTTCTCTAGAAGATGGAAGCTGGATGTCAATAGTATATCTGATAGAGATCTGATATCACTACTAACAAGCTACAAGATATTACTATACAAGTCTTGGGAAAGAAAGTGCCAAAGCACCGTAAAGCTGCATCAAGTTTAAAGAAGAAGGCAAGATCTTCTCCATAAATAAAGAGCAACATTTTTTATGTGGATAAAGTAAAGCCTACTACATTGGGAACTCGAGGTTCTCAATAGGTACCCTCATATTTGAACATTATGAATTCCAAGAATTTGGCAAGGAAGGCTAAAAAGGTGTAGGAATTATTTCTTGGGGGGGGGGGATAATAGACAAGTATGCAAAATACTTTCCACTTGGTTTGTACACAGAGTTTGAAATTCCAATAATGAAATGTGTGCAAGTGCCCAAACATTATTTATGTCCCCTGCCCCGCCGAAAAAGGACAAAGTCAAATTGTGTGGAGTGGTATGTTGAACGTGCAAATAACCCTAGGTCTTGTGCATATTTAATGCCAATGAAGAAGATTAGAAAAAAGGGAGGGAATGCATTGACCAAAAAAGAGGCGGTAAGTGAAAAGCTCTAGGATTTTGATTATTGGATCATAGATGGGAAACATTCCATCTATGCTACCAAGGTTATGTTAAGGACTTAATTGCCTGAAAAAAATACTTTATTTGAGGGATATTTATGCAATTTGGAAGGCCCAAATTGTTATCGTCCATGCACCTCCAAAAGTCCATGTGGATAGTATCTCAACAAGGATAGCCTACAATGATATACTCAAGCACTTGAGAGGCCCAATGGGATTTTTATCACAAACTATCAAGGTCAGTACTTGGACTTGTAAAGGGGCATGCAACTTGCTTACATTGGGATGTAAGAAATTATTTCTTGTGTTTTTAGTTTATTTGAATTTTTTAGATAAGTTAGAATTATTGCTTACTTTTTGTTTGTTCATTTATATTTATAGAAATTCATTGCAAGTGTAGAAACTTTGATGGGTGCCTACTTTGCACATAATCAGTCACACATGGTTGCTTGTCAGACGAGATCTTTATTACATGGTTAGAAATTATAGAAAAGGTCGAAAAAGGAATAATTGAAGGAAGAAAGCCCAACCCATTTCAATCTAGATGCTTGTGCCGTCTAAAAAAAGAAGAGGTGAAGATCATCCAGTCCGAAATAAAATTGGGAACGATCTTGATCAATGGTGAAGTATGACCGAGGTTGCAATTATAGCACAACAGCCCCCATGTTTGACACAAGCAGAGTACTATGCGCATTAGGGCTCCATATTTTTTATTTTTGTTTGCAACAATAAACAAGTCCATTGAAAAGCTATGGATTTTAATTTAGTGAGACATCCAAGACTATTGTGATGCTTGTTGTGGCCAGCTATAAAGTCATCTACAACTAAATACAAAGAGGTGCTAGATGACCTTGTTCAGCTAGCTCAGCATAACAAGCAATTGAAAACAAGGTTACAATCCGCGCAGCTGCTAAAGGAAACGCAAACGCAACGAGTCGTATTATAAGGAATTTTATCTTTCGAGTCGTATCACATCACACATAAGCTTGTTTTCAGAGCAGCATCGAACAAGCGCTGATTACAGCATTTCAGAGTTTTACTTCAACTGCTGCTCAGAGTTTGTCTCCAGCATGTAAGGGGACCAACTAAGGCTTATGCATCATGCGCAAACTGCAGCGTACACACTGTTTTGTGAGGTGTGCAAAAGGTTCTTCACTGTACTTTGTGAGAGAGAGAGAGAGAGAGAGAGAGAGAGAGAGAGAGAGAGAGAGAGAGAGAGAGAGAGAATGCAAGCAAAAGGTCAAGTTTAGCCAACTAGGGGACCTAAGAAATGCAAGCAAAAGGTCAAGTTTAGCCAACTAGGGGACCTAAGAAATGCCACCATTTTTAACCTAAGCAACGCATTGTTTTTTAGGCGTTCATTGCAACAGGCTACAACGCACTCCGTTTTGTTTCAACCCTCGGTTGATGATCTCGCTACTCTCTCTCTCCTAGCCTTTGCAACTAGGGCGGCCAGTTTCTAAACACTCCGTTTTGTGCCAGCTATGCACGGGTGTTTGGTGGCCGAGCCAACTAGGCCAGCTAGCGCATAGCCACATAGCTGCAAACAGGAGATCGACCCTTCCCACGATTCTCTGGCAACATTGAAGCCGCTTCCAAGCATTCCAGGGCTAAAATCAAAGGGCGATTCAGACAGTCCTTTGTCTAGCTTTTGGCTCCTATCAGCCATTAGAGGAGAAGCATCACCAAGCTCTTGTTGAGCGTTTAGCTACCGGTGCTTGAGGAAAAGAAGGGAGAGAAAAAAGATCTTGACAAACGTAAAAGAGTGGTTGAGGAAGAGAAGGGAGAGGAAAAAACATCTTGACAAACGTAAAAGAGACTTGCTTCTTTCTAGGTTTTTTCTTTCCCTACTTTTCACACTCCCTCTTTCGCATTTCTCTTAGCCTAGGTTTTGCCCACTTGACCACTTTCCCACTCAAGCATTCATTTCTAACCTTGTGAACACTAGCTCTTCATATTACCTTGTCCACTCTAGTTCTACACGTGTTGCGGTTGTTGAGGTGTGTTCACATCCCTTAATTATTTGTGTTTTACTAGCCCTTGTTCATATGTGCAGCACGTTTTGGGCTTCTTCCACACATCCTTGGAAGATTCTTTAGAGGTTGTTCACACACATTGATTATTTGATTTTAGAGCTATTCACAGGCGTGGTGTTTGATGAGAAGTGTTCACACATTGTGAGTGTCCTTGGTGGTCATTCACACGTTTGGGGATTCTTTCACGTGGAGTACATGTCGATTCAAGTTGAGTATTAGTTGGGCTTGTTCGCACACTGTGGGTCACATGTCCTATATGCCTTGTGTTTGAGAGGTGAATTCACACTTGTTGTGAATTGTCTTTTGGTGTATACACTTTGGGTAGTGTTCACATGCAACTATGGGTTGTTCCTATTACTTTTATCCTTCATTTAATTGCCATGGTGCTGAATCACATCATCCTCAACATTATTTTGAGAGCATTTTTTATTATCATGGTAGGAGAGCTGCTCATGCACTATCATCATGGCTCTACGACTGCTATTATGATTTACCTTATCGTGTCATGTATTGTATATCTTTTGCCATATTTGCACATGTCTTTGGCATTTCGAGGCTTAGACCTCTACATATTCACTCATCTACTTCTCGCTATCATGAGGCAGCATATTCATATCAGTATTGGATGTTAAAGATACATCAAGATCATCCATAGAAGAATGGCCCTAGGGCCATCCTTGTAATCACAATATGGTTGAAAGAATGGCCCTAGTGCCATTCTAAAGCACATTGTGAGAATGGTCCTAGGTCCATTCTCCACTCCCTTATGTTAACTACTTGTTGGTGAATTTCAGAATCGCCCTAGGGCCATTCTACCATCCATGTACAATCTTATTGTATTTTTCGTCCATGGTGTTTTTGACCTAGGGCCATTCTCCACTCCCTTGTGTCAATTATTGGTGAATTTTGAATGGCCCTAGGGCTATTATACAATCCATGGACAATCTTGTTGTATTTTTCATCCATGGTGTGCCCTAGGGCTATTCTACCATCAATGGTATGTTTTAGAATGGCCCTGGGCCATTCTCCACGCCCTAGGGTCACTTTTTCAATATGCATTCACAATACAACAAGATTATCCATAGAAGAATGGACCTAGGGCCATTCTAAAGCACACCATCCATGGTGAGATTGAAAGAATGACCCTTAGGGCCATTCTACCACCCACGATGTGGTTTAGAATGGCCATAGGGCCATTCTTTCAAGCACATTGTGCGTGGTAGAATGACCTTAGGTCCATTTTAAAAAAGCACATTGTACTTGAGAGAATGGTCCTAGGACCATTCTCCACTCCCTTGTGTCAACTATTGGTAAATTTTAGAATGGTCCTTGGACAAATCTCTACTCCCTTGTGTCAACTACTATGGTCAATTTTAGAATGGTCTATTCAAAGTTTGCATTTGGATGTAAGTATGATTGTTTTTTATATGATTGACTTATTTTTTTAAAACTCGTTTTAGATACATGTGGATGGCTCCAAAGAGGAAAATTTCTTTTCTATCAAATGTTGACATGGCCATTTGGCGAGACAAAGAAGTGGTACATTGACTTCTACAATCTACATGGTCAAAAAATACACGAGATTCATCTATTCCTTCAGCCTCTAAATGATAATGAGTCTTTTGAGGATAAAGGAAAAGTAATGGTTTTTGTTGTGTCAGTTTTTGTTAACTTGCATCCGAAAATTGAATGTATTGATGTTGACGTACTGGATGCATTATCTTATCAACTTGTTTCTCCAACAGATGTCACGGATCACATGGTAGCAGACCAAGAGGATGCTATGTTCTCTAGAAGATGGAAGCTGGATGTCAATAGTATATCTGATAGAGATCTGATATCACTACTAACAAGCTACAAGATATTACTATACAAGTCTTGGGAAAGAAAGTGTCAAAGCCCCGTAAAGCTGCATCAAGTTCAAAAAAGAAGGCAAGATCTTCTCCATAAATAAAGAGCAACATTTTTGATGTGGATGAAGTAAAGGCTGCTACATTGGGAACTGGAGGATCTCAATAGGTACCCTCATATTTGAACATTATGAATTCCAAGAATTTGGCAAGGAAGGCTAAAAAGGTGTAGGAATTAGCTCTTGGGGGGGGGGGGGGGAATGGACAAGTATGCAAAATACTTTCCACTTGGTTTGTACACAGAGTTTGAAATTCCAATAATGAAATGTGTGCAAGTGCCCAAACATTATTTATGTCCCCTACCGCTGAAAAAGGACAAAGTCAAATTGTGTGGAGTGGTATGTTGAACGTGCGAATAACCCTAGGTCTTGTGCATATTTAATGCCAATGAAGAAGATTTGAAAAAAGGGAGGGAATGCATTGACCAAAAAAGAGGCGGTAAGTGAAAAGCTCTAGGATTTTGATTATTGGATCATAGATGGGAAACATTCCATCTATGCTACCAAGGTTATGTTAAGGACTTAATTGCCTGAAAAAAATACTTTATTTGAGGGATATTTATGCAATTTGGAAGGCCCAAATTGTTATCGTCGATGCACCTCCAAAAGTCCATGTCGACAGTATCTCAACAAGGATAGCAAATATAGAGGCCCAAACCTTGTTTTAACAGCAAGCCTACAATGATATACTCAAGCACTTGAGAGGCCCAATGGGATTTTTATCACAAACTATCAAGGTTAGTACTTGGACTTGTAAAGGGGCATGCAACTCGCTTACATTGGGATGTAAGAAATTATTTCTTGTGTTTTTAGTTTATTTGAATTTTTTAGATAAGTTAGAATTATTGCTTACTTTTTGTTTGTTCATTTATATTTATAGAAATTCATTGCGAGTGTAGAAACTTTGATGGGTGCCTACTTTGCACATAATCAGTCACACATGGTTGCTTGTTCAGACGAGATCTTTATTACATGGTTAGAAATTATAGAAGGTGTCGAAAAAGGAATAATTGAAGGAAGAAAGCCCAACCCATTTCAATCTAGATGCTTGTGCCGTCTAAAAAAAGAGGAGGTGAAAATCATCCAATCCAAAATAAAATTGGGAACGATCTTGATCAATGGTGAAGTATGACCGAGGTTGCAATTACAGCACAACAGCCCCCACGTTTGACACAAGTAGAGTACTATGCGCATTAGGGCTTCATATTTTTTATTTTTGTTTGCAACCATGGACAAGTCCCAGTGAAAAGCTATGGATTTTAAACTAGTGAGACATCCAAGACTATTGTGATGCTGGTTGTGGCCAGCTCTAAAGTCATCTACAACTAAATACAAAGAGGTGCTAGATGACCTTGTTCAGTTAGCTAAGCATAACAAGCAATTGAAAACAAGGTTACAATCCACGTAGCTGCTAAAGGAAAGGCAAACGCAACGAGTCGTATTATAAGGAATTTTATCTTTCGAGTCGTATCACATCACATGAGCTTGTTTTCAAAGCATCATCGAACAAGCGCTGATTGCAGCATTTCCGAGTTTTACTTCAATTGCTGCTCAGAGTTTGTCTCCAGCATGTAAGGGGACCAACTAAGGCTTATGCATCATGCTCAAACAAAAGGTCAAGTTTAGCAAACTAGGGGACCTAAGAAACCCCACCATTTTTAACCTAAGCAACGCATTGTTTTTTAGGCGTTCATTGCAAAACAGGCTACAACGCACTCCGTTTTGTTTCAGCTCTCGGTTGATGATCTTGCTACTCTCTCTCTCTCCTAGCCTTTGCAACTAGGGCGGCCAGTTTCTAAACACTCCATTTTGTGCCAGCTATACACGGGTGTTTGGTGGCCGAGACAACTAGGCCAGCTAGCGCATAGCCACATAGCTGCAAACAGGAGATCGACCCTTCCCACGGTTCTCTGGCAACATTGAAGCCGCTTCCAAGCATTCCAGGGCTAAAATCAAAGGGCGATTTAGACAGTCCTTTGTCTGGCTTTTGGCTCCTATCAGCCATTAGAGGAGAAGCATCACCAAGCTCTTGTTGAGCATTTAGCTACCCGTGCTTGAGGAAAAGAAGGGAGAGAAAAAAGATCTTGACAAACGTAAAAGAGTGGTTGAGGAAGAGAAGGGAGAGAAAAAAAGATCTTGACAAACGTAAAAGAGACTTGCTTCTTTCTAGGTTTTTTCTTTCCCTACTTTTCACACTCCCTCTTTCACATTTCTCTTAGCCTAGGCTTTGCCCACTTGACCACTTTCCCACTCAAGCATTCATTTCTAACCTTGTGACCACTAAAATCTTTTGCCATCGAACACTAGCTCTTCATATTACCTTGTCCACTCTAGTTCTACACGTGTTGCGCTTGTTGAGGTGTGTTCACATGCCTTGATTATTTGTGTTTTACTAGACCTTGTTCATATGTGCAGCACGTTTTGGGCTTCTTCCACACATCCTTGGGAGATTCTTTAGAGGTTGTTCACACACGTTGATTATTTGATTTTAGAGCTATTCAGAGGCGTGGTGTTTGATGAGAAGTGTTCACACACTGTGAGTGTTCTTGGGGGTCATTCACACGTTTGGGGATTCTTTCACGTGGAGTACATGTTGATTCAAGTTGAGTATTAGTTGGGCTTGTTCGCACACTGTGGGTCACATGTCCTATATGCCTTGTGTTTGAGAGGTGTATTCACACTTGTTGTGAATTGTCTTTTGGTGTATACACTTTGGGTAGTGTTCACATGCAACTATGGGTTGTTCCTATTACTTTTATCCTTCATTTAATTGCCATGGTGCAGATTCACATCATCCTTGACATTATTTTGACAGCATTTTTTATAATCATGGTAGGAGAGCTGCTCATGCACTATCATCATGGCTCTATGATTGCTATTATGATTTACCTTATCGTGTCATGTATTGTATATCTTTTGCCATATTTGCACATGTCTTTGGCATTCCGAGGCTTAGACCTCTAAATATTCACTTATCTACTTCTCGCTATCATGAGGTAGCATATTCATATCAGTATTGGATGTTCAAGATACATCAAGATCATCCATAGAAGAATGGCCCTAGGGCCATCCTTGTAATCACAATATGGTTGAAAGAATGGCCCTAGTGCCATTCTAAAGCACATTGTGAGAATGGTCCTAGGTCCATTCACCACTCCCTTATGTTAACTACTTGTTGGTGAATTTTAGAATCGCCCTAGGGCCATTCTACCATCCATGTACAATCTTATTGTATTTTTCGTCCATGGTGTTTTTGACCTAGGGCCATTCTCCACTCCCTTGTGTCAATTATTGGTGAATTTTGAATGGCCCTAGGGCTATTATACAATCCATGGACAATCTTGTTGTATTTTTCATCCATGGTGTGCTTGAAAGAATGGCCCTAGGGCTATTCTACCATCAATGGGTCATTTTTTCAATATGCATTCACAATACAACAAGATTATCCACAGAAGAATAGACCTAGGACCATTCTAAAGCACACCATCCATGGTGAGATTAAAAGAATGACCCTTAGGGCCATTCTACCACCCATGATGTGCTTTAGTATGGCCATAGGGCCATTCTTTCAAGCACATTGTGCGTGGTAGAATGACCTTAGGTCCATTTTAAAAAAGCACATTGTACTTGAGAGAATGGTCCTAGGGCCATTCTCCACTCCCTTGTGTCAACTATTGGTAAATTTTAGAATGGTCCTTGGACAAATCTCTACTCCCTTGTGTCAACTACTATGGTCAATTTTAGAATGGTCTATTCAAAGTTTGCATTTGGATGTAAGTATGATTGTTTTTTATATGATTGACTTATTTTTTTAAAACTCATTTTAGATACATGTGGATGGCTCCAAAGAGGAAAATTTCTTTTCTATCAAATGTTGACATGGCCATTTAGCGAGACAAAGAAGTGGTACATTGACTTCTACAATCTACATGGTCAAAAAATACACGAGATTCATCTATTCCTTCAGCCTCTAGATGATAATGAGTCTTTTGAGGATAAAGGAAAAATAATGGTTTTTGTTGTGTCAGTTTTTGTTAACTTGCATCCGAAAATTGAATGTATTGATGTTGACGTACTGGGTGCATTATGTTATCAACTTGTTTCTCCAATAGATGTCACGGATCACATGGTAGCAGACCAAGAGGACGCTATGTTCTCTAGAAGATGGAAGCTGGATGTCAATAGTATATCTGATAGAGATCTGATATCACTACTAACAAGCTACAAGATATTACTATACAAGTCTTGGGAAAGAAAGTGCCAAAGCCCCGTAAAGCTGCATCAAGTTCAAAGAAGAAGGCAAGATCTTCTCCATAAATAAAGAGCAACATTTTTTATGTGGATGAAGTAAAGCCTGCTACATTGGGAACTGGAGGTTCTCAATAGGTACCCTCATATTTGAACATTATGAATTCCAAGAATTTGGCAAGGAAGGCTAAAAAGGTGTAGGAATTAGCTCTTGGGGGGGGGTAATGGACAAGTATGCAAAATACTTTCCACTTGTTTTGTACATAGAGTTTGAAATTCCAATAATGAAATGTGTGCAAGTGCCCAAACATTATTTATGTCCCCTGCCGCCGCCGCTGAAAAAGGACAAAGTCAAATTGTGTGGAGTGGTATGTTGAACGTGCAAATAACCCTAGGTCTTGTGCATATTTAATGCCAATGAAGAAGATTAGAAAAAAGGGAGGGAATGCATTGACCAAAAAAGAGGCGGTAAGTGAAAAGCTCTAGGATTTTGATTATTGGATCATAGATGGGAAACATTCAATCTATGCTACCAAGGTTATGTTAAGGACTTAATTGCCTGAAAAAATTACTTTATTTGAGGGATATTTATGCAATTTGGAAGGCCCAAATTGTTATCGTCCATGCACCTCCAAAAGTCCATGTGGATAGTATCTCAACAAGGATAGCAAATATAGAGGCCCATACCTTGTTTTTACAGCAAGCCTACAATGATATACTCAAGCACTTGAGAGGCCCAATGGGATTTTTATCACAAAGTATCAAGGTCAGTACTTGGACTTGTAAAGGGGCATGCAACTCGCTTAGTTTAGTTTGCAATTACAGCACAACAGTCCCCATGTTTGACACAAGCAGAGTACTATGCGCATTAGGGCTCCATATTTTTTATTTTTGTTTGCAACAATGGACAAGTCCATTGAAAAGCTATGGATTTTAAACTAGTGAGACATCCAAGACTATTGTGATGCTGGTAGTGGCCAGCTCTAAAGTCATCTACAACTAAATACAAAGAGGTGATAGATGACCTTGTTCAGCTAGCTCAGCATAACAAGCAATTGAAAACAAGGTTACAATCCACGCAGCTGCTAAAGGAAACGCAAACACAATGAGTTGTATTATAAGGAATTTTATCTTTCGAGTCGTATCACATCACACATGAGCTTGTTTTCAGAGCATCATCGAACAAGCGCTGATTGCAGCATTTCCGAGTTTTACCTTAACTGCTGCTCAGAGTTTGTCTCCAGCATGGGGGGGACCAACTAAGGCTTATGCATCATGCGCAAACTGAAGCGTACACACTGTTTTGTGAGGTGTGCGAAAGGTTCTTCACTGTACTTTGAGAGAGAGAGAGAGAGAGAGAGAGAGAGTGAGAAACAGAGAGAATGCAAGCAAAAGGTCAAGTTTAGCCAACTAGGGGACCTAAGAGACGCCACCATTTTTAACCTAAGCAACTCATTGTTTTTTAGGCGTTCATTGCAACAGGCTACAATGCACTCCGTTTTGTTTCAGCTCTTGGTTGATGATCTCGCTACTCTTTCTCTCTCCTAGCCTTTGCAACTAGGGCGGCCAGTTTCTAAACACTCGGTTTCGTGCCAGCTATACACGGGTGTTTGGTGGCCGAGCCAACTAGGCCAGCTAGCGCATAGCCACATAGATGCAAATAGGAGATCGACCCTTCCCACCGTTCTCTGGCAACATTGAAGCTGCTACCAAGCATTCCAAGGCTAAAATCAAAGGGCGATTTAGACAGTCCTTTGTCTGGCTTTTGGCTCCTATAAGCCATTAGAGGAGAAGCATCACCAAGCTCTTGTTCAGCGTTTAGCTACTGGTGCTTGAGGAAAAGAAGGGAGAGAAAAAATATCTTGACAAACGTAAAAGAGTGGTTGAGGAAGAGAAGGGAGAGAAAAAAAGATCTTGACAAACGTAAAAGAGACTTGCTTCTTTCTAGGTTTTTTCTTTCCCTACTTTTCACACTCCCTCTTTCACATTTCTCTTAGCCTAGGTTTTGCCCACTTGACCACTCAAGCATTCATTTCTAACCTTGTGACCACTAGAATCTTTTGCCATCGACGAACACTAGCTCTTCATATTACCTTGTCCACTCTAGTTCTACACGTGTTGCACTTGTGTTTAAATCTATTGATTATTTGTGTTTTACTAGCCCTTGTTCATATGTGCAGCACGTTTTGGGCTTCTTCCACACATCCTTGGAAGATTCTTTAGAGGTTGATCACACACATTGATTATTTGATTTTAGAGCTATTCACAGGCGTGGTGTTTGATGAGAAGTGTTCACACACTGTGAGTGTCCTTGGTGGTCATTCACACGTTTGGGGATTCTTTCACGTGGAGTACATGTCGATTCAAGTTGAGTATTAGTTGGGCTTGTTCGCACACTGTGGGTCACATGTCCTGTATGCCTTGTGTTTGAGAGGTGTATTCACACTTGTTGTGAATTGTCTTTTGGTGTATACACTTTGGGTAGTGTTCACATGCAGTTATGGGTTATTCCTATTACTTTTATCCTTCATTTAATTGCCATGGTGGAGAATCACATCATCCTCGACATTTTTTTGACAGCATTTTTTATTATCATGGTAGGAGAGCTGCTCATGCACTATCATCATGGCTCTACGATTGCTATTATGATTTACCTTATCGTGTCATGTATTGTATATCTTTTGCCATATTTGCACATGTCTTTGGCATTTCGAGGCTTAGACCTCTACATATTCACTCATCTACTTCTCGCTATGATGAGGCAGCATATTCATAACAGTATTGGATGTTCAAGATACATCAAGATCATCCATAGAAGAATGGCCCTAGGGCCATCCTTGTAATCACAATATGGTTGAAAGAATGGCCCTAGTGCCATTCTAAAGCACATTGTGAGAATGGTCCTCCACTCCCTTATGTTAACTACTTGTTGGTGAATTTCAGAATCGCCCTAGGGCCATTCTACCATCCATGTACAATCTTATTGTATTTTTCGTCCATGGTGTTTTTGACCTAGGGCCATTCTCCACTCCCTTGTGTCAATTATTGGTGAATTTTGAATGGCCCTAGGGCTATTATACCATCCATAGACAATCTTGTTGTATTTTTCATCCATGGTGTGCTTGAAAGAATGGCCCTAGGGCTATTCTACCATCAATGGTATGTTTTAGAATGGCCCTGGGCCATTCTCCATGCCCTAGGGTCACTTTTTCAATATGCATTCACAATACAACAAGATTATCCATAGAAGAATGGACCTAGGGCCATTCTAAAGCACACCATCCATGGTGAGATTGAAAGAATGACCCTTAGGGCCATTCTACCACCCATGATGTGCTTTAGAATGGCCATAGGGCCATTCTTTCAAGCACATTGTGCGTGGTAGAATGACCTTAGGTCCATTTTAGAAAAGCACATTGTACTTGAGAGAATGGTCCTAGGGCCATTCTCCACTCCCTTGCGTCAACTATTGGTAAATTTTAGAATGGTCCTTGGACAAATCTCTAGTCCCTTGTGTCAACTACTATGGTCAATTTTAAAATGGTCTATTCAAAGTTTGCATTTGGATGTAAGTATGATTGTTTTTTCTATGATTTGCTTATTTTTTTAAAACTCGTTTTAGATACATGTGGATGGCTCCAAAGAGGAAAATTTCTTTTCTATCAAATGTTGACATGGCCATTTGGCGAGACAAAGAAGTGGTACATTGACTTCTACAATCTACATGGTCAAAAAATACACGAGATTCATCTATTCCTTCAGCCTCTAAATGATAATGAGTCTTTTGAGGATAAAGGAAAAGTAATGGTTTTTGTTGTGTCAGTTTTTGTTAACTTGCATCCGAAAATTGAATGTATTGATGTTGACGTACTGGATGCATTATCTTATCAACTTGTTTCTCCAACAGATGTCACGGATCACATGGTAGCAGACCAAGAGGATGCTATGTTCTCTAGAAGATGGAAGCTGGATGTCAATAGTATATCTGATAGAGATCTGATATCACTACTAACAAGCTACAAGATATTACTATACAAGTCTTGGGAAAGAAAGTGTCAAAGCCCCGTAAAGCTGCATCAAGTTCAAAGAAGAAGGCAAGATCTTCTCAAAGTCGTATTATAAGGAATTTTATCTTTCAAGTCGTATCACATCACACATGAGCTTGTTTTCAGAGCATCATCGAGCAAGCGCTGATTGCAGCATTTCCGAGTTTTACTTCAATTGCTGCTCAGAGTGTGTCTCCAGCATGTAAGGGGACCAACTAAGGCTTATGCATCATGCGCAAACTGCAGCGTACACACTGTTTTGTGAGGTGTGCAAAAGGTTCTTCACTGTACTTTGAAAGAGAGAGAGAGCAAGCAAAAGGTCAAGTTTAGCCAACTAGGGGACCTAAGAAACGCCACCATTATTAACCTAAGCAACGCATTATTTTTTAGGCGTTCATTGCAACAGGCTACAACGCACTCCGTTTTGTTTTAGCTCTCGGTTGATGATCTCGCTACTCTCTCTCTCCTAGCCTTTGCAACTAGGGCGGCCAGTTTCTAAACACTCCGTTTTGTGCCAGCTATGCACGGGTGTTTGGTGGCCGAGCCAACTAGGCCAGCTAGCGCATAGCCACATAGCTGCAAACAAGAGATCGACCCTTCCCACGGTTCTCTGGCAACATTGAAGCCGCTTCCAAGCATTCCAGGGCTAAAATCAAAGGGCGATTCAGACAGTCCTTTGTCTGGCTTTTGTCTCCTATTAGCCATTAGAGGAGAAGCATCACCAAGCTCTTGTTGAGCGTTTAGCTACCGGTGCTTGAGGAAAAGAAGGGAGAGAAAAAAGATCTTGACAAACGTAAAAGACTGGTTGAGGAAGAGAAGGGAGAGAAAAAAAGATCTTGACAAACGTAAAAGAGACTCGCTTCTTTCTAGGTTTTTTCTTTCCCTACTTTTCACACTCCCTCTTTCACATTTCTCTTAGCCTAGGTTTTGCCCACTTGACCACTTTCCCACTCAAGCATTCATTTCTAACCTTGTGACCACTAAAATCTTTTGCCATCGAACACTAGCTCTTCATATTACCTTGTCCACTCTAGTTCTACACGTGTTGCGCTTGTTGAGGTGTGTTCACATCCCTTAATTATTTGTGTTTTACTAGCCCTTGTTCATATGTGCAGCACGTTTTGGGCTTCTTCCACACATCCTTGGAAGATTCTTTAGAGGTTGATCACACACATTGATTATTTGATTTTAGAGCTATTCACAGGCGTGGTGTTTGATGAGAAGTGTTCACACACTGTGAGTGTCCTTGGTGGTCATTCACACGTTTGGGGATTCTTTCACGTGGAGTACATGTCGATTCAAGTTGAGTATTAGTTGGGCTTGTTCGCACACTGTGGGTCACATGTCCTGTATGCCTTGTGTTTGAGAGGTGTATTCACACTTGTTGTGAATTGTCTTTTGGTGTATACACTTTGGGTAGTGTTCACATGCAGTTATGGGTTATTCCTATTACTTTTATCCTTCATTTAATTGCCATGGTGGAGAATCACATCATCCTCGACATTTTTTTGACAGCATTTTTTATTATCATGGTAGGAGAGCTGCTCATGCACTATCATCATGGCTCTACGATTGCTATTATGATTTACCTTATCGTGTCATGTATTGTATATCTTTTGCCATATTTGCACATGTCTTTGGCATTTCGAGGCTTAGACCTCTACATATTCACTCATCTACTTCTCGCTATGATGAGGCAGCATATTCATAACAGTATTGGATGTTCAAGATACATCAAGATCATCCATAGAAGAATGGCCCTAGGGCCATCCTTGTAATCACAATATGGTTGAAAGAATGGCCCTAGTGCCATTCTAAAGCACATTGTGAGAATGGTCCTCCACTCCCTTATGTTAACTACTTGTTGGTGAATTTCAGAATCGCCCTAGGGCCATTCTACCATCCATGTACAATCTTATTGTATTTTTCGACCATGGTGTTTTTGACCTAGGGCCATTCTCCACTCCCTTGTGTCAATTATTGGTGAATTTTGAATGGCCCTAGGGCTATTATACCATCCATAGACAATCTTGTTGTATTTTTCATCCATGGTGTGCTTGAAAGAATGGCCCTAGGGCTATTCTACCATCAATGGTATGTTTTAGAATGGCCCTGGGCCATTCTCCATGCCCTAGGGTCACTTTTTCAATATGCATTCACAATACAACAAGATTATCCATAGAAGAATGGACCTAGGGCCATTCTAAAGCACACCATCCATGGTGAGATTGAAAGAATGACCCTTAGGGCCATTCTACCACCCATGATGTGCTTTAGAATGGCCATAGGGCCATTCTTTCAAGCACATTGTGCGTGGTAGAATGACCTTAGGTCCATTTTAGAAAAGCACATTGTACTTGAGAGAATGGTCCTAGGGCCATTCTCCACTCCCTTGCGTCAACTATTGGTAAATTTTAGAATGGTCCTTGGACAAATCTCTAGTCCCTTGTGTCAACTACTATGGTCAATTTTAAAATGGTCTATTCAAAGTTTGCATTTGGATGTAAGTATGATTGTTTTTTCTATGATTTGCTTATTTTTTTAAAACTCGTTTTAGATACATGTGGATGGCTCCAAAGAGGAAAATTTCTTTTCTATCAAATGTTGACATGGCCATTTGGCGAGACAAAGAAGTGGTACATTGACTTCTACAATCTACATGGTCAAAAAATACACGAGATTCATCTATTCCTTCAGCCTCTAAATGATAATGAGTCTTTTGAGGATAAAGGAAAAGTAATGGTTTTTGTTGTGTCAGTTTTTGTTAACTTGCATCCGAAAATTGAATGTATTGATGTTGACGTACTGGATGCATTATCTTATCAACTTGTTTCTCCAACAGATGTCACGGATCACATGGTAGCAGACCAAGAGGATGCTATGTTCTCTAGAAGATGGAAGCTGGATGTCAATAGTATATCTGATAGAGATCTGATATCACTACTAACAAGCTACAAGATATTACTATACAAGTCTTGGGAAAGAAAGTGTCGAAGCCCCGTAAAGCTGCATCAAGTTCAAAGAAGAAGGCAAGATCTTCTCAAAGTCGTATTATAAGGAATTTTATCTTTCAAGTCGTATCACATCACACATGAGCTTGTTTTCAGAGCATCATCGAGCAAGCGCTGATTGCAGCATTTCCGAGTTTTACTTCAATTGCTGCTCAGAGTGTGTCTCCAGCATGTAAGGGGACCAACTAAGGCTTATGCATCATGCGCAAACTGCAGCGTACACACTGTTTTGTGAGGTGTGCAAAAGGTTCTTCACTGTACTTTGAAAGAGAGAGAGAGCAAGCAAAAGGTCAAGTTTAGCCAACTAGGGGACCTAAGAAACGCCACCATTATTAACCTAAGCAACGCATTATTTTTTAGGCGTTCATTGCAACAGGCTACAACGCACTCCGTTTTGTTTTAGCTCTCGGTTGATGATCTCGCTACTCTCTCTCTCCTAGCCTTTGCAACTAGGGCGGCCAGTTTCTAAACACTCCGTTTTGTGCCAGCTATGCACGGGTGTTTGGTGGCCGAGCCAACTAGGCCAGCTAGCGCATAGCCACATAGCTGCAAACAAGAGATCGACCCTTCCCACGGTTCTCTGGCAACATTGAAGCCGCTTCCAAGCATTCCAGGGCTAAAATCAAAGGGCGATTCAGACAGTCCTTTGTCTGGCTTTTGTCTCCTATTAGCCATTAGAGGAGAAGCATCACCAAGCTCTTGTTGAGCGTTTAGCTACCGGTGCTTGAGGAAAAGAAGGGAGAGAAAAAAGATCTTGACAAACGTAAAAGACTGGTTGAGGAAGAGAAGGGAGAGAAAAAAAGATCTTGACAAACGTAAAAGAGACTCGCTTCTTTCTAGGTTTTTTCTTTCCCTACTTTTCACACTCCCTCTTTCACATTTCTCTTAGCCTAGGTTTTGCCCACTTGACCACTTTCCCACTCAAGCATTCATTTCTAACCTTGTGACCACTAAAATCTTTTGCCATCGAACACTAGCTCTTAATATTACCTTGTCCACTCTAGTTCTACACGTGTTGCGCTTGTTGAGGTGTGTTCACATCCCTTAATTATTTGTGTTTTACTAGCCCTTGTTCATATGTGCAGCACGTTTTGGGCTTCTTCCACACATCCTTGGAAGATTCTTTAGAGGTTGATCACACACATTGATTATTTGATTTTAGAGCTATTCACAGGCGTGGTGTTTGATGAGAAGTGTTCACACACTGTGAGTGTCCTTGGTGGTCATTCACACGTTTGGGGATTCTTTCACGTGGAGTACATGTCGATTCAAGTTGAGTATTAGTTGGGCTTGTTCGCACACTGTGGGTCACATGTCCTGTATGCCTTGTGTTTGAGAGGTGTATTCACACTTGTTGTGAATTGTCTTTTGGTGTATACACTTTGGGTAGTGTTCACATGCAGTTATGGGTTATTCCTATTACTTTTATCCTTCATTTAATTGCCATGGTGGAGAATCACATCATCCTCGACATTTTTTTGACAGCATTTTTTATTATCATGGTAGGAGAGCTGCTCATGCACTATCATCATGGCTCTACGATTGCTATTATGATTTACCTTATCGTGTCATGTATTGTATATCTTTTGCCATATTTGCACATGTCTTTGGCATTTCGAGGCTTAGACCTCTACATATTCACTCATCTACTTCTCGCTATGATGAGGCAGCATATTCATAACAGTATTGGATGTTCAAGATACATCAAGATCATCCATAGAAGAATGGCCCTAGGGCCATCCTTGTAATCACAATATGGTTGAAAGAATGGCCCTAGTGCCATTCTAAAGCACATTGTGAGAATGGTCCTCCACTCCCTTATGTTAACTACTTGTTGGTGAATTTCAGAATCGCCCTAGGGCCATTCTACCATCCATGTACAATCTTATTGTATTTTTCGTCCATGGTGTTTTTGACCTAGGGCCATTCTCCACTCCCTTGTGTCAATTATTGGTGAATTTTGAATGGCCCTAGGGCTATTATACCATCCATAGACAATCTTGTTGTATTTTTCATCCATGGTGTGCTTGAAAGAATGGCCCTAGGGCTATTCTACCATCAATGGTATGTTTTAGAATGGCCCTGGGCCATTCTCCATGCCCTAGGGTCACTTTTTCAATATGCATTCACAATACAACAAGATTATCCATAGAAGAATGGACCTAGGGCCATTCTAAAGCACACCATCCATGGTGAGATTGAAAGAATGACCCTTAGGGCCATTCTACCACCCATGATGTGCTTTAGAATGGCCATAGGGCCATTCTTTCAAGCACATTGTGCGTGGTAGAATGACCTTAGGTCCATTTTAGAAAAGCACATTGTACTTGAGAGAATGGTCCTAGGGCCATTCTCCACTCCCTTGCGTCAACTATTGGTAAATTTTAGAATGGTCCTTGGACAAATCTCTAGTCCCTTGTGTCAACTACTATGGTCAATTTTAAAATGGTCTATTCAAAGTTTGCATTTGGATGTAAGTATGATTGTTTTTTCTATGATTTGCTTATTTTTTTAAAACTCGTTTTAGATACATGTGGATGGCTCCAAAGAGGAAAATTTCTTTTCTATCAAATGTTGACATGGCCATTTGGCGAGACAAAGAAGTGGTACATTGACTTCTACAATCTACATGGTCAAAAAATACACGAGATTCATCTATTCCTTCAGCCTCTAAATGATAATGAGTCTTTTGAGGATAAAGGAAAAGTAATGGTTTTTGTTGTGTCAGTTTTTGTTAACTTGCATCCGAAAATTGAATGTATTGATGTTGACGTACTGGATGCATTATCTTATCAACTTGTTTCTCCAACAGATGTCACGGATCACATGGTAGCAGACCAAGAGGATGCTATGTTCTCTAGAAGATGGAAGCTGGATGTCAATAGTATATCTGATAGAGATCTGATATCACTACTAACAAGCTACAAGATATTACTATACAAGTCTTGGGAAAGAAAGTGTCAAAGCCCCGTAAAGCTGCATCAAGTTCAAAGAAGAAGGCAAGATCTTCTCAAAGTCGTATTATAAGGAATTTTATCTTTCAAGTCGTATCACATCACACATGAGCTTGTTTTCAGAGCATCATCGAGCAAGCGCTGATTGCAGCATTTCCGAGTTTTACTTCAATTGCTGCTCAGAGTGTGTCTCCAGCATGTAAGGGGACCAACTAAGGCTTATGCATCATGCGCAAACTGCAGCGTACACACTGTTTTGTGAGGTGTGCAAAAGGTTCTTCACTGTACTTTGAAAGAGAGAGAGAGCAAGCAAAAGGTCAAGTTTAGCCAACTAGGGGACCTAAGAAACGCCACCATTATTAACCTAAGCAACGCATTATTTTTTAGGCGTTCATTGCAACAGGCTACAACGCACTCCGTTTTGTTTTAGCTCTCGGTTGATGATCTCGCTACTCTCTCTCTCCTAGCCTTTGCAACTAGGGCGGCCAGTTTCTAAACACTCCGTTTTGTGCCAGCTATGCACGGGTGTTTGGTGGCCGAGCCAACTAGGCCAGCTAGCGCATAGCCACATAGCTGCAAACAAGAGATCGACCCTTCCCACGGTTCTCTGGCAACATTGAAGCCGCTTCCAAGCATTCCAGGGCTAAAATCAAAGGGCGATTCAGACAGTCCTTTGTCTGGCTTTTGTCTCCTATTAGCCATTAGAGGAGAAGCATCACCAAGCTCTTGTTGAGCGTTTAGCTACCGGTGCTTGAGGAAAAGAAGGGAGAGAAAAAAGATCTTGACAAACGTAAAAGACTGGTTGAGGAAGAGAAGGGAGAGAAAAAAAGATCTTGACAAACGTAAAAGAGACTCGCTTCTTTCTAGGTTTTTTCTTTCCCTACTTTTCACACTCCCTCTTTCACATTTCTCTTAGCCTAGGTTTTGCCCACTTGACCACTTTCCCACTCAAGCATTCATTTCTAACCTTGTGACCACTAAAATCTTTTGCCATCGAACACTAGCTCTTCATATTACCTTGTCCACTCTAGTTCTACACGTGTTGCGCTTGTTGAGGTGTGTTCACATCCCTTAATTATTTGTGTTTTACTAGCCCTTGTTCATATGTGCAGCACGTTTTGGGCTTCTTCCACACATCCTTGGAAGATTCTTTAGAGGTTGATCACACACATTGATTATTTGATTTTAGAGCTATTCACAGGCGTGGTGTTTGATGAGAAGTGTTCACACACTGTGAGTGTCCTTGGTGGTCATTCACACGTTTGGGGATTCTTTCACGTGGAGTACATGTCGATTCAAGTTGAGTATTAGTTGGGCTTGTTCGCACACTGTGGGTCACATGTCCTGTATGCCTTGTGTTTGAGAGGTGTATTCACACTTGTTGTGAATTGTCTTTTGGTGTATACACTTTGGGTAGTGTTCACATGCAGTTATGGGTTATTCCTATTACTTTTATCCTTCATTTAATTGCCATGGTGGAGAATCACATCATCCTCGACATTTTTTTGACAGCATTTTTTATTATCATGGTAGGAGAGCTGCTCATGCACTATCATCATGGCTCTACGATTGCTATTATGATTTACCTTATCGTGTCATGTATTGTATATCTTTTGCCATATTTGCACATGTCTTTGGCATTTCGAGGCTTAGACCTCTACATATTCACTCATCTACTTCTCGCTATGATGAGGCAGCATATTCATAACAGTATTGGATGTTCAAGATACATCAAGATCATCCATAGAAGAATGGCCCTAGGGCCATCCTTGTAATCACAATATGGTTGAAAGAATGGCCCTAGTGCCATTCTAAAGCACATTGTGAGAATGGTCCTCCACTCCCTTATGTTAACTACTTGTTGGTGAATTTCAGAATCGCCCTAGGGCCATTCTACCATCCATGTACAATCTTATTGTATTTTTCGACCATGGTGTTTTTGACCTAGGGCCATTCTCCACTCCCTTGTGTCAATTATTGGTGAATTTTGAATGGCCCTAGGGCTATTATACCATCCATAGACAATCTTGTTGTATTTTTCATCCATGGTGTGCTTGAAAGAATGGCCCTAGGGCTATTCTACCATCAATGGTATGTTTTAGAATGGCCCTGGGCCATTCTCCATGCCCTAGGGTCACTTTTTCAATATGCATTCACAATACAACAAGATTATCCATAGAAGAATGGACCTAGGGCCATTCTAAAGCACACCATCCATGGTGAGATTGAAAGAATGACCCTTAGGGCCATTCTACCACCCATGATGTGCTTTAGAATGGCCATAGGGCCATTCTTTCAAGCACATTGTGCGTGGTAGAATGACCTTAGGTCCATTTTAGAAAAGCACATTGTACTTGAGAGAATGGTCCTAGGGCCATTCTCCACTCCCTTGCGTCAACTATTGGTAAATTTTAGAATGGTCCTTGGACAAATCTCTAGTCCCTTGTGTCAACTACTATGGTCAATTTTAAAATGGTCTATTCAAAGTTTGCATTTGGATGTAAGTATGATTGTTTTTTCTATGATTTGCTTATTTTTTTAAAACTCGTTTTAGATACATGTGGATGGCTCCAAAGAGGAAAATTTCTTTTCTATCAAATGTTGACATGGCCATTTGGCGAGACAAAGAAGTGGTACATTGACTTCTACAATCTACATGGTCAAAAAATACACGAGATTCATCTATTCCTTCAGCCTCTAAATGATAATGAGTCTTTTGAGGATAAAGGAAAAGTAATGGTTTTTGTTGTGTCAGTTTTTGTTAACTTGCATCCGAAAATTGAATGTATTGATGTTGACGTACTGGATGCATTATCTTATCAACTTGTTTCTCCAACAGATGTCACGGATCACATGGTAGCAGACCAAGAGGATGCTATGTTCTCTAGAAGATGGAAGCTGGATGTCAATAGTATATCTGATAGAGATCTGATATCACTACTAACAAGCTACAAGATATTACTATACAAGTCTTGGGAAAGAAAGTGTCGAAGCCCCGTAAAGCTGCATCAAGTTCAAAGAAGAAGGCAAGATCTTCTCAAAGTCGTATTATAAGGAATTTTATCTTTCAAGTCGTATCACATCACACATGAGCTTGTTTTCAGAGCATCATCGAGCAAGCGCTGATTGCAGCATTTCCGAGTTTTACTTCAATTGCTGCTCAGAGTGTGTCTCCAGCATGTAAGGGGACCAACTAAGGCTTATGCATCATGCGCAAACTGCAGCGTACACACTGTTTTGTGAGGTGTGCAAAAGGTTCTTCACTGTACTTTGAAAGAGAGAGAGAGCAAGCAAAAGGTCAAGTTTAGCCAACTAGGGGACCTAAGAAACGCCACCATTATTAACCTAAGCAACGCATTATTTTTTAGGCGTTCATTGCAACAGGCTACAACGCACTCCGTTTTGTTTTAGCTCTCGGTTGATGATCTCGCTACTCTCTCTCTCCTAGCCTTTGCAACTAGGGCGGCCAGTTTCTAAACACTCCGTTTTGTGCCAGCTATGCACGGGTGTTTGGTGGCCGAGCCAACTAGGCCAGCTAGCGCATAGCCACATAGCTGCAAACAAGAGATCGACCCTTCCCACGGTTCTCTGGCAACATTGAAGCCGCTTCCAAGCATTCCAGGGCTAAAATCAAAGGGCGATTCAGACAGTCCTTTGTCTGGCTTTTGTCTCCTATTAGCCATTAGAGGAGAAGCATCACCAAGCTCTTGTTGAGCGTTTAGCTACCGGTGCTTGAGGAAAAGAAGGGAGAGAAAAAAGATCTTGACAAACGTAAAAGACTGGTTGAGGAAGAGAAGGGAGAGAAAAAAAGATCTTGACAAACGTAAAAGAGACTCGCTTCTTTCTAGGTTTTTTCTTTCCCTACTTTTCACACTCCCTCTTTCACATTTCTCTTAGCCTAGGTTTTGCCCACTTGACCACTTTCCCACTCAAGCATTCATTTCTAACCTTGTGACCACTAAAATCTTTTGCCATCGAACACTAGCTCTTCATATTACCTTGTCCACTCTAGTTCTACACGTGTTGCGCTTGTTGAGGTGTGTTCACATCCCTTAATTATTTGTGTTTTACTAGCCCTTGTTCATATGTGCAGCACGTTTTGGGCTTCTTCCACACATCCTTGGAAGATTCTTTAGAGGTTGATCACACACATTGATTATTTGATTTTAGAGCTATTCACAGGCGTGGTGTTTGATGAGAAGTGTTCACACACTGTGAGTGTCCTTGGTGGTCATTCACACGTTTGGGGATTCTTTCACGTGGAGTACATGTCGATTCAAGTTGAGTATTAGTTGGGCTTGTTCGCACACTGTGGGTCACATGTCCTGTATGCCTTGTGTTTGAGAGGTGTATTCACACTTGTTGTGAATTGTCTTTTGGTGTATACACTTTGGGTAGTGTTCACATGCAGTTATGGGTTATTCCTATTACTTTTATCCTTCATTTAATTGCCATGGTGGAGAATCACATCATCCTCGACATTTTTTTGACAGCATTTTTTATTATCATGGTAGGAGAGCTGCTCATGCACTATCATCATGGCTCTACGATTGCTATTATGATTTACCTTATCGTGTCATGTATTGTATATCTTTTGCCATATTTGCACATGTCTTTGGCATTTCGAGGCTTAGACCTCTACATATTCACTCATCTACTTCTCGCTATGATGAGGCAGCATATTCATAACAGTATTGGATGTTCAAGATACATCAAGATCATCCATAGAAGAATGGCCCTAGGGCCATCCTTGTAATCACAATATGGTTGAAAGAATGGCCCTAGTGCCATTCTAAAGCACATTGTGAGAATGGTCCTCCACTCCCTTATGTTAACTACTTGTTGGTGAATTTCAGAATCGCCCTAGGGCCATTCTACCATCCATGTACAATCTTATTGTATTTTTCGACCATGGTGTTTTTGACCTAGGGCCATTCTCCACTCCCTTGTGTCAATTATTGGTGAATTTTGAATGGCCCTAGGGCTATTATACCATCCATAGACAATCTTGTTGTATTTTTCATCCATGGTGTGCTTGAAAGAATGGCCCTAGGGCTATTCTACCATCAATGGTATGTTTTAGAATGGCCCTGGGCCATTCTCCATGCCCTAGGGTCACTTTTTCAATATGCATTCACAATACAACAAGATTATCCATAGAAGAATGGACCTAGGGCCATTCTAAAGCACACCATCCATGGTGAGATTGAAAGAATGACCCTTAGGGCCATTCTACCACCCATGATGTGCTTTAGAATGGCCATAGGGCCATTCTTTCAAGCACATTGTGCGTGGTAGAATGACCTTAGGTCCATTTTAGAAAAGCACATTGTACTTGAGAGAATGGTCCTAGGGCCATTCTCCACTCCCTTGCGTCAACTATTGGTAAATTTTAGAATGGTCCTTGGACAAATCTCTAGTCCCTTGTGTCAACTACTATGGTCAATTTTAAAATGGTCTATTCAAAGTTTGCATTTGGATGTAAGTATGATTGTTTTTTCTATGATTTGCTTATTTTTTTAAAACTCGTTTTAGATACATGTGGATGGCTCCAAAGAGGAAAATTTCTTTTCTATCAAATGTTGACATGGCCATTTGGCGAGACAAAGAAGTGGTACATTGACTTCTACAATCTACATGGTCAAAAAATACACGAGATTCATCTATTCCTTCAGCCTCTAAATGATAATGAGTCTTTTGAGGATAAAGGAAAAGTAATGGTTTTTGTTGTGTCAGTTTTTGTTAACTTGCATCCGAAAATTGAATGTATTGATGTTGACGTACTGGATGCATTATCTTATCAACTTGTTTCTCCAACAGATGTCACGGATCACATGGTAGCAGACCAAGAGGATGCTATGTTCTCTAGAAGATGGAAGCTGGATGTCAATAGTATATCTGATAGAGATCTGATATCACTACTAACAAGCTACAAGATATTACTATACAAGTCTTGGGAAAGAAAGTGTCAAAGCCCCGTAAAGCTGCATCAAGTTCAAAGAAGAAGGCAAGATCTTCTCAAAGTCGTATTATAAGGAATTTTATCTTTCAAGTCGTATCACATCACACATGAGCTTGTTTTCAGAGCATCATCGAGCAAGCGCTGATTGCAGCATTTCCGAGTTTTACTTCAATTGCTGCTCAGAGTGTGTCTCCAGCATGTAAGGGGACCAACTAAGGCTTATGCATCATGCGCAAACTGCAGCGTACACACTGTTTTGTGAGGTGTGCAAAAGGTTCTTCACTGTACTTTGAAAGAGAGAGAGAGCAAGCAAAAGGTCAAGTTTAGCCAACTAGGGGACCTAAGAAACGCCACCATTATTAACCTAAGCAACGCATTATTTTTTAGGCGTTCATTGCAACAGGCTACAACGCACTCCGTTTTGTTTTAGCTCTCGGTTGATGATCTCGCTACTCTCTCTCTCCTAGCCTTTGCAACTAGGGCGGCCAGTTTCTAAACACTCCGTTTTGTGCCAGCTATGCACGGGTGTTTGGTGGCCGAGCCAACTAGGCCAGCTAGCGCATAGCCACATAGCTGCAAACAAGAGATCGACCCTTCCCACGGTTCTCTGGCAACATTGAAGCCGCTTCCAAGCATTCCAGGGCTAAAATCAAAGGGCGATTCAGACAGTCCTTTGTCTGGCTTTTGTCTCCTATTAGCCATTAGAGGAGAAGCATCACCAAGCTCTTGTTGAGCGTTTAGCTACCGGTGCTTGAGGAAAAGAAGGGAGAGAAAAAAGATCTTGACAAACGTAAAAGACTGGTTGAGGAAGAGAAGGGAGAGAAAAAAAGATCTTGACAAACGTAAAAGAGACTCGCTTCTTTCTAGGTTTTTTCTTTCCCTACTTTTCACACTCCCTCTTTCACATTTCTCTTAGCCTAGGTTTTGCCCACTTGACCACTTTCCCACTCAAGCATTCATTTCTAACCTTGTGACCACTAAAATCTTTTGCCATCGAACACTAGCTCTTCATATTACCTTGTCCACTCTAGTTCTACACGTGTTGCGCTTGTTGAGGTGTGTTCACATCCCTTAATTATTTGTGTTTTACTAGCCCTTGTTCATATGTGCAGCACGTTTTGGGCTTCTTCCACACATCCTTGGAAGATTCTTTAGAGGTTGATCACACACATTGATTATTTGATTTTAGAGCTATTCACAGGCGTGGTGTTTGATGAGAAGTGTTCACACACTGTGAGTGTCCTTGGTGGTCATTCACACGTTTGGGGATTCTTTCACGTGGAGTACATGTCGATTCAAGTTGAGTATTAGTTGGGCTTGTTCGCACACTGTGGGTCACATGTCCTGTATGCCTTGTGTTTGAGAGGTGTATTCACACTTGTTGTGAATTGTCTTTTGGTGTATACACTTTGGGTAGTGTTCACATGCAGTTATGGGTTATTCCTATTACTTTTATCCTTCATTTAATTGCCATGGTGGAGAATCACATCATCCTCGACATTTTTTTGACAGCATTTTTTATTATCATGGTAGGAGAGCTGCTCATGCACTATCATCATGGCTCTACGATTGCTATTATGATTTACCTTATCGTGTCATGTATTGTATATCTTTTGCCATATTTGCACATGTCTTTGGCATTTCGAGGCTTAGACCTCTACATATTCACTCATCTACTTCTCGCTATGATGAGGCAGCATATTCATAACAGTATTGGATGTTCAAGATACATCAAGATCATCCATAGAAGAATGGCCCTAGGGCCATCCTTGTAATCACAATATGGTTGAAAGAATGGCCCTAGTGCCATTCTAAAGCACATTGTGAGAATGGTCCTCCACTCCCTTATGTTAACTACTTGTTGGTGAATTTCAGAATCGCCCTAGGGCCATTCTACCATCCATGTACAATCTTATTGTATTTTTCGTCCATGGTGTTTTTGACCTAGGGCCATTCTCCACTCCCTTGTGTCAATTATTGGTGAATTTTGAATGGCCCTAGGGCTATTATACCATCCATAGACAATCTTGTTGTATTTTTCATCCATGGTGTGCTTGAAAGAATGGCCCTAGGGCTATTCTACCATCAATGGTATGTTTTAGAATGGCCCTGGGCCATTCTCCATGCCCTAGGGTCACTTTTTCAATATGCATTCACAATACAACAAGATTATCCATAGAAGAATGGACCTAGGGCCATTCTAAAGCACACCATCCATGGTGAGATTGAAAGAATGACCCTTAGGGCCATTCTACCACCCATGATGTGCTTTAGAATGGCCATAGGGCCATTCTTTCAAGCACATTGTGCGTGGTAGAATGACCTTAGGTCCATTTTAGAAAAGCACATTGTACTTGAGAGAATGGTCCTAGGGCCATTCTCCACTCCCTTGCGTCAACTATTGGTAAATTTTAGAATGGTCCTTGGACAAATCTCTAGTCCCTTGTGTCAACTACTATGGTCAATTTTAAAATGGTCTATTCAAAGTTTGCATTTGGATGTAAGTATGATTGTTTTTTCTATGATTTGCTTATTTTTTTAAAACTCGTTTTAGATACATGTGGATGGCTCCAAAGAGGAAAATTTCTTTTCTATCAAATGTTGACATGGCCATTTGGCGAGACAAAGAAGTGGTACATTGACTTCTACAATCTACATGGTCAAAAAATACACGAGATTCATCTATTCCTTCAGCCTCTAAATGATAATGAGTCTTTTGAGGATAAAGGAAAAGTAATGGTTTTTGTTGTGTCAGTTTTTGTTAACTTGCATCCGAAAATTGAATGTATTGATGTTGACGTACTGGATGCATTATCTTATCAACTTGTTTCTCCAACAGATGTCACGGATCACATGGTAGCAGACCAAGAGGATGCTATGTTCTCTAGAAGATGGAAGCTGGATGTCAATAGTATATCTGATAGAGATCTGATATCACTACTAACAAGCTACAAGATATTACTATACAAGTCTTGGGAAAGAAAGTGTCGAAGCCCCGTAAAGCTGCATCAAGTTCAAAGAAGAAGGCAAGATCTTCTCAAAGTCGTATTATAAGGAATTTTATCTTTCAAGTCGTATCACATCACACATGAGCTTGTTTTCAGAGCATCATCGAGCAAGCGCTGATTGCAGCATTTCCGAGTTTTACTTCAATTGCTGCTCAGAGTGTGTCTCCAGCATGTAAGGGGACCAACTAAGGCTTATGCATCATGCGCAAACTGCAGCGTACACACTGTTTTGTGAGGTGTGCAAAAGGTTCTTCACTGTACTTTGAAAGAGAGAGAGAGCAAGCAAAAGGTCAAGTTTAGCCAACTAGGGGACCTAAGAAACGCCACCATTATTAACCTAAGCAACGCATTATTTTTTAGGCGTTCATTGCAACAGGCTACAACGCACTCCGTTTTGTTTTAGCTCTCGGTTGATGATCTCGCTACTCTCTCTCTCCTAGCCTTTGCAACTAGGGCGGCCAGTTTCTAAACACTCCGTTTTGTGCCAGCTATGCACGGGTGTTTGGTGGCCGAGCCAACTAGGCCAGCTAGCGCATAGCCACATAGCTGCAAACAAGAGATCGACCCTTCCCACGGTTCTCTGGCAACATTGAAGCCGCTTCCAAGCATTCCAGGGCTAAAATCAAAGGGCGATTCAGACAGTCCTTTGTCTGGCTTTTGTCTCCTATTAGCCATTAGAGGAGAAGCATCACCAAGCTCTTGTTGAGCGTTTAGCTACCGGTGCTTGAGGAAAAGAAGGGAGAGAAAAAAGATCTTGACAAACGTAAAAGACTGGTTGAGGAAGAGAAGGGAGAGAAAAAAAGATCTTGACAAACGTAAAAGAGACTCGCTTCTTTCTAGGTTTTTTCTTTCCCTACTTTTCACACTCCCTCTTTCACATTTCTCTTAGCCTAGGTTTTGCCCACTTGACCACTTTCCCACTCAAGCATTCATTTCTAACCTTGTGACCACTAAAATCTTTTGCCATCGAACACTAGCTCTTCATATTACCTTGTCCACTCTAGTTCTACACGTGTTGCGCTTGTTGAGGTGTGTTCACATCCCTTAATTATTTGTGTTTTACTAGCCCTTGTTCATATGTGCAGCACGTTTTGGGCTTCTTCCACACATCCTTGGAAGATTCTTTAGAGGTTGATCACACACATTGATTATTTGATTTTAGAGCTATTCACAGGCGTGGTGTTTGATGAGAAGTGTTCACACACTGTGAGTGTCCTTGGTGGTCATTCACACGTTTGGGGATTCTTTCACGTGGAGTACATGTCGATTCAAGTTGAGTATTAGTTGGGCTTGTTCGCACACTGTGGGTCACATGTCCTGTATGCCTTGTGTTTGAGAGGTGTATTCACACTTGTTGTGAATTGTCTTTTGGTGTATACACTTTGGGTAGTGTTCACATGCAGTTATGGGTTATTCCTATTACTTTTATCCTTCATTTAATTGCCATGGTGGAGAATCACATCATCCTCGACATTTTTTTGACAGCATTTTTTATTATCATGGTAGGAGAGCTGCTCATGCACTATCATCATGGCTCTACGATTGCTATTATGATTTACCTTATCGTGTCATGTATTGTATATCTTTTGCCATATTTGCACATGTCTTTGGCATTTCGAGGCTTAGACCTCTACATATTCACTCATCTACTTCTCGCTATGATGAGGCAGCATATTCATAACAGTATTGGATGTTCAAGATACATCAAGATCATCCATAGAAGAATGGCCCTAGGGCCATCCTTGTAATCACAATATGGTTGAAAGAATGGCCCTAGTGCCATTCTAAAGCACATTGTGAGAATGGTCCTCCACTCCCTTATGTTAACTACTTGTTGGTGAATTTCAGAATCGCCCTAGGGCCATTCTACCATCCATGTACAATCTTATTGTATTTTTCGTCCATGGTGTTTTTGACCTAGGGCCATTCTCCACTCCCTTGTGTCAATTATTGGTGAATTTTGAATGGCCCTAGGGCTATTATACCATCCATAGACAATCTTGTTGTATTTTTCATCCATGGTGTGCTTGAAAGAATGGCCCTAGGGCTATTCTACCATCAATGGTATGTTTTAGAATGGCCCTGGGCCATTCTCCATGCCCTAGGGTCACTTTTTCAATATGCATTCACAATACAACAAGATTATCCATAGAAGAATGGACCTAGGGCCATTCTAAAGCACACCATCCATGGTGAGATTGAAAGAATGACCCTTAGGGCCATTCTACCACCCATGATGTGCTTTAGAATGGCCATAGGGCCATTCTTTCAAGCACATTGTGCGTGGTAGAATGACCTTAGGTCCATTTTAGAAAAGCACATTGTACTTGAGAGAATGGTCCTAGGGCCATTCTCCACTCCCTTGCGTCAACTATTGGTAAATTTTAGAATGGTCCTTGGACAAATCTCTAGTCCCTTGTGTCAACTACTATGGTCAATTTTAAAATGGTCTATTCAAAGTTTGCATTTGGATGTAAGTATGATTGTTTTTTCTATGATTTGCTTATTTTTTTAAAACTCGTTTTAGATACATGTGGATGGCTCCAAAGAGGAAAATTTCTTTTCTATCAAATGTTGACATGGCCATTTGGCGAGACAAAGAAGTGGTACATTGACTTCTACAATCTACATGGTCAAAAAATACACGAGATTCATCTATTCCTTCAGCCTCTAAATGATAATGAGTCTTTTGAGGATAAAGGAAAAGTAATGGTTTTTGTTGTGTCAGTTTTTGTTAACTTGCATCCGAAAATTGAATGTATTGATGTTGACGTACTGGATGCATTATCTTATCAACTTGTTTCTCCAACAGATGTCACGGATCACATGGTAGCAGACCAAGAGGATGCTATGTTCTCTAGAAGATGGAAGCTGGATGTCAATAGTATATCTGATAGAGATCTGATATCACTACTAACAAGCTACAAGATATTACTATACAAGTCTTGGGAAAGAAAGTGTCGAAGCCCCGTAAAGCTGCATCAAGTTCAAAGAAGAAGGCAAGATCTTCTCAAAGTCGTATTATAAGGAATTTTATCTTTCAAGTCGTATCACATCACACATGAGCTTGTTTTCAGAGCATCATCGAGCAAGCGCTGATTGCAGCATTTCCGAGTTTTACTTCAATTGCTGCTCAGAGTGTGTCTCCAGCATGTAAGGGGACCAACTAAGGCTTATGCATCATGCGCAAACTGCAGCGTACACACTGTTTTGTGAGGTGTGCAAAAGGTTCTTCACTGTACTTTGAAAGAGAGAGAGAGCAAGCAAAAGGTCAAGTTTAGCCAACTAGGGGACCTAAGAAACGCCACCATTATTAACCTAAGCAACGCATTATTTTTTAGGCGTTCATTGCAACAGGCTACAACGCACTCCGTTTTGTTTTAGCTCTCGGTTGATGATCTCGCTACTCTCTCTCTCCTAGCCTTTGCAACTAGGGCGGCCAGTTTCTAAACACTCCGTTTTGTGCCAGCTATGCACGGGTGTTTGGTGGCCGAGCCAACTAGGCCAGCTAGCGCATAGCCACATAGCTGCAAACAAGAGATCGACCCTTCCCACGGTTCTCTGGCAACATTGAAGCCGCTTCCAAGCATTCCAGGGCTAAAATCAAAGGGCGATTCAGACAGTCCTTTGTCTGGCTTTTGTCTCCTATTAGCCATTAGAGGAGAAGCATCACCAAGCTCTTGTTGAGCGTTTAGCTACCGGTGCTTGAGGAAAAGAAGGGAGAGAAAAAAGATCTTGACAAACGTAAAAGACTGGTTGAGGAAGAGAAGGGAGAGAAAAAAAGATCTTGACAAACGTAAAAGAGACTCGCTTCTTTCTAGGTTTTTTCTTTCCCTACTTTTCACACTCCCTCTTTCACATTTCTCTTAGCCTAGGTTTTGCCCACTTGACCACTTTCCCACTCAAGCATTCATTTCTAACCTTGTGACCACTAAAATCTTTTGCCATCGAACACTAGCTCTTCATATTACCTTGTCCACTCTAGTTCTACACGTGTTGCGCTTGTTGAGGTGTGTTCACATCCCTTAATTATTTGTGTTTTACTAGCCCTTGTTCATATGTGCAGCACGTTTTGGGCTTCTTCCACACATCCTTGGAAGATTCTTTAGAGGTTGATCACACACATTGATTATTTGATTTTAGAGCTATTCACAGGCGTGGTGTTTGATGAGAAGTGTTCACACACTGTGAGTGTCCTTGGTGGTCATTCACACGTTTGGGGATTCTTTCACGTGGAGTACATGTCGATTCAAGTTGAGTATTAGTTGGGCTTGTTCGCACACTGTGGGTCACATGTCCTGTATGCCTTGTGTTTGAGAGGTGTATTCACACTTGTTGTGAATTGTCTTTTGGTGTATACACTTTGGGTAGTGTTCACATGCAGTTATGGGTTATTCCTATTACTTTTATCCTTCATTTAATTGCCATGGTGGAGAATCACATCATCCTCGACATTTTTTTGACAGCATTTTTTATTATCATGGTAGGAGAGCTGCTCATGCACTATCATCATGGCTCTACGATTGCTATTATGATTTACCTTATCGTGTCATGTATTGTATATCTTTTGCCATATTTGCACATGTCTTTGGCATTTCGAGGCTTAGACCTCTACATATTCACTCATCTACTTCTCGCTATGATGAGGCAGCATATTCATAACAGTATTGGATGTTCAAGATACATCAAGATCATCCATAGAAGAATGGCCCTAGGGCCATCCTTGTAATCACAATATGGTTGAAAGAATGGCCCTAGTGCCATTCTAAAGCACATTGTGAGAATGGTCCTCCACTCCCTTATGTTAACTACTTGTTGGTGAATTTCAGAATCGCCCTAGGGCCATTCTACCATCCATGTACAATCTTATTGTATTTTTCGTCCATGGTGTTTTTGACCTAGGGCCATTCTCCACTCCCTTGTGTCAATTATTGGTGAATTTTGAATGGCCCTAGGGCTATTATACCATCCATAGACAATCTTGTTGTATTTTTCATCCATGGTGTGCTTGAAAGAATGGCCCTAGGGCTATTCTACCATCAATGGTATGTTTTAGAATGGCCCTGGGCCATTCTCCATGCCCTAGGGTCACTTTTTCAATATGCATTCACAATACAACAAGATTATCCATAGAAGAATGGACCTAGGGCCATTCTAAAGCACACCATCCATGGTGAGATTGAAAGAATGACCCTTAGGGCCATTCTACCACCCATGATGTGCTTTAGAATGGCCATAGGGCCATTCTTTCAAGCACATTGTGCGTGGTAGAATGACCTTAGGTCCATTTTAGAAAAGCACATTGTACTTGAGAGAATGGTCCTAGGGCCATTCTCCACTCCCTTGCGTCAACTATTGGTAAATTTTAGAATGGTCCTTGGACAAATCTCTAGTCCCTTGTGTCAACTACTATGGTCAATTTTAAAATGGTCTATTCAAAGTTTGCATTTGGATGTAAGTATGATTGTTTTTTCTATGATTTGCTTATTTTTTTAAAACTCGTTTTAGATACATGTGGATGGCTCCAAAGAGGAAAATTTCTTTTCTATCAAATGTTGACATGGCCATTTGGCGAGACAAAGAAGTGGTACATTGACTTCTACAATCTACATGGTCAAAAAATACACGAGATTCATCTATTCCTTCAGCCTCTAAATGATAATGAGTCTTTTGAGGATAAAGGAAAAGTAATGGTTTTTGTTGTGTCAGTTTTTGTTAACTTGCATCCGAAAATTGAATGTATTGATGTTGACGTACTGGATGCATTATCTTATCAACTTGTTTCTCCAACAGATGTCACGGATCACATGGTAGCAGACCAAGAGGATGCTATGTTCTCTAGAAGATGGAAGCTGGATGTCAATAGTATATCTGATAGAGATCTGATATAACTACTAACAAGCTACAAGATATTACTATACAAGTCTTGGGAAAGAAAGTGTCGAAGCCCCGTAAAGCTGCATCAAGTTCAAAGAAGAAGGCAAGATCTTCTCAAAGTCGTATTATAAGGAATTTTATCTTTCAAGTCGTATCACATCACACATGAGCTTGTTTTCAGAGCATCATCGAGCAAGCGCTGATTGCAGCATTTCCGAGTTTTACTTCAATTGCTGCTCAGAGTGTGTCTCCAGCATGTAAGGGGACCAACTAAGGCTTATGCATCATGCGCAAACTGCAGCGTACACACTGTTTTGTGAGGTGTGCAAAAGGTTCTTCACTGTACTTTGAAAGAGAGAGAGAGCAAGCAAAAGGTCAAGTTTAGCCAACTAGGGGACCTAAGAAACGCCACCATTATTAACCTAAGCAACGCATTATTTTTTAGGCGTTCATTGCAACAGGCTACAACGCACTCCGTTTTGTTTTAGCTCTCGGTTGATGATCTCGCTACTCTCTCTCTCCTAGCCTTTGCAACTAGGGCGGCCAGTTTCTAAACACTCCGTTTTGTGCCAGCTATGCACGGGTGTTTGGTGGCCGAGCCAACTAGGCCAGCTAGCGCATAGCCACATAGCTGCAAACAAGAGATCGACCCTTCCCACGGTTCTCTGGCAACATTGAAGCCGCTTCCAAGCATTCCAGGGCTAAAATCAAAGGGCGATTCAGACAGTCCTTTGTCTGGCTTTTGTCTCCTATTAGCCATTAGAGGAGAAGCATCACCAAGCTCTTGTTGAGCGTTTAGCTACCGGTGCTTGAGGAAAAGAAGGGAGAGAAAAAAGATCTTGACAAACGTAAAAGACTGGTTGAGGAAGAGAAGGGAGAGAAAAAAAGATCTTGACAAACGTAAAAGAGACTCGCTTCTTTCTAGGTTTTTTCTTTCCCTACTTTTCACACTCCCTCTTTCACATTTCTCTTAGCCTAGGTTTTGCCCACTTGACCACTTTCCCACTCAAGCATTCATTTCTAACCTTGTGACCACTAAAATCTTTTGCCATCGAACACTAGCTCTTCATATTACCTTGTCCACTCTAGTTCTACACGTGTTGCGCTTGTTGAGGTGTGTTCACATCCCTTAATTATTTGTGTTTTACTAGCCCTTGTTCATATGTGCAGCACGTTTTGGGCTTCTTCCACACATCCTTGGAAGATTCTTTAGAGGTTGATCACACACATTGATTATTTGATTTTAGAGCTATTCACAGGCGTGGTGTTTGATGAGAAGTGTTCACACACTGTGAGTGTCCTTGGTGGTCATTCACACGTTTGGGGATTCTTTCACGTGGAGTACATGTCGATTCAAGTTGAGTATTAGTTGGGCTTGTTCGCACACTGTGGGTCACATGTCCTGTATGCCTTGTGTTTGAGAGGTGTATTCACACTTGTTGTGAATTGTCTTTTGGTGTATACACTTTGGGTAGTGTTCACATGCAGTTATGGGTTATTCCTATTACTTTTATCCTTCATTTAATTGCCATGGTGGAGAATCACATCATCCTCGACATTTTTTTGACAGCATTTTTTATTATCATGGTAGGAGAGCTGCTCATGCACTATCATCATGGCTCTACGATTGCTATTATGATTTACCTTATCGTGTCATGTATTGTATATCTTTTGCCATATTTGCACATGTCTTTGGCATTTCGAGGCTTAGACCTCTACATATTCACTCATCTACTTCTCGCTATGATGAGGCAGCATATTCATAACAGTATTGGATGTTCAAGATACATCAAGATCATCCATAGAAGAATGGCCCTAGGGCCATCCTTGTAATCACAATATGGTTGAAAGAATGGCCCTAGTGCCATTCTAAAGCACATTGTGAGAATGGTCCTCCACTCCCTTATGTTAACTACTTGTTGGTGAATTTCAGAATCGCCCTAGGGCCATTCTACCATCCATGTACAATCTTATTGTATTTTTCGTCCATGGTGTTTTTGACCTAGGGCCATTCTCCACTCCCTTGTGTCAATTATTGGTGAATTTTGAATGGCCCTAGGGCTATTATACCATCCATAGACAATCTTGTTGTATTTTTCATCCATGGTGTGCTTGAAAGAATGGCCCTAGGGCTATTCTACCATCAATGGTATGTTTTAGAATGGCCCTGGGCCATTCTCCATGCCCTAGGGTCACTTTTTCAATATGCATTCACAATACAACAAGATTATCCATAGAAGAATGGACCTAGGGCCATTCTAAAGCACACCATCCATGGTGAGATTGAAAGAATGACCCTTAGGGCCATTCTACCACCCATGATGTGCTTTAGAATGGCCATAGGGCCATTCTTTCAAGCACATTGTGCGTGGTAGAATGACCTTAGGTCCATTTTAGAAAAGCACATTGTACTTGAGAGAATGGTCCTAGGGCCATTCTCCACTCC
This sequence comes from Cibotium barometz, assembly GCF_041138505.1. NCBI lineage: Eukaryota > Viridiplantae > Streptophyta > Polypodiopsida > Cyatheales > Cibotiaceae > Cibotium > Cibotium barometz. Next base: position 2,530,615 of record NC_141055.1, read on the forward strand.
CTTGCGTCAACTATTGGTAAATTTTGGAATGTTCCTTGGACAAATCTCTAGTCCCTTGTGTCAACTACTATGGTCAATTTTAAAATGGTCTATTCAAAGTTTGCATTTGGATGTAAGTATGATTGTTTTTTCTATGATTTGCTTATTTTTTTAAAACTCGTTTTAGATACATGTGGATGGCTCCAAAGAGGAAAATTTCTTTTCTATCAAATGTTGACATGGCCATTTGGCGAGACAAAGAAGTGGTACATTGACTTCTACAATCTACATGGTCAAAAAATACACGAGATTCATCTATTCCTTCAGCCTCTAAATGATAATGAGTCTTTTGAGGATAAAGGAAAAGTAATGGTTTTTGTTGTGTCAGTTTTTGTTAACTTGCATCCGAAAATTGAATGTATTGATGTTGACGTACTGGATGCATTATCTTATCAACTTGTTTCTCCAACAGATGTCACGGATCACATGGTAGCAGACCAAGAGGATGCTATGTTCTCTAGAAGATGGAAGCTGGATGTCAATAGTATATCTGATAGAGATCTGATATCACTACTAACAAGCTACAAGATATTACTATACAAGTCTTGGGAAAGAAAGTGTCGAAGCCCCGTAAAGCTGCATCAAGTTCAAAGAAGAAGGCAAGATCTTCTCAAAGTCGTATTATAAGGAATTTTATCTTTCAAGTCGTATCACATCACACATGAGCTTGTTTTCAGAGCATCATCGAGCAAGCGCTGATTGCAGCATTTCCGAGTTTTACTTCAATTGCTGCTCAGAGTGTGTCTCCAGCATGTAAGGGGACCAACTAAGGCTTATGCATCATGCGCAAACTGCAGCGTACACACTGTTTTGTGAGGTGTGCAAAAGGTTCTTCACTGTACTTTGAAAGAGAGAGAGAGCAAGCAAAAGGTCAAGTTTAGCCAACTAGGGGACCTAAGAAACGCCACCATTATTAACCTAAGCAACGCATTATTTTTTAGGCGTTCATTGCAACAGGCTACAACGCACTCCGTTTTGTTTTAGCTCTCGGTTGATGATCTCGCTACTCTCTCTCTCCTAGCCTTTGCAACTAGGGCGGCCAGTTTCTAAACACTCCGTTTTGTGCCAGCTATGCACGGGTGTTTGGTGGCCGAGCCAACTAGGCCAGCTAGCGCATAGCCACATAGCTGCAAACAAGAGATCGACCCTTCCCACGGTTCTCTGGCAACATTGAAGCCGCTTCCAAGCATTCCAGGGCTAAAATCAAAGGGCGATTCAGACAGTCCTTTGTCTGGCTTTTGTCTCCTATTAGCCATTAGAGGAGAAGCATCACCAAGCTCTTGTTGAGCGTTTAGCTACCGGTGCTTGAGGAAAAGAAGGGAGAGAAAAAAGATCTTGACAAACGTAAAAGACTGGTTGAGGAAGAGAAGGGAGAGAAAAAAAGATCTTGACAAACGTAAAAGAGACTCGCTTCTTTCTAGGTTTTTTCTTTCCCTACTTTTCACACTCCCTCTTTCACATTTCTCTTAGCCTAGGTTTTGCCCACTTGACCACTTTCCCACTCAAGCATTCATTTCTAACCTTGTGACCACTAAAATCTTTTGCCATCGAACACTAGCTCTTCATATTACCTTGTCCACTCTAGTTCTACACGTGTTGCGCTTGTTGAGGTGTGTTCACATCCCTTAATTATTTGTGTTTTACTAGCCCTTGTTCATATGTGCAGCACGTTTTGGGCTTCTTCCACACATCCTTGGAAGATTCTTTAGAGGTTGATCACACACATTGATTATTTGATTTTAGAGCTATTCACAGGCGTGGTGTTTGATGAGAAGTGTTCACACACTGTGAGTGTCCTTGGTGGTCATTCACACGTTTGGGGATTCTTTCACGTGGAGTACATGTCGATTCAAGTTGAGTATTAGTTGGGCTTGTTCGCACACTGTGGGTCACATGTCCTGTATGCCTTGTGTTTGAGAGGTGTATTCACACTTGTTGTGAATTGTCTTTTGGTGTATACACTTTGGGTAGTGTTCACATGCAGTTATGGGTTATTCCTATTACTTTTATCCTTCATTTAATTGCCATGGTGGAGAATCACATCATCCTCGACATTTTTTTGACAGCATTTTTTATTATCATGGTAGGAGAGCTGCTCATGCACTATCATCATGGCTCTACGATTGCTATTATGATTTACCTTATCGTGTCATGTATTGTATATCTTTTGCCATATTTGCACATGTCTTTGGCATTTCGAGGCTTAGACCTCTACATATTCACTCATCTACTTCTCGCTATGATGAGGCAGCATATTCATAACAGTATTGGATGTTCAAGATACATCAAGATCATCCATAGAAGAATGGCCCTAGGGCCATCCTTGTAATCACAATATGGTTGAAAGAATGGCCCTAGTGCCATTCTAAAGCACATTGTGAGAATGGTCCTCCACTCCCTTATGTTAACTACTTGTTGGTGAATTTCAGAATCGCCCTAGGGCCATTCTACCATCCATGTACAATCTTATTGTATTTTTCGTCCATGGTGTTTTTGACCTAGGGCCATTCTCCACTCCCTTGTGTCAATTATTGGTGAATTTTGAATGGCCCTAGGGCTATTATACCATCCATAGACAATCTTGTTGTATTTTTCATCCATGGTGTGCTTGAAAGAATGGCCCTAGGGCTATTCTACCATCAATGGTATGTTTTAGAATGGCCCTGGGCCATTCTCCATGCCCTAGGGTCACTTTTTCAATATGCATTCACAATACAACAAGATTATCCATAGAAGAATGGACCTAGGGCCATTCTAAAGCACACCATCCATGGTGAGATTGAAAGAATGACCCTTAGGGCCATTCTACCACCCATGATGTGCTTTAGAATGGCCATAGGGCCATTCTTTCAAGCACATTGTGCGTGGTAGAATGACCTTAGGTCCATTTTAGAAAAGCACATTGTACTTGAGAGAATGGTCCTAGGGCCATTCTCCACTCCCTTGCGTCAACTATTGGTAAATTTTAGAATGGTCCTTGGACAAATCTCTAGTCCCTTGTGTCAACTACTATGGTCAATTTTAAAATGGTCTATTCAAAGTTTGCATTTGGATGTAAGTATGATTGTTTTTTCTATGATTTGCTTATTTTTTTAAAACTCGTTTTAGATACATGTGGATGGCTCCAAAGAGGAAAATTTCTTTTCTATCAAATGTTGACATGGCCATTTGGCGAGACAAAGAAGTGGTACATTGACTTCTACAATCTACATGGTCAAAAAATACACGAGATTCATCTATTCCTTCAGCCTCTAAATGATAATGAGTCTTTTGAGGATAAAGGAAAAGTAATGGTTTTTGTTGTGTCAGTTTTTGTTAACTTGCATCCGAAAATTGAATGTATTGATGTTGACGTACTGGATGCATTATCTTATCAACTTGTTTCTCCAACAGATGTCACGGATCACATGGTAGCAGACCAAGAGGATGCTATGTTCTCTAGAAGATGGAAGCTGGATGTCAATAGTATATCTGATAGAGATCTGATATCACTACTAACAAGCTACAAGATATTACTATACAAGTCTTGGGAAAGAAAGTGTCGAAGCCCCGTAAAGCTGCATCAAGTTCAAAGAAGAAGGCAAGATCTTCTCAAAGTCGTATTATAAGGAATTTTATCTTTCAAGTCGTATCACATCACACATGAGCTTGTTTTCAGAGCATCATCGAGCAAGCGCTGATTGCAGCATTTCCGAGTTTTACTTCAATTGCTGCTCAGAGTGTGTCTCCAGCATGTAAGGGGACCAACTAAGGCTTATGCATCATGCGCAAACTGCAGCGTACACACTGTTTTGTGAGGTGTGCAAAAGGTTCTTCACTGTACTTTGAAAGAGAGAGAGAGCAAGCAAAAGGTCAAGTTTAGCCAACTAGGGGACCTAAGAAACGCCACCATTATTAACCTAAGCAACGCATTATTTTTTAGGCGTTCATTGCAACAGGCTACAACGCACTCCGTTTTGTTTTAGCTCTCGGTTGATGATCTCGCTACTCTCTCTCTCCTAGCCTTTGCAACTAGGGCGGCCAGTTTCTAAACACTCCGTTTTGTGCCAGCTATGCACGGGTGTTTGGTGGCCGAGCCAACTAGGCCAGCTAGCGCATAGCCACATAGCTGCAAACAAGAGATCGACCCTTCCCACGGTTCTCTGGCAACATTGAAGCCGCTTCCAAGCATTCCAGGGCTAAAATCAAAGGGCGATTCAGACAGTCCTTTGTCTGGCTTTTGTCTCCTATTAGCCATTAGAGGAGAAGCATCACCAAGCTCTTGTTGAGCGTTTAGCTACCGGTGCTTGAGGAAAAGAAGGGAGAGAAAAAAGATCTTGACAAACGTAAAAGACTGGTTGAGGAAGAGAAGGGAGAGAAAAAAAGATCTTGACAAACGTAAAAGAGACTCGCTTCTTTCTAGGTTTTTTCTTTCCCTACTTTTCACACTCCCTCTTTCACATTTCTCTTAGCCTAGGTTTTGCCCACTTGACCACTTTCCCACTCAAGCATTCATTTCTAACCTTGTGACCACTAAAATCTTTTGCCATCGAACACTAGCTCTTCATATTACCTTGTCCACTCTAGTTCTACACGTGTTGCGCTTGTTGAGGTGTGTTCACATCCCTTAATTATTTGTGTTTTACTAGCCCTTGTTCATATGTGCAGCACGTTTTGGGCTTCTTCCACACATCCTTGGAAGATTCTTTAGAGGTTGATCACACACATTGATTATTTGATTTTAGAGCTATTCACAGGCGTGGTGTTTGATGAGAAGTGTTCACACACTGTGAGTGTCCTTGGTGGTCATTCACACGTTTGGGGATTCTTTCACGTGGAGTACATGTCGATTCAAGTTGAGTATTAGTTGGGCTTGTTCGCACACTGTGGGTCACATGTCCTGTATGCCTTGTGTTTGAGAGGTGTATTCACACTTGTTGTGAATTGTCTTTTGGTGTATACACTTTGGGTAGTGTTCACATGCAGTTATGGGTTATTCCTATTACTTTTATCCTTCATTTAATTGCCATGGTGGAGAATCACATCATCCTCGACATTTTTTTGACAGCATTTTTTATTATCATGGTAGGAGAGCTGCTCATGCACTATCATCATGGCTCTACGATTGCTATTATGATTTACCTTATCGTGTCATGTATTGTATATCTTTTGCCATATTTGCACATGTCTTTGGCATTTCGAGGCTTAGACCTCTACATATTCACTCATCTACTTCTCGCTATGATGAGGCAGCATATTCATAACAGTATTGGATGTTCAAGATACATCAAGATCATCCATAGAAGAATGGCCCTAGGGCCATCCTTGTAATCACAATATGGTTGAAAGAATGGCCCTAGTGCCATTCTAAAGCACATTGTGAGAATGGTCCTCCACTCCCTTATGTTAACTACTTGTTGGTGAATTTCAGAATCGCCCTAGGGCCATTCTACCATCCATGTACAATCTTATTGTATTTTTCGTCCATGGTGTTTTTGACCTAGGGCCATTCTCCACTCCCTTGTGTCAATTATTGGTGAATTTTGAATGGCCCTAGGGCTATTATACCATCCATAGACAATCTTGTTGTATTTTTCATCCATGGTGTGCTTGAAAGAATGGCCCTAGGGCTATTCTACCATCAATGGTATGTTTTAGAATGGCCCTGGGCCATTCTCCATGCCCTAGGGTCACTTTTTCAATATGCATTCACAATACAACAAGATTATCCATAGAAGAATGGACCTAGGGCCATTCTAAAGCACACCATCCATGGTGAGATTGAAAGAATGACCCTTAGGGCCATTCTACCACCCATGATGTGCTTTAGAATGGCCATAGGGCCATTCTTTCAAGCACATTGTGCGTGGTAGAATGACCTTAGGTCCATTTTAGAAAAGCACATTGTACTTGAGAGAATGGTCCTAGGGCCATTCTCCACTCCCTTGCGTCAACTATTGGTAAATTTTAGAATGGTCCTTGGACAAATCTCTAGTCCCTTGTGTCAACTACTATGGTCAATTTTAAAATGGTCTATTCAAAGTTTGCATTTGGATGTAAGTATGATTGTTTTTTCTATGATTTGCTTATTTTTTTAAAACTCGTTTTAGATACATGTGGATGGCTCCAAAGAGGAAAATTTCTTTTCTATCAAATGTTGACATGGCCATTTGGCGAGACAAAGAAGTGGTACATTGACTTCTACAATCTACATGGTCAAAAAATACACGAGATTCATCTATTCCTTCAGCCTCTAAATGATAATGAGTCTTTTGAGGATAAAGGAAAAGTAATGGTTTTTGTTGTGTCAGTTTTTGTTAACTTGCATCCGAAAATTGAATGTATTGATGTTGACGTACTGGATGCATTATCTTATCAACTTGTTTCTCCAACAGATGTCACGGATCACATGGTAGCAGACCAAGAGGATGCTATGTTCTCTAGAAGATGGAAGCTGGATGTCAATAGTATATCTGATAGAGATCTGATATCACTACTAACAAGCTACAAGATATTACTATACAAGTCTTGGGAAAGAAAGTGTCGAAGCCCCGTAAAGCTGCATCAAGTTCAAAGAAGAAGGCAAGATCTTCTCAAAGTCGTATTATAAGGAATTTTATCTTTCAAGTCGTATCACATCACACATGAGCTTGTTTTCAGAGCATCATCGAGCAAGCGCTGATTGCAGCATTTCCGAGTTTTACTTCAATTGCTGCTCAGAGTGTGTCTCCAGCATGTAAGGGGACCAACTAAGGCTTATGCATCATGCGCAAACTGCAGCGTACACACTGTTTTGTGAGGTGTGCAAAAGGTTCTTCACTGTACTTTGAAAGAGAGAGAGAGCAAGCAAAAGGTCAAGTTTAGCCAACTAGGGGACCTAAGAAACGCCACCATTATTAACCTAAGCAACGCATTATTTTTTAGGCGTTCATTGCAACAGGCTACAACGCACTCCGTTTTGTTTTAGCTCTCGGTTGATGATCTCGCTACTCTCTCTCTCCTAGCCTTTGCAACTAGGGCGGCCAGTTTCTAAACACTCCGTTTTGTGCCAGCTATGCACGGGTGTTTGGTGGCCGAGCCAACTAGGCCAGCTAGCGCATAGCCACATAGCTGCAAACAAGAGATCGACCCTTCCCACGGTTCTCTGGCAACATTGAAGCCGCTTCCAAGCATTCCAGGGCTAAAATCAAAGGGCGATTCAGACAGTCCTTTGTCTGGCTTTTGTCTCCTATTAGCCATTAGAGGAGAAGCATCACCAAGCTCTTGTTGAGCGTTTAGCTACCGGTGCTTGAGGAAAAGAAGGGAGAGAAAAAAGATCTTGACAAACGTAAAAGACTGGTTGAGGAAGAGAAGGGAGAGAAAAAAAGATCTTGACAAACGTAAAAGAGACTCGCTTCTTTCTAGGTTTTTTCTTTCCCTACTTTTCACACTCCCTCTTTCACATTTCTCTTAGCCTAGGTTTTGCCCACTTGACCACTTTCCCACTCAAGCATTCATTTCTAACCTTGTGACCACTAAAATCTTTTGCCATCGAACACTAGCTCTTCATATTACCTTGTCCACTCTAGTTCTACACGTGTTGCGCTTGTTGAGGTGTGTTCACATCCCTTAATTATTTGTGTTTTACTAGCCCTTGTTCATATGTGCAGCACGTTTTGGGCTTCTTCCACACATCCTTGGAAGATTCTTTAGAGGTTGATCACACACATTGATTATTTGATTTTAGAGCTATTCACAGGCGTGGTGTTTGATGAGAAGTGTTCACACACTGTGAGTGTCCTTGGTGGTCATTCACACGTTTGGGGATTCTTTCACGTGGAGTACATGTCGATTCAAGTTGAGTATTAGTTGGGCTTGTTCGCACACTGTGGGTCACATGTCCTGTATGCCTTGTGTTTGAGAGGTGTATTCACACTTGTTGTGAATTGTCTTTTGGTGTATACACTTTGGGTAGTGTTCACATGCAGTTATGGGTTATTCCTATTACTTTTATCCTTCATTTAATTGCCATGGTGGAGAATCACATCATCCTCGACATTTTTTTGACAGCATTTTTTATTATCATGGTAGGAGAGCTGCTCATGCACTATCATCATGGCTCTACGATTGCTATTATGATTTACCTTATCGTGTCATGTATTGTATATCTTTTGCCATATTTGCACATGTCTTTGGCATTTCGAGGCTTAGACCTCTACATATTCACTCATCTACTTCTCGCTATGATGAGGCAGCATATTCATAACAGTATTGGATGTTCAAGATACATCAAGATCATCCATAGAAGAATGGCCCTAGGGCCATCCTTGTAATCACAATATGGTTGAAAGAATGGCCCTAGTGCCATTCTAAAGCACATTGTGAGAATGGTCCTCCACTCCCTTATGTTAACTACTTGTTGGTGAATTTCAGAATCGCCCTAGGGCCATTCTACCATCCATGTACAATCTTATTGTATTTTTCGTCCATGGTGTTTTTGACCTAGGGCCATTCTCCACTCCCTTGTGTCAATTATTGGTGAATTTTGAATGGCCCTAGGGCTATTATACCATCCATAGACAATCTTGTTGTATTTTTCATCCATGGTGTGCTTGAAAGAATGGCCCTAGGGCTATTCTACCATCAATGGTATGTTTTAGAATGGCCCTGGGCCATTCTCCATGCCCTAGGGTCACTTTTTCAATATGCATTCACAATACAACAAGATTATCCATAGAAGAATGGACCTAGGGCCATTCTAAAGCACACCATCCATGGTGAGATTGAAAGAATGACCCTTAGGGCCATTCTACCACCCATGATGTGCTTTAGAATGGCCATAGGGCCATTCTTTCAAGCACATTGTGCGTGGTAGAATGACCTTAGGTCCATTTTAGAAAAGCACATTGTACTTGAGAGAATGGTCCTAGGGCCATTCTCCACTCCCTTGCGTCAACTATTGGTAAATTTTAGAATGGTCCTTGGACAAATCTCTAGTCCCTTGTGTCAACTACTATGGTCAATTTTAAAATGGTCTATTCAAAGTTTGCATTTGGATGTAAGTATGATTGTTTTTTCTATGATTTGCTTATTTTTTTAAAACTCGTTTTAGATACATGTGGATGGCTCCAAAGAGGAAAATTTCTTTTCTATCAAATGTTGACATGGCCATTTGGCGAGACAAAGAAGTGGTACATTGACTTCTACAATCTACATGGTCAAAAGATACACGAGATTCATCTATTCCTTCAGCCTCTAAATGATAATGAGTCTTTTGAGGATAAAGGAAAAGTAATGGTTTTTGTTGTGTCAGTTTTTGTTAACTTGCATCCGAAAATTGAATGTATTGATGTTGACGTACTGGATGCATTATCTTATCAACTTGTTTCTCCAACAGATGTCACGGATCACATGGTAGCAGACCAAGAGGATGCTATGTTCTCTAGAAGATGGAAGCTGGATGTCAATAGTATATCTGATAGAGATCTGATATCACTACTAACAAGCTACAAGATATTACTATACAAGTCTTGGGAAAGAAAGTGTCGAAGCCCCGTAAAGCTGCATCAAGTTCAAAGAAGAAGGCAAGATCTTCTCAAAGTCGTATTATAAGGAATTTTATCTTTCAAGTCGTATCACATCACACATGAGCTTGTTTTCAGAGCATCATCGAGCAAGCGCTGATTGCAGCATTTCCGAGTTTTACTTCAATTGCTGCTCAGAGTGTGTCTCCAGCATGTAAGGGGACCAACTAAGGCTTATGCATCATGCGCAAACTGCAGCGTACACACTGTTTTGTGAGGTGTGCAAAAGGTTCTTCACTGTACTTTGAAAGAGAGAGAGAGCAAGCAAAAGGTCAAGTTTAGCCAACTAGGGGACCTAAGAAACGCCACCATTATTAACCTAAGCAACGCATTATTTTTTAGGCGTTCATTGCAACAGGCTACAACGCACTCCGTTTTGTTTTAGCTCTCGGTTGATGATCTCGCTACTCTCTCTCTCCTAGCCTTTGCAACTAGGGCGGCCAGTTTCTAAACACTCCGTTTTGTGCCAGCTATGCACGGGTGTTTGGTGGCCGAGCCAACTAGGCCAGCTAGCGCATAGCCACATAGCTGCAAACAAGAGATCGACCCTTCCCACGGTTCTCTGGCAACATTGAAGCCGCTTCCAAGCATTCCAGGGCTAAAATCAAAGGGCGATTCAGACAGTCCTTTGTCTGGCTTTTGTCTCCTATTAGCCATTAGAGGAGAAGCATCACCAAGCTCTTGTTGAGCGTTTAGCTACCGGTGCTTGAGGAAAAGAAGGGAGAGAAAAAAGATCTTGACAAACGTAAAAGACTGGTTGAGGAAGAGAAGGGAGAGAAAAAAAGATCTTGACAAACGTAAAAGAGACTCGCTTCTTTCTAGGTTTTTTCTTTCCCTACTTTTCACACTCCCTCTTTCACATTTCTCTTAGCCTAGGTTTTGCCCACTTGACCACTTTCCCACTCAAGCATTCATTTCTAACCTTGTGACCACTAAAATCTTTTGCCATCGAACACTAGCTCTTCATATTACCTTGTCCACTCTAGTTCTACACGTGTTGCGCTTGTTGAGGTGTGTTCACATCCCTTAATTATTTGTGTTTTACTAGCCCTTGTTCATATGTGCAGCACGTTTTGGGCTTCTTCCACACATCCTTGGAAGATTCTTTAGAGGTTGATCACACACATTGATTATTTGATTTTAGAGCTATTCACAGGCGTGGTGTTTGATGAGAAGTGTTCACACACTGTGAGTGTCCTTGGTGGTCATTCACACGTTTGGGGATTCTTTCACGTGGAGTACATGTCGATTCAAGTTGAGTATTAGTTGGGCTTGTTCGCACACTGTGGGTCACATGTCCTGTATGCCTTGTGTTTGAGAGGTGTATTCACACTTGTTGTGAATTGTCTTTTGGTGTATACACTTTGGGTAGTGTTCACATGCAGTTATGGGTTATTCCTATTACTTTTATCCTTCATTTAATTGCCATGGTGGAGAATCACATCATCCTCGACATTTTTTTGACAGCATTTTTTATTATCATGGTAGGAGAGCTGCTCATGCACTATCATCATGGCTCTACGATTGCTATTATGATTTACCTTATCGTGTCATGTATTGTATATCTTTTGCCATATTTGCACATGTCTTTGGCATTTCGAGGCTTAGACCTCTACATATTCACTCATCTACTTCTCGCTATGATGAGGCAGCATATTCATAACAGTATTGGATGTTCAAGATACATCAAGATCATCCATAGAAGAATGGCCCTAGGGCCATCCTTGTAATCACAATATGGTTGAAAGAATGGCCCTAGTGCCATTCTAAAGCACATTGTGAGAATGGTCCTCCACTCCCTTATGTTAACTACTTGTTGGTGAATTTCAGAATCGCCCTAGGGCCATTCTACCATCCATGTACAATCTTATTGTATTTTTCGTCCATGGTGTTTTTGACCTAGGGCCATTCTCCACTCCCTTGTGTCAATTATTGGTGAATTTTGAATGGCCCTAGGGCTATTATACCATCCATAGACAATCTTGTTGTATTTTTCATCCATGGTGTGCTTGAAAGAATGGCCCTAGGGCTATTCTACCATCAATGGTATGTTTTAGAATGGCCCTGGGCCATTCTCCATGCCCTAGGGTCACTTTTTCAATATGCATTCACAATACAACAAGATTATCCATAGAAGAATGGACCTAGGGCCATTCTAAAGCACACCATCCATGGTGAGATTGAAAGAATGACCCTTAGGGCCATTCTACCACCCATGATGTGCTTTAGAATGGCCATAGGGCCATTCTTTCAAGCACATTGTGCGTGGTAGAATGACCTTAGGTCCATTTTAGAAAAGCACATTGTACTTGAGAGAATGGTCCTAGGGCCATTCTCCACTCCCTTGCGTCAACTATTGGTAAATTTTAGAATGGTCCTTGGACAAATCTCTAGTCCCTTGTGTCAACTACTATGGTCAATTTTAAAATGGTCTATTCAAAGTTTGCATTTGGATGTAAGTATGATTGTTTTTTCTATGATTTGCTTATTTTTTTAAAACTCGTTTTAGATACATGTGGATGGCTCCAAAGAGGAAAATTTCTTTTCTATCAAATGTTGACATGGCCATTTGGCGAGACAAAGAAGTGGTACATTGACTTCTACAATCTACATGGTCAAAAAATACACGAGATTCATCTATTCCTTCAGCCTCTAAATGATAATGAGTCTTTTGAGGATAAAGGAAAAGTAATGGTTTTTGTTGTGTCAGTTTTTGTTAACTTGCATCCGAAAATTGAATGTATTGATGTTGACGTACTGGATGCATTATCTTATCAACTTGTTTCTCCAACAGATGTCACGGATCACATGGTAGCAGACCAAGAGGATGCTATGTTCTCTAGAAGATGGAAGCTGGATGTCAATAGTATATCTGATAGAGATCTGATATCACTACTAACAAGCTACAAGATATTACTATACAAGTCTTGGGAAAGAAAGTGTCGAAGCCCCGTAAAGCTGCATCAAGTTCAAAGAAGAAGGCAAGATCTTCTCAAAGTCGTATTATAAGGAATTTTATCTTTCAAGTCGTATCACATCACACATGAGCTTGTTTTCAGAGCATCATCGAGCAAGCGCTGATTGCAGCATTTTCGAGTTTTACTTCAATTGCTGCTCAGAGTGTGTCTCCAGCATGTAAGGGGACCAACTAAGGCTTATGCATCATGCGCAAACTGCAGCGTACACACTGTTTTGTGAGGTGTGCAAAAGGTTCTTCACTGTACTTTGAAAGAGAGAGAGAGCAAGCAAAAGGTCAAGTTTAGCCAACTAGGGGACCTAAGAAACGCCACCATTATTAACCTAAGCAACGCATTATTTTTTAGGCGTTCATTGCAACAGGCTACAACGCACTCCGTTTTGTTTTAGCTCTCGGTTGATGATCTCGCTACTCTCTCTCTCCTAGCCTTTGCAACTAGGGCGGCCAGTTTCTAAACACTCCGTTTTGTGCCAGCTATGCACGGGTGTTTGGTGGCCGAGCCAACTAGGCCAGCTAGCGCATAGCCACATAGCTGCAAACAAGAGATCGACCCTTCCCACGGTTCTCTGGCAACATTGAAGCCGCTTCCAAGCATTCCAGGGCTAAAATCAAAGGGCGATTCAGACAGTCCTTTGTCTGGCTTTTGTCTCCTATTAGCCATTAGAGGAGAAGCATCACCAAGCTCTTGTTGAGCGTTTAGCTACCGGTGCTTGAGGAAAAGAAGGGAGAGAAAAAAGATCTTGACAAACGTAAAAGACTGGTTGAGGAAGAGAAGGGAGAGAAAAAAAGATCTTGACAAACGTAAAAGAGACTCGCTTCTTTCTAGGTTTTTTCTTTCCCTACTTTTCACACTCCCTCTTTCACATTTCTCTTAGCCTAGGTTTTGCCCACTTGACCACTTTCCCACTCAAGCATTCATTTCTAACCTTGTGACCACTAAAATCTTTTGCCATCGAACACTAGCTCTTCATATTACCTTGTCCACTCTAGTTCTACACGTGTTGCGCTTGTTGAGGTGTGTTCACATCCCTTAATTATTTGTGTTTTACTAGCCCTTGTTCATATGTGCAGCACGTTTTGGGCTTCTTCCACACATCCTTGGAAGATTCTTTAGAGGTTGATCACACACATTGATTATTTGATTTTAGAGCTATTCACAGGCGTGGTGTTTGATGAGAAGTGTTCACACACTGTGAGTGTCCTTGGTGGTCATTCACACGTTTGGGGATTCTTTCACGTGGAGTACATGTCGATTCAAGTTGAGTATTAGTTGGGCTTGTTCGCACACTGTGGGTCACATGTCCTGTATGCCTTGTGTTTGAGAGGTGTATTCACACTTGTTGTGAATTGTCTTTTGGTGTATACACTTTGGGTAGTGTTCACATGCAGTTATGGGTTATTCCTATTACTTTTATCCTTCATTTAATTGCCATGGTGGAGAATCACATCATCCTCGACATTTTTTTGATAGCATTTTTTATTATCATGGTAGGAGAGCTGCTCATGCACTATCATCATGGCTCTACGATTGCTATTATGATTTACCTTATCGTGTCATGTATTGTATATCTTTTGCCATATTTGCACATGTCTTTGGCATTTCGAGGCTTAGACCTCTACATATTCACTCATCTACTTCTCGCTATGATGAGGCAGCATATTCATAACAGTATTGGATGTTCAAGATACATCAAGATCATCCATAGAAGAATGGCCCTAGGGCCATCCTTGTAATCACAATATGGTTGAAAGAATGGCCCTAGTGCCATTCTAAAGCACATTGTGAGAATGGTCCTCCACTCCCTTATGTTAACTACTTGTTGGTGAATTTCAGAATCGCCCTAGGGCCATTCTACCATCCATGTACAATCTTATTGTATTTTTCGTCCATGGTGTTTTTGACCTAGGGCCATTCTCCACTCCCTTGTGTCAATTATTGGTGAATTTTGAATGGCCCTAGGGCTATTATACCATCCATAGACAATCTTGTTGTATTTTTCATCCATGGTGTGCTTGAAAGAATGGCCCTAGGGCTATTCTACCATCAATGGTATGTTTTAGAATGGCCCTGGGCCATTCTCCATGCCCTAGGGTCACTTTTTCAATATGCATTCACAATACAACAAGATTATCCATAGAAGAATGGACCTAGGGCCATTCTAAAGCACACCATCCATGGTGAGATTGAAAGAATGACCCTTAGGGCCATTCTACCACCCATGATGTGCTTTAGAATGGCCATAGGGCCATTCTTTCAAGCACATTGTGCGTGGTAGAATGACCTTAGGTCCATTTTAGAAAAGCACATTGTACTTGAGAGAATGGTCCTAGGGCCATTCTCCACTCCCTTGCGTCAACTATTGGTAAATTTTAGAATGGTCCTTGGACAAATCTCTAGTCCCTTGTGTCAACTACTATGGTCAATTTTAAAATGGTCTATTCAAAGTTTGCATTTGGATGTAAGTATGATTGTTTTTTCTATGATTTGCTTATTTTTTTAAAACTCGTTTTAGATACATGTGGATGGCTCCAAAGAGGAAAATTTCTTTTCTATCAAATGTTGACATGGCCATTTGGCGAGACAAAGAAGTGGTACATTGACTTCTACAATCTACATGGTCAAAAGATACACGAGATTCATCTATTCCTTCAGCCTCTAAATGATAATGAGTCTTTTGAGGATAAAGGAAAAGTAATGGTTTTTGTTGTGTCAGTTTTTGTTAACTTGCATCCGAAAATTGAATGTATTGATGTTGACGTACTGGATGCATTATCTTATCAACTTGTTTCTCCAACAGATGTCACGGATCACATGGTAGCAGACCAAGAGGATGCTATGTTCTCTAGAAGATGGAAGCTGGATGTCAATAGTATATCTGATAGAGATCTGATATCACTACTAACAAGCTACAAGATATTACTATACAAGTCTTGGGAAAGAAAGTGTCGAAGCCCCGTAAAGCTGCATCAAGTTCAAAGAAGAAGGCAAGATCTTCTCAAAGTCGTATTATAAGGAATTTTATCTTTCAAGTCGTATCACATCACACATGAGCTTGTTTTCAGAGCATCATCGAGCAAGCGCTGATTGCAGCATTTCCGAGTTTTACTTCAATTGCTGCTCAGAGTGTGTCTCCAGCATGTAAGGGGACCAACTAAGGCTTATGCATCATGCGCAAACTGCAGCGTACACACTGTTTTGTGAGGTGTGCAAAAGGTTCTTCACTGTACTTTGAAAGAGAGAGAGAGCAAGCAAAAGGTCAAGTTTAGCCAACTAGGGGACCTAAGAAACGCCACCATTATTAACCTAAGCAACGCATTATTTTTTAGGCGTTCATTGCAACAGGCTACAACGCACTCCGTTTTGTTTTAGCTCTCGGTTGATGATCTCGCTACTCTCTCTCTCCTAGCCTTTGCAACTAGGGCGGCCAGTTTCTAAACACTCCGTTTTGTGCCAGCTATGCACGGGTGTTTGGTGGCCGAGCCAACTAGGCCAGCTAGCGCATAGCCACATAGCTGCAAACAAGAGATCGACCCTTCCCACGGTTCTCTGGCAACATTGAAGCCGCTTCCAAGCATTCCAGGGCTAAAATCAAAGGGCGATTCAGACAGTCCTTTGTCTGGCTTTTGTCTCCTATTAGCCATTAGAGGAGAAGCATCACCAAGCTCTTGTTGAGCGTTTAGCTACCGGTGCTTGAGGAAAAGAAGGGAGAGAAAAAAGATCTTGACAAACGTAAAAGACTGGTTGAGGAAGAGAAGGGAGAGAAAAAAAGATCTTGACAAACGTAAAAGAGACTCGCTTCTTTCTAGGTTTTTTCTTTCCCTACTTTTCACACTCCCTCTTTCACATTTCTCTTAGCCTAGGTTTTGCCCACTTGACCACTTTCCCACTCAAGCATTCATTTCTAACCTTGTGACCACTAAAATCTTTTGCCATCGAACACTAGCTCTTCATATTACCTTGTCCACTCTAGTTCTACACGTGTTGCGCTTGTTGAGGTGTGTTCACATCCCTTAATTATTTGTGTTTTACTAGCCCTTGTTCATATGTGCAGCACGTTTTGGGCTTCTTCCACACATCCTTGGAAGATTCTTTAGAGGTTGATCACACACATTGATTATTTGATTTTAGAGCTATTCACAGGCGTGGTGTTTGATGAGAAGTGTTCACACACTGTGAGTGTCCTTGGTGGTCATTCACACGTTTGGGGATTCTTTCACGTGGAGTACATGTCGATTCAAGTTGAGTATTAGTTGGGCTTGTTCGCACACTGTGGGTCACATGTCCTGTATGCCTTGTGTTTGAGAGGTGTATTCACACTTGTTGTGAATTGTCTTTTGGTGTATACACTTTGGGTAGTGTTCACATGCAGTTATGGGTTATTCCTATTACTTTTATCCTTCATTTAATTGCCATGGTGGAGAATCACATCATCCTCGACATTTTTTTGACAGCATTTTTTATTATCATGGTAGGAGAGCTGCTCATGCACTATCATCATGGCTCTACGATTGCTATTATGATTTACCTTATCGTGTCATGTATTGTATATCTTTTGCCATATTTGCACATGTCTTTGGCATTTCGAGGCTTAGACCTCTACATATTCACTCATCTACTTCTCGCTATGATGAGGCAGCATATTCATAACAGTATTGGATGTTCAAGATACATCAAGATCATCCATAGAAGAATGGCCCTAGGGCCATCCTTGTAATCACAATATGGTTGAAAGAATGGCCCTAGTGCCATTCTAAAGCACATTGTGAGAATGGTCCTCCACTCCCTTATGTTAACTACTTGTTGGTGAATTTCAGAATCGCCCTAGGGCCATTCTACCATCCATGTACAATCTTATTGTATTTTTCGTCCATGGTGTTTTTGACCTAGGGCCATTCTCCACTCCCTTGTGTCAATTATTGGTGAATTTTGAATGGCCCTAGGGCTATTATACCATCCATAGACAATCTTGTTGTATTTTTCATCCATGGTGTGCTTGAAAGAATGGCCCTAGGGCTATTCTACCATCAATGGTATGTTTTAGAATGGCCCTGGGCCATTCTCCATGCCCTAGGGTCACTTTTTCAATATGCATTCACAATACAACAAGATTATCCATAGAAGAATGGACCTAGGGCCATTCTAAAGCACACCATCCATGGTGAGATTGAAAGAATGACCCTTAGGGCCATTCTACCACCCATGATGTGCTTTAGAATGGCCATAGGGCCATTCTTTCAAGCACATTGTGCGTGGTAGAATGACCTTAGGTCCATTTTAGAAAAGCACATTGTACTTGAGAGAATGGTCCTAGGGCCATTCTCCACTCCCTTGCGTCAACTATTGGTAAATTTTAGAATGGTCCTTGGACAAATCTCTAGTCCCTTGTGTCAACTACTATGGTCAATTTTAAAATGGTCTATTCAAAGTTTGCATTTGGATGTAAGTATGATTGTTTTTTCTATGATTTGCTTATTTTTTTAAAACTCGTTTTAGATACATGTGGATGGCTCCAAAGAGGAAAATTTCTTTTCTATCAAATGTTGACATGGCCATTTGGCGAGACAAAGAAGTGGTACATTGACTTCTACAATCTACATGGTCAAAAAATACACGAGATTCATCTATTCCTTCAGCCTCTAAATGATAATGAGTCTTTTGAGGATAAAGGAAAAGTAATGGTTTTTGTTGTGTCAGTTTTTGTTAACTTGCATCCGAAAATTGAATGTATTGATGTTGACGTACTGGATGCATTATCTTATCAACTTGTTTCTCCAACAGATGTCACGGATCACATGGTAGCAGACCAAGAGGATGCTATGTTCTCTAGAAGATGGAAGCTGGATGTCAATAGTATATCTGATAGAGATCTGATATCACTACTAACAAGCTACAAGATATTACTATACAAGTCTTGGGAAAGAAAGTGTCGAAGCCCCGTAAAGCTGCATCAAGTTCAAAGAAGAAGGCAAGATCTTCTCAAAGTCGTATTATAAGGAATTTTATCTTTCAAGTCGTATCACATCACACATGAGCTTGTTTTCAGAGCATCATCGAGCAAACGCTGATTGCAGCATTTCCGAGTTTTACTTCAATTGCTGCTCAGAGTGTGTCTCCAGCATGTAAGGGGACCAACTAAGGCTTATGCATCATGCGCAAACTGCAGCGTACACACTCTTTTGTGAGGTGTGCAAAAGGTTCTTCACTGTACTTTGAAAGAGAGAGAGAGCAAGCAAAAGGTCAAGTTTAGCCAACTAGGGGACCTAAGAAACGCCACCATTATTAACCTAAGCAACGCATTATTTTTTAGGCGTTCATTGCAACAGGCTACAACGCACTCCGTTTTGTTTTAGCTCTCGGTTGATGATCTCGCTACTCTCTCTCTCCTAGCCTTTGCAACTAGGGCGGCCAGTTTCTAAACACTCCGTTTTGTGCCAGCTATGCACGGGTGTTTGGTGGCCGAGCCAACTAGGCCAGCTAGCGCATAGCCACATAGCTGCAAACAAGAGATCGACCCTTCCCACGGTTCTCTGGCAACATTGAAGCCGCTTCCAAGCATTCCAGGGCTAAAATCAAAGGGCGATTCAGACAGTCCTTTGTCTGGCTTTTGTCTCCTATTAGCCATTAGAGGAGAAGCATCACCAAGCTCTTGTTGAGCGTTTAGCTACCGGTGCTTGAGGAAAAGAAGGGAGAGAAAAAAGATCTTGACAAACGTAAAAGACTGGTTGAGGAAGAGAAGGGAGAGAAAAAAAGATCTTGACAAACGTAAAAGAGACTCGCTTCTTTCTAGGTTTTTTCTTTCCCTACTTTTCACACTCCCTCTTTCACATTTCTCTTAGCCTAGGTTTTGCCCACTTGACCACTTTCCCACTCAAGCATTCATTTCTAACCTTGTGACCACTAAAATCTTTTGCCATCGAACACTAGCTCTTCATATTACCTTGTCCACTCTAGTTCTACACGTGTTGCGCTTGTTGAGGTGTGTTCACATCCCTTAATTATTTGTGTTTTACTAGCCCTTGTTCATATGTGCAGCACGTTTTGGGCTTCTTCCACACATCCTTGGAAGATTCTTTAGAGGTTGATCACACACATTGATTATTTGATTTTAGAGCTATTCACAGGCGTGGTGTTTGATGAGAAGTGTTCACACACTGTGAGTGTCCTTGGTGGTCATTCACACGTTTGGGGATTCTTTCACGTGGAGTACATGTCGATTCAAGTTGAGTATTAGTTGGGCTTGTTCGCACACTGTGGGTCACATGTCCTGTATGCCTTGTGTTTGAGAGGTGTATTCACACTTGTTGTGAATTGTCTTTTGGTGTATACACTTTGGGTAGTGTTCACATGCAGTTATGGGTTATTCCTATTACTTTTATCCTTCATTTAATTGCCATGGTGGAGAATCACATCATCCTCGACATTTTTTTGACAGCATTTTTTATTATCATGGTAGGAGAGCTGCTCATGCACTATCATCATGGCTCTACGATTGCTATTATGATTTACCTTATCGTGTCATGTATTGTATATCTTTTGCCATATTTGCACATGTCTTTGGCATTTCGAGGCTTAGACCTCTACATATTCACTCATCTACTTCTCGCTATGATGAGGCAGCATATTCATAACAGTATTGGATGTTCAAGATACATCAAGATCATCCATAGAAGAATGGCCCTAGGGCCATCCTTGTAATCACAATATGGTTGAAAGAATGGCCCTAGTGCCATTCTAAAGCACATTGTGAGAATGGTCCTCCACTCCCTTATGTTAACTACTTGTTGGTGAATTTCAGAATCGCCCTAGGGCCATTCTACCATCCATGTACAATCTTATTGTATTTTTCGTCCATGGTGTTTTTGACCTAGGGCCATTCTCCACTCCCTTGTGTCAATTATTGGTGAATTTTGAATGGCCCTAGGGCTATTATACCATCCATAGACAATCTTGTTGTATTTTTCATCCATGGTGTGCTTGAAAGAATGGCCCTAGGGCTATTCTACCATCAATGGTATGTTTTAGAATGGCCCTGGGCCATTCTCCATGCCCTAGGGTCACTTTTTCAATATGCATTCACAATACAACAAGATTATCCATAGAAGAATGGACCTAGGGCCATTCTAAAGCACACCATCCATGGTGAGATTGAAAGAATGACCCTTAGGGCCATTCTACCACCCATGATGTGCTTTAGAATGGCCATAGGGCCATTCTTTCAAGCACATTGTGCGTGGTAGAATGACCTTAGGTCCATTTTAGAAAAGCACATTGTACTTGAGAGAATGGTCCTAGGGCCATTCTCCACTCCCTTGCGTCAACTATTGGTAAATTTTAGAATGGTCCTTGGACAAATCTCTAGTCCCTTGTGTCAACTACTATGGTCAATTTTAAAATGGTCTATTCAAAGTTTGCATTTGGATGTAAGTATGATTGTTTTTTCTATGATTTGCTTATTTTTTTAAAACTCGTTTTAGATACATGTGGATGGCTCCAAAGAGGAAAATTTCTTTTCTATCAAATGTTGACATGGCCATTTGGCGAGACAAAGAAGTGGTACATTGACTTCTACAATCTACATGGTCAAAAAATACACGAGATTCATCTATTCCTTCAGCCTCTAAATGATAAT
Organism: Cibotium barometz; assembly: GCF_041138505.1. Taxonomy (NCBI): domain Eukaryota; kingdom Viridiplantae; phylum Streptophyta; class Polypodiopsida; order Cyatheales; family Cibotiaceae; genus Cibotium; species Cibotium barometz. Next base: position 2,551,803 of record NC_141055.1, read on the forward strand.
GAGTCTTTTGAGGATAAAGGAAAAGTAATGGTTTTTGTTGTGTCAGTTTTTGTTAACTTGCATCCGAAAATTGAATGCATTGATGTTGACGTACTGGATGCATTATCTTATCAACTTGTTTCTCCAACAGATGTCACGGATCACATGGTAGCAGACCAAGAGGATGCTATGTTCTCTAGAAGATGGAAGCTGGATGTCAATAGTATATCTGATAGAGATCTGATATCACTACTAACAAGCTACAAGATATTACTATACAAGTCTTGGGAAAGAAAGTGTCGAAGCCCCGTAAAGCTGCATCAAGTTCAAAGAAGAAGGCAAGATCTTCTCAAAGTCGTATTATAAGGAATTTTATCTTTCAAGTCGTATCACATCACACATGAGCTTGTTTTCAGAGCATCATCGAGCAAGCGCTGATTGCAGCATTTCCGAGTTTTACTTCAATTGCTGCTCAGAGTGTGTCTCCAGCATGTAAGGGGACCAACTAAGGCTTATGCATCATGCGCAAACTGCAGCGTACACACTGTTTTGTGAGGTGTGCAAAAGGTTCTTCACTGTACTTTGAAAGAGAGAGAGAGCAAGCAAAAGGTCAAGTTTAGCCAACTAGGGGACCTAAGAAACGCCACCATTATTAACCTAAGCAACGCATTATTTTTTAGGCGTTCATTGCAACAGGCTACAACGCACTCCGTTTTGTTTTAGCTCTCGGTTGATGATCTCGCTACTCTCTCTCTCCTAGCCTTTGCAACTAGGGCGGCCAGTTTCTAAACACTCCGTTTTGTGCCAGCTATGCACGGGTGTTTGGTGGCCGAGCCAACTAGGCCAGCTAGCGCATAGCCACATAGCTGCAAACAAGAGATCGACCCTTCCCACGGTTCTCTGGCAACATTGAAGCCGCTTCCAAGCATTCCAGGGCTAAAATCAAAGGGCGATTCAGACAGTCCTTTGTCTGGCTTTTGTCTCCTATTAGCCATTAGAGGAGAAGCATCACCAAGCTCTTGTTGAGCGTTTAGCTACCGGTGCTTGAGGAAAAGAAGGGAGAGAAAAAAGATCTTGACAAACGTAAAAGACTGGTTGAGGAAGAGAAGGGAGAGAAAAAAAGATCTTGACAAACGTAAAAGAGACTCGCTTCTTTCTAGGTTTTTTCTTTCCCTACTTTTCACACTCCCTCTTTCACATTTCTCTTAGCCTAGGTTTTGCCCACTTGACCACTTTCCCACTCAAGCATTCATTTCTAACCTTGTGACCACTAAAATCTTTTGCCATCGAACACTAGCTCTTCATATTACCTTGTCCACTCTAGTTCTACACGTGTTGCGCTTGTTGAGGTGTGTTCACATCCCTTAATTATTTGTGTTTTACTAGCCCTTGTTCATATGTGCAGCACGTTTTGGGCTTCTTCCACACATCCTTGGAAGATTCTTTAGAGGTTGATCACACACATTGATTATTTGATTTTAGAGCTATTCACAGGCGTGGTGTTTGATGAGAAGTGTTCACACACTGTGAGTGTCCTTGGTGGTCATTCACACGTTTGGGGATTCTTTCACGTGGAGTACATGTCGATTCAAGTTGAGTATTAGTTGGGCTTGTTCGCACACTGTGGGTCACATGTCCTGTATGCCTTGTGTTTGAGAGGTGTATTCACACTTGTTGTGAATTGTCTTTTGGTGTATACACTTTGGGTAGTGTTCACATGCAGTTATGGGTTATTCCTATTACTTTTATCCTTCATTTAATTGCCATGGTGGAGAATCACATCATCCTCGACATTTTTTTGACAGCATTTTTTATTATCATGGTAGGAGAGCTGCTCATGCACTATCATCATGGCTCTACGATTGCTATTATGATTTACCTTATCGTGTCATGTATTGTATATCTTTTGCCATATTTGCACATGTCTTTGGCATTTCGAGGCTTAGACCTCTACATATTCACTCATCTACTTCTCGCTATGATGAGGCAGCATATTCATAACAGTATTGGATGTTCAAGATACATCAAGATCATCCATAGAAGAATGGCCCTAGGGCCATCCTTGTAATCACAATATGGTTGAAAGAATGGCCCTAGTGCCATTCTAAAGCACATTGTGAGAATGGTCCTCCACTCCCTTATGTTAACTACTTGTTGGTGAATTTCAGAATCGCCCTAGGGCCATTCTACCATCCATGTACAATCTTATTGTATTTTTCGTCCATGGTGTTTTTGACCTAGGGCCATTCTCCACTCCCTTGTGTCAATTATTGGTGAATTTTGAATGGCCCTAGGGCTATTATACCATCCATAGACAATCTTGTTGTATTTTTCATCCATGGTGTGCTTGAAAGAATGGCCCTAGGGCTATTCTACCATCAATGGTATGTTTTAGAATGGCCCTGGGCCATTCTCCATGCCCTAGGGTCACTTTTTCAATATGCATTCACAATACAACAAGATTATCCATAGAAGAATGGACCTAGGGCCATTCTAAAGCACACCATCCATGGTGAGATTGAAAGAATGACCCTTAGGGCCATTCTACCACCCATGATGTGCTTTAGAATGGCCATAGGGCCATTCTTTCAAGCACATTGTGCGTGGTAGAATGACCTTAGGTCCATTTTAGAAAAGCACATTGTACTTGAGAGAATGGTCCTAGGGCCATTCTCCACTCCCTTGCGTCAACTATTGGTAAATTTTAGAATGGTCCTTGGACAAATCTCTAGTCCCTTGTGTCAACTACTATGGTCAATTTTAAAATGGTCTATTCAAAGTTTGCATTTGGATGTAAGTATGATTGTTTTTTCTATGATTTGCTTATTTTTTTAAAACTCGTTTTAGATACATGTGGATGGCTCCAAAGAGGAAAATTTCTTTTCTATCAAATGTTGACATGGCCATTTGGCGAGACAAAGAAGTGGTACATTGACTTCTACAATCTACATGGTCAAAAAATACACGAGATTCATCTATTCCTTCAGCCTCTAAATGATAATGAGTCTTTTGAGGATAAAGGAAAAGTAATGGTTTTTGTTGTGTCAGTTTTTGTTAACTTGCATCCGAAAATTGAATGTATTGATGTTGACGTACTGGATGCATTATCTTATCAACTTGTTTCTCCAACAGATGTCACGGATCACATGGTAGCAGACCAAGAGGATGCTATGTTCTCTAGAAGATGGAAGCTGGATGTCAATAGTATATCTGATAGAGATCTGATATCACTACTAACAAGCTACAAGATATTACTATACAAGTCTTGGGAAAGAAAGTGTCGAAGCCCCGTAAAGCTGCATCAAGTTCAAAGAAGAAGGCAAGATCTTCTCAAAGTCGTATTATAAGGAATTTTATCTTTCAAGTCGTATCACATCACACATGAGCTTGTTTTCAGAGCATCATCGAGCAAGCGCTGATTGCAGCATTTCCGAGTTTTACTTCAATTGCTGCTCAGAGTGTGTCTCCAGCATGTAAGGGGACCAACTAAGGCTTATGCATCATGCGCAAACTGCAGCGTACACACTCTTTTGTGAGGTGTGCAAAAGGTTCTTCACTGTACTTTGAAAGAGAGAGAGAGCAAGCAAAAGGTCAAGTTTAGCCAACTAGGGGACCTAAGAAACGCCACCATTATTAACCTAAGCAACGCATTATTTTTTAGGCGTTCATTGCAACAGGCTACAACGCACTCCGTTTTGTTTTAGCTCTCGGTTGATGATCTCGCTACTCTCTCTCTCCTAGCCTTTGCAACTAGGGCGGCCAGTTTCTAAACACTCCGTTTTGTGCCAGCTATGCACGGGTGTTTGGTGGCCGAGCCAACTAGGCCAGCTAGCGCATAGCCACATAGCTGCAAACAAGAGATCGACCCTTCCCACGGTTCTGTGGCAACATTGAAGCCGCTTCCAAGCATTCCAGGGCTAAAATCAAAGGGCGATTCAGACAGTCCTTTGTCTGGCTTTTGTCTCCTATTAGCCATTAGAGGAGAAGCATCACCAAGCTCTTGTTGAGCGTTTAGCGACCGGTGCTTGAGGAAAAGAAGGGAGAGAAAAAAGATCTTGACAAACGTAAAAGACTGGTTGAGGAAGAGAAGGGAGAGAAAAAAAGATCTTGACAAACGTAAAAGAGACTCGCTTCTTTCTAGGTTTTTTCTTTCCCTACTTTTCACACTCCCTCTTTCACATTTCTCTTAGCCTAGGTTTTGCCCACTTGACCACTTTCCCACTCAAGCATTCATTTCTAACCTTGTGACCACTAAAATCTTTTGCCATCGAACACTAGCTCTTCATATTACCTTGTCCACTCTAGTTCTACACGTGTTGCGCTTGTTGAGGTGTGTTCACATCCCTTAATTATTTGTGTTTTACTAGCCCTTGTTCATATGTGCAGCACGTTTTGGGCTTCTTCCACACATCCTTGGAAGATTCTTTAGAGGTTGATCACACACATTGATTATTTGATTTTAGAGCTATTCACAGGCGTGGTGTTTGATGAGAAGTGTTCACACACTGTGAGTGTCCTTGGTGGTCATTCACACGTTTGGGGATTCTTTCACGTGGAGTACATGTCGATTCAAGTTGAGTATTAGTTGGGCTTGTTCGCACACTGTGGGTCACATGTCCTGTATGCCTTGTGTTTGAGAGGTGTATTCACACTTGTTGTGAATTGTCTTTTGGTGTATACACTTTGGGTAGTGTTCACATGCAGTTATGGGTTATTCCTATTACTTTTATCCTTCATTTAATTGCCATGGTGGAGAATCACATCATCCTCGACATTTTTTTGACAGCATTTTTTATTATCATGGTAGGAGAGCTGCTCATGCACTATCATCATGGCTCTACGATTGCTATTATGATTTACCTTATCGTGTCATGTATTGTATATCTTTTGCCATATTTGCACATGTCTTTGGCATTTCGAGGCTTAGACCTCTACATATTCACTCATCTACTTCTCGCTATGATGAGGCAGCATATTCATAACAGTATTGGATGTTCAAGATACATCAAGATCATCCATAGAAGAATGGCCCTAGGGCCATCCTTGTAATCACAATATGGTTGAAAGAATGGCCCTAGTGCCATTCTAAAGCACATTGTGAGAATGGTCCTCCACTCCCTTATGTTAACTACTTGTTGGTGAATTTCAGAATCGCCCTAGGGCCATTCTACCATCCATGTACAATCTTATTGTATTTTTCGTCCATGGTGTTTTTGACCTAGGGCCATTCTCCACTCCCTTGTGTCAATTATTGGTGAATTTTGAATGGCCCTAGGGCTATTATACCATCCATAGACAATCTTGTTGTATTTTTCATCCATGGTGTGCTTGAAAGAATGGCCCTAGGGCTATTCTACCATCAATGGTATGTTTTAGAATGGCCCTGGGCCATTCTCCATGCCCTAGGGTCACTTTTTCAATATGCATTCACAATACAACAAGATTATCCATAGAAGAATGGACCTAGGGCCATTCTAAAGCACACCATCCATGGTGAGATTGAAAGAATGACCCTTAGGGCCATTCTACCACCCATGATGTGCTTTAGAATGGCCATAGGGCCATTCTTTCAAGCACATTGTGCGTGGTAGAATGACCTTAGGTCCATTTTAGAAAAGCACATTGTACTTGAGAGAATGGTCCTAGGGCCATTCTCCACTCCCTTGCGTCAACTATTGGTAAATTTTAGAATGGTCCTTGGACAAATCTCTAGTCCCTTGTGTCAACTACTATGGTCAATTTTAAAATGGTCTATTCAAAGTTTGCATTTGGATGTAAGTATGATTGTTTTTTCTATGATTTGCTTATTTTTTTAAAACTCGTTTTAGATACATGTGGATGGCTCCAAAGAGGAAAATTTCTTTTCTATCAAATGTTGACATGGCCATTTGGCGAGACAAAGAAGTGGTACATTGACTTCTACAATCTACATGGTCAAAAAATACACGAGATTCATCTATTCCTTCAGCCTCTAAATGATAATGAGTCTTTTGAGGATAAAGGAAAAGTAATGGTTTTTGTTGTGTCAGTTTTTGTTAACTTGCATCCGAAAATTGAATGTATTGATGTTGACGTACTGGATGCATTATCTTATCAACTTGTTTCTCCAACAGATGTCACGGATCACATGGTAGCAGACCAAGAGGATGCTATGTTCTCTAGAAGATGGAAGCTGGATGTCAATAGTATATCTGATAGAGATCTGATATCACTACTAACAAGCTACAAGATATTACTATACAAGTCTTGGGAAAGAAAGTGTCGAAGCCCCGTAAAGCTGCATCAAGTTCAAAGAAGAAGGCAAGATCTTCTCAAAGTCGTATTATAAGGAATTTTATCTTTCAAGTCGTATCACATCACACATGAGCTTGTTTTCAGAGCATCATCGAGCAAGCGCTGATTGCAGCATTTCCGAGTTTTACTTCAATTGCTGCTCAGAGTGTGTCTCCAGCATGTAAGGGGACCAACTAAGGCTTATGCATCATGCGCAAACTGCAGCGTACACACTCTTTTGTGAGGTGTGCAAAAGGTTCTTCACTGTACTTTGAAAGAGAGAGAGAGCAAGCAAAAGGTCAAGTTTAGCCAACTAGGGGACCTAAGAAACGCCACCATTATTAACCTAAGCAACGCATTATTTTTTAGGCGTTCATTGCAACAGGCTACAACGCACTCCGTTTTGTTTTAGCTCTCGGTTGATGATCTCGCTACTCTCTCTCTCCTAGCCTTTGCAACTAGGGCGGCCAGTTTCTAAACACTCCGTTTTGTGCCAGCTATGCACGGGTGTTTGGTGGCCGAGCCAACTAGGCCAGCTAGCGCATAGCCACATAGCTGCAAACAAGAGATCGACCCTTCCCACGGTTCTGTGGCAACATTGAAGCCGCTTCCAAGCATTCCAGGGCTAAAATCAAAGGGCGATTCAGACAGTCCTTTGTCTGGCTTTTGTCTCCTATTAGCCATTAGAGGAGAAGCATCACCAAGCTCTTGTTGAGCGTTTAGCTACCGGTGCTTGAGGAAAAGAAGGGAGAGAAAAAAGATCTTGACAAACGTAAAAGACTGGTTGAGGAAGAGAAGGGAGAGAAAAAAAGATCTTGACAAACGTAAAAGAGACTCGCTTCTTTCTAGGTTTTTTCTTTCCCTACTTTTCACACTCCCTCTTTCACATTTCTCTTAGCCTAGGTTTTGCCCACTTGACCACTTTCCCACTCAAGCATTCATTTCTAACCTTGTGACCACTAAAATCTTTTGCCATCGAACACTAGCTCTTCATATTACCTTGTCCACTCTAGTTCTACACGTGTTGCGCTTGTTGAGGTGTGTTCACATCCCTTAATTATTTGTGTTTTACTAGCCCTTGTTCATATGTGCAGCACGTTTTGGGCTTCTTCCACACATCCTTGGAAGATTCTTTAGAGGTTGATCACACACATTGATTATTTGATTTTAGAGCTATTCACAGGCGTGGTGTTTGATGAGAAGTGTTCACACACTGTGAGTGTCCTTGGTGGTCATTCACACGTTTGGGGATTCTTTCACGTGGAGTACATGTCGATTCAAGTTGAGTATTAGTTGGGCTTGTTCGCACACTGTGGGTCACATGTCCTGTATGCCTTGTGTTTGAGAGGTGTATTCACACTTGTTGTGAATTGTCTTTTGGTGTATACACTTTGGGTAGTGTTCACATGCAGTTATGGGTTATTCCTATTACTTTTATCCTTCATTTAATTGCCATGGTGGAGAATCACATCATCCTCGACATTTTTTTGACAGCATTTTTTATTATCATGGTAGGAGAGCTGCTCATGCACTATCATCATGGCTCTACGATTGCTATTATGATTTACCTTATCGTGTCATGTATTGTATATCTTTTGCCATATTTGCACATGTCTTTGGCATTTCGAGGCTTAGACCTCTACATATTCACTCATCTACTTCTCGCTATGATGAGGCAGCATATTCATAACAGTATTGGATGTTCAAGATACATCAAGATCATCCATAGAAGAATGGCCCTAGGGCCATCCTTGTAATCACAATATGGTTGAAAGAATGGCCCTAGTGCCATTCTAAAGCACATTGTGAGAATGGTCCTCCACTCCCTTATGTTAACTACTTGTTGGTGAATTTCAGAATCGCCCTAGGGCCATTCTACCATCCATGTACAATCTTATTGTATTTTTCGTCCATGGTGTTTTTGACCTAGGGCCATTCTCCACTCCCTTGTGTCAATTATTGGTGAATTTTGAATGGCCCTAGGGCTATTATACCATCCATAGACAATCTTGTTGTATTTTTCATCCATGGTGTGCTTGAAAGAATGGCCCTAGGGCTATTCTACCATCAATGGTATGTTTTAGAATGGCCCTGGGCCATTCTCCATGCCCTAGGGTCACTTTTTCAATATGCATTCACAATACAACAAGATTATCCATAGAAGAATGGACCTAGGGCCATTCTAAAGCACACCATCCATGGTGAGATTGAAAGAATGACCCTTAGGGCCATTCTACCACCCATGATGTGCTTTAGAATGGCCATAGGGCCATTCTTTCAAGCACATTGTGCGTGGTAGAATGACCTTAGGTCCATTTTAGAAAAGCACATTGTACTTGAGAGAATGGTCCTAGGGCCATTCTCCACTCCCTTGCGTCAACTATTGGTAAATTTTAGAATGGTCCTTGGACAAATCTCTAGTCCCTTGTGTCAACTACTATGGTCAATTTTAAAATGGTCTATTCAAAGTTTGCATTTGGATGTAAGTATGATTGTTTTTTCTATGATTTGCTTATTTTTTTAAAACTCGTTTTAGATACATGTGGATGGCTCCAAAGAGGAAAATTTCTTTTCTATCAAATGTTGACATGGCCATTTGGCGAGACAAAGAAGTGGTACATTGACTTCTACAATCTACATGGTCAAAAAATACACGAGATTCATCTATTCCTTCAGCCTCTAAATGATAATGAGTCTTTTGAGGATAAAGGAAAAGTAATGGTTTTTGTTGTGTCAGTTTTTGTTAACTTGCATCCGAAAATTGAATGTATTGATGTTGACGTACTGGATGCATTATCTTATCAACTTGTTTCTCCAACAGATGTCACGGATCACATGGTAGCAGACCAAGAGGATGCTATGTTCTCTAGAAGATGGAAGCTGGATGTCAATAGTATATCTGATAGAGATCTGATATCACTACTAACAAGCTACAAGATATTACTATACAAGTCTTGGGAAAGAAAGTGTCGAAGCCCCGTAAAGCTGCATCAAGTTCAAAGAAGAAGGCAAGATCTTCTCAAAGTCGTATTATAAGGAATTTTATCTTTCAAGTCGTATCACATCACACATGAGCTTGTTTTCAGAGCATCATCGAGCAAGCGCTGATTGCAGCATTTCCGAGTTTTACTTCAATTGCTGCTCAGAGTGTGTCTCCAGCATGTAAGGGGACCAACTAAGGCTTATGCATCATGCGCAAACTGCAGCGTACACACTGTTTTGTGAGGTGTGCAAAAGGTTCTTCACTGTACTTTGAAAGAGAGAGAGAGCAAGCAAAAGGTCAAGTTTAGCCAACTAGGGGACCTAAGAAACGCCACCATTATTAACCTAAGCAACGCATTATTTTTTAGGCGTTCATTGCAACAGGCTACAACGCACTCCGTTTTGTTTTAGCTCTCGGTTGATGATCTCGCTACTCTCTCTCTCCTAGCCTTTGCAACTAGGGCGGCCAGTTTCTAAACACTCCGTTTTGTGCCAGCTATGCACGGGTGTTTGGTGGCCGAGCCAACTAGGCCAGCTAGCGCATAGCCACATAGCTGCAAACAAGAGATCGACCCTTCCCACGGTTCTCTGGCAACATTGAAGCCGCTTCCAAGCATTCCAGGGCTAAAATCAAAGGGCGATTCAGACAGTCCTTTGTCTGGCTTTTGTCTCCTATTAGCCATTAGAGGAGAAGCATCACCAAGCTCTTGTTGAGCGTTTAGCTACCGGTGCTTGAGGAAAAGAAGGGAGAGAAAAAAGATCTTGACAAACGTAAAAGACTGGTTGAGGAAGAGAAGGGAGAGAAAAAAAGATCTTGACAAACGTAAAAGAGACTCGCTTCTTTCTAGGTTTTTTCTTTCCCTACTTTTCACACTCCCTCTTTCACATTTCTCTTAGCCTAGGTTTTGCCCACTTGACCACTTTCCCACTCAAGCATTCATTTCTAACCTTGTGACCACTAAAATCTTTTGCCATCGAACACTAGCTCTTCATATTACCTTGTCCACTCTAGTTCTACACGTGTTGCGCTTGTTGAGGTGTGTTCACATCCCTTAATTATTTGTGTTTTACTAGCCCTTGTTCATATGTGCAGCACGTTTTGGGCTTCTTCCACACATCCTTGGAAGATTCTTTAGAGGTTGATCACACACATTGATTATTTGATTTTAGAGCTATTCACAGGCGTGGTGTTTGATGAGAAGTGTTCACACACTGTGAGTGTCCTTGGTGGTCATTCACACGTTTGGGGATTCTTTCACGTGGAGTACATGTCGATTCAAGTTGAGTATTAGTTGGGCTTGTTCGCACACTGTGGGTCACATGTCCTGTATGCCTTGTGTTTGAGAGGTGTATTCACACTTGTTGTGAATTGTCTTTTGGTGTATACACTTTGGGTAGTGTTCACATGCAGTTATGGGTTATTCCTATTACTTTTATCCTTCATTTAATTGCCATGGTGGAGAATCACATCATCCTCGACATTTTTTTGACAGCATTTTTTATTATCATGGTAGGAGAGCTGCTCATGCACTATCATCATGGCTCTACGATTGCTATTATGATTTACCTTATCGTGTCATGTATTGTATATCTTTTGCCATATTTGCACATGTCTTTGGCATTTCGAGGCTTAGACCTCTACATATTCACTCATCTACTTCTCGCTATGATGAGGCAGCATATTCATAACAGTATTGGATGTTCAAGATACATCAAGATCATCCATAGAAGAATGGCCCTAGGGCCATCCTTGTAATCACAATATGGTTGAAAGAATGGCCCTAGTGCCATTCTAAAGCACATTGTGAGAATGGTCCTCCACTCCCTTATGTTAACTACTTGTTGGTGAATTTCAGAATCGCCCTAGGGCCATTCTACCATCCATGTACAATCTTATTGTATTTTTCGTCCATGGTGTTTTTGACCTAGGGCCATTCTCCACTCCCTTGTGTCAATTATTGGTGAATTTTGAATGGCCCTAGGGCTATTATACCATCCATAGACAATCTTGTTGTATTTTTCATCCATGGTGTGCTTGAAAGAATGGCCCTAGGGCTATTCTACCATCAATGGTATGTTTTAGAATGGCCCTGGGCCATTCTCCATGCCCTAGGGTCACTTTTTCAATATGCATTCACAATACAACAAGATTATCCATAGAAGAATGGACCTAGGGCCATTCTAAAGCACACCATCCATGGTGAGATTGAAAGAATGACCCTTAGGGCCATTCTACCACCCATGATGTGCTTTAGAATGGCCATAGGGCCATTCTTTCAAGCACATTGTGCGTGGTAGAATGACCTTAGGTCCATTTTAGAAAAGCACATTGTACTTGAGAGAATGGTCCTAGGGCCATTCTCCACTCCCTTGCGTCAACTATTGGTAAATTTTAGAATGGTCCTTGGACAAATCTCTAGTCCCTTGTGTCAACTACTATGGTCAATTTTAAAATGGTCTATTCAAAGTTTGCATTTGGATGTAAGTATGATTGTTTTTTCTATGATTTGCTTATTTTTTTAAAACTCGTTTTAGATACATGTGGATGGCTCCAAAGAGGAAAATTTCTTTTCTATCAAATGTTGACATGGCCATTTGGCGAGACAAAGAAGTGGTACATTGACTTCTACAATCTACATGGTCAAAAAATACACGAGATTCATCTATTCCTTCAGCCTCTAAATGATAATGAGTCTTTTGAGGATAAAGGAAAAGTAATGGTTTTTGTTGTGTCAGTTTTTGTTAACTTGCATCCGAAAATTGAATGTATTGATGTTGACGTACTGGATGCATTATCTTATCAACTTGTTTCTCCAACAGATGTCACGGATCACATGGTAGCAGACCAAGAGGATGCTATGTTCTCTAGAAGATGGAAGCTGGATGTCAATAGTATATCTGATAGAGATCTGATATCACTACTAACAAGCTACAAGATATTACTATACAAGTCTTGGGAAAGAAAGTGTCGAAGCCCCGTAAAGCTGCATCAAGTTCAAAGAAGAAGGCAAGATCTTCTCAAAGTCGTATTATAAGGAATTTTATCTTTCAAGTCGTATCACATCACACATGAGCTTGTTTTCAGAGCATCATCGAGCAAGCGCTGATTGCAGCATTTCCGAGTTTTACTTCAATTGCTGCTCAGAGTGTGTCTCCAGCATGTAAGGGGACCAACTAAGGCTTATGCATCATGCGCAAACTGCAGCGTACACACTGTTTTGTGAGGTGTGCAAAAGGTTCTTCACTGTACTTTGAAAGAGAGAGAGAGCAAGCAAAAGGTCAAGTTTAGCCAACTAGGGGACCTAAGAAACGCCACCATTATTAACCTAAGCAACGCATTATTTTTTAGGCGTTCATTGCAACAGGCTACAACGCACTCCGTTTTGTTTTAGCTCTCGGTTGATGATCTCGCTACTCTCTCTCTCCTAGCCTTTGCAACTAGGGCGGCCAGTTTCTAAACACTCCGTTTTGTGCCAGCTATGCACGGGTGTTTGGTGGCCGAGCCAACTAGGCCAGCTAGCGCATAGCCACATAGCTGCAAACAAGAGATCGACCCTTCCCACGGTTCTCTGGCAACATTGAAGCCGCTTCCAAGCATTCCAGGGCTAAAATCAAAGGGCGATTCAGACAGTCCTTTGTCTGGCTTTTGTCTCCTATTAGCCATTAGAGGAGAAGCATCACCAAGCTCTTGTTGAGCGTTTAGCTACCGGTGCTTGAGGAAAAGAAGGGAGAGAAAAAAGATCTTGACAAACGTAAAAGACTGGTTGAGGAAGAGAAGGGAGAGAAAAAAAGATCTTGACAAACGTAAAAGAGACTCGCTTCTTTCTAGGTTTTTTCTTTCCCTACTTTTCACACTCCCTCTTTCACATTTCTCTTAGCCTAGGTTTTGCCCACTTGACCACTTTCCCACTCAAGCATTCATTTCTAACCTTGTGACCACTAAAATCTTTTGCCATCGAACACTAGCTCTTCATATTACCTTGTCCACTCTAGTTCTACACGTGTTGCGCTTGTTGAGGTGTGTTCACATCCCTTAATTATTTGTGTTTTACTAGCCCTTGTTCATATGTGCAGCACGTTTTGGGCTTCTTCCACACATCCTTGGAAGATTCTTTAGAGGTTGATCACACACATTGATTATTTGATTTTAGAGCTATTCACAGGCGTGGTGTTTGATGAGAAGTGTTCACACACTGTGAGTGTCCTTGGTGGTCATTCACACGTTTGGGGATTCTTTCACGTGGAGTACATGTCGATTCAAGTTGAGTATTAGTTGGGCTTGTTCGCACACTGTGGGTCACATGTCCTGTATGCCTTGTGTTTGAGAGGTGTATTCACACTTGTTGTGAATTGTCTTTTGGTGTATACACTTTGGGTAGTGTTCACATGCAGTTATGGGTTATTCCTATTACTTTTATCCTTCATTTAATTGCCATGGTGGAGAATCACATCATCCTCGACATTTTTTTGACAGCATTTTTTATTATCATGGTAGGAGAGCTGCTCATGCACTATCATCATGGCTCTACGATTGCTATTATGATTTACCTTATCGTGTCATGTATTGTATATCTTTTGCCATATTTGCACATGTCTTTGGCATTTCGAGGCTTAGACCTCTACATATTCACTCATCTACTTCTCGCTATGATGAGGCAGCATATTCATAACAGTATTGGATGTTCAAGATACATCAAGATCATCCATAGAAGAATGGCCCTAGGGCCATCCTTGTAATCACAATATGGTTGAAAGAATGGCCCTAGTGCCATTCTAAAGCACATTGTGAGAATGGTCCTCCACTCCCTTATGTTAACTACTTGTTGGTGAATTTCAGAATCGCCCTAGGGCCATTCTACCATCCATGTACAATCTTATTGTATTTTTCGTCCATGGTGTTTTTGACCTAGGGCCATTCTCCACTCCCTTGTGTCAATTATTGGTGAATTTTGAATGGCCCTAGGGCTATTATACCATCCATAGACAATCTTGTTGTATTTTTCATCCATGGTGTGCTTGAAAGAATGGCCCTAGGGCTATTCTACCATCAATGGTATGTTTTAGAATGGCCCTGGGCCATTCTCCATGCCCTAGGGTCACTTTTTCAATATGCATTCACAATACAACAAGATTATCCATAGAAGAATGGACCTAGGGCCATTCTAAAGCACACCATCCATGGTGAGATTGAAAGAATGACCCTTAGGGCCATTCTACCACCCATGATGTGCTTTAGAATGGCCATAGGGCCATTCTTTCAAGCACATTGTGCGTGGTAGAATGACCTTAGGTCCATTTTAGAAAAGCACATTGTACTTGAGAGAATGGTCCTAGGGCCATTCTCCACTCCCTTGCGTCAACTATTGGTAAATTTTAGAATGGTCCTTGGACAAATCTCTAGTCCCTTGTGTCAACTACTATGGTCAATTTTAAAATGGTCTATTCAAAGTTTGCATTTGGATGTAAGTATGATTGTTTTTTCTATGATTTGCTTATTTTTTTAAAACTCGTTTTAGATACATGTGGATGGCTCCAAAGAGGAAAATTTCTTTTCTATCAAATGTTGACATGGCCATTTGGCGAGACAAAGAAGTGGTACATTGACTTCTACAATCTACATGGTCAAAAAATACACGAGATTCATCTATTCCTTCAGCCTCTAAATGATAATGAGTCTTTTGAGGATAAAGGAAAAGTAATGGTTTTTGTTGTGTCAGTTTTTGTTAACTTGCATCCGAAAATTGAATGTATTGATGTTGACGTACTGGATGCATTATCTTATCAACTTGTTTCTCCAACAGATGTCACGGATCACATGGTAGCAGACCAAGAGGATGCTATGTTCTCTAGAAGATGGAAGCTGGATGTCAATAGTATATCTGATAGAGATCTGATATCACTACTAACAAGCTACAAGATATTACTATACAAGTCTTGGGAAAGAAAGTGTCGAAGCCCCGTAAAGCTGCATCAAGTTCAAAGAAGAAGGCAAGATCTTCTCAAAGTCGTATTATAAGGAATTTTATCTTTCAAGTCGTATCACATCACACATGAGCTTGTTTTCAGAGCATCATCGAGCAAGCGCTGATTGCAGCATTTCCGAGTTTTACTTCAATTGCTGCTCAGAGTGTGTCTCCAGCATGTAAGGGGACCAACTAAGGCTTATGCATCATGCGCAAACTGCAGCGTACACACTGTTTTGTGAGGTGTGCAAAAGGTTCTTCACTGTACTTTGAAAGAGAGAGAGAGCAAGCAAAAGGTCAAGTTTAGCCAACTAGGGGACCTAAGAAACGCCACCATTATTAACCTAAGCAACGCATTATTTTTTAGGCGTTCATTGCAACAGGCTACAACGCACTCCGTTTTGTTTTAGCTCTCGGTTGATGATCTCGCTACTCTCTCTCTCCTAGCCTTTGCAACTAGGGCGGCCAGTTTCTAAACACTCCGTTTTGTGCCAGCTATGCACGGGTGTTTGGTGGCCGAGCCAACTAGGCCAGCTAGCGCATAGCCACATAGCTGCAAACAAGAGATCGACCCTTCCCACGGTTCTCTGGCAACATTGAAGCCGCTTCCAAGCATTCCAGGGCTAAAATCAAAGGGCGATTCAGACAGTCCTTTGTCTGGCTTTTGTCTCCTATTAGCCATTAGAGGAGAAGCATCACCAAGCTCTTGTTGAGCGTTTAGCTACCGGTGCTTGAGGAAAAGAAGGGAGAGAAAAAAGATCTTGACAAACGTAAAAGACTGGTTGAGGAAGAGAAGGGAGAGAAAAAAAGATCTTGACAAACGTAAAAGAGACTCGCTTCTTTCTAGGTTTTTTCTTTCCCTACTTTTCACACTCCCTCTTTCACATTTCTCTTAGCCTAGGTTTTGCCCACTTGACCACTTTCCCACTCAAGCATTCATTTCTAACCTTGTGACCACTAAAATCTTTTGCCATCGAACACTAGCTCTTCATATTACCTTGTCCACTCTAGTTCTACACGTGTTGCGCTTGTTGAGGTGTGTTCACATCCCTTAATTATTTGTGTTTTACTAGCCCTTGTTCATATGTGCAGCACGTTTTGGGCTTCTTCCACACATCCTTGGAAGATTCTTTAGAGGTTGATCACACACATTGATTATTTGATTTTAGAGCTATTCACAGGCGTGGTGTTTGATGAGAAGTGTTCACACACTGTGAGTGTCCTTGGTGGTCATTCACACGTTTGGGGATTCTTTCACGTGGAGTACATGTCGATTCAAGTTGAGTATTAGTTGGGCTTGTTCGCACACTGTGGGTCACATGTCCTGTATGCCTTGTGTTTGAGAGGTGTATTCACACTTGTTGTGAATTGTCTTTTGGTGTATACACTTTGGGTAGTGTTCACATGCAGTTATGGGTTATTCCTATTACTTTTATCCTTCATTTAATTGCCATGGTGGAGAATCACATCATCCTCGACATTTTTTTGACAGCATTTTTTATTATCATGGTAGGAGAGCTGCTCATGCACTATCATCATGGCTCTACGATTGCTATTATGATTTACCTTATCGTGTCATGTATTGTATATCTTTTGCCATATTTGCACATGTCTTTGGCATTTCGAGGCTTAGACCTCTACATATTCACTCATCTACTTCTCGCTATGATGAGGCAGCATATTCATAACAGTATTGGATGTTCAAGATACATCAAGATCATCCATAGAAGAATGGCCCTAGGGCCATCCTTGTAATCACAATATGGTTGAAAGAATGGCCCTAGTGCCATTCTAAAGCACATTGTGAGAATGGTCCTCCACTCCCTTATGTTAACTACTTGTTGGTGAATTTCAGAATCGCCCTAGGGCCATTCTACCATCCATGTACAATCTTATTGTATTTTTCGTCCATGGTGTTTTTGACCTAGGGCCATTCTCCACTCCCTTGTGTCAATTATTGGTGAATTTTGAATGGCCCTAGGGCTATTATACCATCCATAGACAATCTTGTTGTATTTTTCATCCATGGTGTGCTTGAAAGAATGGCCCTAGGGCTATTCTACCATCAATGGTATGTTTTAGAATGGCCCTGGGCCATTCTCCATGCCCTAGGGTCACTTTTTCAATATGCATTCACAATACAACAAGATTATCCATAGAAGAATGGACCTAGGGCCATTCTAAAGCACACCATCCATGGTGAGATTGAAAGAATGACCCTTAGGGCCATTCTACCACCCATGATGTGCTTTAGAATGGCCATAGGGCCATTCTTTCAAGCACATTGTGCGTGGTAGAATGACCTTAGGTCCATTTTAGAAAAGCACATTGTACTTGAGAGAATGGTCCTAGGGCCATTCTCCACTCCCTTGCGTCAACTATTGGTAAATTTTAGAATGGTCCTTGGACAAATCTCTAGTCCCTTGTGTCAACTACTATGGTCAATTTTAAAATGGTCTATTCAAAGTTTGCATTTGGATGTAAGTATGATTGTTTTTTCTATGATTTGCTTATTTTTTTAAAACTCGTTTTAGATACATGTGGATGGCTCCAAAGAGGAAAATTTCTTTTCTATCAAATGTTGACATGGCCATTTGGCGAGACAAAGAAGTGGTACATTGACTTCTACAATCTACATGGTCAAAAAATACACGAGATTCATCTATTCCTTCAGCCTCTAAATGATAATGAGTCTTTTGAGGATAAAGGAAAAGTAATGGTTTTTGTTGTGTCAGTTTTTGTTAACTTGCATCCGAAAATTGAATGTATTGATGTTGACGTACTGGATGCATTATCTTATCAACTTGTTTCTCCAACAGATGTCACGGATCACATGGTAGCAGACCAAGAGGATGCTATGTTCTCTAGAAGATGGAAGCTGGATGTCAATAGTATATCTGATAGAGATCTGATATCACTACTAACAAGCTACAAGATATTACTATACAAGTCTTGGGAAAGAAAGTGTCGAAGCCCCGTAAAGCTGCATCAAGTTCAAAGAAGAAGGCAAGATCTTCTCAAAGTCGTATTATAAGGAATTTTATCTTTCAAGTCGTATCACATCACACATGAGCTTGTTTTCAGAGCATCATCGAGCAAGCGCTGATTGCAGCATTTCCGAGTTTTACTTCAATTGCTGCTCAGAGTGTGTCTCCAGCATGTAAGGGGACCAACTAAGGCTTATGCATCATGCGCAAACTGCAGCGTACACACTGTTTTGTGAGGTGTGCAAAAGGTTCTTCACTGTACTTTGAAAGAGAGAGAGAGCAAGCAAAAGGTCAAGTTTAGCCAACTAGGGGACCTAAGAAACGCCACCATTATTAACCTAAGCAACGCATTATTTTTTAGGCGTTCATTGCAACAGGCTACAACGCACTCCGTTTTGTTTTAGCTCTCGGTTGATGATCTCGCTACTCTCTCTCTCCTAGCCTTTGCAACTAGGGCGGCCAGTTTCTAAACACTCCGTTTTGTGCCAGCTATGCACGGGTGTTTGGTGGCCGAGCCAACTAGGCCAGCTAGCGCATAGCCACATAGCTGCAAACAAGAGATCGACCCTTCCCACGGTTCTCTGGCAACATTGAAGCCGCTTCCAAGCATTCCAGGGCTAAAATCAAAGGGCGATTCAGACAGTCCTTTGTCTGGCTTTTGTCTCCTATTAGCCATTAGAGGAGAAGCATCACCAAGCTCTTGTTGAGCGTTTAGCTACCGGTGCTTGAGGAAAAGAAGGGAGAGAAAAAAGATCTTGACAAACGTAAAAGACTGGTTGAGGAAGAGAAGGGAGAGAAAAAAAGATCTTGACAAACGTAAAAGAGACTCGCTTCTTTCTAGGTTTTTTCTTTCCCTACTTTTCACACTCCCTCTTTCACATTTCTCTTAGCCTAGGTTTTGCCCACTTGACCACTTTCCCACTCAAGCATTCATTTCTAACCTTGTGACCACTAAAATCTTTTGCCATCGAACACTAGCTCTTCATATTACCTTGTCCACTCTAGTTCTACACGTGTTGCGCTTGTTGAGGTGTGTTCACATCCCTTAATTATTTGTGTTTTACTAGCCCTTGTTCATATGTGCAGCACGTTTTGGGCTTCTTCCACACATCCTTGGAAGATTCTTTAGAGGTTGATCACACACATTGATTATTTGATTTTAGAGCTATTCACAGGCGTGGTGTTTGATGAGAAGTGTTCACACACTGTGAGTGTCCTTGGTGGTCATTCACACGTTTGGGGATTCTTTCACGTGGAGTACATGTCGATTCAAGTTGAGTATTAGTTGGGCTTGTTCGCACACTGTGGGTCACATGTCCTGTATGCCTTGTGTTTGAGAGGTGTATTCACACTTGTTGTGAATTGTCTTTTGGTGTATACACTTTGGGTAGTGTTCACATGCAGTTATGGGTTATTCCTATTACTTTTATCCTTCATTTAATTGCCATGGTGGAGAATCACATCATCCTCGACATTTTTTTGACAGCATTTTTTATTATCATGGTAGGAGAGCTGCTCATGCACTATCATCATGGCTCTACGATTGCTATTATGATTTACCTTATCGTGTCATGTATTGTATATCTTTTGCCATATTTGCACATGTCTTTGGCATTTCGAGGCTTAGACCTCTACATATTCACTCATCTACTTCTCGCTATGATGAGGCAGCATATTCATAACAGTATTGGATGTTCAAGATACATCAAGATCATCCATAGAAGAATGGCCCTAGGGCCATCCTTGTAATCACAATATGGTTGAAAGAATGGCCCTAGTGCCATTCTAAAGCACATTGTGAGAATGGTCCTCCACTCCCTTATGTTAACTACTTGTTGGTGAATTTCAGAATCGCCCTAGGGCCATTCTACCATCCATGTACAATCTTATTGTATTTTTCGTCCATGGTGTTTTTGACCTAGGGCCATTCTCCACTCCCTTGTGTCAATTATTGGTGAATTTTGAATGGCCCTAGGGCTATTATACCATCCATAGACAATCTTGTTGTATTTTTCATCCATGGTGTGCTTGAAAGAATGGCCCTAGGGCTATTCTACCATCAATGGTATGTTTTAGAATGGCCCTGGGCCATTCTCCATGCCCTAGGGTCACTTTTTCAATATGCATTCACAATACAACAAGATTATCCATAGAAGAATGGACCTAGGGCCATTCTAAAGCACACCATCCATGTGAGATTGAAAGAATGACCCTTAGGGCCATTCTACCACCCATGATGTGCTTTAGAATGGCCATAGGGCCATTCTTTCAAGCACATTGTGCGTGGTAGAATGACCTTAGGTCCATTTTAGAAAAGCACATTGTACTTGAGAGAATGGTCCTAGGGCCATTCTCCACTCCCTTGCGTCAACTATTGGTAAATTTTAGAATGGTCCTTGGACAAATCTCTAGTCCCTTGTGTCAACTACTATGGTCAATTTTAAAATGGTCTATTCAAAGTTTGCATTTGGATGTAAGTATGATTGTTTTTTCTATGATTTGCTTATTTTTTTAAAACTCGTTTTAGATACATGTGGATGGCTCCAAAGAGGAAAATTTCTTTTCTATCAAATGTTGACATGGCCATTTGGCGAGACAAAGAAGTGGTACATTGACTTCTACAATCTACATGGTCAAAAAATACACGAGATTCATCTATTCCTTCAGCCTCTAAATGATAATGAGTCTTTTGAGGATAAAGGAAAAGTAATGGTTTTTGTTGTGTCAGTTTTTGTTAACTTGCATCCGAAAATTGAATGTATTGATTGTTGACGTACTGGGATGCATTATCTTATCAACTTGTTTCTCCAACAGATGTCACGGATCACATGGTAGCAGACCAAGAGGATGCTTATGTTCTCTAGAAGATGGAAGCTGGATGTCAATAGTATATCTGATAGAGATCTGATATCACTACTAA